>NC_070580.1:8259362-8979362 GCF_027409825.1 Scomber japonicus | reverse complement strand
TTCTCTTTCTCCGGGGTGTCCGGTTCTGGCCTAACTCTCTCCGGACGCTCGCCTTCGGGACGTCCCTCTCCGTTGGCGCGTTCACCTTCGCCTTCTGGGCGCTCCTTGTCCGAGCGTTCGCTCCTCTCCCTCCGTTCCTTCTTGGCCGGGGGAGGCATTGGGTATTGCTGAGCCACCTGCTGGGCAACCAGCTGGGAGTTGATCCTGGGTTTCCTGTGGAGGAGATCCAAGGCACAAACATGGATTAGACTAGTAGTGGAGCTGTGAGCGCAGTCTGGCCAGCGCAACAGCATGGAGTGAGTGAGAGAGAGAGAGAGAGAGAGAGGGGAGGGGGGGGGGAGCAAAGAAGAGGTGAGTGAACCTAGAGGCTGTGCTGCTGCTGCTGCTCCCAGCTGCTGCAGAGGTGGGTTTTCCTGGTGGAGCAGGCTCTGTTTTGAGGGGTAATCTCATTAGCTGGCGGCTGTAATAAAATGAATGCACGGGATCACAAGGTGGGACATTTGCAGCACGTCACTTAGGTCCTCTAATCTGATTACCGCGGGGTTGGCCCCATTTGTCACAGACTGAGACTCAGTTGGATGTGGTGGAGCTGCTGCACTCGCTGAGCTCCTCCATCCACTTCTGACTCATTTTCACACACGTCCCCCCCCCCCACACACACACACACACACACACACACACACAATGTAATCATATTTGAGTTTGATCATTCCGACTCAGCAGAGAGGATAAAAGCAAAGATAGATGTAAAGATAAATGTGTAAATTCCAACGAACGATGCTCTGATTTGCTAAAAACGAGCATGAAAGCATCTTTGTCTGATGTGTCACCACTAAACGCAGTAAAAGCAGCATCGCTCTGATCAGCTGTGCAGATCAACAGTGCCTGAAGTGGTGCTGCGAAATGCCTGAGCCAACACACACACCTGCAGCATAATGGACACCAGCTGGAAGCATCTAGAAGGGGGAGGTGGAGAAGCAGAGGACCCCGAGAGAGAGGAGGGAAGGATGACTGAAGCCTTCCAGAGAATCCCGACTCAGCCGAGAACAAACTGCAGCCAGCGACACAGCTAATAACAGGCCAGCACTGGGCAGGCATGGTGAGGAATAAACCACAAGGACGCTCACACACACACGCACATGCACACACACACAGACACACACACAGACACACACACACACACACACACACTCTTGAAAAGCTTAGCGTGCAAACAAACAGCCTGGCAACGGCTCGACGGGCCACTCAGGAGGCCTTTCAACAGGAACACGACGAGTTCTACTAGCTTACTGTGTATACACAAACCTTCCAAAGCCAATCCTGATCCTGGCAGGAGGACTTTCTGTAATGTCCCAACAGTCCAGAGTGGAGTCCTTGATCCTTCAGACTGCTTTAATAGACCTGTGGTCAAGTGGGGAGTCTTTAAAAAGGTGTAGCGAGGTCTTAGAAAAGGTCTAGTGGAATAGGAATGGGCGATGGAACGATCTTGATGATTTAAAAAGATAAAATCATCAACGATTACCACCAGAAACTTACGGGATTTATTTTTAATTGTTATTTTTGAGTCTACAGAAACACTACACAAACCGTCAATCACACGGCACAGAAACAAACACATGTGGTTGACGCATGTTTCCACTCACAACAACTCTCAGAATGATGAATGACTGTGTTCTGAAGAATAAACGACTCAGAAGAAAACGAGAAAAAATGTCATCAAAGACAAAGAGACTGTACTGAAGATGTAATGGGGGACACACTTTTCAGGACAGCACTGCACCCCGATTTACCTAACAAGGTTACCTTTAATAATGCCTCAATTGTGTTGATTTTTTTCTTCAAGTTGCCATTTTTACATTTACTTTTTACTATCTTTAATCAATGTTCAGTATACAGCCTCTAAAATGTTGGAGGTGTTTGATGTGACAGGAATCACAGCAGTTTACTATTTTATGTTATTTAGGTGTTAAAGATGAAGTCATATTGGTGCTGTTGTCACCTTGTCTTTAGGGTTCTTTCTTAAGAAGAATAGTCTTAACTGTATATTAAGCATTATTACTATTATTAAACGTATATTGTAATAATAATCTACATCATGATAACATTTTAGGCTGTGTGTTTCGGCTCTACAGTGGTAGCATGAGGCTGCGCAGATACAAAACTAACATTTTTAGTTGGATGGGCCGCAATGGAACAAGTCTAGGAGTAAATAGTTGCGGTGAGAACAGAAGAAGCTCAGCAGTGGGGTGGGACTGATGCTGCTGATTTGAGTGGCTTGCTGTGGAGAGTGGTTTTCAGACAGCTGCTCGAGTGGTTAGCCTCAGTGTTTCAATTTGGCAACATCTTATTGTCAGGTCCAGTTGCATGTTCCTGCCGCTCCCGTCTTCACTTGTCTTTCACTCCCTGCATCTCTATACTTTACCAACAGTTTCAATTTCAAACTTTAGACGTTTTGGTCCGATTCTTCTCACAAATTTCCTCTGACTTTCCTCTTTTCTCCTCCAACAGGCTCATTTGCTTTCCTCCTCCTCCTGCTGTAGTCTATTACACACACGCAGTTCCACCCCCCCCCCCTTGAAGAGGGGGTGTGGGGACTTGCAGCCGATCAGAAGCCAATCAATCGGGGCATAATAGAGCATCATGTCGTAATGCTTGCACTACACTCCAATCAATACGGCAGCTGTGGGGAATGCTGATGAGCACTGGGCCTGTTGATCCATTAGCTGGAGCTCAGGGTCTCTCTCTACCTCTCTCTATGTGTGTGAGGCACCCGCTGGGGGGGAGGGGGGGGGGGTTCAGTCGGGACAAATTAGATAGTGAGGTAGGGGTGAAATTTTCTTCCCATCACAGCTCAGCCTCATAAATGCCAACCATATTCTGTTCACATCAAATCCATTGATCCCAGGTCCACTTAAATCTAGAACTAATTGCCTCCCATGTAGTAGTAAGTAATGTTAAAGCTGCTTCAGTAAGCAAAGTTTTTAAATGCTTAAATCATGAAGTTGATAATGAATTCATTAATAAGCAAGTTAACATGTTGGGTTTACAGCACTGGACTTCTTCTCAGGACTATCAGTCATATTCTACTTTTATATACTAATCAAATAATGCTGTAATCAATTTATGCTGAACCTGCTGTGACATATTGACATATGACAGATGATATGAGCAGAAATTTATTCTGATGACACAATGGAGCCTATCATGTGGGAAACCAGTGAGTCCCAAGAGTTCCACTGGTTTCCTGATCCCATGGTCAGACTCTGATGGGAAATCTCCTACAAACCAGTGAGAAAGTGACTAAATGAGTGAACGCCTTCAGGCCATTGTCAAATGGTCAATCACAAGAATAGCATGTGCTCACCAACACAAAGCACAAGCATTTCAGCAGGGCTGGAAATCACTTCTTTTTTGTTTGGCGGCGTGCGCTATTAGCCGAGGAGGTGGTGAATGACAGCTGAGGAGCCTGATCAGAGCCTGAGATTCGTGTGTGTGTGTGTGTGTGTGTGTGTGTGTGTGTGAGGCAGCGGCGGCGGCAGAAGCTGCCCCGCTAGTTAAGCGGTGATTCAGTGCCAGCTGTAAGTCAGCCATGAGCTGCTGCCCTGTTTGCCCCATTATTTATTTACTGACCACACATGGTGACTTTGCACAGCGCTGCTCCATGGCACATTAGCCTGGCTGCAGATTCACCATATGTGTCTGCTACTTGCACTTCATTCATATTAATTACACTTCATAATTAGATCATACGCCCTTATTGATAAGCATAAATATCCCGATTAAACCGCAACTTACTACATTGCAAGCATCCAGATTAAACAGATATCATGTGCGTGCCAGTTGAGGTACTGGAAGTGATACTGGGACCAGGACCAGCAGTGAACCCCAGGGTCCAATTGGTGAAATTGCTCCTGCTGCTGCCAATAAATTCCTGGGGAACCGCTGTGAGCTTGTGTGTGTGTGTGGGGGTAGTGTGTAAATCCCTGCTGTCGAACTGTTTCCCACTGTGAGGGCTTACAGCACATTACCTTCTCTTTGCGCTACAATAGAGCGTGATTGACAGCTCCTCCTATGCTCGCCCGTCAATTCTGCCGTCTGGCTGAGGGAGGAGTGGCGCAGTCTCCCCTCGGTGGGATGCCCTCAAATAACTATCATCATGTTTAAAAGCTCCTAATTCAGTGGAGGCTGACACCGGTATTTAGATGGCTGCGCTCGGCCTGAACCGTCCCGGAGGCGCGCAGACGGACGCGCCTCTGCTCTCGCTGGAGCCGGAGGGAGCAGCAGCAGCAGCAGCGGGTGATACTGCCCCGGCTGAGAACGAAAAGCTGGAGCGAGGGGGGGGAACTCTTTCTAGAGAAACCGAAAAACAATGAGCCCGAGCGCTTCATGGAGAGAGTAATGAAGAGAGTGAGTGAGCGATGGAGAGTGTGATAGAGGGAGAGAGACAGTGAGAAAGAGAGAGGGAGAGGCGCAGGAAAGCCCTCATTAACACAGCTCTTTTATTTCAAGTGCTGTGTGGAGGACAAGCAATTATTTCCTGCCAGGCTGAGTGAATGCAGCGGCAGACAGCGGAGTGAAGAGAGAGAGAGAGAAAGAGAGAGAGAGAGAGAGAGACAGACGACAGACGACAGTATTCTTGGGCCACAGACGGCTTGCTGAAGAGACTATTTAACATCACCCACTCGCTCATTCAGACTCGGTCAATAACCACATCCACACAAAGTACAAACGGCTGCTCCTCGTCCTCGATGATGTACAAAGTTGTTCAGGAACATGAATCCTCTATTCGCATGCGTTCACCAATGACCTCCACCCCCACTGCCACCCCTACCCCTCCACCGCCCCTCTCCATTACAGCTTCAGCCTGGAGAAAAATCACTTAGATCCAACATGTGAGAATGCCGCAGGGGCTTCGGGTTTGATCGCAGCGCCTCCCTACAATGCTCTGGCAACAGTGTAACCAATCAACTACATGCACTGGTCTGTGTCAACACTCGCAGTGTGCCTTGATCATCATGTAGGAGCATGTGATGCCCCCCCCCCCCCCCCCCTCTACCCTCCTACAGATATGGAGGGTGATGGAGCAGAGCCTGGAGAATATGTTAAGCAGTCAGTGGGTATATGTGTGCTCCATTGTTCTATTGTCGAATGTTGGACGGGGAGACTTGAGGAGTGCTGCAGGGACCTGGACTGACCCGGTTCATGTAGTCTCTGGTTCAACACCAACAGCCGGCTGATGACAGATCGTTGTGTGTCATTTTACACTTATTTAAATATTATAGTAGCAGTTTGATGCTTAATAATGAAATGTATTATAATTGTACTCTTATATATACTTTCTGGATGTGTTTCAATTCATTTAATAATAATCCGCCCAGACCTGTTCAAGGTGAAATTAGCCCTGACTGGTTTTATTGTTGTTTAAAGCTGCTAGTTGATGATGTCAGAAATCAGTTTGAGTAGAGTTGACCCACTTGCCTGACTGGACAAGTTTCATTTCACTCACACCTGAATTCTTTTGGTCGGCCAAGTTTTGATCAAATAAATGGGACGGATTGTCTAACTCTAACCTGATGGGTACAAGGTGTTTTTGGACTTGTTTCTTTCACAATAAGTTTCCTGATTTAACACTTTAATGTGTCTGTTTCTATTTGACAGCACCCACTAAATCCTGATTGTGTGTTTGTTTCACGCATCAAACTACTACCATACTAAATTCTTGATTAGCCAACTACGTGTGCCAATTCGTATGCTTAGGGGGACAGACTCTGCTGTGTGCCTGAGAATGACAACATTATCTATATCTTTTTTGATCAGACAAGGGTGTTGCTAGATTTACTTGCCCAACATGGCATTTTACTTGTCCTGGGGGGGCCGGGCAAGCCTTATTGTTGAACCATAACAAACCAAACAACTGTAAGCTGTACATTTCCTGAACTCAAACAGGCTCAACAGGTATCACAGAGACAGAAAAACCTCAAAGTCAACATAGTACAAATATCCACCTATGAAACTGAACCTGCAGAATACTGCAGACAGTGAGTATGAAAAAAGTATGAAAAAATAACTATTTTCAAATAAATGATGATATGATGGAGTAAATGAGCAACTGGTGAGGCTTAGAACACACATATATTAAAAAAACACACACAAAAATGATGAAATTTAGTTCAGAGGGTCTAGTATTTGGATAAGAGCTGCAGGATTTTGCAAGGTCCCATGAATTTAAAAGAGTTTTTTTTCATGATTTTTTCAGAGGGAATCCCTGACATGAATTGAAAAACGTTGTGAATTCTGTCTGGGTTGGCATGAAATCAACTTGATATAAAAAGGCCTTGAACCAGGACTGGAGCCAGATTAACTTGATCATGACATCCCTACTTGATGACCTAAATGATGAATCAATTATTCAAGCTGTTGACGGTTAATTGTCAGTTATTACCTTTGACCTCTATGTCTGCAAGCGTTACCTTCAGCTAAGTCCAAAGAGATAGACAGAATACCTAATAAATACTCCTCCATCAATGCACATCAGCTGAGCTATTCATTCACTGGGACTGAAACATAAAAATAACAGCAGGTTTGTGTGTCTGTCAGCCGCTTCTTAATCAGCGTGTGTCTGTAGTGACAGCAGCAGTGTTGTCACCTCCGGCCGATCCGTGTGTAAAGTGATCTGTGTGAGTCAGAGGGCTGGGAGGGGGTGGGGGGGGGGTGGGGGGGGGGGTTTGAGTGAGGATAACCTCAAGAGTGGCCTGGGGCTACAGAGCTCCTCAGTTCATTCCCACTGCCCACCAGAGGCATTACATATTCATCCCTTCATCCCTCCCTTCCAGTCAGGATTTTGAGGGCTTAATATTACTGTCACTTGTCCCCTTTCTCCCAACACCTAACACTACTTGTGTGCATGTGTGTGTGTGTGTGTGTTCTTTTAGTGCTCTTTATGTACTCATAGACTCACGGCCAGGCTGAAGGAATACAAGAAACATCACATATTTCTACTTTTTCTACAACAACTCTAAACTTCCTGAATCCTGTATGTGCGTCTAAATCACACACACATAAGCAGGAAGGGTCTTCTCTAGAAGGATTAGAAGAGAGATTGTAAACATTTGTGTCTTTATCTTCACACTGACAAGTCTTTTCTTTCCATGACTGACCTCTGAGGCTCTGAGCTGACTGACAGCGAATCATTGCTATAGGGCACTAAGTATGTTTGAGCTCCTTCCATCAGCAGCGATGTGTCACACTGGTTGCTATCACATATCGTTTCCCTCTCTCTCTGTCTCTCTCTCTGTCTTCTTCCCTGAGCGTTAACCCCCGCCATCCCTAAATCCTGCTTCTCTTCACCTCCCTCCTTCTGATGTTTTGCCTCTAGTGGTGCACGTGAGGTTGTCTGTCACTCCCTGTCCCATCTTGCTCCTGTCTCATCGCCCCCCACCCTCCCTCCCCCCTCTTTTTTTTGCCTTAGTGTAAATAGAGTCTGCTTTGAATTTGCTCCACACATCAGCGTGAGGTGCTGCCGGTGGGGGTGGGGGCGGGGGCTTCCACAGCTTGTTTTCTGCACGATTGGAACGACATTATGCAAACAAACACAAAAACAAACAGGTGAGAGGAAACCTGACTGACTTCTGTACCCATACCGAGTTGGGTTTCTTTTTTTTTCTAGATTATGGCTCAGACTAACAATCATTAACTCGCTCCTAAACTAGCATGAGAATCCACAACAAGTGAGCTTTCGACGCTGGGAATTACCTCACCACTTTCCCAAGAGAACGCGCTCGATACTGCTCTCTCATATGCGGCCGATGACATGTCAGATGTTGCTGCTCGTCCTTCGTGCGTGGACGGTGGCATTGCTCGAAAACTGAAGAGGCTGTCCGGTCTGGTTCTCTCCCTCCGTGGGTAATGATGTGCTTCGCTCTGCTCTAGCCCCTGGAGACTCTTGGCTGAGTGAGCACATCCCCCCCTTGCAGCCATCCACACACCCCCACCACCCCCTTTTCCTTCAACACACACACACACACACACACACACACACATCCAGACGCTAAACTCCTCTCTGTCTTTTTACCGCTCTGTTTCTCTCCTTGTCCTCTCTTGCCCTCCTTCCTTACTACCCAGCTAAGCTGTGACTCCACATTTTGACAACTCCCTCCTTCCCTCCCTCCGTCTCCCTCTCTCCCTCCTTGTCCTCAAATGCCTTTTTCCTGTATTTTCCTGATTGGGGAGGAGCCCCCGATTCGACGGCAGCGCTCTCTCTCTCTCTCTCTCTCTCTCTACATTTCTCTTGTTTTGTCAGATTGCCAAATTGGCTATTGTATTTAATCACTCGCACTCTTTGCCAAATCCCATGAAGTAATTAAGAACTTTTAAATCCGGCAATTAACATGTAAAGATTAGGGCTGGCCGCTGCTGCTTAGGGTTTTAGCGCAGATGCTGATAATGCTGGATAAGCAAAAGCAGTTTCCTCTGAGAGGGGGGCTGCTGGGGCGGCCAGGGGGGGGTTTAGGGTGGGGGGGTGGATGAGGAAGTGCAGATATAAATTGAGCGCTGGCATGTCCCCTCTTATGTAATTCCATTATCCCAGACAATTTGCCTTAATGTGACAGTGGTAGAATCCGCAGATTATAATGACTCTATTCCATCATTGTAAAAGACAGAAAAGGCACACGCACAATGAGAAAAAAAACACACACACACACACACACACACACACACACACACACACACACACACACACACACACACACACACACACACACACACACACACACACACACACACACACACACACACACACACACACACACACAACACACACACACACACACACACACACACACACACATCTTACAATAATTGTGCAGGCTCAACACTTACACCCACACACAGAAAGAGAAAGATGCACTTTTACTTTTTTGCCTGAGTGTTAAACCACAGCATCGTGTCATCATCTGTCAGATTTTTACAGATCCTGATTCTGCTTAATAATCCTGATTCTAACTTTAATAATCTACTGGTTTAGCCTCAAATATAAAACCACAAAGTAAATACAGTACACACACGTATACATCTACAGGATCACGGATAAATTACAGTAATTGTCTTAGGTTGAGTCATATGGGTTTGCCACAGTGATCACACGTCTCATCATCAACCCACAGTCCTTCATATGTGTGCCAATATTTGCTCAATGCAGTATTAACACAATGGTGGTCTATACAACAGGCTACAGTTGTCTTGTTTTCACTGTTAAGAGCAGGTTGATCTAAACCAGGAGGGACAGACTGGTGACGTATTCAAACAGATGCAATACATTGTAATGGTGAATTATTTCTGTACAGCTCTAGTTATGAATATGTTAAATATGTTATGTTATCCTTCACTGAGTTTCTTTTTTTTTACATCTACATTCACTGGAAACATACAACATAATAAATATAACCTTATCAAATTGCCTTGCTTAGATTTCTCTCCAAAGGACCTTTATATAAATATTTAATAGTAAAGGGCCATCTTAACCATTTATTTATTATCCACCTTATATCTGACACCTGTATCAATATACCTGTACATCTCATACTGCTGTATACATAGTAGGGTTGGATTGGTTTCTAGTTTTGCTGGTTTGGTCCACAAGTTTAAATCAGTTTGATTTTTATAAGAACTGGCATTTGTCATTATGAGATCAGATGAGGCCAGTTGCTGCTGATCTCACTGATAACCTGGATAAACCCGTCTGGACTGTTTACAACTCCCAGCAGACAGTTAGCACGACTAGCATCGTAGTCGCAAAGCATAGCCATGCAAGCATCCTAGCACAATAAGAAAACTTAAGCTGAATGGTTGTTGTGAGAAATAAAAACACAATCCATCACTCAGCTGTCAGTATGTGGTGCCGCTACACTCGCTTCTTCTTCCATTGTTGAGTTTCATGGTGGTTGGCGTCCACAATTGTTGCATTATGGCCATTTGCTGCATTGTAACAGCTTCACAGTGCTTACTATTTACAGTATACACTTAAAGTAATCCAATTCAAGACATTTTCCTATCTATAATCCAGACCCAAATCCTTCCCTCAGTGTTATATCTAGATCTTCTCCAGAAATGTCCACCATGTTCAAGAATCTCCTGGCAGCGTCCACTACCATCTTACTCATTTGTGACTTCTTGTATTTCACCAGCACTATCATATGATGGCAAATGAATGCCTTCTTGTCCACGCAGATATTCTGATCAGCTCAAGTTCTTTTTGCGCTGCCATCATTTCATCGCTTCTCTCCGTTCTCTTAACCGCTTTGGCGTAAGACAATCCCCTTTTCTGCTCTGACATTATTCACGTTCCCATCCTTCATTCTGTTTGGACACTGTCATGGTCTGAAATTAACACCCGCAGAGTGCCAAATGCGGGTAAATTTTCCGCTTGGCGGGTAAATCTCAGAAAACTATCCGGCATGCTGGCGGGCAAAATGTTAGTAAAAAATAGCCATGTAATGAAATATGCGGCATGATGACTCTGATGTAATTACTGGTTCATTTCTGTGCAGAATGTACATGTATGTGTTTATTTTATGTGTATCAAAACAGTACGGCGAAACTCCATGAACGCTCGAGATGGTCTGACACAGTGTCTACACAGGAAGCAGAGTGGGAGGCATTCAGGTGCCGTGTTGAGTGTAGGTCACCTGCGTTTTGATAGCGCTCAGATCCCAGTCCAAATGACTGTAATTACATGTGTAAAACTGAAAAAATACGTTTCGGGCCACAGCTATGTGCCCATAGCATACATGACACATGAGCCATTATGTGGGTGGTGTAGACAACTGTATTGATGAACACACAAGCTCTCAGTTCTGTTAAACTAAAATAATTTTGCTGCAAATTTTACTCTGGCCAAAGTTTGTATTCAACATAACTTAATTTTGGACCTTGCTGACCCAGTGTGGCGATTCCCCTCAGAGCACTACAATCTCATTTGTGGGCTCTTTCGGGAGCAGCTGAGTTACGTGCGACACATACTGGTAACGTTCAGTATCATTGGTCCAGTATTTGGCTTGATATAAAACTGGTTTAAAAGTTTTTACATCAGCCCAATCCTACTACATCAGCTTTAATGTTGGCTCTGGTTCTGTGTGCTTTCTGCAGCTTCAGACAAATGTAAGTCAGTTTATATAATCAAGTCAGGAGGCTGCATTTTGCTAACAAGTGGAAGACTCCTGTTTCTTCTGTTCTATATAAAGCACAGATGGGAGCTTCTTGAAATGGTTGAAAAACGCAGCAACAGAGCACAGATAACAGCGCAGTAGTCAAAAGACTGCGGTACCTCAAGACTTCCTGTGATCCCCCCACCATCAATCAACTTTAGAGGACTCCTAATGGTTTCTCCCTGGGCCCCGGGGCTGCCAGAGGTGCATACCAAACACCGCCACAAAGCAAACTGATGTACGGCAACATGGTATCACGTTCACACAGCGATCTGGCTCAGATGCCAGAAACATTTAAATATGATCGCATGCACCTCACAGGGGATGCTAATGCAAGCCCCTCTCTGGTTACCCAAAATAAAAAAAACAGGAGCTGAATGTGAACGCTGAACACTCAGGCTACTTGGACTTGTAGATTAGCAGCGGGGTCAGGTGTAAAAAGCAGGGAGATTTCTTGTTTAAGAGTCAGAGTGGCAGAGGCTAGATTTTTTGCCTTCTCGGGTATCGTGTTACATCACTGAGCTGGACTGGGTCAACAGGTTCGTTAGGCAGCGCTCGGCTGGGGAGAGCAGGGCCTCCTCCCTGCATGCTGATGCCACAGCCAGAGTTTTGCTCTCGTTAACACACATTCTTGGCTCCATTAGCACAAACCAGAGCTGCGTGACCCGCAGTTACCTGGCTTACCTACTGCTGGCAGGGGACAAGTGCTGTGCGCTTCAAGCTTTGCCGTGATGGTGTGAGCTGCTATCTGTCTGTCATCATGAATCCTGTTTGTTGTGTGTTCTGCATCAACACTTGCAGAAACAGCTGGCGTCATGATGACTCAGTGCAGACTGTGTGTGTATCGAGCTTTAAGGGGGGGAAATTTTCATCTGATTCTGAATTTCTTTTACGACAGTTCGGTACTCTCTGTGTGACAAACTGTTGCTGATAACCAAATCACTGTGCTGGTGTCTTCTGATTGCTACCTGTTGTACCAACAGCTTATCAGGAACAGATGAAGATATGCATGATTGGCTGTGACGCAGCCCAGAACAGCTACATCCATCTTCTCCTCTCTGTCTCTACTGTTAGAGACAAGAACAGTCAATGCCAGCTGACCTTCATTCCAGGACACAGAGGAAAGAGGGAAAAAAAGGAAAAACATTTGGGGATTGTGGGACAGTTACCGTTCACACATTCACACCGAGCCATTTCAAAACATGTCTTAAGTGACTGCACGAATCAATAGTGAAGCTTATCTTTTAGTCCACACAAAAGACCGAGGGCGATCTGAATCACACTTCAAAGTTAAGAACAGAGGCGCTCCGAGGAGCTCTAATTTGTGAACACACATGTCCTCTTGCATAAAAGCCTATTCAAAGCGGAGCCGCAGATAAAAGCAGCGAGACAAGAATCCGCAAACAGCCTTTAGTGTGAATCATTTGGCTGAGAGCGTGTTGCTCTTCTCTCGTGCTTTACTGTAAAACAGTGGAGAAAAGACAGCTAATTAGTGCTCATTAGAGTAAAAGACAGCCCCGCCACTAAACAATCACATAAATCAAAAAGGTTAACAATTCAGATCAAACAGCCATGTGCAACAACCACTCCAGTGATGTCATTTACCAAATAGAGGCTATTGGGCTGTTGCCAAAGCACCGTGGTTGGGTGGCTATGACATGTCTCCACTTCCTGCTCTCGCTGCGAAGCCTGCATCATCGACCGTGGTCTTCAGCTACACTCTGCTAGGATAAGATCGGAGGGGGAGGTGGGAGGAGGGAAGGGGGGAAATCAGACAATTAAGACTGAACTCAATCTTTTTTGGATTCTCAGTAAACCGGCGTCAGTGCTCTCCCCGTCGGCAGTGCGCCCAGGGTGGCAGCCGAGCCACTCATTGTAAAAACCACAGCTGGAAAGGTTAGTGTGCGAGGGACTTGTCAACAAACCCACAAATGACTCACACATCTCTCCGTCTCATCATGCAAACCGATGACACGAGCAAACAAACTCACACCGTGGCGTACGCTACTTATCAGCAACAACATTCCCCAGAACAGAGGGAGGAGGCGTCAAGTGTACACACAAAACCGAAAGGGAATCCCGTCATGACATATGAGTTACATAGTGATTTCATCTGCGTTTCCCATAAGACGCAGTCTTCTGCTGACATCACAACAATTCATTCTGACTAAAAAGCTCTGGGGAAATGTACGGGACACACAAGCCAGTTACTATAAATGTTGATATGATTAATCTGGAGGAATTTTTTTTTGAGAGCAAATCACTTGTATACAGCCTTTGGGGGACAAGGCTGAAGTGATTTGAGTTTAGAAAATAATTAAATCATAGACTCTCATAATGTAAAGTATAGCTCTCTGGAACATATGGGACAAAAGCTGTCAGAGCTTTGAACACAAGTGTCACACAAAGATGGGCATGAATTGACACCAGCTTAAACTGAATGACAAAAGAGAGAAAGTCCGACAGAAAGATGCAGAAATGCACATCTGGAATGTATCTGCAATCCTGATTACAACCAATTTGCTTAACTAAGAAATACATTAATCTCCTTACTGTACATCCACCTTATGCACACTCAATCTGATCATTTTTAGGAATCTCTGCGATCCTACAGGTAGGTGGTAGGCGCACACACATGTATTCACCTCTTTTCACTCTATAAACCGCAGCCCATTCGCTGTTGCTCTGTTGATGCGCTGTAGCTGTACAGCCATCATGAAGTACGGTCCCTCTACCCCCGCCCACCCCACCCCCCCTCCGGCTAGTGAAGCAGCCAGCCTACCTAGACGATCGCATAAAAAAAAGCAATGCAATGTTTTTTAGTCGCATGAGATGTGAAAACTACGAATAATCCAGACAAAAACGGCGTGGAGATGTTCGCCAGATCTCCCCCCCCCGCCCCCATCAACAAGTCCTCGATCGCTCACAGACAAATAGGCTGTCGATCAAAGTTGTCATTCCCATAAATTGCGATGCAATGCTGCTGCAGCCAGCCAAGCAGGGGGAAAAACGAGACGCTCAGACGAGAGAGAGAGGGAGAGAAGGAGAGAGAGGGAGCGCAACGTTACCTTGTGGATGTGCCCTTCCTCACATCGCAGATGCTGCATTTGAAAGCCTCGGCGGTGTTCCTGAAGGTGCAGACACTACAGTCCCAGTAGCCGTCGTCAGCGGTCTGTTTGGCTTGTCTTTTTGGCCTTACAAATGAGACAAATGTTAAGGTCAAGTTAGTTTTGTAATTGCCACCAACAATTTTTTTTTCATGAATTAACAAGAAAGGAGATTTGGACTAACATAAGCCATTATCTAATATAACAAGCGACTAAGCACGGCACAGCATCATGAAGGTGTTGTCATTAATATTGGGTTCGAGTCCCGGCAAGTAGAGCTCTTCGGTTAATAAATCCCCACAGTGGCGAAGCGGGCGACTATCCACACCGTCCGACAGTATCGCCAGCTAGGCTAGCAGGCAGGCAAGCAATGCTAGATTTTTTCGGCATCGAAGCTAAGCATGTCGGCTGATAAAACCGATAGCGAACAATGTCCATTTCGACATTGAACCCCACAATAGGCTTCGTCGAGACGGAAGAGCGTTTCAGGGAATGCCAGGCGTATCCTCTGAAAAATTTCCCTTTGTCTGTTAAGTGACTGGGTTGTAGGGAGCGAGAAGCCGCCATAGTGACTGCACTATTCTAGCTAGCTGTGGCATACCAAGTGAAAAAGGGAGAAACGATCCCTGAGTGAGAGAAACGCATCCAAATATCGAGCCCATAACGCCCTAAACAAGTACAAACCGACTATGGGCGGTCGCATTACCTGGTAGGGCTCTTCTTGTCGCCCATGGTGAACAATAATCCTCGGAAATAAGAAGAAAAAAGGGCCTCCTTTTAATTGTCAGTGAGTGTAGTAGGATCCAGATAGAGCCGCTGCTGAAGCTGTTGGCAGACAGGCTCCACTCAGCGCTGGCTCGAGGCAAGGCACAGCGACTGACTGCACTACCCCACGTGACCGGCGGCCGGCCAATAGCAGCGCGATTCGGTTTAAAAGTCTGGATGGATATTTACGGTAGTAGCTATTTTAATAACTACTAGAGATATTTGACAGAGCTCACCTCCACCCACACACGCATACATAAACATTAACATGTTGCACTATTGATTTATTACTCGAAACAATCATAACAAAAACATTTACAGAACTTTTTTCGGGAGACAACATAGAACATGTGCTGTACGTGCCTGCATACATGCACACGCGTGTATGTGGGCTTCGCAAGTAACACGGCATGAGATTGACATGTCATGAGCAAAAAATACCATAATACATACACATACACACAAATGATGTAGTGCACAATAATACACACACACATGACACACTCTATTCAGAACTTTAAAAGTTTCAATTCAAAGTGCTTTCCTAAGGAGAAAAGAAGTGAAAGGAAACATTACACAAAATAGGAAAAACAATTACATTAAGGTAGCACAGACTAAGAACAATTGAAAAAAGAAGCAATGTATTACAGGGTTGTCAAAACTACAAAGTCATTGTTTTAAAAAAAAATCAAGTTAAATGCAGCCACTACAAGCTCTTTAGACACATGGAGTCTTAATACATTAAAGAGTTTTCATTCTTGTCCTCAGAAAAGCCACTGGAAGCCTGCCCATGACCTCCTGCAGCATTCCAGCTCATTTAAGGATAAAGATCCCCTTGAGACATGTTTTAAGATGTATAAAATATTGAATAATATTTTTTCTGATACATTTTTTGCACACAAACATCCAACAAACTACTAACACAATCTTAAAAGCGATTTCTTCCTCATTGAAAAATCTATGAATATGCAAATATGTTTCCGTTGAAAGGTTTATCTGCTGCATGCAAAATGTTTCCTATTTCACTGAGAAGAACATTCTGTGTGTAGCTGATGTGGAAGTTTCAAATTTCCACATCACACTTTTGCAAGTTGCAAATTGAACCGCGATTGGCTTCCAAATAAGTTGTGATGTCACGAAGGTCATACTCTCGTGAGATTAAGGTAAGCACACAGAGAAAACTTCCTCCGTCAGCTGATGATTGCGAAAACAGCTTTCATGTCAAATTGTGCATGTCACATCTTTCTGCTGTCAAACACCCAACTGAAGATACACATACAAAACATGTTTCTAGTTAGAGGGAGGGGGGCACAAAAGAATTGATCCAAAGCAATGATGATGAGCCTTTCACAGCATGCATTGTGCAACAGCACGGGGAACACTCCAGTCTATCACAGAGTTTAAATACAAGCAACACACACATTCACTATCAACTTCACACTTATGACCAATTTAGAGCTGCAGGATCACTTGGACCGCATGTTTTGTGGAATGTGAGGAAACCTGTGTTAACATGGAGAGAACATGCAAGCTCCACACAAAACACCAAGGCTATAATTTAACACAGAAAACGTTTGCTGTGAAGTAACACTACAGATCATAGGCATTGCATCACACATATTTACAAGTATTTAATCATGCTTGCACTATGCTGTCAGAGAAGTTAGATTTTGTGGCATATCCAAATATGTTCAGAATATCTGTTGTCTGTCATTATGAACAGTAAAATTTCAAAAAAACCTCACCCATTTTTCTCTCTCAAGAGCTCTCTGGAACATCAGTTTGAATGGGGAAGATACAACCTGACTAGAAGCATTGTCCATCTCTGTTTACTGAAATAAACATGTCCATAGTCTCTTAAATTGGTTCAAGACCCCAATAAGACACAGAAGACTTTCTTTCTTCTAGCCTTTGCAAGAGAAACTTTTAATCGCCCCTTTACCCTCCTGGCTCTGACAGGCTGCGTCATGGAATGTGTTGGAGCAAACACTGCACCTCTTGCGCGCCTCCGCTCTGCCCAGGACAAGGCTCTCTGTGGGGGAGACCAAGCGTGAATCATGTAGGCTCATTAGCTGCTCTCCACGGCTCCAGGTCCTATTGTGAATCCCTCGCTTTTTCAGTTCAGAGTGAATATCCGTGCCTTCACATAAGTCTGCCCTCCGCCCAGTGATTACCTCTGCTTAGCTCATAGCATGCTGCTCTAATTGAGCTTCATCACGGTGGCCTACTGATAACTACAATTCAGTCAAAACAACATTAAGCCCTGGCTCACTGGTTCTGTAATGAGTTCCTGGGAAAAATGCTTTTAAAAAAAAATATATAAAAAATTGCACGTGTACAACACTCACTTGCATAGACTCTAGCAAGTGAAGTTAATTTGCATTCAGAGCAGGATAAGACATGCAGTTACTTTTTTTTTCAGAGAGATCACAATATTTGTGCAGACTGGTTAATTCATTGATACAACAAGAATGAAAAACACATTAGAGGAGGCATTTTTAAACATTTACCGTGAACAGCTGGCCCAAAGGTGAGAGGAGTGCAGATTCTTCCCTCCCTCCCTCCTTCATCAACTACACCCTTGAGCAAGGCTCTGACATTACTCGCACACGATTTCACAAAGCAAACAGTTAGCCCTCATTCATTATGCATGAGAGGCGAGCAGCCTAGTTCGAACAGCATGACATTCAAGTGGTGAAACAATTCAGACACAATGAGAAGAGTTGGAAGATTTAATATACAATGCAAAAACAAAATTTGCCTCTTGTAACATGGGAGTCATTGTCAGATCATTGGGGTTTCCTACTTTACAAATCTGTCCACATCCAATCATCTCAAACAGCATTTTTGTTCAGAGCATGTAACAGCCTTGAGTTGCAAAAACTCCAGAGAGGTGCTCTGGTGTCTGATAGAAGATTGAAGTTGTACCGCTGCTAGGCATGAATGTGTGAAAACTGCCAGTAGAAATAAGAGGTTCAATCTCTGCAACAGCCAGCATGATCGTCAAACATCATCATTACAGTGTTTGACAAGGACATACAACATCAAACAGTCATATGTCCTGTCGGGGGTTGTGTGACGAAAAGAGATCTGTACGCCTCATTGATGACCTTTACAGACCTTTCCTATCATCAAAATACACAGTGGTGCGTTCAACAGTGTGTGTAACTTTCCAAAACAGTTTGTTACACTTTTTAGAGTGTAAGGATGTAATTAAGTAAGGGTTGAAATCTCTTTTCATGCATACAACCGAGCACAACATCATGAGTGCCTTCAAGGAAAGATTGTATTTGTATGGTTATCTCATCTCACGCCTCTCTTTGATAGCTGGCTTTTCACTTCGCCTTTAAGTGTGGTCATTTGGACAACCTTCATACATAGTCAGACAATACATCATATAAAATAAGCTCATGTCAGGTATATCTCCACATTTATAGTTACAGATTTTGCAGCCACAAGTGTATGCTGACAATTTGAGGCTTTAAGTAACTTCTAATCTGGAATATCATACCAATCCCAGGCTGGACGGGTTGTTGGCGCTTTTTTTTTCTACCCGTGAAATCAAAAAGACACACCTAAAATGTCAGGAATAAAGCCAAGCCTGTCTGTCTTTTAATGCATACAATAAAATTTGATATCAGACATTGAGACAAAGTCATTAAATCCCAGTGACCTCTGTGCAGTAACAGTGCATTTAAATTGTAGAGCGGTCATAAGCACAATCCATTTCACAATGCTGATGACTCTTCTGGAGATTTTATCATAGAGGAGAAAGAAAAAAATAAATGAAATTTCCACAAGGACTCTATTCAAAGCTTGAGCGGTAAAGATAAGAAGAGCTTTAGAGTGAGTACGTGGCAATTAAACTTTGAGAAGAATAAATGTGTTCAACCACTTAAACACAAGTCCTCTTGTCTCAAGTGCTTCAGTTTGTATTGCGCATCAAACATTCGACCTGGATCTCAAAACACCTCTGCAGTTTCACCAGAGGAGCCCACTGTGGGATTTCAGTATGCCACTGAATCATTTATGTGGGCAAGCAGTACACAGAAAAGAAAAAAGCTGTGCCACGTACACGCTGGGTGAGCACAGTCACCCAGGAAAGGAAGAAAGAAATCAGCTTCTCAAAATCTCTGTCTGGGTCATTTCGCTCTGTTTACTCGTTCCTCGAAAACAGTCCAGGAGATCAGATGGAGAGAGAGAGAGAGAGAGAGAGAGAGAGAACGGAGCAGAAGTGGGAGAATTGGCTGCTAAAAAGGCAGTGGGACGGCAGGACGAGGACATGTCCTCCCTCTTTCTGGCGCTCATCCACATTCACAGAGGAGAAAAGTTACTTATGATTAATCATCTCTCACAGAATTCCCCAATAACATTCCCCAATCGATACACCGTTCATGCCAGGAGAAAAAAACACTGAGCTTTTAAGTAAGATTTTAAACGATTTAAAGCCCCACTTTTGTGCTACGCTTGCCCATCTGAATCCATAATGTTTGCTCGACTTTTCTTTCAGAATCAGTCCCCTACGGTTGCTTTCTCATCGCCCAGCTTTGTTATGACGGCACCCAGGCTGCTGTTGTTCCAGTTCCACTGTGTTGCCGCGATTAGTCCTACTTGACCTTTCACCCGCAGATGATACCCATGTGACTCTGCCTCTCGTATTGTTCTGTCTCTCTGTATCTCTGCACATTTATCAAAATTAACAGAGCGGCATTGTGGATTTATTGCTTTTCCCCCCAGAACTGCCGTCTGGTTTCAAAGAGCGCTCCTGCAATGTTAAACAAATTTACTCTTCTAACGGGTGCATAACAGCCCTCCAACTGCTCTCTCTCTCTCAGTGCTCTTCACTGTAATGTTCGCTTTTCAACTGAAGCTTTCATGGATTTCCAATAAACGTACAGTAGAAGAACCTCTCCAGCGACTTATGGACTAGTGCGCTGAAAAAAAGAGAAAAAGTTGCTCATTTCAGAGTCAGACTCCAGACCTAAAACCGAAAGTGAGATTTTGATGTGACAGGACATGATGATAAATGACGTGAGAGAAGCTGATGATGGATTTCTTCAGAAAATATAATTTCAACACCCCCCCCCCCTCCTCTATCTCTTTCTCTCTCTCTCATACATACCCATACCCACATTTCCTCTATCTTTCTCTCATACATAGTCATGAACACACTCTTTCTCTCACTGTTTGTTTGTCTCGTCTCTCTCTCACTCACACACACTCTGAGCCGTACAGCTATATTCATTTCCATTTCCATGGCTGTGCTGAATGGCTGTAGTCCGTGCCCAGTCTTGTGTGTCCGTGCATGTTTGTGCGTGCCCGCCAATCGTCCAGTGGCCGAGCCCCCACGGAGCTAAGGGTTGCGTCTGGGGATGTGTGGAAGTGTCCGTGGGGATTGAACAAGAGGGGGGAAGGGAGGGAGGGCGGTTGAGGACACTGTTTCCTTCAGCGGTGGAATGTCTTCATGCGTGTTCCTGTTTGGAGGGGCTGCTCACGGCTCCCTGAAGTTGGCAGGAAACCACACGCTGCTTACACTGGGCCGATAAGAAGGAGGCGACGAGGGAGGGAGGAGAGAGGAGGAGAAGAAGAAGTGGGGTTGTGGTGGGAAGGGAGAGTGGGAGGGAGGGTGGGAGGGAGGGAGGGAGGGAAGGGGGGTGCTTTAGCAAACCTTCAGGAAGGTAGATTATCCCACGAAACGCTGGCAGAGCTTCAGCCTTTGTGCATGTGTGTATGTGTGTGTGTGTGTGTGTGTGTGTGTGTGTGAGTGTATGCGTGCTCAGGAGAGAATGAGGGTGTGTGACAAAAAAGCAGCTCCTTCAGCTCACTCAGCAGTGGAGAGTTTCTATGAATCTGGGGCAGACTCCACAAAGGGCTGCAGAACAAAAGGCCTGCAAGCTGAGAATGTGCAGCGTAGAGGCACGGCCCAATCTCACGCTTTGTTAACTCTGGCACATAACACTGAATAAAGACTAAGACAATCACGCCTCACTTGTCAATTACCTGCCTGTTGATTAAAAAATCCGACAGCTAGACACCTCAGGTTGCGCGATTCATACATGAAACCCCTCTGTTGTAGCTTTCGTGGAGGGTGACTGTGCTTCCCGTAGCTGAGTTTAGCTACCATTTATTTTAGCCATCTTGTCTCATTAGGATGTTATACTTTATTAGTGCGCTTATTACAGTGGATCAAATGAGATAATGAATTTAATCTTCATAATAGTCATGCATAAAGAGACGTGACAAATTGGACTGGATAAAAGGCGCACAATTCAGTCCACTTTGGGATCATGCTTTTCAGAGTGAATGAGCCTTTTCACCCTTACATCACAACTGCATGGACCGAGCCTTACATGTCCAACCACAGTCTATAGTAATTTCCACAAGTGCACACACACACAATCCAGGGGATTATAAATCACAGGCACTTGGGAAAGGTTTCAGCTGACTACGCCTGGTGTTTATGGTTTTCTATGACTGAATCCAGCTGTTTGGAGCCGCGCAATGCTCCGAGAGTCGCAGTCAATTTGGCAGATTAGCGTATTGACAGATGGTGCGCCATCCACCCAGCAATCAATATGTTTTATTTTAATCCCTTCAAATGTTTACTCAAGAATCTGGACACAGAGCCCCTCTCTCCCCAGGCCCCAGCGGCTATTATACAGTATCTCCACCCTTCTATTACACCTCCTCCCCTCCCTCCTCATCTTTTTCGCTCCCACTAAGGAATGACTTTCTGGCCATCCGTGCAAAAGCAACACTCTCCCTTTGCTCAGGAAGTGCAATGGGATATGCCCCCCCTCTTCTTCAAGTAGGGCAGCCAAATCTAGCAATCAGACAAGACATCCATCACTATCCTGTGGGGTGGAGTAAATGACCTTGATGCAGTCTTCACACTCAATTTCAGATACCCTTGGGCTCCATTATGGGGAGATTTAAGCAGCGAGAGCGCGGCCGGCCTTCACATTTGATTCTTACGATACTAGATGTGATAAGTGTGTGATGCAGCACAGAGAAAAAGAGTAATATGTGAGGTACAGGGAAAGGGGGGGGGGGGTATGGAGAGGGTGAGTCAGCAGGTGATGAAAGCACGGCAGAAAATTAAGATGGAGTAAGAGGGCTCTAGGAGATGAGAAGAGGAGATGGGTGAAAATAGCTGGAGGAGTGAGCAGGTAGAAGGTGTCTGTGGATGGGAGAGGATAAATTGCTTTTCAAGGACTTTCTAACCCCCTCCCCTTCCCCGAAACAGAGCTCTACCTCAAAAACCAACAGTACTCCAGGTAGAGTACACACAATATGAGGGTAATTTTCAGACAGGAAAAAAAGATCTCAAGAGTGATCCATCACGGTGGCAGCACATCAGTGAATGTAAGCATCTGCGAATGTAAGAGCCTGGTGCTCTCTGTCTCTCTGTTTTGCTCATAGTCTGTATATAAAGATGGATGTAGCGAGGCGTGACGTCACCCACTGGTTTGAATTGTAGCCAGTTTGAAGCCCAGAGTTGCTACTAACAGTCAGCTCCATCTTTTCCGTTTGGAGCCAGGAACTTCCAAATAAGGTGTGTGGGGTGTGGGGTTCCTTTCACATTTTGGAAACACACCACACTACTGTGGAGCAGGCTTGTACTAACATTAGCTAACTAAAAAGTTAGGTAACGTTATTTTTGGAGCCACTATCTAGTGACCATCAGTGCTACTGTACTGTAAGGGCATTGTCTTCAATTTCAAGCCTTGGTTGGTGCTGCTTGATTTCACTGCACTAGGCAGTTAAGCATTCACCATCACCCATATCGACCTACCGCTGGCTGGTGGGAGAAGAAAAAAATCTGTGCCCTTAATTATGCATAACTTGAAACCTTAATGAAAATTTAAATGGGTCAGTTTCACCCCCTGTGCAGTTGTCATGAATGGGGAAATGAGCTATTAGAGACCAAAACCACTTTTTGTACCAGGCTGTAAACATGTTTAGGTCTCCTGTAAAGTTGGGCATTTTAACACAGGGATTTTTGGGGATAACTTGCTTTTGGAGCCAGCCTCAAGTAGCAATTTGAAGAGCAGGAGTTTTTGGCACTAGTGAGTTGGCTTCATTTTTCAAACCTGAAAGTTGCCACTTGGTTTTGACGTGAAGTGATCTGGACAAGACTTTCCTTTTATTTTCATTTTTTCCCCTTGACTGAGTGTGTGTTCTTCCTCTCCACCGTTGCTAGCAGCCAGTCCCTCTCCCCTGGGAGTTCATTTGAGAAACACCACCTGCAGGTTTGAGTGGCATCATTAACAAAGGTCAGATGTGCTCACTGTGAAATTATACACACATGAATTTCTCATTGACTTGTTAATACACCTGATTTCCTTGCCCAGGGTGACAGTTTGCCCTTTGCTGTCTTCCAGGGGGAGAGTTTGACAGGGTTGCACCACGTGGGCGCCACAGATTTAATTTAATTAAGAGGCCGTGGATAACACTTTACACTTGAGTTAAACAAGCATGTAAATAAAATCAACATCATTAACAAACCAAGTGTGAAACAAATCAATATGGGATGCAGAGTGTACAGTGGACTGTGCCTTAATCTGTCTGAGGCTGCATGCTCTTATCTGTCCTTTAGGAATTTAAGAATTTAGTCAGTCGCTTTGGAATTTGGCTAATGGCTTTTTCATGAAGTTTAAATTTAACATAAGCTTGCAGTTTTATTATATTTTGTTTTCTAAGCCAAAAGGTCAGTTGATGCAAATTAATTGTCTTGATATGGTATGTTTATACATGTAAAAGTAGAAGTGGTTGAACTAATCCCAGCTCACATATTGTTATCCAGCTAAAATGACCCTGAGTTCTGATCCAGCCAATTTCTTGATTATCTAGATTAACAGATATATTTATTTCTTATTTTTAAGCCAAGATTAAAACCATCCAATCTCATTCGAGTTGATTTGATGCTGCCATTACAAATGACAGATATAGCACATTTCACTGCAGCTGCACAGTAGTTAAAACTGTACTAATCAATGTATTATATTCATAATGGGTCAACTGTGACATCAAGTTACCATATGTAATGTGAAGTGTGTAATGTGAGTTCACTTAGTCACAAAGACGCAGTTAAATGACCACCCAGCAGCAGTTTCATGTTAGCTCTATGTATAAATGTGCAGCTGTTCATCTTAACAACTTTACAAACTGATGTCAGTGTTGTGTTCACAGCTGGTTCCTTTACCACTTTAATGCAGAGAATCCACTTTAAACACAATGTCATTTTTCAGTTTCAAATCTCACATAAAGTAGATTACACATTTATTTTATTCACAATGTCCCAAGCTCTATTTTACTTTGTATTCTTAAAGTTTGTGATAATTGCATTTCTTGATAATCCACACATTTGTTTTATCTGAAATCAGGACTATATCAGCATTTATATACTGCTGCCCATATTCAAGGATAAGAATATGCTGCTCTTTTACAAGATAGACTTTAAAGGCTTGTTGCTCTGACAACAGATCCAGATAAACGTCACACCAGCTTTGAAGAACTGAAAAAAAAATCCATGCTCGTGTCAAATCACGGATGATCCAATCAAACTAACACAGTATCGTGTATGAAGAACAAGGCCCAGGTTTCCAGTAGCGGGTGAGTGTCTGCTCAAGCTGAACTAATAAGCTATTTACACATTTCTCCACATATCACAGAGGTTAATGTACATACACATTACTCCTACATATAGCCTAGAGAGGTCAAAAAAGTGCTTCAGCATAAACCCTATATATGCATCTCTCTAATGGTCCCGCATAGCATGAACAATTTGTGGTCATAACATTGTGAGAAGCGCTGTCATGTGAAGAGAAACACACCATTAAGAGTCAAGCAGCTGTGTCAGATCAGACTTTTACACAGCCCACTGCTTTGTCATGTCAGGGAAGGTTGCGGCTTGTCTTTGTCCAGTGGAGCGAGTGTTTGCACAGAGGAAACAGGCCCAGGGCAGGTTATGTGTGCTGCACTCATCCATGTAACTGTAACATATAAAATACTTCACGGTGTCTCTGCTTTTCTGCCTCATGAGCATGCGTTACATAGGGAGGCTCAAGTGGCTGAGATGTAATCACAGTATCACAGCGGAACCGGGACGACGCAACTACGCTGTCGCCACACAGCTTGTGTTGAGCACATGAAATATGACTCGCACTCCAGATAACAGAGGGAACATTGTCACTGGGGAGATAAACTGCGTAATTAGAAGATGTCATAACAGAAGAAAAATACGGAGGATCATTGGAGAGCATTTAAAAACTCGGTTTTACTATTAGAGGGTTTCAGAGTGGTTTCAGAAACCTCCTGGCAACAAGGAGATGTGGTTTGGGTTCAGGTTATGGTTCATCAGGGTCAGGATTAAGGTCTTTCTGCTCAGGTTTCCTTGAGGCCAGAGTGGTTGTGTTGAAAACTGGCCCATTCTTAACCAGGCTACGTGAGATGGCTCCATGTGGTACAGCAGCAAAAGCTAGAAAACTAAGTATTCCAGTTTCTAAAATGGAATTATCCGATCAGGATTAGAATTACAAGGATTATTAGGATTATTCTTCCTTTCTGTGGGTGTCAATAGAGCTGGCAGTAAAGTATGACTAAACAAAGAGCTTGACACGTTCTTAAAAAAGCAGTAAGCAAAAGATCACCTTTGGTTTTAATTACTAGTAAGTTAAACAAATTTGTAGCATTGTATGTGTCCTTAAATGGTATGAACTCCTATGCAAACTATGTACATTCTGACAATGAGCTGGTGATAGTTGACTAACTAGATGGCTACCTAAATGACATTATCTAAACAAAAAATTGACACGATGAATCAGACATCTTCCAAATGTGTCATGTTTCACTGAATCATGACTTTAATGCATAACTGCACTCAGCTTTTCTTGGTATTGTTGCTAAGTGTTTGTCAAGAGCAATGGACCAACAGCATGGTGACCAGATGATGTGTTAAATCATTTCTGCTAAAGGTAGAAATAGATTTCAGCCAAATAGTGTATGCAGCCAGTATGTTACAAAGCTCACACCATGTTATCCTGACTTAACCCATTGTCACTTGTTCAAACTCAAAATATCCTCTAATTCAAATGGGCATGTCCATAATGAAAACCAAAAGGCAATGTGGAAATAAAGTAAGTTTGGGATAAGGGTGAGTGAAGAAAGTTAAGAAGACAGAGCTGTAGCCTGTCCAATGTGATTCTCATAACAAGTTCAAAAACACTAACAAACAGAACCAATATGTAATGATGTTGCAAAAACAAAGAAAACAATAGAGTTGACAGCAACACACTTTACTTTCCCCATTAGAGTCTAAATAGACATCATCTCACAGTTTAGAAGATGACAAGATGCTCATTTTCTCTCGAAACTGGTGTCCAGAATCAAGGTCTGTTCTCTATTAGAGTTTGTCACGATGCCGTCTGTCTCTCACATTCTTGCATCCTCCGACAGGCTGGATAGCTGTTTGACTGCCAAGCTGTACATTTCCAAGAACAAACCTGCTGGCACTAGACTCTGTGCTATATGTTGTTTTCCATCTCACTCTCTCTCTCTCTCCTTTCTGAGATGAATATTGAGACTCATCCACTCTCAGATTTATTCACCACTGCCTCCTGGCCCCCTGAGAGACGTGGAATTTTTCTGCTAGAGCTGAATGCTGAGCACTCGACTAGCTCCTTGACATGTATACAGTGCAAGACTAAAGTCAGTGAGGTCGACTTTGCAAAAAAGTGTAGATTGATGTTGCACCTGCAGGTATTAAACAGGAATAAAAGAAGATACCTTTCAACATGCTTTTTAAAATGATTTTTATATCCCTTCACTGCCATGTTGACACAAGAACATTTCATGACACAAACGTCTCACATACACCACATAGTAAATGATCTGATGAAGCTTTTTGTGCACTTCTACTTAAAAGTTAAATACCCATGAGAATTTTTTTTTTTTTTAAGGAAATATTCTTGGTGAGAGCTAGACGAGCAGATATGTCTGTTGATGTCAAGTCTGTATGCTAAATATGAGGCTAGTGCTAGCAGGCAGCAAACTTGCTTAAAGATTGGAAGCGGGGTAGCGGGGGCAGCTAGCCTAGCTCTGTCACAATGTTTTTTTAAAAGAAAAAAACTGTCTACTTGCCCCACTAAAGCTCTAGTTAGCATTTTGTTGTTTAAGTCATACAAAAAACAATGTGTAGATACGACTAGTTGAGGTTTTATGGGGAACTGTTTGCCTCCACTTCCGGTCTCTGTGCTAAGCTAAGCTAATCAATTCCAGCTTCAAATGTAGTGTGCAGACATCTAACTCTAAGTAATTAATTTAGAAAGTGAACACGTGTAGCCTATTTTTCAAATGTCTAATTATGTTGATAGAAATATTTGCCTGTCAATGCATTATTAGCTTAATGACCTTATTCGTGTAACTGGTTGTATTTTACTACCGTGGGACATTTGTTTTATTACATCTTGTCATAAAGAGAAATTATTATACCACAGCACTACGTCTTCTGAAATCCTAAAAGTGACAGATTATCTAATTTTTCTATACACTTGAATGACATCCTGTCTCCAGATAATTCCTAACAGGACATGCAGCGTGTCCTGGTGTCACCCCTGGGCTGAGGGAAGATGTGTGTTTGTTGACGGGCTAGTAAATCCACAAGTGATGCTAACATTCCACAGATGTGTGCATACTGGAGTCTCCTGACTCAGCCGCAGAGATGAATGTTGTGTGGGTGGGCACCTCATTGATTTTCGTGTTGGAGAGATTAGCACATGTTAGGGTTATGCACTCAGGGCTGGGATATATTAGAGAGGAACATACACATTTAGCCTTGCCTGCAAATCCCGTTCTCCCATCACACTCCCTGTGTGTTCACTGAGATCAGAGGATGGGTTGGACCAGGCTGCAAACAGATGTATTACCAAAAATATTCAAGCTGTTTGATCAAATGTTGAATGTTAATGTTATTTGAGTGGGACAATCTGGGACAATATAGTTGCACATGTTTCTAATTCAAATCAAGAGATTTATTTGAGCTTGGAAGTTCATTCTTACCTCTGGGAACAGTATATGTAAGAAAATACTCTAAGCTCAAATGTCACTTACTGGTTTTTGGAGTTTTCTCTGTTTTCATTCAACATATGGAGCTGGCTCCTTGGACATCATGCGACCCAAGCAAGGAACTTCAGTCACGAGATATCAAGTGGCTGTATTGTATATGTGGGGGAGACTGTAACCCCTATCTCTGTCATAAGATGGTCTTTGGTAACAATGTGAATGTCCTATTTGATTCTTCTCCGGCCATTCAGTGAGTCCTGGTCGATACTTTGACACCTTCCCAGTTGATGCTGAGACCAGTTGTGCAGGTGTTCATAAACAGCTGATGTTTTTCTTGATGTTCATTCTATTGTTTAGGATTCTCGCCACTTTTCATATTGGAAACAGTTGGAAGCACAATATGCTGTCCCTATGGCTCAAACCTCTTTAAAAAACAAGATTTATATGATGTTGCATTTCAACCTGGATGTGCCTTTTCTGAGTAACAATGTGTGCATTATTGAACTATTAGGCAGTGTGAGTTTGTATGATCATCCAAACACAAGGCAGACATGTGATGTGTATATATCTGATTCGAACAGCCACACTTGGAGGTGGAACCAAAAGCCTTCGGCCATAGAGAGGGACAGGACGCACTGAGTTGTGAATAATGGGGGATAATGGTGCACACTTTCAAAAAGACTTCCCTCGAAGGCATTTATGGTGTTGCACTCAGCTGTCTGCAAAAGTGAAGCAATGGAGCTGGAGAGAGAATACATACTTCCTCACCTTTGCACACCTGGCATTGTTGCATGAAGTGGGTGTAATTGTCAGATTGTTTCAGTTTCGGTAGGTTTTTTTTTGTCAAATCCCTAGTTCCAACATTGGCTGGGGGGCACAAGTACGTTGCTTAAAAGCATACTGACGACTTCACAGTATATGAAAATATGTAAAAAAAATAAATAAAAAAAAACGTTGCGTAGTTCTCTTGGAAATCCATGCAAACAACCTGCATCATAGTATCAGATTAAATCTTAAAGCACACCCTCATAGAGAGCAAAGTCCGCACTCAGCACACACTCGCCCTGCCATTTGGACCAACTAAAGGTCAGTTAAAGCAGCTACACTTCCAGGGTTCAGAGGTCAACAGCCTCCTTCTGTACAAGTAAACCGATCCAGCAACCTTATCAACAGTTATCCAAGTACGGGTTGGTTATCTGATAGGTTCTTTTCTCTTTTCAAGTGTGGAGTCGTGCTGTTCACATCCAGCCTGCAGATAGTTTTATATTATCAGTTCTTATCTGATCTGACACTGTTCCCACAGCTTAACATAATAAGCCACGCACAACATTAACATACAACATGCGTATTCCCTTGCTCAGCTGTCAGTTGTGTGATGGTAGATGTTGGTGGCAGAGCCGGGGCCCCACATTCTGTAAACCTACTTAAGCTTGCAACACTTCAGTCATTTTCTGCTGTTTTCTGGCTGGTGAACGCGCCCGCTGGAATGTTTCATTACCCTCAACTGAAGTCTTTTGATGAGAAGCAGCAGAAGTCTCTCCAAGAAACTAGAAAGACAGTGTGAGGAGGAACTTCAGACAGGCACCAAAGTGATTTTTCCTCTCCTCCTCCTCCTTTTGCTTTACCTTGCTCTTCTCTCCCTTCACCCTTAAACGATCAAATTTTTTCTCTCTCTCCGCTGATGCCGTGTGTCAGCTGGAAGGCACGGCGTTGTACCATTCAGATGTAATCTACACCTCTGCGTGCCAGAGAACAGCGATTGAATCGCGGCGGGCGTCCGATCCGTGACATGCTGACAGGATTGGCATAGCGACACATGTATGGGTATCTGCTTTCATGCAACACTCTCCCAGGGGAAGAGAAGTATGGTAAGAGGCCAAATCGTGTGATGTGCGTAGGGGTGAAAAGGATAGAGGTGCTGCTAACTGTGGAGACGCCGTTTGGATGAAGCACGGAAGGATGATGTCGTGTTTCGCTCCAGCAGCGGCAATCAGGGTGGAAAGTCTGAGTGTTTGTTTGCTTAGCGTGTGTCAACGCGAACTCCAGAGCAGACACCGCCAAGCAAATTTAGAGAAGGAGCAGAGTTGTGTTTCTCTGTTTACGTGAAAGCAAAGGCTTTTATCTGTGTCGAGATCTTACGTCTGTAATGTCAGGGGAGCTTGTCTGCAGGGCGCTTGGGGAGTATGAGCATGAGAAACCTTTGTTTGCTGTCTGGTTGCAACATACTAACTAACATCCACAAGGCATCAATAGTCTGGGGCTCATTCTGCTCTGCTCTGAGCCAAGAGGGGCAGAAATGTGGACTTCACACAGAGGTTAAAGAACACCGTCCCGTGGACATAAGGAAGAGCAAACACCTCATCAGCCTCTGAGATTTGGCTCAAAGGGAGCACACTCTTTCTCATCTAATAACCCTCTGATCTGCTTGCCTCTGAATAGAAAATATCAAAAAGCCTGCTCAATGATAGCTCAATCTAACCAAGCCTTGACATCAACAGAGAGCGCTTTACCTAGTTTATTATGATTTCCATCCTGTGCTGCTCGGTTTCAGGAGTCGTAAAAAGAGCTTCATTAAAGCAGGGTGGAAGAGAGGCGAATAATATACAGAAAACGCAGCCGAACGAGCGAGGGAGAAGAAGGCCAGAAAGCAACAGTGTTGGTTTGTTGTTTCCAACTCCCCTAGCACTTAGAGGTTCCCTCCAGCACAGTCTCTCACTGAAATATTAATCGTGTTTGACAGCTGTTTTAGCTACGAAAACAAACATGAGATTGGAGCTTTTTTGGAACGCGTCGAGACATACGCCGAAGCACGGCCTGGCTGAGATAATGAACAAATGTTCTGGACAAAAAGGATGCAGACAATATGGAAGCAGCCTCATTAGAAATGTGCCGTTGTTTACCAGTGTGAAACAATTATGAGGAGCTGTCTTGTATCTCAGCTGTTATGTATGGCGCAGGTTCACAACGTGGAATGTAGTTTATATATAGTTTTAAATGTACATTCAGATGTCAGCGGGTCAGAGATTGAGACAGTCGAGCTTCATGCATGGCTGCTCTCCCTGATGACTCTCCTCTACTTTAACACTTCAACAGCGTTCCTGCAACCCCAACGCACTTAACAAGGTGGTATAATGATGGGAGGCTTTCTTGCTCACACACACACACACACAGAGACACACAGAGACACACACGCACAGCTCTAGCATGGCAGAGGCAATTTGCAGCATTAAGCTGCCTGATAGCACATGTCCACTGAGAGTTAGGGAGTGATTTAACGGACATTGCTCACACCAATTAGAGTGAATCAGCCAGGCAACACTACTGACGACAAGTGGATGCCGGCACTGTCAACACGCAGCCACACACACACATGCTCCCACACGCTGCGGAAAAGAGGGTATTTCACTGTTTCTTTTGTGATTAAGAGCATGAAAATAGCCCATTTAGATAATCCCTCCCTGTCAGCACTGTCAGCCCGAGAGACACTGACACATCCCATGCAATCATTCCCTCATTACCATACGCCAATCATTTCAAGAGGACCGACTTCCAAAAGCCAGAAGAATGAGCTGAAGGGAACGGCCACCTGCTTCTCTTTTCGCGGCGGGCGCAGCGAGAGCCGCTCCTCGTCTCTTAGCCGGCCAAGCCTGGAGCGACATGACACAGTACGAAGGCCACAAAAGGGAGAGGCGAGCCGCATCAGACGACACAGCCGTGTGAGAAAAAGAGGGTGCACAAAAGGATTTCTATTTGCACGCCCATTGGAGGAGTCAGGCCCTGGAGAGCACCTGATTCATTTCTTCTTGAGGGCTATTAATCTTTTCAAGCACCAGAATCACTTTGCCTCTTAAGAACAGGAGAGGAGATTGAGTTTTCTATTACAATCAACCACAGGCGGTGTGTCGGTGGGAGAGGGGGCAGTGACGACACCGTCCTTGCTGCTGCCGCTCCCTTTTAAAAACAAAAACAAGCAAATAACATTATCATATTAGTGAGATCATTTTTGGAATTTCTATTGACAGTGAGGTAAGCAAGGTCACAGCTAGGGTTAGGGTTAGAGCCAAAGCCAAATGATTCACTTAACATGGATGATTTAAAATGGGTTCCCTGGTGTGTTGGATCAAATGGTTTTATACACAAAACACATGGCAGTTTAAGATATACTACACTCACTTTTAGCAACACATTCACATGTGTATAATGGTCCACAGCACTTATCCACAGTAGCTAACTTACTTGATGCTAAGATGCAACTCAATAATAAGAATAGTAGGCTCATTATTTCAGGATGCATCATCACCAATATAGTAACCATGTGTTGCCATGTTCAGTTATTTGACTACATAATCTTAACTCAAGGTCCATTTACTACTAGCTTTTTCCTGATATTTCAACAACATCTGATGAAGAGCAAAGTTCCATACTTGATATGATTTTGTGCGTCAAGGATGTAGTTGAAAACTTTTTGAAAGTCAAGTTAATGGAATAATTTGGGGAAATGTACTTATTTGCTTTTTAGCAGAGCATTAGAGGATAAGATTGTTACCACCGGCTGAATTACTAATTACTATGTCATTATTTTGTGTAGTTCCAAGGATGAATGTCCATGCTCAATATTATGTTGATATATTTAGCAAAATTGGAAATTCTCAAAGATGTTCTGGTGTTGGCCGATGTGAATTTGGTCTTCTCCAAGCAGATTTACGTCTTCATTCCAGATACACATAAAATATGCATAGGTGAACGATGCAGCTTGCGCCTGCATAATGCATTGCTACAAAGCAAGTATATCACAAGCCAGAGGCTCACTTTGACTGTTAGACTTATGCTGTTGCTAATGGGCCACTTACAAAGATGGCCCAAATCAGTCCTCAACACATTACTCCTATTTCTTAGACCTCTGAGGGTCAGAGGGCACATTCACTACACGAGTAAGCTGGCTGATTTATCAAATCTGAGACAAAAAAAGAGCATAGACATCACATTAATTACTGCCTTGTATAATTTATCAGCAATGTTCATTAAACCATGACCTAGTCTTTTGAAAAATGTGTGTCGGCGAGGAGTATTAATTGCGGAAGAAATCGGCTGAAGTGCAGAGCTTGGCCGCGGATCCCCTCGGTTAGGCTCCGAGACGGCTGCACCGATGGGAGAATATGGAAGCCACTTTAAGATGAAAAACGGCAAAGCAGCCCAGTGTCACTTAATCAATGTGAAACCCCAGCAGGGAGAGGGAACCACCGCCTGCGGGGGCCACGCAGTCCCCGGACTCATGTCCCTGCGACGAAGAGGGGTTTTAAATGAGCCGACTTTCACGGCGTAACTCATCTCAGTCACAGCGATGTTGGCACTAGCTCCCGTGGGGGTGTTGCAAAGAGCCCGTTTCTTCTTGGGAGGCGCTTAACAACACCATCCATCTCGGTAACACAATACTATAGACACCTCCTACCTAAGGGGCCCATCATCACCGGTTGCTCCTGAGCTGCTTTCATTCACGCAGGATGAAATTCCCTTTGAAGAAGCCGGAGGCGACATGGCGACTGTGCCTGATCAATCACTCCCTCAGCCGGTTATGACACAATAGGATCAAAAACCAGGACAAATTCTGCTAATTTGGGTCAATTCTGTCGTTCTTTTTCCTCTTTAACTTACAGTAATCAAAGTCCACTCAGGGGACACAGATATTAAAGTGGATTTCATTGCATTGCACTGGCCAGGGTGTCAGGTTAGCCCAGTCTCTTCAATCTGTGTAAAAATAACATGATTTTACTTTTAAATTGCATCCAGTGGATACGGCAAAGTCCAATTTTGGGTGCAATCCTACTCAGAGACATGACGTCAATATAAGGTCAATTTCATTTATTTTATAGGGTGAATTTTGGCTTATTAGGAGTAGGCAGGCTCAGTTGATGGCTAGATAATTTGTTGGAAAAAAGTTGCAAAAGCAGCATGAGAGCATTGACAGAGGCCACCAAATGGACATCTTTGACATCAAATTCAAAGATGACCCTAACCATTTTGACTGCATTTTACTATTTTAACCCAATCCATCTAACCCTTATCCTAACCAAGTCTTGGCCTAAACCTAACCAACAGCTGTTGAATGACACCGGAAAAGATTAAAAATGCAGCATTAAATCCGACTTTGGCGTACGCTCTTGGCTCAGTGCGTGTTAGTTGTATGCGCATCGTGAGAGCTGGTTTGTCAGTTTGTCTCTGCTGGCTCTCCACTCCTCTATCTCACGGCTGCCTCGGGCCCTGGGGTGCTCTTATCTCTCAAACAAACGGCTCCTGTGCCGCAGCCTCGCTCGCAGCCCTCATCTATCTGCCTGACATGTGCTTCCTTGTTTGTTTTCTCTCGCCTGCTAGACGCGCCCCGATGATATTGAGCTGTGTCGACGGCGCTCCGCCATTCATGCCAGATGAATCAATCACTCCAGCGTGCTCCGTGGCCCTGTTTAGTGCCGACAGACTCTTTTCCACTTCAATCAATGCCGGGGCTTTAGGAAAAGGGGGTTAGTACTTTTCCCTACTTTATATTAGGAGAAGAATAGCAGGCTTTAAAGTAGCTCTGCCAGGCACTTTGACTGAATGACATCCAACAATGAACAATGACGAATGTTTCCTCTGCTTCTTGGAATTCTTGTTTTGTTTATTTGAGGCCAGCACGTACAGAGATTGTATCTGTTCATTTGCATAAATGTATATAGAATTAAACATGATGTTAGAAAACTTCTCCAGTATTAGCAGATGACAGTGTACTGAATTCACAAACACTGGTGAATTACTCTCAATTATTAAAATGAAGAAGAAATTATTTATATAAAATCAAACAGTATGTTAAGAGAGAGAAAAATTGATAGTATGGAGAGTAGGCGGCTTGGATATAGAGCCGTAGCAACAAAATCAGACATAAGGGAAGAGACAGAAAGAAAATGAAGATGAAAAGAAGGAGGAGGAGGCTTCTACTGACATTAGATCAACTAAAGAAACAGCCATGTTAATATAAAAATTATTTTAATGATGCTTTAGCAAGTTTACCAATTCATTGATCATGAAATAAGTAGCTTTAGAGGGGGGTTAAAGTAATACAAATTTTGATATCATAAAATGAAGCAGTTACAAAATTTAGAAACATGTTACATCACCTACATGGAGTTTACAGTTCAAAATTCATCAGGTAGCATTTTAAGTTCCATTTCCACAGATGAAGATACTCTCATCTGGATCTTCCTGTGTCTGGACGATGAGTAGAGGGTTCCTGCGAGGGCTCGGCTCTAATAAAGTCCCACTGCTGCTGCTGCTGCTCATCGCTGATGTTCCTTCAGTCTCTGCTGCGCCGCCGCTCAGCTGTGAACAGTTCCCCTCTGCTTTACGGCTGGAATGCAAGTCTTGGGAGATTCTCATCTCCTCTGCCACCCGTTCCCCCAGCTCTTGGATCAGCTGTCTGGAGCTTTCCGAGGCTGAGGGGAGGGCTTCCACTTTACTCCCCGCTGACAGGAATGTGACTGTGGGCTCCTGGGGGATGGGAGAAGGAGAAGCAGCAGCAGCGGTGGTGCTGGTGGGGTGCTGCTGGAGAGGGTTGTCCTTAAACGTCTCTCCTCCTCCTCCTTTTTTGGAGTCGGTGCAGCCCTGCCCTTCAGCATCAGATTCCTCGCTTTCATCAGACGAGTCACTGCTGCTGCTGCTGCTGCTGTCACTGGAATAGCTGCTGCTGTCACCGCCGGGTATTGGAGCGCTCCTGTAAGCTCCCTGCCTCTCCTCTTGCTCTTGCTCCTCTTGCTCCTCAACCACCATTGTCGCTGCTTCCTCTAGCTCCTCTAGCTCCAGCTCCAAGTCTTTTTTCAGCAGGGAGGCTTTTTTTAATGTGGCGCCCAAGTCTGTCACCTTCTTGGACCTGCGAGAAGGAAAGGAGAGATTGGATAGCGAAGAAGAAGAAGAAAAGTGGGACAGAGGAGACAAAGTTGAGCATTAAATTCACCTTCTTGAATAAAGTATGACTATGTGAAGAAGGGGAAAAGAAAGAGACATCAAACTACAACTTCATCAGTGGTACCCGAGAGAGAGTAAGAGAGAGGGGGAGAGGGAGGTAGGACGACTGACTGAGTGACTGGGCTCTGCGTACTAAAGACATAGCCACAGGATAACCATCTACAAATCTAATACCCATTAACCAAATCCCATTCTCATCTGAATGTTAAGTAGAGTGCGATTTGCCGAGGCGCGGGAGGGGAGCTCAATGAAATATGGAAATATGGATGTTTAATAATGTAGGGAGATGAGCGGAGCCGATACACGGGGGCTCGCCTCCTCCCTCCCCCCACCCCTTCCCCCCACTGCTGCTCTCCCTGCGCGAGGTGATAAGAGACTGAGAGGGATTACAGAGAGATGCCGACCCCTCCCCCTCCCCCTCCACCACCTCCCCCTCCTCCTCCTGCTCCTGCTCGGCCTGTGCGTGCAAATGCACACGCTTGCACGCTTTCACCCACATAAACCAACAGTTATTGGTCGACAGTGAAAAAAAGCAAGAAGAGGAACCTTTTAAACCATATAAAATGGGATTTTGTCACATTTTTGCTCTTTTTTTAAAAAACAATATTAATGTTTTAAGGACATTTGCCTTTCTATTTAAATAAAGCCAAAGACATTCTTGTAGTCTCTGTAGAATTTTAAACTTTGGATATTTCTGTCAATCTTGCTCAACTACCAGGCAAAAAATAGGGTGAACACAAGCTCATAGTGAGAGTAAACCCTGCAGAATAGAAGTAGACCTGGGTAACCACATAGACTGCAGTTGTGGGCAATGTCTCACCGCAATACAGCTGATAAAGGTTTTGACTGAGAATAGATCCGAGCTGCTTCCCCTACAGCTAAATGTCTCTGCCCTCCAAAGATTAAGATTAAGAGCATGCCCTCATAAAGCAGTGCATTAAACAATGTTCCCATCCTGTAGCTTCAGGTTTTATAGTTTTGTCTCCGCAGAAGACGCCACGGACTGTTCGGGGAGAGAGAAAGAGAGAGAGAGAGAGAAAGATGGTGTTTTATTGCTGATGAATGTCCTCCTACAAGGCCCCATTTGTGTAAAGCCATCAGATTGTTGGGAGGGCCCCCGCCTGCACATTATTCACGCTGGGAATGCCTGCTATGCTGCCAAAAACTTAAGTGGTTGCTATTCGTCCCCCCCGCCCGATTCGGGCGTGTGTGCCGCCCCCATTGCCATAGTGATTAGGAGCTGACCTCTGTGGGTCACTGCGATTCAGACTGTGTCCATTCAGGGTGGGATAAAGTGTGTGTGAGCTGCGCTGATGTATGTATGTATGTGTGTGTGTGTGTGTGTGTGTGTGTGTGTGTGTGTGTGTGTGTGTGTAGAGAGGGGTTACTCTTCCGCTGCCATTCACATTTTCACACTCGGCTCCTGTTGCCCTCTCTGGCCCAATTAACCTACTGCTGAGCCCCAAGATGGCTCCTCATTACAGCGCAGTCCTAATGAGCTCCCTATTCTGGCGAGTAAAGTGTTTATAGAAGGAGCACGTAGGGGCTGAGTATTCATTTACACCTCAGGAGGGACTGTGTAAACAGATCTTATAGTCGTGCTCTATCATATGGATACACATTCTCCTCTGAATGTCGAGAAACAGAAAGGACGGTGAAGATATGAGGAGAGGCGGGGGAGGAGGGGTCGGAGATACAGAACCTCCTTTCTCACACGCACCTTAATCCGCAAATGTTTTGGCAGTTTTTCTGTGTTACTATGTGTCAGAATGTGAAAACAGAGGCTTAAGTTGATTTTCCCTGTAAGATGCTCAGGCAACTGGCCAGGCTCGGAACGTAGACAGGTTTCTAGAAAAATGTGCCTGCATGGTTTTGGTCATGGAGATGTGAGACTTTACTGCTGTCACTTACTGTCCTGCTGCTGTAAATTTTTACTGAAGCATCCAAAACCGCTGTTTACTCCCTTTTTGAGGAACGTTTATAAAAGCTACTGTGCACAGCTGTCGTAAAAAATCATTTTCCCTGTAATAAAAATGACCTTTTTGTAAAGATTAATATCTATATAGTATGAACCAATGGGACTGAGCTTTTAAGATATTTGGTCATAAACCAAAGCATTGGACATATTTGGAAATGATAGCAGTCGAGGGAAATTTTAAGTCTCCCTCCACTTAAGAATATGTTTTTCTTGTTGTTCCTACAGTTGGACGTTTGAACTCCACTCTGCAGAATGATGTATGAGCAGAGTTTGACCCTTGAAAGGGAAAAGTGCTCATAGAAAATCTGATTTTTTTTCCTGAGTGGAGATATGAGCATGATTTGTGACATACACAAGAAGGACAGATTGTTGCGAGGTTAGGTTAAGGTTATGGTTAATATCTCGCCAGAGTTTTGCAAATCATACCTCCAGCCGATCTAATCTAGCACCAACCAGCACACATTGTCTCCTTCTCAGTATAGGAGACATTTTGTATCCAGTAGTTAAGGACCAGTGTGCAGAATTTAGTGTCATCTAGCAGTGAGGTTGCAGATTGCAATCAACTGACCACCACACTCCAACTTCCAAGCATATAGGAGAACCTACAGTGGCAAAAAAACTCAACAAAACATGGAGGTGCAACATGGTGGCCTCATGGAAGATGCCACTAAATTCTACACACTGCACCTTTAAACCTCTAAAATGAAAATATATCTGCATATTACATGAATGCTGCGTTTTTAGTGAGGGATGGGTAGATGTCATTTTAAGGATTTTAAAGTGGTGATTATACTTTCCTTGTGAACAACCATATCACACACACATTACTGTCCAAAGCAGCAGAGTTTTCTCTGTCTTAACAGATGTGTGGAATAGATCTTTAAAGTGTTAAAGATATGACAATTCATCCTGAGGTGGTACTGGAGAAAAGGTCAGAGGAGCGCCAAAGTGAGTGGGATTTATTCTCTGGTTGTCATGGATACATATACCAAATATCATTAAAATGCATCTGATTGTTGTTAAGATATTATAAAGTGGTGGACAAACCACCAGTTTAGGCATCCATACACCTTGGGAATGAGTCCGGTTCATACAGTAGCACATAAATGCACCACACTGACAGACCTTCCAAATCAATTTATGCATTACAGAATAAAGATGTACTGGAGACTCCTTGTCTTGCGTGAGAAATGCTTCATTTTTACACACAAACATGTCAACAAAGTTTGAAGTCTGAATTGTGATTTATGAGTAAACACCAAAAACCGCTGCATTCTTTGGCTCACTGAGTCCATTGATGTTTGATTCCATGTGTGAAAGCCACGAAGGGAACATACACAACTTTAGCCAAGATCCCCAAGTCCATACACAACTTTTTAACAATGACAAATAGCTTTTTAAACAATGACTACAGGATATTATGACATTAAGTGTGTGTTGGACAGTGTGCGCCGGGTGTACGGAGCCTGTTTAGGTCCCAGGCTCTATAAAACGAGGCCGGGGCAGAAGAGCCTCCTGTAGCACAGCCACTTCAAAGACTGCCCTGTATTCTCTTTCCCCCCGTGGGAAGTCATTATTGAGTTAGCATTGGAGAGGCGCGCTTGTTTTCTCTCCCCTCCCTTGCTCTGTGGTGGGAGAAGCTCGGCCTGCGGTGAATACAAAAGGCTGTGTCCAGGAGGGGGGAGGGATAATGTTGTACACAATCCAGTCATTACTACACCGCTGTTGTGGTTTGCCTTCATTAAACTGAGGAGGGGAGGCTTTTTCAAGGTTGGAAAACTTCTGGCGAGACAAAGACGCCTCCATCTGCCAAACTCTTTAGATGAGAATGGGAAGAGAGGGTGTATGTGTGTCTGTGTGTGTGTGTGTGTATGTCTGTGAAGGAGCCGAGCTAAATTACAATCTGACATTTCTTTCATCGGGCTTGTGTTCATTGAAAGAGCGACTCGCATGTCTTGTGCTCTTCAAAAAACATCTCAGATAAACCTTGTCTTCAGATGTATAAATCTGTGTAATATGAGCGGCACATTTCCTCGGTGTAACTTGCGAATGCATCATTCACTAGCTGAGGGTGATAAAAGCCGATGCTGGGAGATGTGATCCGTCAGTGTGACTGAATACTGGAACGGTCAGAGGCGCTGGTTGCCACTTCGAGCCCAGAAATGAGAAACGCAGATGTATTTATTCAACAAGCAAATGTTCCAGGTCGGACTTATCGCTGCCTAAGAAAAGAGTTGCTGTACTGTATATGGGTTATATCATTGCGTTACAGATATGTCAGTGCATTATTTAGATTTCTCTTACAATTACAGCCATAGTTTTGCTCACCATCGCTACAGCTTACAATGACCTTATAACTGCTGAGGGGGCAGCTCAATTTTGCTGGAAGGAAGTCCAACAAGAGAAGGAAGACATTCCCAGCGTGAAATGGGATGTACACTAACCTTGCACTATGTCCTAACAGCAAGTGAGCATCCGACCATCACGTTGCACTGAATAACATCAGATGCTCTCTCTCTCCACACTGAATCTGTTAAATATTCACTTCTGCTACGTCATGTAAACAAACCACGTACCTATCAGCCCTGCGCTCAAGATCAGACCGGAGACGTAACCAATCAAGTAAAAGATGGGTGATTACTTTTGTATATACTTTAAAAACAGAAAACACATGTTTTATATTGTGATATTTAGATGTTTCTTTACTGGAAATGACGTACAATATAGCCAACAGCAACTTAACTAGAATCTTGCAGCTCCCTGGTGATCTCCCTCAAGCCAGCTGCAGCCTTTCGTGGTGAAATAAGACGGTATCAAAGAGACAACTCCTCATTTTAACTAAATAAATCAACTGTGCCTCGTCCGTGAAGCACTTTCAATGCGAGAACCAGGAGGTTAATAGAAACAGGGTGTCTGACAAAAGTTGAGCCCAAAACGCCTTGCACGCAGTTAGGACACTGATGTTGATGCTCACTTGAGTTACTTTCAGTGTTAGAACCAAACAGAAACACAAATTACAGCTGAGACAGATAGGAATGTTTCATTAGCTTAGCAAGTATTTGGTCATAAACCAAAGTATTGGACAAATCACAATCTTGATCTGATCATGGCTCTATATGTGGAGTCATAGGATCAGGTTATTACAGTTCATTCAAAGTGGGGCATTAATAGACCAGATTCCATGTAGCTGTCTCGATTTTGTGCAAAACCACAAATGTCAATGTCAAGGTAGCGCTAAAGGAATAGTCAGGAGATCAAAAATGTTAGTAGGATTCATCCTCTAGGCATCATTGATATATGTACCAAATTTCATGGCAATGCATCCAATTGTTGTCTAAATGATCAACCACAAGACACTGCCATTCTTAGTCAATGGAAATGAGCCTGGTTAATATTGAGGAAGCCACTTTTGATCATCTTTAAGATTCATCATATGGCACCACAAATGTCTGTTCCAAAGTAGATGTTGACATATTAAACTGGATAAGTGAAAACATGAATTTGCTGTTGGCGCTACATGAAACATCACAAGATCATCAAAGTAATATGGATTCATCCTCTGGGGACCATGAATGTCTACATAACATTTCATGACAATCCATCCAATATTGGCTAAGAGATTTCAGTCTGGATCAAAGTAGTGGGCTGACCAACTAACCTCCCATCAGAGCCAAAAAACTTTTCCTTAAACATTCTTGTGGATTTGGTGGAACATGAGAAAGAATGTGTATTATTTCCTTTAAAAGTATTCCTGAAAAAGACAAGGTTCATTTGTATTTCCCACTTCATAATTTGAGTTTAATAGTGTTGAAAATCTCTTATCAAAATACAATCTCTTCGCTACTTCAGGCTATGGTTTGGAGGTGTTACAAAAAGTGAATGCTCTCAGACTTGGGTGTGAAGTGTTTGTTTTAAACATCGCAGCTTGGACATCTAAAATGGTAAATTTGAGTTATGCTCTAGAGGTTGAAGTATGGAATCTTAACTACACACTTCTGCAATTTACTAGCTGCATTTTCTTCTATCAACTGACTTGTATAATCCCTTGAGATTCTTCAAACTGTATCAGTTGACAGTCTACTAGAGTCTGTTTACTTAACGTTCGACTATTTATATCTCTAAAAAATACATAAATTAGGAGGCTATAAGCAGTTGTTTAACAAGCCTCCATCTATATGCACATGCCTTTGCAGCTGCAGATAAAAAGGACAGCTATAATCCTACACCATAATCAATTGTAATAACTCAAGTGGTACTCCAAAACTGGATGAAAGGAATTATGCAAAGACTGTCAAAGGCTACATCCACATTAATGCATTTTCATCTCATAATGGCATTTTAAAACAAAAACTATCTCCATCCACATGAGCCTTTTAGTACCGTTTCATATTTAATCGCTAGTCCTTATTAACATGTTTGAAAATGTATATCAGCACATCGAGACGCCCACACAGTCTGTGTGCTAGACCAACCATACTGCGCTTGGCATTTATTACTCAAATTTCAGCTGAGGGTGTGATGTATGCTATTGCACCCTAATAGAACTGGGCCTTTGTCCATGTTTTAAAAACTCTACGTTTCTGCCTGTAGAGACTTAAATGCAATCCCTTCAAACTAGAACAGGGTCAGCAGGTTTTTCAAAAAGTCTCAGTTTTTAAGGGTTTTAAATCTCAGATGCTAGGCGGAAATGTAGCAGAAGTTATGCATTTGAACACAAAATTGTATCAGTGTGGACACGGCCTAAGTCTGTGTTCAAGATGAGCCTGTGTACTCGAGACAAGAAGCTGGAGAGGCCCCATGCTGGGAGGAAATCTGTACTACTTATCCCTGTTAGCTGGGAGACGTTTGTGTCTTTGTTCTTCCCAGCGGGGCTCCTTGGATCTCCCTCAGTGCCGAGGCTAACATGAGATAGAGCAGCTCCATTATCTGTTTCAAAGCCTTCTGGACATGCGTTTGACAGTTTGTTTGTTTGTTTATTCAGATCCCCATTAGCTGTTGTGTTGTAACAATGTCTAACCTCTCTCAAAAGTATTTTTAACAATGCTCCAACAACAGAAATACACACCCGTAACATTCATACTCACAATAACAGTAACAAAACATGACACAAAGGCACTAAGACACACAACAACCAACACCAAACCATACCTGATTACTACATATGATAGCTCTATATGATAATTCATCTCTTCAATAACTGAAAAAAGAAATCACTTAACTCATCCATTTAATCATACATCAATGGCCTTTGTTACCAAAATACAATCTTAACCTTTAGTTAAAACATTTATTACTTCATGAAATTTAAAAAAAACTTGGTACTAGGTTCCATGCTACCATTGCTTGATAATGAACTGTTCTCTGTATTAAATTAGCTTTACACAGAGGCAACAGAATGACCCTCTGATGACCGCCGAGTAGAATAATGATGTCAGTCTGAATAAAATTATAGCCTACTATAAAGTATTACTTTCCTTTTAGTTATGATATTTCAATACGACACACTAGAGAATAATGCAACCTGCTTTTTACACTTAACAAAGCCAAATGATTATTTATAGCACTTACTATTGTTTAATGATGCTGCTTGTTTAATGACTTTCAGTTGTGTTGGACCACATCGCTGTACAATAATGTGACCGATTAACACTAACATTATCACTAATGCTTGCATTAATCTTTTGGATGAATAGCTAGGCAGGAGTTTTCTACAGTGTTTTATAGCAGCCATGTTCATTTTTAATATCATTTGATCAATTTGACTGTTGCAAGACATTTTACTATCAATAGTCATGTCTAGTAACTTTGCATCTGTAACTTGTTGAATACCTGTATCTCTGATAGTTATATATAAAATTGGTGACTTTTAATTAATATTTTGACTCAAATACCCAAGAGAGATTTTGACCCAAGAGTTTGTCTTTTCTATATTAAGAACCAATTCATTTATTCCTTGATTAATTTATTCCTCATTTAAAACCCAAGTTCTCCAATGGGGCTTTTCCATTATACAGTTCTAGCACTACTCAGCTATTCTCGACTCATCTCTACTCGTTTTTTTCTTTTCCATTAAGGATAGTACCTGGTACCTGGTACTTTTTTAGTACCTGCTCTGGCGAGGTTCCAAGCAAGCCCACGTACTAAAATGTGACGTCAACAGACTCCCGGCCACTGATTGGCCAGAGAGTGTTGTCACTGGAAGAGTCATCTAAAAATGGCGTGACATCCCACGCGCCATTTTTAAATAGCGGCAACAAAAGATACAGCGAGTTTTACGCGAGTTAACATGGCTCCTATGCGCAAAACTACACCGTGGTCCTTTGGCGAGGTGTAGACATTCCTGTGTGTGGTGGCAGACGAGAAGATCCAACGAGAGCTGACGACCCTGCCCATGTTGAGGAGGTACGATGAAGTAATGGAAAACTTGGTACCAAACCACGTAGAGTCGAGTCGAGCCGAGTAGTGCTAGAACTGTATAATGGAACAGCGCCACAAGTGTGTGTGCTAATGTATATATCGTAGAATTGTCTGCATACATTGCAGTGGTGGCATATTGAAAGGTTGTGTGAAGCTGCTAGGGAAGTCCTTACAAACACACAACTGGGTGGCATATCCACTGTGTGGTTGATGTGGCACATCAGGAAGATAGCAGGCTTGGCTGCAGCACAATTCCCCATTTTCATCCACACGGGGCACATCACACCCAAGGAGTAGCATGTAACACCTAATTTGAATTCTCCTGGAAAAGCCCCTGAGCGCAAGTAAAATGAAAACACCTATCACGCTAAGTAGCCGATGGGAAAACCTAGGTAATAAGTGCCTTGGGCTTTATAATCACATAGAGAGGTAAGCTGAGGTGAATCAACCAGCCAGGCTTGGCAGGCTGGGGGGTGGGGGGTGTTAACAAAACACCACCATGCACAAGTGCACTTTCAAGGCCTTTGACCGCTGGTCTTAGCTGACACGACCCCGTGCTTGACCTCGTTGCCCTGCAACGTTCCCAGTTGTTGGGAGCTCCAGATGCTTTTCCCTGCAGGGGAGCTTCTGTCAGAGCTGCCGACAAATCTCCCCAGTGGCCGTTGTCATGCCCACAATACTAAGGATGAATGAGACGGAGGAAGTAGAGAGAGTAAGTAGAAACCCAGAGTGCTGTGTCATACTGAAAAAATAAAAGATTTGGCTCAAGAAAAAGAAAAGAAAGTCTACAACTTCATTCTTGGCAGTTTCCTTGCTGTGTTCATGCAGTGCTGCACACATTCTTTTATTCTTTGTCTTTCCTTTCTTCAGTGAAAACAACACTCGTTTGTTTTTGGGGAGCGCTCACTTCACACCTACCATTCACAATTATCTGAGTGTGTCCATTCAGCTGTTATGACGTGGGGCTAAGTCTATCCCTGAACCATTTCTTGTCAATTTTCCAGTCTGTGGAGCAATGCGTGACTGTCCTGTTCACACATCTTATAAACAAGTCAGCAATTCACTCTATAAAAGAAAAAAGGGGGGAAAAAACAACACAGAAAGCTATTTTTTTTTCTTTCCACTAATGACTTCATATGGAAACATGAATCTTACCTCACTTCCCTCCTCTCAGACTAACCCTGGAGCATATCACTTGAATGCTGCCATGGTTTCTTTTTTGGGTTTTTTTGGTGCAAGAATCTAATTGACCCAATTAATAAGGGTGGTTGGGTGGTTGTGAGTGAACCAGCACTGAAAAAGGAAGTTGTAGCCCTTCTGATTTAACCGAGGTATTGTAACACAACACCAGGCTTATAAGCTTTGTCTGTGCTGGCTGCCGTGAATCTACATTGGCCTCTCTCCAAGCTTTTTGATAAAGGAGGAAGGAAAAAAAAAAAAAAGGAGAAATACAAAGAGAGAAAGTGAGGCGACTCGCTTTTTCTCTGCAGTCCAGCAGCTCTGCAGGGGCTTTGGCATCTGAGGACCTTCAAAAGCATACACTGAAACTAATGGACTAGAGAGGCTGCTGCTCCATTTGGAATAATACTCTGCTAACAATTCGGAGATAATTAGGATTGGATGGGTGTGCGAGGGCCAAGTTAAAACAGTTTCCAAAAAGGAAGTGTGTGCAAAACTCTGGAACGATGACCATCGCGGTAAAAAAAATTAATTAAAAAAAAAAAAGTTTCCCATCACTGAAACGATGCGAGCGGCTATTTGCTTTGAGGTTGCGCTTTTGATTCCACTGCGCAGGGTGCTCTGACTCTTATGTGTGTGAGAGTAAATGGGAGAGTAAAGCCCCGCGGCTTAAATCACTGTGAAGTCTTTACGAGGTTGTAAATTTGAGTCTGATGTCTCGGCAGTCAGAGGAACTTTAGGCGTAGAAATGCATGTGGGACGGAGAGGAGATTAAATAAATCAACCCCCCCGGCCAGCAAACATCCATTAATCGCCATGTCCATCATGTGGGACTGATCGTGTCCGCCTCATCGGCTGCGAGCACCGACAAGATACAGGGATTGCACCAGGGGTATAGATTACATCTCAATCCTATCACCCCGACTCCCAGAGATGACTCACTTAGTGAAGGATGACAAATCCTGCACGGGGGAATATCACACAAGAAGAAGAAGAAGAAAACAATGCCGACACGATCTGTCATCAAACCTGTCAGACGGCACAAAAGGACCCCGACAACAAACTGCATGTATGATAGCGGTGGATGGTTTTGTTGCTCAAGGAGCGGGCTCAGCTCTCCTGTGCTGCTTTGAATTTTGACATTTTAATATTATACTCCAAATACCATCTCGGAAACCTCAAGCAGAGATTGTGAGGAATTTTCTAGAGCGTGAGGCCAAAAAAAAGACCCGTAGTGAAACAACAGTAAAAACAAGTAAAACATGCTCGGGTGCTTTCTCAATTGGTAGGAGGTGAAAGAAGCTGAGATATGAGATGTTTAAATCATTATGTGTGTGACCCACGTGGAAGGGGATAACAAAACAGCCGACTCCACTTTTTCTTTATGGAAAACTAAACAAAAAGGGAAATGTAACAATTCAATCACCGGTCGATAGCATGGGCTAATCCATTTCATGATCGATGCTGGGCGTAGTAGGAGTCGGCGTGTTAGGTCAAGCTGACATTTACTTCTAATGGACGGCAGAGGAGAGCGGTGGTAGAGGAGAGGAGCGGAGGAGGAGCAGGGAGGGGAAAGCAGTGGTGCCCTTCAGCTAAGAAGAGACTGATTGAGTTTTTCAGTGAGATGACAGAGGAAGATAGACCGCCTTTTAAAGTACCGGCACGTCTTTCTCTCTGGTGTCCGTCTTGAACAGAGAGAGATCCCTACAACCTGAACTGAACATAGATTGTCGACTTGTGCATCTGCAGCATTTTTCAGAGCAGAAATTCAAGATTTTTGCTGGAAAATATAGAAATAAGAATGTGAGGACGAGGGGGAAGAAGAAGAAGAAGAAAAAAAAAGGCACTAAATCCCTGCAGACCTTTTATCGTGTCTGCATCTGGGCGCCGAGCCTACAACATCAGGCACACATTTTTCAACTGGGCTTTTTCCAGACGAGCACACCACTTGGCTGAACCCTGGCCAAGAGTAAAACAGAGCTCATTACTGAGTAATGTGCTCGCAGGCTCACATTTGAAATGTGTAAGTAATTGTAAAATATGTAGTAGGAGGAGGAGGAGAGAGCCATCAAACCTATATCATTTGTAGGTAGTGGTAGTGATGTTGGTGGTGGGGAGGGAGGGGGGCACAGATTTTGCACGTTTGGCTTGCAACGCTTTGTGGAAGGTTACACCCACGGAAGATATGAGAAGCCACAGTGCACACATACACACAAACACACACACACACAGGCTCTGAAAGTTTCAAACAAAGTGAATGTGCTGAGTGCAGCTGGCTCTTTTGAAGACTCACTGATGGCACTTTTGACACATGATAATGGAGACAAGGGAAATTGCATCTCTTGCCGGCTTGGTCATTCAATTGGCCCCGCTGTGACAAATGACTCGTCTAATCCTCTCCTCTGGAGCACTGATGCATCATGGGGGCTGAGTGGCACTTCCCTTGGCTCTGAAGGTAATTCTCTGAAGATGAAGCTCTCTGAGGTGTGTGTGTGTGTATGGATCTTTGGTGCATGTGTGCCTGTTTAGACTGAGTCGGTGAACTTACTTGACCCTCTGGATCCAGATGCAGTAGTCTGTGATGTACAGGTCGTTCAGTATGTAGGCTGGGTCGTTCTGTCGGAAGACTCTGTGAATATCCAGCAGGCATTTGAGGACGCAGGCTTTCCCTGGGCAACAGGAACACACCGTGGCAGGCAAATGGAAAAACAGTGTTATTCACGCTCAGTATTATGGATGACAATGCACTCCAGCTGCTGGCAGACACAGTATGCGTCTAAAGGCTTGCAGTCATTGTTCCATACATAAAAGCCAAGGTACGGGATCAGAGGAAAATCCCAGCGAGCTGCACGGTAATTTGATCCATACCATTTAAGACGGGGTTCATGGTTAATAAGTGGTTCATCTGAGAGAGCAAAAGAAGACATCTCTATTTTTGGCGTTCAATCTGTCAATTTAATAGCGGCTCTGCTCGGATTTTATGTCAAAAATGTGTTTGCCTTTTTTTTTTTAAAAAAAAGCACTGAATGTTTTTGATGATTTTCCATTTGACATTTATTTAAATCTGTCCATTCAGCTATTGTGGAGCATCATAATAGTCCTTATCTGAATGCATTTTGCTGGTGATTCGACAAGCTGAAGGACTGGTTTACGATTCTTTTGGGGAAAACAATAAGTCAATCCAGCAGGGTGATGAACTACAGTGTTTCTCCAGCAGTAGAGCCCCTATGGCACAAAGGCCAACTCAGGTCGATTGTCTTCATTTTGTAAAACGTCTGGTCTGAACATGAACATCTTCTTGTATTTGCCACTGTCAAAATCTACAGCTGTAGTCTAGCCTGCGAGGTTTGCTGTACGCCCCCAAATGACACTCCTACATTGCTAACGACATTGTGTCAAACACAGTGGCAATCTAATCAATAGCAGCTCTGTAGTATGGATTTGCTGCCCAGGTTGACTTAAAACTAAAGACAGTTTAAACTGCAGGGTTTGTTTTGGAACAATTTGTGGAAGCCTGTTGTTTCAATCCGCCGTTAGAAAACTTAAACTTAAACTGCTTAAACCAAAACCAAAACGTCTCAAGACACCCTGGTGATCCTTTGAGGTTGTAATGCTTATTACATGATCGAGACACAACTTTCTCAATTTAGATCCTTACCACTAATGGGGCAAAATGTGGTAAAACAAATGAAGTGCCACCCTCAGGCTGGATATGTCTCCTACTGAGGGAAATGTGGATACAACTTCACCACACAGATAAATCTACTGAAAGGGAATGTTTCTTTTGTTACTTACCCACAAGGGTATCTAGCCATGCATACTGTTTATTTTCTTTATCTGCAGAGGTTAACAGGTTCCATAGGGACCATTAAAACTGTTTGAATGAGATCTATTCACAGATCACAGATCAGTGGATTTGGAGCTTTTAAAAACATAATATTTTGATGCTTTATGCACCATGAGCAACATCCATTTAACATTTAGACATATCTAAAAAAATCAACACATAAAACCACAACTGTTTGCATGTTTTGACACCAGGTTCATGTGAATGAGGAAGTATGTGTTCTTTGGAGCTGAACTGAGGCTGTCACAACTTGTCATTCATGTTCATCTCATGATTAAAATACATGCACATTTCTATCTGTCTAATTACAGGCACTATAGTATCAGACTGTATGATTTTATTACATTTTAAATGTAATATATTAAGTTAATGTGGATTTTTTGTGTCAAATTTTCATTTCAATGCATTTCAGTATTGATTCACTATGAAATGAATTACCTACAACTTTAGATTGACTATAATTACAATGAATCATCTGACAGCATGTATGTAAACTATCCAACCTATACTGTATATGCACCAAACAGTGGGAGCTTTTGCTTACGGTGGGTAACCCTGAATGACATGGTTTACGGTTGACACTTGCACTTTTGACAATGTATGTTTGAAGTCATAACAGCGAGCTGGCTACAACTTTCAACGCGGCAAATACATCACACGCGCGGAACTACACAGACTGGACCATTTGTTATTCTGAGAAATGAGTTTTCCCTCAAGTATACAACAGGCTAAACTGCCACAGCACTTCTCCCTCCAGTCATGCATATAAATAGCCTTATGATGTGGCCAACAATCCGCTGAGGGCAAGAGAAAATGCTCCTCTCTCCACCTCCGCAGAGCTGGTTGGCATTGTCCAGAGACATTCCAGCCCAATCAAAATAAACATTACACTCTCGCTGAGGAAAACCTTAAACAAACATTTGGTTCTCATTTAAGCATGGGATCGTATGCAGGGAACTCTGTCCTTAACTTCACGATTTAGATCATGTGACGAGAAAACACACTTTCTTCCAAGATTTGACTTCTTTTTTCTTTTTTCTTTTTTTTACAGTCAGTATTTATAAGTTGTTTGTAGATATTTAGAGGAAAGGTTGATCTCTAAACCAGGTCAACATTGTTATTCTTGATAAGGCTCTTATGATAAGTGAGAAAGGCGTGTTCATTAAGGAAGAGCAGATTATATAATGAGTAGGGAAGAATGTGCACTTCCTTCATAGCTGCTGAATGAATGTTCTTACATAGAGTGGTAGGTGTGAACAAAGGCTGCTGTGTCTTCTACACAAAAATTAAGAGAATGCAAAAACTGCAGAGGCAGCAAAGTGAAAATGACAAACTCATTTTTCCCATTCCATGCTTTCTTTCCAACACATCCCGCTGAGCTACGACATAGTTAATAGAAAAGCAGCCTTTAAAAGCAGGAAAAGACTAAACTTATTCCATATCGTGATATTATGATATTCAAAATTTAGGACGATATCTATAAAATACCACAATATCTATATAATATCGATTTATGCCTAGCCCGACTTAGATGTAATCATTTCAGTTTCATATCAAATATCTATACAGACTGTTAGAGGTTGTGTCTACTAACACTGAACAATGAATCAATTGGTCGACTGACAAAACTACAACCATATTGATAATTGATTAATCGTCTAAAGTATTTTTCAAGCAAAAATGCTGGAAATTCTTTAGTTCCACCTTGTCAAATGTGTGTGAGGTGAACATTAGATTTATCTTGTGTGATAATAAAATGAATATCTTTAGGTCTTGGACACAGCAAGACATCTGAAGTTGAGCTTTAAGAAATTGTGATTGTAAGAATGTGTTACTATTTCTAGACATTTTATAGACTGAGCGATGAATCGATTGCCTAAGAGTAAAAATCTGCCAATACAGCTGTTTCACAGAGCTTTCATTTTCAATCTGTTTCTATTTCAAGGCATAGAATAGATTTATCACAGCTGAACCTGCTTAGAAAAGGACAGCTGTACAGTATAATTTAAGATCCGGAACAGCAAACTACCAGACCCATTCCTTTGCTGCAACTTTCATTTTGTTTCAACAGATTATTTAGTGTAAATTTAGGTTAAATGTTAATTATATGACTGAAATCCTGGCTGATAGGGAATTAGGTAGTCTGCACCATCTCCTTGTATCTTTTTGAACAAATATATGTATATTACAACATAGTTAAAATGAGATATTTTTGGGATGTTGTGGTTCACACCAGCGTCACTCTGAGATAGAGTTCATAATAACAGCAGAGCAGATATTGTCCAGTTTATTTTGTCATTTGAATGAGGTTATATTTATTGCAAAGCTCCAGAATACAAGGTGAAGTGTGCTGCACCATTGACATAAATAAAAGTATATCATCTGCAAACTAACGATAATGTGCTTTAAGGACGAGAGAGGTTCACTGTCACCCTACTTTTGTTTAAATTTGCTGGCCACTGGCACCAAAATCTAGTTTAGTCAATGCACATATTGTAGTGTTTAATACCAGCAGGCTCTTTCATATCTTTCAGTTAGTCCCTGCTTCCCATAACCTGTTGCATATGCACACACACAATCTGTGCATCTTATCAAATATCAGCACTCTGGTTTGAAGGTCACAGTGTATTAAATTCCCAAACTTTCTCTGCCCTCACAGAATTCCAGAAGATTTTCTATGGCCAGCAAGCAGAGATGTGTGGTGGGTGGATGTGCAGCAGAGAGCCACATCTGACACATCTCATCTTCTTTCCACAGTCAGATCATGACAGCAGCATGACCCAGAGGTGCTCTTCCACACTTCCTACCTGCACGGCCCCTCAGGCTCTCCCTCCTCCTCCTCCGCACCTGCCTCGTGGCTCTTTAGTTAAAGCTACTTAGGAGGCAGGTGGAAGAGCTTCTTGAGAATACTCGCCACGCTGCCAGAGGGCTGTTCAAATATTTACCCCTGGATAACATTTCCTCCAAGGCCTTAACCTGCTCGCTGCCATTAATGGGTTTGTTTTCCTAATACCTATGAATGTTTGCTTTCGCAGCCACTTAAATGAAGTGCCTCAAAAATGGAGCGTGCCATTCCATTTGCCTTATCCTGACAAATTAATTAGTGTGTAATGTAATGCTGGGAGGAAACACACCCTCAGACACACGCCAGGCCGAATTACTGTAGTGTTACAGTTCATTAAGGAAAAGCCCTATTACTCATACCTCCCTAATGCTTCAAAATAATAACCGCTACGAGTTGTGAGTGAATAATATGAAAATAATTAACAATTTTGTTCCTAAAATACAGTGAGAAAAATAAATAAATAGAGCCTCAGCCTGTCACTAATGCTCATCAGCTTCTCGCATGTGTTTTAAGGCAAGGTAGAGCTCGACTGTGATGCTGTGTGAGCTGTCAGAAGGTGTTGGAATGATATCCAGGATCGGGGTGATTGTGAGGAGGCTTGCTGTGGCAGGGGAAGTGTTTCTGAGGTAAGAGAGTGGAGGTGAGGTGGGAGAGTGACTCCGACTGCTGTTTCCCTGCCTCCCCCGATCAACTCATCTTCTAACTTAATGAGGCGTGGAAATGCTAATCTGGAGCTTAAAAGGCCTTTAATTTGCTGTCATTTACCGGCGTTAAAATCATCACAAGCTGGATAATCTTAGCCCTCACACATCCTAAGTGTGTTTACACTGCAGAGTTTCATCTGTCCGCAGGGGCTTTTGATTTAAAGATTACTCTGAGCTTTGAGATATCAAAGTCAACAGTCCGTTCTCCACTAATCCACATTTCGCTCCCTGAGGGGTGGGAGCCGGGCCACTCTCCTGCTTAGCTGGAGGAATATTACTTTCAAACACACGCTGCAGCATGATCATGAACCGCTCTCTCCATACTGTGTTAGAGTTTCCGGCTGTGGATCTGTCCAGCAGGTCACTTCTGCGAGACAATGTACCATGAAAGCATGCTGGCTTTCCGGCTGTCTTTTTTAGCAGTGTCCGCTCACAATCGAGCTGTGTCCCACTGCTGACAGGCAGGCAGCCGTCCCTGCTTGCCTGCACACTACAAAACCGTATTTACATATAAAAACACTGCTCAGAAGAAACCGCGGGGTGGACAAAATCAATTAACACTAATTAGCACCGATCATGTGTTCACAGTGGAGGTTTTATTTCGCAGAAGCTGACAGTTTGAGCTCAAAATCCACAAAGAAACCATTCACTCGTGAACATGTGGCAGACACAGAGGGGTCACAACCAGCCTGCCGAGGTGAAAGGTCACTCTGGTGATAAGTATTTATGATCCTGTGCATGTGTGTGTGTGGTTTGGTGTGGTGCTGGTAAGTAGGACTCACCTGACTGCAGGATCACAGCTGTGTCACGAACAGCCGCAGAGACCATGGCAAAGTGTCTGTAGAGTGGGTAGCATAAAACCCTCCGTCCAAATGACACCAGGACCTCTTGTAAGGAGTTGTATGTCTGCAGGACAAGGAACAGAACATTCACAAAGCTGTCCAGCACAAAACAGCAGCGAGATGAGGGTAAAGATTTCGTTCAGTCAGATATTTTTGCCGCTTTTTCCTCAAGGTTAAGACTGGTTGCTATTGGTGTGCACTAATTACTCCCAACAACTCCTCATTTATAAAGCTGGCAAAATAGGGGCTTGCAACTCTTAAACACCTCTGCAGGCCTGGCCTGTTAATTGCTGTTTCTCTTTAATCACTGCCTTCACTCTCAGATTTTCTCTACACTAATGGACGCACAGCCTGGAGACAGAAACAGAGGTTTTTTATTCTGCGTTTCTTTCTCTTCTTTTCTTCGTGGCTTGTTAAGGATGTGTTGCGAGCTTGTGAGTGCATGTCATCAGGGATCATGCTCTCCCTTGGGCTTGTTTAGTAGAAGTGTAAATAAGGTCTGCTGCTGTAGGGGGAGAGTGGGGGGAGAGGGAGGAGGAGGAGGAGGAGAAGGAGGGGGGGTGGGCTCAGTCACACCAGCGCAGTCGACTGAGGACAAGTAAACATGCAGCAGATGGAGGGAGGAGGGGGTGAGGGTGCGACAAGGTGGTGGGGAAGGAGAATGTTAGGCTGTAAGTGAGGCAAGAGAGATAGATGGCGAGAGCATAAAAAAAAAGAAGAGAGATAGCGCAGAGGGAGAATGGAGTGAGGAACCAGGAGTTATTATTATTAAAAGTTATTATTGTTATCAGCCGTGACACACAGACAGACAGCCAGTCAAAGACATAGAGGAATGTATTGTGGTGCAGAAGGTGAAGGATAGAGGAGGCAGGCAGCGGGGGATTGAGTGAGGTGGCCTGTCAATAGGAGCTGACAGGCTCTGCTGACTGACTGATGAGCAGTAAAGAGCTGCCAGGCAGGTGGAGACTGTTCTTTTTCTGCTGTCACCACAGCAGGAAAGCGTCTACCTCTCAAACTGTGGTGAACGTCTACGACACTGAACTCCTCCACCATGCCTCAAAGGCTTGTGTATAATTAGCAGTGAAAATGCATCTTGGGTGGTTTGATCAAGTGGTGATCATGTGTGCACACCCAACACTTAATGAGGACGCTATGGGATCCTATTACTCACTCATGCAATATTCGGAAGTATTCTGGGACACGTTTACCAAGTCTTTAGTGCGGTGTGAACTCAAATGTGTCCTCAACATTAATGAACGATCGCCTTTTCAACTGTCTGAGCAGATGTGTATGCGTTCATGCACAAACTGTGGCAACAACAACCTCTTTAAGCAGCAGCCACAAAAGTATAAAAATAACAACAGTCCATGCATCTCATGGTTTAAGGAAGAAACATCATGTACTGTTCCTTTCATTAACTGCTCAAAAGTGTATATTAAGATGGATTCTGATGGCAGAGGTTAACAGCTATTTTTAGCATCTAGATCTAAAGGTAATCTTGATGTATCTGGACACAAGATGCAGTTCTGAAGAGGGATACTGTTATATTTATTGACCTGATGTGGTGATTAGTCACTAAAAATGCACTTGAAAATGCATTGAGGATTCGTTGTTTTAATCAAGATTTTACATCTAGAGTTAGGGTGAATGGCTACTGTTCTGAAATTTGGTAAGGAAACCTGTTCTTGTCTATTATTATGTATTGAACCACTGGCTGAACTGACTAGAGAATGATAATAATTGAGGGGGTAGTAGATTGGGGGACATGATACGTAAAATACAGATGTTTGTGGATGACGTTCTTTTGTTTATAAGGAATCCTGTATCGTCTACACCTGTTCTCATGCAATGTTTGAGCAACTATGGAGGAGTTTCTGGCTTTAAGATAAATGAAGTACAATCTGAAGCAAAAACAGGAAGTTGGCCCACACAGTTAGACAGAGTTGAAATTCAGATGGTCAAAGGGAGGCTTTAGATACTTGGTGGTCACTTTGACCACCAACTCTTCTAAATTATACACAGCTAGTAATGATAAACATGTTTCTCTGGCCAAAAAGGGATTTGGAAGGATGGGTGATGCTTCCTCAGCCTTAAGTAGGATAAATGTACTGTCTTGGCTGCTTGTTCTCTTTTGCAGTCTTTATATGACTGTCCCAGAAACTACATACAAATTCCTGGACAGATGTGTCTCCAAATTCAATATGGCAAAAATAAAAGGCCCAGAGTGAGAGTCATAGTTCTCTGCTCTAACAAAGAGAAGAATTGCTTAACCGTGGCCTCATTTCAGAAGTTACTAAGATATCAGTCTCATGGATTAAGTTAGACATGGATACAAAATGGGGTGCATGTAGAACAAGTCTCTGTAATTAATTTATCAATATCTGTTCTTTCCTTTCTTAAGGTAATGGTGGAAACTTGAGATACAGAATGAATGAGTAAATTATACTTAGGTTTGGCAGAAAAAAAACACCTATGTCTTTATCAAGGTTTACAAAATAGCTTTTACTTGCAACTTTTTGCCTGCCAAACTGGATAATGGTTTTATTAAGTGGGTGTAGAAAGCTCTGACAGTAGGTATTTTCAGATACAACATTATTTGGTCAGCCAAACACAGGGAATGGGACAAAATTAAAGAGGTACCAACCCATTTAGAGCAGCACTAGGCTGAGATGGTTGAAAATCAAATACAATCAAAGAAAACGTTATCTTGTACAGTTAGATTTGCACAGATTCAACAGACAGTACATTAGATGTAAAAGGTAAATGGAAATTGGAGGTCAACAACATATTTACAGACCATTTGAACCACATCAAATTTTTATATGGAAAACAAATTGTGAGACTGTAACTCCAGAAGGACATATTTAGAAATATGATCTTCTGTGATATTGTATCTAGCAAAGTGAACACACTGCCAGCATTTACTTGGATAATGTGGGGTGAATGTGAAAGTATGTTTAACCTGTCTGATGACTTTGTTACTTATTTCTTTAAACATATTATTATATTTATTATATTATTTGTGTCTGTAAAGTTGTGTGAGAAATGTTCAAAGAATGTATCAAAGACATGTTAAAAAGCCAAATTCCTGTCACCTCCATCTCTACAATCAACCGTTTTGTACAGCAATAAAATGCAGATGATCTCAGATCATCTCTTCATCAGGAGTCTGTTCCAAGAACCAGCTTTACTGAGTAATCTAGATATCTTTGCTGATATGAGGGACTTCCTCAAATCTGGAACAAGGTTTGACGTAAAAAGGCATGTTCCAGGTAAGGTTTTTATCACTAAAGTGATCCGGATTAATCAGTGAACCTGGTTCTTGGAAAAAAATCATTAACTCATATTTACTGTAGCTGACTAAAACTGAACACTGGTAACACCCCCTGTGTGTGTAGAAACACCAATAGAAGTGATAATGGAAAGCAGTAAACAACACATGAGAGGTGTAATGAGCTGGGACCAAACAGAATAACTCTAATTTGTCTGTCAAAATAGCGTAGCCTTTCAAACACTTGACTATCATTACCCCAGGAGGAGTGGGGGGATTTAACTGTTTCCTGTTGCTTTAGAATTTCAATGAGAAAATGAACCTTTAAGAAGATTATCTGAAAATACCAGTGTGGATGGAGAGAATGTTCAAACTGGGATTTTCTAATTTGTCCTCCTACTGTGGCCCATGTCCACAGTAGGAGGACGTGTTAAGACTGCTCCAACAGTAGGACACTCCTATGTTTAATGGCGTACACACGCACTCACACTGAAGTGACTGTTGAGTGGCAGTTTGTGAGATGACTGATCCCCCCCACACACACACACACACAAAACCCCCCTATAATTACCCGTTTCTTCCAAGTGCCAAGTCCACCGATTGTGAAAGCAAGTGTAAGTGATAGACGAGTCTCTAATGTGCCTTCATACGTCGATGCAGATGTCAACATATTTAGACAGAGTGAAACCATGTGTGTTTGCGAGAGAGTCACACACACACATTCACACACTTTGGGAGTCTCACTTCTAATCAATTGAAAATACATCCAGCCCACTCACCAATCAAAACAAGTTTGTTTAACGGCTGCTCCTGAAAGTAGACAAGAACCAACCGCAAGTCTAAGAACTTCAAGAGGATAATAAAGGAGAAGGTTGAGATATGTGAAGTATGATGTCATGACATTTTTAGTCATTATAAACAGTCAGCTCAAGGTCCAGTATAAATCTTATTACAGGGCTCACAAAATGACAGTAAAACATAGGAAATTCCTTGTTCTTCTTCAGGATTTCTAGCATTCAGCTGCAAATTGCAAACATTTAAATAAATAACTGATCTAGTTTTACAAGCAGATGTTGGCCGACATTAAACTAACTTGAAGAATTTAGAAAATGTCTCTATGGGAATGTCATTCAGATAAACAGCACATTTTTTAAATAGGTTGGGCTGATATTCTCAGAAACCACCATGATACCATCTAACTCAACTCTAGCACCTGTTTAGCTGGAAATCATTCCCAAATACATCTTCATGCCTGAACAGTGAGCACAGTACAGACAAAGGGTAACACAGTATAAGGCGCAGTGTGTTTGCTTGTTCAAAAATCCTGTTTTGGTTCAGACATGATCTCTATTTGTTTTCCTACCTGACACACAACTAAACATCTGTCCATTTGCTAAGCTAAGTGAAACAAGGAATGGACATGGAGAAAGCTGTAATGATTTGTCAATTCATCAATTGGTTGATCAATTGCCAACTTTTATTAAACTTCTTTTGTTCCAGCTTCTTTAATGTGAATATTTCTATAGCATCTATCTGTGGTTGCATCGTGGCCTGGGGGTAACTGTGATTGACATTTTAAGGACCAAAACAACTCATATAAAAAAAACGACAGATCAAATCAATGATAAAAAGTAATTGTTAGCTGCTGCCTGAGGCATGAAACTGAACTTTATTTGCTCACCCCACCCCACCCCACCCCATTTGAGTAATGAATCAATTATAAACAGCAAGGGATTAATTCCTCAGAAACACTTGGGTGGCAAGATTCTCTGTAGATTTAGTCAAGACATCAGAAATATCAACCACCTGATAGGGTTGCTCTGGTTGCACTGTGGAACAGCAGAGCACCAACAAACTCACAGCAGGGTGCCGTCAAGACCTGCCAGCAAGTATTGTGAACACACATCTGTAACTCATGGAAACCGGTCCCATCTGTTCACCAGCGCCAACCCCTAGTCGGCTACAGTTTCAAAAGCACATGTTGTGAAGATGCCATTTAGTTGCATTATAAAAGACAGGAAACAATACTTAGAGGCATGGATATAGATATAAATCCCATGTAAGAGTATAAAGTATAAAGATCCATATTATGTGGCATGAATTAAGGCAAAGACAAGACAGAGGATTTATGAGATTAGCCCAGACTATCACAAACACCCATATAATGAAGATAGTCTTTATCAGTGTATCTTCTTATCTCTATCCTGCATGCTTGTTTTCTATTTCACTAACAGTTAATAATACTGATACTGCCTCTATCAATAAATAAATAAATAAATATGTAATAGACAATCATTCAATGCTGGTGTTATTCTTTAGTGCGTAAACTGTCTCACCTCGAGCCAGCAGAGAGTCCCGCTGAGTTTTCTGATAGTCCATGGAGACTCCACCTGCAGCGAAGACGGAGACCATTAACAGACAGGAAATACTTCCAACAACATCCAATACGTCCCATTTTTGCCAGGGAACACACAAGAGTAGCGACTCAAGTTTCTTTTCGTAGTTACAAATCTGGCAACAAAACATTTAAAATGAAGTATGGCCTTTTTTTTTTCTCTGGAATCTCTCCACATTATTATATCCCAGATGGAAAGTACACACATGTGACACACTCTGTTTTCATAGCTGGACTTTAAGTCAACACTATGCTCTATGAAACATCTCTAGTATTTATTTGGCTTCATTCACACAGTCCTGAGAACTGTCTTTTAACAATGAAATCTGCCTCGCTCACCTTGCCTCTCTGCAGCTACCTTGGAGGAGTGACATAAAGAGGCCTGGACTGAGCTCTCGGATCTACTGGTAATCTCTTAAGGCCCTGAATGAAATGGAAGGGGGGGGGCGTCTAAAGGATTTGAGGATAGAGGGCTTTGTCATCCAAGGCTAAGTGCTTCTCGGGAGGAGTTGCCTCTTCACACGTACTCACTCAACTCACATTGTGCTCTCCCTCCGTCGAGCGCGTTTCGTAGGAATAAGCCAGCAGGATGTCCGTCAGGCCGAGCCACGCTTGGTGACGGGACGCCTTGTCCAGCAGGTAGGAGCGGTTGGTGAATTTTCTCAGCTGCTCCTTCTCGTCGTCGGTGAACGATATAGCTGCGGGAAAACATTTCAAGTCACCGTGAGGCTTCCGTTTATCTTTTAAAAGGACTGAGACGACCTCGGTTTAAGCTTCTCTCCTGCTGACTTGTGAACTGTGAACTGTGAACTGTAAAAGAAGCCAGCAGTGGGTGTGAGGTGTGATGGCGGAATTGCATACACTGTTCAAAATACATACACTTTACAAACTTACAGTTATATACAAAGAAATATATACATGATTTTCACACGAGACACATGAAACCATCGTGTATCAAGTTAATAGGACACCAAAGCATCATGAAGTAGGTTTAGTCTTTAAAACTGTCCACACTGAGCTGGCCCAATCAGTAAATGCACTATTTTCTCAATTGTTTGGCCTTCTGTCCCCATTAAGGCTGCGATTTCATAACCAAAAATACTATGGAGACTGGATGTATCTGAAAATGCTCGGCTCACATTTCAGTGTGGACGGGAGGAAAAGGAGCTTTAGTAAAATATTGATGTATGGGATAAAGTCCAAAAGCCAGATATTGAGATAGCAGTATTTCCCAAGAATTCCCACCATAATCATCTCCCATTTACACTGTAAAAAATACCTGCAGGAATACCAGATTTTTTCCTTTTTTTTTAAGCATTCTTGTTCTTATGACTAGGTAATTAAACACAGACGCCCTCTTCAAATCTCATTAACCTCACGAGTGTCACAGATATGGTGCGATCTTGAAATGTTATTATGACGGCAAAAATAACTGGATCAACTGTTCGGCTGCAGGTGTCTTCCAATTACTTTTCACTTTTCGGGCAGCTTACAGCCGAGCGTCGCTCCGAATAAGGCTGAACAAAATAGAGTGCAAAACCTTTAAGCTAAAAGCAGATTAATCCGACAATCGTGCTAAGCGGCATTCAACAAGTGAGCATCGAGTGCAGATGATACCCTGATGTTACAGGGATGTTGCGATTCTCCTTCGCACTCAAAACGGCTGCATGAGATGAATTTTTCACATGGTATAACACTCCAGGTCAGTCATACGCTCTCCTGCCACCACTTGGGCATATTTTATGATTAATTATCCAAAGCCCTCATTTTAAAATCTAATTTCATTCATGGTGAGAAAACCTGGGAATCACCGGAAAAGAGGGATATACTTCAGGGATTCAAGGAGAGATCCTTCAACCCTTGTATGAGGGTATACAGAGCACAGGTGATGACTGAGAGTCTCTGATATAAAGTTTTGTTTGCAAATGGAAAAAGAGATTTGGTTATCGTGTTTCAGTGTTGCTGGGGAGCCAAAATAACCTGGAAACTGTTTTGTTTTTACACAAATTAGCCAATTTTATAGGGATTGTAGTATAAACTGGATGTATTTTTCCAGTGAACCTCTGCTTCACATTCTCACTATTTCACATATTCACACCTGCTGCTCTATAAAACCGCTTTTATTGCCGGCGGATGAACTGCAGCACTGGAGCTGCCGCCTTGTCGAGGGGAGTAGCCACGACAGCAGCAGTTGCTAAGGGATCGAAGCAAAAAAAAAAAAACAACAGGCAAAACACATTAGTCAAATTAGTAAAGCTAATCCCATTTAGATACGTGAGAGCTCTGCGTTAGGAAAATATAAAAGCTCTGTCGTATTAAAGTATTTTAAAATCTCTGCAATCTCCACAAATTCTCTTAAATGTTGCTTTTTGATAGAGACATCTCTGCCTATAATTCAAATGCGTATGAGTATAAATAAACTATTTGAGGCATCTGCTTAATGGTCTGATCTGCGCCGAGCCTAATGGGGCGACACAAACAGACTTCAATCCCATTTAAGCTATCTGCAGTTTAGTATTGAAAGGGGCGCTGAATGTCTGCAGGAACATGCTGTAACTCAACAGTTATTTTTTCTCTCTCTCTCACAGCAGCTTATAAAACAGCTGAAAGCAATTCCTCTCTCTGCATGAGAAGAGGAGAGTCCCTGCACCGAGCCCCTGATGTGCAAAGATGTACTGGTGTGTGTGTGTGTGTGTGTGTGTGGCTGGAGCATGTACACAAATGCATAAACTCACACGAGCAGACGGACACACTTGATATACAGTACGCATATACAAACACACACACACAAATACACACACATACGCACATGCACAGACACAGAGGCAGCGCTTTAAAAAAAAAAAAAAAAAAAAAAAAAAAAAAAGGATCTCTCTGGCTGCAGTGGGAACTTGGCTCTGCTGGGAGGGAGATTCCTGCTGCATTACGTCAGGTTTTTAGCTCCCTGCAGACGCTACCTGAGTCCCTCATCGGTGCAGCTGCGGCGGGGATAGCGCGGCTGAGCGGAGAGAACACACACGCGCAGACCTGAACACCCACATTCACGTGCGCTCGCGTCTGTGCACGCTCTTCTTCGAGGACGTGCCAAGATTGGAGAGAAGGGAAGAAAACGGATATGTAAATGTGAGCAAATGCGCACATAAGCTCCAGGAATAAAAAATGCAAGAGAAAAGTTAAAATTTTGACACTCACTGCTTCTAAAATATATTTTCCTGCATCTTCGATCACACAAAAATGACCCTGAAGACCAACACACACACACACACACACACACATATATAGCTCCCATTCTCTTCCAAGTCGCATACAGCAGCCTTGCTATAGTTTCAATTAATCCTGAAGCCAAACCAATGAGGTGAGCAGACCTGATGGATTTACCCTCTTACTGCAGCTGCACCGCCGTTCATTCATCTCCGCTATAGAGCCAATCAATTCTAGTGGGCATTTGCACTCGGCGTAGAAGAGCTTCGGCTGATTGGAAATTAATTTCTGACCTAATTCCTCCAGTTGGAAAGGCAGTCTGGCTCTTCTCTGCTCTCTACGGGCCCAGATGGCCTGATGGCATGGAGTAAATATGCTTTGTCAAATACTGCTGAGTGTTGGAAAACACTCCCAGAATCTCGCAAATGGAAAGGGGTCATAATGTGACCTTGCAGATACGGTTAATTTTGTGCGTGCTCAAGCTGTGATCATGAGGCAGCAGATTAAAGAGACTTTTAATTTACAATATGTCCAAATTGTAAGCTTTGGTTTTAGTTGTAGTAGCTGAAATCTGGTCAAAGGTCATAGATTTTCAATTGGTGTCTGAACTCAGCCATAACAGCGTGCAGCAGGTAGAGAGAGAGAGAGAGAGAGAGAGAGAGAGAGAGAGAGAGAGAGAGAGAGAGAGAGAGAGAGAGAGAGAGAGAGAGAAAAGAGAGGGAGCTGTCAGGTCCGTTTAGTCTGGAGCGGTGTGTGAATACAGGCCTCCAGTGGACAGCTGTGGCCTGTCAGTGTGCGAGCCCTGACACCGGAGAGCACAAAGGGGCCAGTTTCTACTTCATTAGCACTTGTGTCCACATCCATCTGTCAGGTGACATATATATCAGACTCAGCAGAAGTGAAGTGGGGTGGGAGGAAAAATCTAAAAAAGAAAGAGCCAGCATCGAGAGATTGTGAGACTCCGTCTTTAGAAAAAATGCGTCAAACGGTTTAAATCGACGAGCCCCGCTTCTTAAATCTCCTGACCGACTCCTGTTCTTCACACTCAGCTGAGGCTAATGCTATTTGGCCTGTCAATCAAGCCATTAAGTTTAATTTGGCCCATTTATCTACGCCCGGGCTCCCGACTGAGGCGCTCTGTCTTAGAATGCAGAATGAGGCGATGGGGAGCCAGCGGGGGCTACAGAGGACCGTAATGTTCGTCAGAGGCTAAACTCAGACTGCCGCTAATGGATTCTGAGTCGCTGAGTGATGGCTGTTCGTCAGGCGGGTCGGGGGTTGGGTTGATGGGGGGGGGGGGGGGGGCTTGCGCTGGTAGGAAACGGACGCTCCTCCTGACGCTCTCTCCTGGGATAATGCTATCTGTTTAATCTAAATCCTCTCTGGAGCGTACGACACCGTGCGCTACGCGTAAGCTGTGGCTGCGAGCCCACGCGCCTCTGCTTAAACAGTGGCAGTGCTGGAATTAGCAGGCTGTTAGAGGAGCTGGATGACACAATTAAATAGACTCTCGCATCGTGCCGGGGGCCTCTGACAAGCATAAGAGGCTGAACGGAGAAATGAAGCTGGGAGGCTCCAGCCAACAAGCCGTACATCTCAATCTTAGGTAATGAGCCATTGATTTTAAATGGATGGGAACTGATTGCAAAAAAAAGCACTACTGAATAGGAGAAAAACAGGATATTGAAATGTATGAAGGTAGAAAAAGCCCCCTGCCTCCATTTTTTTTTCTTTTTAGGCTTGTCACATTTGAACTGAGTAGTCGCAGCACTCAAGACGTGCTTGTTTAGTTGTCAAAAGCCAACAGGGAGATGTAGTGATTAAGAAAGGTTCAATCGCTCATGATGGCAAGTGTCTTTCCTGTTGAAGTACCCTGAGGCTTTTTTGGCGAGGGCTGTGCAGCAGCTCTGTAGCTGATTAGCTGAGCCCTGACCTTCCTCTGGAGGGGGGGGGCAAGTGAAAAGGCTGATGTGTCCTTTGGGGATTGATATATTGTCAGAGAACAATGTCAGTACCCGGCTGACATGAATCCCAGCCAGCGGATTCCTGTTTGGAGCTCTGTGTGTTACAGTATTACCATTCACGGCACTATTTGTGGAATTCTTTGGAATAGTTCTGGTGGGAATAGTGAGATGGTTGCTGAGAGTATTTTAATCTGGACAAATTAAAATAAACAAACAATGCATGATTCTCCTCTAAATTTTTACAACTTTATGCCACCTTCTGGTAGACTTCAGTCACTACTTTATTGGTTACTTTTAATTTACCTGAAAACCCCAAATGATGAGTACGCATTTATAAACATGTGATATGTATCCCTGCTGGTTTCAAGATGGCACAATGGCTTCTTCGATGTGTTGCTGCACATGTGTTGCTTTGTTTGTGAACTCAACAGCTGTCTTCACATAGAACACACCTTTTTGTTTTTTTTGTTTTTTACTTCTATTGTTAAACTCTATATGCATATATTTATACCACCTGTGTATTGTGGTATTTGTCTTGTTTTTTTCTCGTACCTTCTATGTTTTGACTGTCACCAGAGTCAAAACTGAACATGGAGAAGCAGCGTTCAGTTTTTATGCTCCACATATCTGGAACAAACTCCCAGAAGGCTGCAGGTCTGCTTCAACTCTCGGTTCTTTTTAAATCACGGCTGAAGGCTTTTCTGTTTGCCACTGTTTTTTTATTAAATCACAATTCTAGGGTTAATATCTCACACTGCACTGTAACTCTATTCTCCTGTTTTTACCTGTCTTACTCTATTGCTTCATTTTATTTCCAATTTAACACTTTTATTCATGTTTAAATGTCTTTATGTATTTTGTCATGTGTTGCTTTTCTATTCTGTCTTGATGTATTTTATGTTTTATGTAAAGCACTGTGAATTGCCTTGTCGTTAAAAATGTGCTATACAAATGAATTTGCCATGCTTCGTTATGCACCACTACACCAAGTCAAATTGCTTACTTACTTGGCAATAAATCTGATTGTAAATGGTAAATGAACTGTACTTATGTAGAGATTTTCTAGTCTTTTTGACTGCTTAAATCGCTTTTACACTACATGTCACGTTAACCCATTCACTCACACATTCATACACTGATGGCAGGGGCCACTGAGCAGGGCGCCAACCTGCTCATCAGGGGGGAGCTAACATTCAATTACACATTCATAACACTGTTGGCACAGCCATGGGGAGCAATTTGGGGTTCAGTATCTTGCCCATCGACACATGGACTGGAGGAGCCGGGAATTGGAATCAGGAATTTTGATTTGAAAGAGGTTTTTTAAATCACTGAGTACGAGGGTGCAAACTGAAGTTGGCAATCCAAGAACCTTAATTGAAATTGTGCAAATTCTCATGCACTCTTCCCATGTCTACTGTGCAAATACGCAACTAAAACTACTATAATTATAGTCAGTTATTAGACCCTTCTGTTGAAGTGTGCTTTCTGTGCATAACTTATCTGTTCACAGAAAAAATGAGTCTAAAAATGTAAATTGATATCACAAACTTGAGATGCATCCCTCCCTGCGACACAATTCTGATGAATATACTGAATTATACATGATTTTAAAAGGTGATGAATGGATGACGTGAACTCACCAGCTTCTCCTTCCTGGTCTGTAGAAGGACTCAGCTTCGCCCACCACGGTTTAAACTTCAGCAGCCTCTGTATCTCATCGTCCTCAAACAAATCAGCCCTGCAATGACGCAGAGATGTTAGCGGAGGACAGACAGACGGCACAGAAGCACCATGTTCAGATGCAGGATGTGTTGTTTTTTTTCTGTTTGAATGAATGAACTCACAGGTAATGGTCAGGAGAGAAGGCTGATGTCTCTGCTTCCAACCGGGCCTGCCTCCTCTCTGCTACCGTTGTTCCTTCTGGGTTCTTGACATCAATCACTTCACTGAGCTCCTCCTGTCGGGACATTCGCAGCGTTTAAAGCTTTTAAAACTTTACTTGAATAATTCAGAACGTTCTCATTCAGCAGCTCTAATCACTTTTGTAAACGGCGGGAGGATTTAAGGATCTTTACTCATTATCTTTACCTGTAATCTGGCAAACACTCCAGATCTCTGATTGCCAAAGCCGTATTTCTGCAGGGCTCTCAGCTCCTCTTCAGAGCTCTCCGTGTACACCTCCTGCTCAACCTGCCAGTCAAATTCTTCATCGTCTTCCTCCTCATCATCTCCCACACCTTCGCCGCCATCTGATGAAATATTAAGCAGGTATGATTAGTAGTGCATCGTTCCATGTTATCTTTACCCAAATGATAATAAAGTTGAACTTTTGTTAAGATTTGACTCACCTGTGCTGATTTCTTCAACCAGTGGTTTTGCTGAACGGGCTCCTTTGGGAGCAAGGAGACTCGTCAGCATCTGGAGGCCTTCGAAGTGCTCTCCAGCTGTCTCCTTAGGGACCCGAAGAGTGAAAAGACCTGAAGCAAGACAGGACATCTGTTTAGTGAATGTATGCTTAGTTTTAACAATTTATACTAGACAATCATTTTAAATAAATTGGACTGCAAACTGCTGACAAAATCAGGCATTCATTTCAACCTACTCCTTTTTTTTAATTCCCACTGAAAATTATTAATAGCCTCTACACGAGATCTGAAAGGTTGCTTTAATCAAATAAAATTGCTTAAGGCGCTTATTAAACTAATACGTGACATGTAATATAGTGAGGTATATTTCACACTGATGTTTCAGACATGAAATGCATAGGAAAACACTATTAGATCAGTAACTGCCCATTTTCATAACTATAAAAAAGTTTATTAAATTACATTTAGGAAAATCACAGGTGAGCATTTTTGTTAAAAGAATGAAGAGCAGGCAAAAAAATACATCATAGATGAATCAGACAGATCTGGGCACACCATAAAAATAATCTGATGGTCGCCCTGAAGACCTCATAAAATTTCATCAATGCACCCAAGTGTTAAAGCTTAAAAGTGCTTTACGCTGGAAGCTAACTAATTGCTTAAGATGCAGGGCTTTGCAGAACAGAGAGCCTGGAAGAGGGATCTTAATGATTGCTCATTATTAGTCTAAACAAGGACACTCATTAGCTGAGCTTTATTAGCAGATGTTACAGGCTTATTTAGACACAGCGTGTTAACCGGGGCCACGCTGACAGACGGGCAACGAGGTGTCAGAGTCCATAAGGCGGACGTCTCTGTAAAAAGACAGCTTCATTAGAAGTGATTATGTGAAAGTCAAAGACGGATCGAGATGACACAGAGCGCTGTATAAACACAGAGGAGGCCGATAATCGTTGTTTCATTTGTGTGTTTAAAAGGGAAATCCTGCATCAGCTCGCTGTCATGTCAGCGTCACTGTCGCTGCGTGATGAGATGTTACAGGCAACCTGCAGGCTGTAATCGTTATGACATTACAGATGGTTCCAGTGGCCCTTTAAATGGGCTGAAATAACATGATCAGTGGGTTAATTTACTGTGCTTGATTGAGTGACGTACAAACTGAAGATACCCCGGGGTTCAATCACTGACTGCTAGTAGAAACACGTCTCGGTGTCTTTTACAAGTGTAGCAAGACCCTGAAATCATGCAAAACGAGAACATCCATATTCTTTTATCAGGAACTATTAAAATGTGTTAATAGTCCACTTTCTGGCATACATGGACATTTATGTGTTGTTGTCATAAAACACCTTTAAAAATCAGTTCTGAACCACTTGGAATGTTTTTTTAATATATATATATATATATATATATATATGAGTATTGTTTACATCATTCTACTAATTTGTGTGCATGCTTCCATATAAACATGCAACATATGACACATCTGGATTCAATCTGACATGTCCCTGTTGCGGGAATACATTAACACACCATCGCCGCTTTACGCTAATTAAAGCTGCAGGCTTCTTATTATCATCATCATCATCATCATCATCATAATCATCAGTGCTCTGTTATTAAAATGTGTGCTTTACATATCGCTTCTGAGAATTCATTAAATCTGAGGTCACTTTCATTTAAAACAAATTTCTTGCTAGACCTTTTAACTTTTTATCAGGTGACTGAATCAAGACCGGAAATCCAGTGAGGTTACACCAATTTGGGGGTTCTGATGGTTAAGATGCATACACCCATATAAGCACAACCCCATTCAATGTGCATAGCCCTCTCTCCTACTACCTGTGTCTCCTGTCAAAACTACACAGTAAAGTTGAAAACACCAAATTAATTGTTCAGCATACAGATTCATGAAGCTCCAATATGATCTCTGATTCAGCATTTATGAGTAGTATGAGTTGTATATGATATATAGTATAACTCAATATGTTGAGACAGCATTGATACAGAGTATAAAAACCGCTTTTTTTTCTCCTGGTGAAGGAAAGGTCAGCACATTGATTCTTACAAACACCAGCAAAGGGGGAAAAAAGCACACACACACAGTCGTTAGAAGTGTGTAATGTACCACAGAATGAACTGATTGTACTTGTTCCAGAGTCATTACGTTGGCAAGAACAGAAGAAAGCAAAGTGATGGGTGATATCAGATCCTCCAAAACAAACCCTGCTCTTTATTCTCTTGCCCCACAGCGCTTGTTTGGCTCTGTGCTTTTAGAGCGCTTGTATATAATACCGCAAAGGATGACAGACATATCGTTTTAGTAGTTTTAGACAAGGACAGAAATTTTACAATCATATTTGAGCAAATGAGAAAAAGCCTCGGGATGCGCAGAGATTATTTTAGTGTACTGGCAATGTGTATGGGAAACTTACTCTAGGGTTGGTTCAATGCCCAAATATAGATTACGACTTGGAAACTGTAATGTTGCAAAAGAATTGGGCTCCCTTTCATGCAGCAGATGCATTTGCTGGAATACCTCAGCGGGCATATTTGTCATGTATTATCTAGTATGCCATGTCATACTAATTTACCACCATTGTATGTGTTATCTTATTACAATGTTACCTACCTTTATCAATGTCAAATACAGCCTTTTCTCTTCCATCTTCCACTATCCTTCCAGGGAGAGTTAATCTGAAAATAATAAAGATCCAGATGGTTATAACTCATTTGTTTGATCCTGACAGTTTTCTGTTAATATTGAAACCATACTGAGTCACATAACTTCATATATACTTGTAAACTCACCTAAGAAAGTAGGGTTTCGCATAAAACTTGAAATCTGTGCCGTCAATAAAAAGGTCAAACTCTGATGTTCTGGTGTAGGGCACACGGATGCTGAGGATCAAGTACTCAGCATCTTGGCTCAGGTCAAATGCAGGAGTTATCATGATGGATATCAATGTCACACACACCTGCAGAATCAAACACAGGAAGAACCCTGAACCCAGGTTACTTTCTATAGTATTGCATTTCACAGCAGACAAGCCAGGTTGCTCTGATGAATCACACCCCAGCTGACTATAGTGTGCCACCTTGTGGTTGACTCTATTAGATGTTGTAGCTGATCACATGACTCCACATGTGCTGCACTGATGGTGAGAACTGTAAACAAAGCTTGTGTCAAACATAACCACTCATTTTCAGCGAGTTACAACAAGCATCTAAGCTTCAGATTCACATTAGCTTGTAATAAATCCTGGATCCTGCTGTTCTCTCTCCTTCATACAAAACTGCTTTTGGAAATCTGGGTATTTAAAGCGGCTTGAATATTAGCAAACGTGTGTACCTTTCCAAACATAACGTAACATTAATTCATTTCACTAAATATATAAGTGTGTATATCTGCCTTATGACACTATTATCATCTTCACGAGATATCATCTAAAGTAAATTGAGGAGTATTAGTTATCTAACATTAGTTTAGCCTTATAAGTTATGTACGTCACACATGCATTACAATCCCCACTCCAAATTTAGTGATAAACTGCACTTGTTTATAAACTTACACATGCCGATTTTAACAACAGAGCCTAAAAACTCAATGGGCAATGAGTGTTATTCAGTCAGGTGTAAGCACGTGTCAGACAGCTACGTGTCACACTCATATGACAGATTTTTAGACCAAGTTTGGTGTTATAGTCAGCTTGTCACTAGCCTGCACGCTGAGCTAACACATGGTGTCTCTGCTAACACATCATAGCAGCAGTGCTAGCTTGTTGACGCTACTATTACTTTATTTCAGGCAGTGGAAGTGAACAGTTAAGCCATTTCCGTCACAGTGCCTGACATACAGTACTTTTCAAATGTTATAAACATGAATAAACACTCACCAGAAACCAGAAACACACAGTTACCCCCAACAAGCCTCACAAGCAGCACTTTGATGTAGCGTCCATGTTTACCGTAGTGTTACGTGTAAACGGGCAGTAAAAATGTTTTGAGAAAATTCCCTTTCATGAATGACACGTTTGTGGACAGTACAAATTGCAGCATATGACAGTGTATGTCAAGTTTTATGACATCGCATGACATGGAGCCGCAGCTGTGGAGAAATTGCTATTTCCAAGCACTTTCAAAGCACTCTTCAAATGTCTTATTGCCCAGCCAACAGTCCAAACCAGTTTATTCAGTGTTGATTGACATGAGACAGAGAAAAGCTGCACATGATTTTGATGATGAAATTATGACAAATGAGAAGCTGAAGATCAAGGAACTTTTAGGATGAATGCTTTAAAAAAGTTACTTAAATTCTGTCGATTGATTAATCTAATTATTATTTCTGGGCCCCAGTTTTGCTATGTCAAGGTATACATTAATTCAAGAATATTCATCAGCATGAAACTTAAATGATTAAGTTCTTACAACTTTTTGACACATGGGACTTCAATAAATAGCTTCAAGGTGAGGTAATAAAACAGGACCTACCTTAAAGCAAGACTATGTCAAATTTGAAATAGCACAGACTCTCTTTAAAAATGAAATTTGAGTTCATATGGAGTAAAACCCTTACTCAATTCAATATCATCAGAGGTTTTGTAGCTACACTTTTATTTGTCATTGTATAATTAAACTATATTTACATATATATATATTACTGTATAATGAACACCACAGAGTCAGTTTACTTATCTCATAACTCTACTTTACTGTTCTACTCGTATGTTTTTAGCATTTACCAGTATTACCGTATTGTCACTGTCTCACTTTAAACCCCTTATCATGTCTTTTGATATGTATATGTGTATAAATAATGAAGACTTTTAATTGCACTATGAAGAATGAAGGTATGAAAGGGAAAACAGTACTTCTGAAAAACTGGGGGGAAAAACCCAACATTAACTTTGGTTGCTGTGAGGCTTTCAAAGGAAGTGTTCATCCCATCAGGTTTCACAAAGTAAATCACATATTTACCTGTGACTGATGAGGCATTCGTTAATCATTTTAGAGACTAAGATGGTGACTTAGGAAGAACTCCTGGCTAACTCCTATCTGGATATACAAAGACTTTTTCAGGTATTATGTGTTGTGTGGCAATAATGTTGAGTGATCATTAGGATGAGCAGAACAGTTGCTGTAATATTATAGTCAATTTCAAAGATTAATAATATGATAATGCAGCTTTTTTTCCAGATTTTTTTATTGTACTTATGATGTTTCCTTAAACTGTTTTACAAAGAGGTTTTATTAATTAACCCTTAAACAGGCAACGCACACCAGGAGATACACAGCCTTTAACACCCAATAGGAGTATAATTGAAGGTTTTGAACTTGGTTTTCAGTTGCTTTTTTATTGGTTAGGTGGGACATCGCGTGCAAACATGTTGGTCATAGCATTGAGCATCAATATATTGGGGCTAGGCAGAGGCCTGTGTACCTTTGCCCAGATGATGATCCCAGTCAATGGCTTGAAGTGGTCAAGGTGGTTGTTCAATTGTACGTGTCTTGTCCTTTTTATAATTAGTTGAAAAATGGAATTGGTAAAACTGGATTGGTAGAATTGAAGCTTGTGGTAGGTCTACACTTTGATAGAAATGATCAAATCAGTTTAGAAACTAGTATGTGTGATATTAATGACCAGGAAAAACAAGAATATATCACTTTTATTCATTGAACAAATCATTAAGTTGTTTACCATTATGGACATTGTTATGCTTTAATATGGGCAACACATCCTGGGTGATACAACTCATGAAATCCAAAATATGTTTTTTTTAAAATGTGCAATTTGTTTTACTTAGTTGCAAATGAGATAAGTAGTAACATCAAATTATTTTTCACATGTCATTTTCACTCCTGCGTGTTTAAGGGTTAATTTTTGCCATAACACCAATAAAACAGAGAATACACACTTTTATACATACAGTTACCTGTGTTACCACAGACACATTTTTTCCCTTACATGTTTTATTACAATAAACTAGCGCGGCGTTACTCCCATGATTACGGTAAGGCAGGAGAAGCCCCGCCTGCGCCGTGTAATCCTCCATGGACGCTGAGGAGCTCCTCTCCGCTCTCCATCATCATCTGCAGAGAAATGCGAGCGGGGAGCGGTAACAAAATGTCAACTCGGGCTGCTCTCCGTCACTCGCAGACATGAGAGGAGTCCCGTCTGCCCTTTCCACCCTTTCCAACAAGTCGCTCTCTTCACCATGCGGATCCACTGCAAAGTAGTTGTGATCGCCGTGTGTTTCGGAGTTTTCCTACTTTTGTACTTTTTGGGGGGCAACACCGCGGACGATCCGCTGTTGAAAGAAGTTATACAGGAGGAGGAGGAGGAGGACAGCAACTCTTCCCCGTCGTCCTCTGAGCTCGGACGCAATGTTGCAGCAAAGTTTGCGAGGAAACCACCGGCCGGAGTCGCCGTGCGTCCGGAGGAGCCTCCTCTCAAGAGACGGAAAGAGGGGAAACCGATCAATAGAGGGGCTAGCGTGAATGCAAAGAGGTGAGGGGAGTTTGTTTCTGTCGCCGCTGTCGATTTTTGCAGCCCTCTTTTCCCCCCTCTGTCTCTCTCTCCACGCCTGTTTCCATCTGTGCGCACAACAACAGCATCGTTAACTACTTGGTGCTGCTGATTCTCACCTTTTCCTATCATTTGGGAGTTAAAGAGTGTGTCAGCGTTTTAATCACGCTTTGAAGCAGACGTGCCATCAAAAAAAAAACAAAAACCAGTCTACATTGTGCTCAAGGACGCTGGCTTCACAATAGCCTGATCTGTCAAGGGACACTTCAGCATGCAAACGGGCATCTGCTTGGCTGCATTTGATGTCCATTATTTGTCTCTCGTTGTTGGATAGGGTGAATCACGGTGTTGCAATCAGGGGGTTGCTCAAATATCTGGTTGAAATGTGAGTAGGGAGCATGACTAACGTGATTAGATGGAAAGGTTGCCAGTATTTGCAGAGAGGACATCAAACAATAGCACAGAACAGAATGATAAAGCATTACCTGACCTCTAAATCTAGATTATTGACCTTTTGTTGTTTTAGGCCCACTTCTTTAATCCTCTGCTAATTCTTTGCAGGGCTACAGGTCACCTTGAAGGCTGTAAATTGCAATCAGTGAGGACAGGTTTAGGTTACCTGTTAAATAGTTTGACACTGTTGGGATACTGTAAAACGGAAACCCATCCTGTTTGATGGTTCTCTTGTCAAAGTCTGCCAAAAACTAATGTGGGAGTATCAAGTATGAGGCTTGTCAGGTGTGATTTTCCTCTCTGGATCGGGTTTCTAAGAGAAGACTTGAAACAACGCCGCAGGCTGGCAGATGATCTGGTTAAGTCACCATCTCGTCGCACCCTGGCGATTGCAGACAAAAGGCAGAGTCGCTATTTCTGTTGGAGGATGAAAGCATTTTTTATTATGTCTTCCAGTTTTCTAATTTCGGCCTTCACGCATCCCTCTCGTTTCCTCCACCCCCACGATTGAACGTCAGTGGAAGCAGTAATATCCATGGTGTGGTTGCGGAGAGATACCCAGCTTTGCCCGCTTTGCCAATATGTATTCTGTACTAAAGCCAGACTGAAGGTTGGGGACACTGTTGGGTAGATAAAAGCCATCAAGGCGTTACATTGAAAAAAAGGACCTTTTGCGTCCTCCCACAAACCACACTCCTCCATGTGTGCTCGGCACTGATAAGGGAGATGGGGTGGAAGAGGTCACTGGTGGCCGTAAAGAAACACTAACAGGTTTGGAAAACGCTCAAGACTGACTGTTGCGATTAGAGGAAACACTGAGCGTCTGCCCGAAACCCCTATAAAAGTTTTTCCCAATTTAATTTCAATGGCTAATTGGATGGTTCTTCGGTTTGAGAGCCAGAGGAATCTGAACAATAGTTTTCAGGCATTAGATACACACTACTTAGGGAAAATAGGCTGTGTCAGTGTGGATTAAGGAATAACAGGGATATATGTATAAATGTAGGGATAAATAATTAGCTTAAATGTGTCAGGGTTGTCTATAGTCACCTATCACCATTATATAAGTGTGTGGCCTTATGTTTTTTATCTCCACAGATTTACACTACACTCATCCGTTAATCTGAGCGGACATATTTCCTGTGCTGCGTTCTTAATAGACAAACATCCCTGTTTTTCCTAATCATATCATTTCCTCTTGACACATCACACTACTTCCTGTGGCCCAAAATAGAGAGACGAGCTCCAGCTGCCCCCCCCCCCCCCCCCCCCTTATCCCCACACCTCCCCCTAGACACCATCCCATTATTATTATCATAGAACATTCCATAACAAATGTCTCTAATCGCCAATTAGACGATTCATCAGTCAAGGGAGCATCAGAAGATTAATCTACAGTAATTTTGATAATCCATTAATAATTATTTATTAAGCATAAATGCCAAGCAGTTGCTACTTCCAGCTCCTCAGATGTGAGGATTTGTGGCTTTCCTCTGTTTTATATCCCTAATATCTTTGGATTTTAGTCTGTTGATCTGACAAGTAATTTTTCTTTCATATGGAAATTTTGATGGACATTTATCATCTTTTATTCTAGACAATTTAAAACAATTTATTGATGGATCAAACCTATCAGCAGTTTATGTTAATATGACTTATGTTTTCTTGTTAGTTATCTCTTTGATCCCTTTCAGTACATATTTCAGACACAGAATATTATTGAGGTAATCTCTCAGTCTGTGTGTTACATTGTATTAAAGCATGTATCTACAGGATTAGATTGGCGTTGATCATTTGTGTTGAAACAAATCCCTTGACCTTCACATATGGTTAAGCAGCATTCCTCACTGTCTTTCATATTGGCGTTATGCATAGCTATAAAAAACTTCATTTCGCATAAGCACCCTCTCTGATAGGAATGCTTTGAAATCTCCCTGCTTGCCTGTGTAGCCTGACGTGTTTTGGAGAGAGTGCCTGTGTGAGCTTCATCAGGGCCAGTTATATCTGTCCGTTAGCTTGGGTAAATCTTTTTTAGAATTACTGCTGAGTGAGTCACGTAGGGTGTGGAAGGAGAAGCTAGAGAGATAGAAAGACTTGGATTGGAGAGAGTCCAACTTTTTCTAAAGAGCAGGATTTTAGAGACTACAATGTGACGATCTGCCGCCTTCCTGCGATTGTCAGTTTAATACGTTTGGTTTTAATCTGCAGCATAAAAAAAGAAAAACAAGCAATTTGAAGATGCCACGTACCTTGGACCTGGTGACATTGTTATTGGCTTTTTTAAAATAACCATCTTGTATTTTATAGATTAAATAATTGTTATTTGTTGCAGCTCTGGTTGATTTAAAGGTTTTTTGACCATACATCTCTTGGTGCTCATGATGCTTTACTTCATTTGAATTTCAGTCATTTTTTTTGTAGTGTTGAGCAAGAGTTCAACGGTGCAGAAAATTCCTAGCATGGTACAATAATCACTGTACAACTGCATTTATACAGAACAGTCACAACAGACCAGGAACAAACTGAGGCTTAAGCCATGTGTTAGAAAGCACTTGATTTTTAAATGTACCCAAATTCAATATTGTCAGCACACAGTTTCCATCTGATCCACCTCCATGTTACTGTTACTTAAGACCTGTTGCTTTGTGTGTAATGTGCATCACATGTCATTTGTAGGTAAGTTAGCCAGAAAGTGTTGATCAGGGTGGTGTTGGTTTCCTGGAGAGTAGAGACATGTTCACACCAGTATGCAGGCTCACAATAACCACAGGCTTGATTTCTTTTGTGTGTGGTTGTATTTGAGTGGCATAAACGTAATTTATCATTTGCTCATTTATCACATTATGTCATTTTTGTCAGCACATCTTGGGTGAATAAAGTGTTGGACTGACACGTAGCATATTTGGTCCACTCAGCTAGGCATCCTGGTGATTACAAATCATCCCATGAGATGACTGCAATGGAAAGAGATAATCTGGTTCTCATAAAAAGCCAGAGTCAGCTGGCCGTGGCCACAGCCAATCACAAATGATGTTTGTTTCTGAATGAATTTTCAGAATTTCTTCTACTTTGCTACATTTCCTGGCGACAGTCGAATACAGAGCAAGCCACGAATCCATTTAATCAGTCTGAGCAACTATTGGTTGTTTTCATTCTGAAATGGTTGGACATGGTTAGCCTGTTTTTGAAAAGTTTAATACTGTTTCCACCCCATGAAAAAAGAGGAATGATGGTCATTATAAAGGCTTTGTTACCCACTTTCAAACCCAATTAACATGTTTGATACAAGTCCAATAAATGGTCCTTTTATACTGTTATTTAAATACCTTAAAGGTGTTCATTGGTGTAACTCTGGATCCTTATTCTGTACGTGTACATTTTTCTTTTACTCTGACACTATCTTTAAAGGTGCTGCTTTTTTCCCTCTCTCGACATAATTTGAAAGCATTGGCTGTGGCGCTTTGTAGGCAAAGGGCTTCTCTTATATGCTCACTCTGCAGCCAGTAATGAATTCAATCCTTTTGTACCTCTTCTGCGCTTTTTTGACTGCTTCCAGATGTGGGGAACGCTGCCATGACACAAAACATCATTTGTGCAGCCTGCTCTTTATGGTACAAAGAAATTTATTTTTTTGTTTTGTCCTCCCAATGTCTTTTTTCTCTTCTCTTACAGAAATCCTTTTACTTTGCATGACTAAGTGCAATGTAATTACATGTGTAGGAGATATGGATTGCATTTTCTGGTGGGGGGAGGGTGTATGGGAATATGTGTTCAACAACCTTGACAGAGCATCAGCCTTTGAAGTGTGGCAGATAAATTTCGCAGCACCTTCTCATTCTTTCTAATCTGCGGTTCATCATTGTCCCTCAGCCATGCGGAAAACGAAGTGTCACGCTTCGAGACTGCCCTGCAACCCACCTGTCAAATTTCACTCTTCTGTCTTCCCATCCGTTTCATGGTAGACTCTTTGCTTCCTCCGGGCTCAGAGGAAATCCATGCCTTTCTGGTACTGCGCAGTCTTTTAGACGTTAAACCATTTGCCTTCCACTCTTCTCCCCATAAAACGCTGCACCCTGAAACAAAAGGTTCTCTGTTCTTTTTTTTTTGGTGTGTGCCAGTCTTCTTTCCCTACAGCTATGACAACGTTTAGGTTATGCTGATGTTACAATCAGCCCGATTCAGCATTATATGTGTGATTGGAGGAGAGGCAGATGATGTTGGCCTTCGCCTCAGGCTCCCCCATTGTACAAATGTTTCCCTATCGTAGTGGGAGATACTCTGAATTGATGAGTGTGTTTTAACTCAGCAGCAGAGCTGCTTCTGCAGAGAGAGCACATTTTTATATCAGATAAAAGACCTCCTTGCCTTTTGAGCATGGAAGAACAAAGTCTTGTGTGAACTCACAGAGCTACAGAAAAGAAGAAGCGGTTCAGTGTGTGTGTGGTAGAGCGGGGAGGCAGTGTTGAACTGTACTCGAAGGCACGGATGTCATGTCTTTCGGAGAAAAATCTTCGACCTTGCTGCACCTTGTCTATCTGACAGGAGGATGAATATGGTGATCTGCTTGGCTTGTTCCTTCTGTCTTGATTCTCAAATTCCAAAAATGAATTTCGGTGTTCGCTGATGTGCTTGTGAAGTGATGCATCATTACTGCTCAACAGTGACATGTTGACAAGTGTGGCGAGACAGAAAGCCTACGTGTGCTGCTGTGCTCTGGGACTGCTTGTATTTAACAGATATATTTGCCCATGATATGTCAAGCTGCAAAGATTAGTGGATTACTGAATTATTTGCCAACTATTACAATTCCCACTTATTTAGATCATTAACTCATCATTTTAAGTAATTTCTTAAAGAATAAAAGTCAAAATGATTTGATTCCAGCTTCTAAAATGTCAATTTTCTTATATGGGTTTCTTTAGTCCTCTATAGCAGTAAACTGAATATCTTTGGATTGTGGACTGATGTGTGATATATTTGATGGCTTTGACATTTTATGGACCAAACTACTAATTGATTAATTAAGAAAATAATAGATTAATTGATGATGAAAATAGTCATTTGTTGCAGCTCTAATGATATCTATGTTTAGAGAATACGATGCATTTCACTTTATGAAATATTTATACAACCATTAACATTCTACTAGGTGTCTATTCTTTTGGGATAAATGAGTGCTTACTTTTCAAAATCGAAAGTGAGATTTGAGTCCAATTTTCAAATTGGGACATGCCGCAATCTCAATTAGGCTGTAACTCACATTATCAGCAGTGTCTTCATAAGCTGAAATAGGTAAAAGCATTATTGTGCAAACACTTATTTCACCAAAAATAATGACTAATTAATTTTATGTGATGTGCAAAAACATAGTGGACTGTTTCTTTTTGTCTATCAAAGAGCAACAGTGTGTCAAGATTTTCTGTATCATTAGATAAGCAATATAAGGTATCATGACAATCTTTTAACGTTAGCTAGTGGCTAGCTTGGTAGCTTCTGAGTATTCAGTAAATGACCCAACAGCTGGTAGATAGGGAGCTGTAGTTGGTATCCTACTATTAAACTTTTAAGTACATCATAACATTTTCAGCGTATTACTTTAAAATCTCCAAATCGTGTCACGCTAGAGTTGGGGTGATAGCAGCTGGTCTGTCAGTTAACGCAAGCTAACGTTAACTCAAGCTGATACACTTAAGAACTGTCAACAGTATCGTACCAGGGTTCAAATCAAAACTTAACAGTGTCAGATGTGACTGACCAGCTGTTTGTCTTAATTATCCTTAAGAGACAACAACTATTTAGCTTTTACCAGTAAATATAATGTCACTTTAAATGCTGTTTTAAATTGAGTGAAGCAAACTAGCTTTATAAAAATACCTTTATAAAATAGGAGCTAAATTGGTCGTTTAAAATAGTCTAATTTACTTAGAAATTGAAGATGTTTTGGGGTAAACACCCAATTAGTAGCACGAAACCGCATAATTTTTATTTAATTATTTTTATGTGGAAACAGCATCGAATTGATAATACTTACACGCTTGTCTTGTTTACTACTATATAGACAAATACAGACCTGTAATTGCATTTTGAGAAAATAAGAATAAGAATCACAATAGCACAATGTTTTCCTCAAATTGTTAAGATAAGAGGTACTTTATTAATCCCCTAGGGAGAAAATAGAGTGTCACCTTCACACAAAGACAACCAACATACAACAAGGAAACATACAGACTCAGGCAGTACAAGATAAGTGCAAGGCACCACATCAACATCAATCAAACAATCCACAACATTCAGCAGTCAACAACAATGTTCATTAAAAAACCTCACTGCACAAGATATAAAGGACCTTCTAAATCTTTCTGAAGAGCACCTTGGCAGCATTAGTCTGGCATTAAATCTCTCTTCAGCTTACTAAAAACACCATACAATGGGTGGTCCTAATTGTGCAGGATGCTCCTAAGTTTCCCACTTACTCACTCCTCCATGACCATCTTTAGTGAGTCAGGAGGCAAACCAATGATGGATTTTGCCTTTTTTTATTTGCTTGTTGATCCTATTTCTGTCCTCAGACTTCAACCCCACCCACAACAGACAACAGCCCTATTTCCTCCCTTTTTGTTTCTGCAACTATATGATAAGCATTTCATCCACTTGAAATTGTCAGTTGTTACATCATTTATAATATGTAAGGCTGAATTACAGAGAACTGTGTATGAGCGATGCACAACACATTTTTTATTTGATAGAATCATGATAAAATGGTGTCTTGGGTTTGAATGTTATCTGCAGTGAAGCGGATAAGTACAGTGTTTCCACATAGTGAAACAAATGTTTATTTAAATTGTTATTTTTAAAGTGGGAATTTAAGGGGAATATAATTCAAGAGGGTAATAACTATCTTTATTTTCAGTGAAGCATTTTAGTATCCCACGGTGTTCAAGTGCATGTTTTTAAGAGGCTTCTCCACAGCGTCAGTAAAATTGAGTCATGTATAGGGGAAACTGTTGAAGTGCTATATAATTGCCTTTTTTTTGTATTAAATGGTCATAGTTATGCATGTTGATATAATCTGGTAGCTATCAAACTTCAAAATGACATGCTGGTCAAACTCAATGTGGAAGTTTTAAATAACATTAATTCTTTCAGCAGCTCATTTTCTATGTATGTTTTGACTGCAGTAAAGTCCAGTACATCTGTTGCAGAGGATAAATTGCTCTTCACAAACACTGCACACACAGCCCAATTTACAAGCGATGAGTGAGGGAAGCAAGGTTTGTGAAATCAGGGATTGTCAGCACATCCACACCGCCCCCCCCTCTCCCCCACACATGGCCTTGGTCCATTTAGAACCAAAAACACTGTCAGGAGGGGGGAAAAATGTGTTTGATTAAAGAGTCTATTTTTTATCTCCCTGTCCTAATTGTAATATATTGCCTGTAGACTGTGGTGCATTTTTCAAGCCTGTCTCTTGTCTTTTTTTCTAGTAAATCGCGGAGTGATGTGCGCCGACCTGTGACCAGACGCATCAGGGCAGAGGAAGTCATGCACCTGGCCGTGGTGGCCTGTGGGAATCGTTTGGACGAGACTCTCACCCTGGTCAAATCGGCCCTCTTGTTCAGCATCAAGAAGATCAAGTTTCACATTTTTGCCGAGGACCCTTTGGCCCCGCAGTTTGAAGAAAGGGTAAGATGCCCAAATGTAAATGCACATGTGGCATTTCAACAGAAACCTTGGCTAAAAAAAACAACTTGTCTTATCAGTATTTTCTCCATGCTGATCTTCACTGGATCTTCTTTTTAAAAGCTTCTGATTTAATGCAGCGGCTGCTAAACATTCCCCCTCGCTGTGTAACAGATGACATCAACATCAGAGTAGTTTTAACTCTGCCTCCCTGGCTCACTCGAGTACAGACATATAACCCTTTTATCTCAGGACTTTTATCTCAAGACTGGGGCGTAATATATCACCAAGACACCCCCGCTGTGCTTCCAAGGCCGTGTATCACTTCAAAGTCACCTTTTACAGAGGTTCTTGGCATGTTTTTGATTTCCCATTGATACTATAACTAACAGTCTATTAACATCGCTTTAATTAATAGGCCTTAAACAGCACCTAAAGCACCTTGAACAACTTTAGATCTAAACCTCTAAACCTGCGCTCCTGCCTTCATGTGGGCTGCGTGCGGTGAATCATTCCCATGTGTCGAAAAATCCCCCTTGTAGAAGACGAGGAGCGGTGGTAGTCGAGGCTTAGGTAATACAGCACATGTGCCTGAGTGTGTACAGCAAGGAGCTTATGTCTAGCCGCAGTGTAAAGAAACATGATGTGCGTATGTTGAGAAATGGTAGAAAGGTTGGCCGCAATCTGTTTATCCTCGTCAGCATAAATCTCACCAATTGCTTGTGGCGCTCTGACTTTTCTCAGGGCCAAACTATTAAACCCCGTGATTACAGAGGGATTCAGCACCTCGCAGGTCACTTTAACACGCTGCCTTCAACTTGTTTAGACTATAGCTTTATAATAAAACAACAGCTGGCAGCTGCATGCGACCCATGCAGAACTTTACAGCACCACGAGACATGACTTCATTGTTTAAAATAGCCTTCTTTATGAGACATTTCATGCTTTATAAGTCTGTGAAAAAAGAGAGAGAGAGAGAGAGAGAGAAAGAGAGCGATTAGCTTTCAGAATAATGATTGTTTATCCTGGCTCTTACTCACTCACTCAGTCCGTTTTAGACACTTCCTCCGAGTGAAATGTGATGTGTGAAGTAACGACGTGTTGCTTTTCTTTCCAGCTGAACAAGTGGCCCCGCTCCATCTTAGCCAAGTTCCAGTTCAGCCTCTACCCCATCACCTTCTCCGTAGGGAACGCTGACGAGTGGAAGAAGCTCTTCAAACCCTGCGCTGCTCAGAGACTCTTCCTCCCTGTAAGGCTGCCGCACTTATCTCCCTTCATATCCTCACCGTGCATAATGCCATTAAGCATTGTTAAGAAAAAAAACAAAACATTAATCCATTTCATTTCTACTTAAACAGCATTTTCCTACCCTTTATTTTATTTCAGTGCAGGCTTGTAATTAATTGCTGATGATTTCACACCTTTTCTGCTGCATTTACAAATAAGCTGTCTCTAGAGACGGAATCCAGTAATTTCATCAAGTGAAAAGACTGTGCCTGTCTATTGATTTCTGCCTGCTTTCTGACCATCTAATGAACATATTCAGGTTAGACAGATCCATAAGTGTTTTTCTCCTGCTGCAAGCCAATCAATACACATTTAGTATGCTCTGTATTAGGAAAACACCTGGTTAAATATATTTCCATTCGGCTTAATTTACTTTGTCTCCAGATGTGAATGTTTGTCTGTTTGTCTTCTATCTGAAAGTTGCTCTACTTTTACACCAAGCTGCAGAAGTCAACTCAAGACTAGGGTCAGACCTGTATGCGCATTGTGGGTCCTCTGGGGAATAATATTTTTCACTGTATTACGCCAGCTCTGGGAAACTAACTGCTGAGGTGATGACACTAAATCCATGTTCCAGGTACTCTCGGGGGGGTAGACGCTGCAACAGCTCATTTTACAATACCACAATGACGCAGGACATGTGTTTCAATATATTCTAGTTATGTATTTCGTTGTGTAAACTGTACATTGTGTGCACAGCGTTGGTGAGTATACTGCTGATCAAGCAGTAGTGTAGGTATTTCTGAATCATGAAACATTTCCAGCACTGAGCCATTTTTATTTTCAAGTAGTAGAGAGAGCCAGCTGTATTTTATTTTCTCCTTACTTCTAAAGAAGAAAAAGCTCCATCCCTGAGTCTGTTCTCTGCCAGATTCTTCAGCTGTGACTCCCTGTCTTCTTATTATTAAAGAATTAAGCAGCAGGCTGGTTTGACAGTATGGTGTAGAGAGAGAAAGAGAGCGGGCGGAGGGGGGGGGGGGGGGGGGAGGGCGGGGGGGGGACCAGCAGCCGATCTGTCCTGAAGGACACATCCTGCACTGAGCTCATCTGTAGACAGTCTCTGTCACTCTGAGCTCCATTCTGTCATCTTACTACAGCAGAGCCCCTTCATTATTTCATGATACTGACATTAAAAGTCATTATGTTTAACATGAAAGAAAATCCACGTTGCCACCCTGGATGTTCTCACCTATCGCAGCACATAAAAATGACTGTTTGTGCTGGTGTCTTAAGCAGGCATCACCCTTTCACTGACTTAAACCACAGTAACAACATGACAGGTTCTTAAAAGTTAACATTATAGTGTAAAAATGCCCGTAGGTTACAGTTTTGAACAGAAACCACAGGATTTTTCAACCATACTGTTTTGAACCTTAATGTCATGTTCTTGCATACATTCCTGTGCCGGCCGCAGAATAAAGGCGGTACGGACGAACCTAATTTTGGTTAATCGCTTTCCAAACAGTTTAATTGAGAACATTTAAGCTATTTGGTTCCTTATTTTTGTGGGTTTTGCGAAACTCACCGCATATTACATATATACATCTGAGAATAATTTAAGGTAATTATGGATAGCGGCTTTAAGAGAAAAGTTTGATGCTAATTATGTGGACATCCTGTCTGGTTTTTGTGGTTTATAAAAGAGTAACCATGCCACTTACTTTGACAGAGAGATCTGTGTTCTCCTGCTCAGAGGTCCACAGTGCCCATTACTGCATAACTGTGGAAACACACATAAAATTAGGTTGTTGAAACAGTCAGTGGTCCGCTGCTCTGCTCTTGCTGGGGTTGGTTGCTGCTTTTGCCATGTGCCTAAACACACACACACACACACACACTAGTACTCACACACCACTCCTCGCTGCTGTCAACAACTCAATCCAACAAAAAAGTAAAACACACTGCAGCAGTGACTGTTTCTTTTGGCAGTTTGGAGCAACTAGAGTACAAATACGACCACTCAGCTCGAGCAGTTTTCTCTAAGTGGCTCAGTCTTTATTGGCCCCGACTTCACATCACATCCCAGTTAGCTGTGTTGCAGCTCTGTCATGAAGACAGCCTGAACCTGTGTCTTTCTCTGTTGCATTTCCAAAGTGACATATTGTGACAGGTACGAAGACACTGACACTGTACCAGCCTGTGCTAAAATGTGAGGTAATCTATAAAGCTCTATGTCCTTATACTGTATACTGGAAAGTCACCAAAGCTGTCTAAAGCAGTTTCTCACCTCTGAAAGTCATGTCTGTGGTAGGTGAGGAGCAAAACCCTGATATTACTTCATCCAATAGTCGCTCCTATAATTTTTCTGCCATCCACTGATGGTATAATTCATCAGTAGATACTGAAAGTAATTATCTCATCTTAAACTCATCTTATTGTTCTTAGCAGACAGTGGAACTCTCATTTTCTTGTACTGCTGCAGCCCACAACGTTAGTGTTAGATGATAAGTGAATGCTAAGATGCCCTTCTACAGATCATCACTGTCATTTATATCCTGCCTCATAACTTGAACAAATCTCATGAATCTCTTCTGGCCTCTTTTATCAAGAAAATGCTTTTATCCCACGCGATGGATACTGACGTTTAATCACATCTCTTTGAGTAAAGGCTAAAATAATGATGAGCATGAAGTGCAGCGTTGTAGGTGGGCCTAGGAGACCTTGTACAACTGAGCCATCCTAAATGACTTAGCTAATATTTAAATGCACCTTACAAATAGATTAGAGGCAACATTTATCAGGGTGCTATATGTGTGAAGTCTGGACCAATCACAACAGGCCATTTTACATTGGGACAGGCCTATTAAGCCAGTGCATGGATGTTATGGTATGAAAAAAAAAAAAAACTATAGTAATGCAAAAATGCTTAGCCATGATATCCAAAGTGGCTTATTAAATGCTGCATCAACTCTGCTGCCAAGATGCATTAAAAAAAGAGCTGACAAATGTGAGGACATATAAAAAAAGGAGTCACTAGCTGTCCATTTAGAAGAGGTGTACATGGGATCTGTGAGGGAAAGAGCAATCAGCCTCTTGGATACAGAGGAAATGACAGCTAAGACCATTGCCAAAAAAATAATTGAAGTTGTGGCACTTTTTGAATTGGACCCAAACTTGTGTGTTGGATTCGGATTTGATGGTGCGTCTGTTATGGCTGGACGTAAGCCATCCTGAAGAGCACCTTTCAAAATGCAATCTACAGGCATTGTCGCTCTCGTAGACTGATTCTAGTCCTGGCAGCTGTGGCACGGACATCAGCTGACGCGTCAACTTTTTTCGACACCGTTAACTCCTCGCACACCTTCATGTGTGGCAGTCAACAGCAGAGATGTCTCCCAATCAGAGACGGCTGGAACTGGAGCGAGGATGTGATACAAGATGGAGTTCCAGATCGACAGCATTGAGGAATAATCCTTGAAGTACTGTCAGAAAATGCCGATAAGGAAGGACAGAGTCAAATTGCACAGTGGTTATTACAGAGGATGCGAACAAAGACATTTATCTTCCTCTTTGTACTCGAAAAAGAACTGTTCAACAAATCAGACTATGCAACCAAAGGCTGACAGTCCATCAATGTCTCAGTAACAGAGGACAGTGGATTTGATTGAAAATGGTAACTGACAGACATCCGCTCCAGTGACAGCTGTAACAGTGAATTCCTGAAGAGGCTGGCAATGACGAATAAGATTATGGGGTATAATAATAGAGACAGCTGGGTTATATCTTTGCCCTCCTGCTCACCAAGTCCATTTGAGGAAAGCGTAGTTACTGCCTCACTGGGAAAATCTACAAGGGTCAGTGACAATGACAATGATATTAAACCAACTAATAGACTGCCTGCTTAATGAACTCAGTGCCAGGTTCCACAATGACTCGACTGACGTGCCAGAAAGTCTGAATGATGCAGGAAAGCTTTTCCACATCAGCCTGACAGAGTTGGAGCTTTCAGTGTTTCTCTAGCACGCTGTGAGGAAAAGGGCTTTTAAAAGTCTAACTGATGTGATGGACAATGAGGACGTCTTCTCTCATGTTCATTTCTCTCTAAAAGCAGTGATCTTTCTACTAATGACATCATGTATAAAGTGTGTTTTCAACGTTTGGAGAGTAAAAACTGCCAGTTGGAGCTATTTGCTCACCAATTACCTCAACTCGTCCTGTCTGTTAACATTTGAGATCTTACAGCAACTTTCAACTATGATGAAATTATTCATATATTCAAAAGCCAACCCAGTCGACTACTCACAGACAGATGTGAGATACGAAATACAGATAGAGACTTGTTGACAACAGTAATGATGTAATAAGTAATATGATTATTTATCTCTCTTTCATTTCTTGTTTGTGTGTTAGGGAATGTTATTAATGTTAGCCTGAACAATGGCAAAGCCTCGACAGCAGTGCTTTTATCTTTTTTTTTTTTGTAATGTATCCCACTAATGGATGCCATGTCCTGTGGCATGGGCATGATGGGCATGGGGTTTATTAAGAATAATAGAAGTCAGGAAAAAAATAAATCAATGTGTCTATGAGAATTCTTAATAAATACATCATTGTGTTTTTCGTATGTTTTTTATTCAGGCTTTCGCCCAGGGTTCTTTGTTGGCTGTTTTAACATGTCAGTTTCTAGCTGTGTGAAATGTGTATATCAGCAGTTTAGAATGCAGATGCAGTCACTATCTAATGTCATAGCTGCCAGTGCATTTCCTGTTGAGACTAGAAGAACCTAGAAAACAATGCATGCAAGACAGGAGGTAGAGCTTAAAATTCCAACCTGACTTGATTGTTTCCATATTGCCTTGAAAGCATAGACTGTTTCTGTTGAGACACGCTTATGAATTGACAGGGCAGTGTACCGCTCTCTCTCTCTCTCTCTCCCTTGTCAATCTAGCTCACCCAGTAGTAAATCACCCTTCCTGCAATCAATTTAAACAGAGACTAATCCAGGTAGATCATCCAATCAACATGGTATTTCCTTAAAGAGAGTTAAATAATAATAATTTAAACAAAAGATTGACAAGATAGGCTACTGTTCATTTTCCAGCTGTAATCATTCTTCCTGTTCATACTTACCATTAGAAGATCCCTTCATAATGCACTTACAATGGAAGTGATGGAGGACAAAACCCACTGTCCTCCTTCTGTGCAAAAAAGGTTTTTAAAAATGTATCTGAAGCTAATATGAAGCTTCAGCTGTTCAAATGAGTCAAATCAAGTAGATATCTTTCAACGTTAGAGTCTTTTTAATGCCAAAGCCCCTCTTTGTGTTACTATACTTCCACCACAGCTCAACAGGGAAACACAAAGAAGGAATTTAATGCTACAGAGTCTGTTAATGTGGCAGATATCCACTTGATATGACTAACTCAGACTGCTGAAGCCTCATATAAGCTTCACATCTACTTTTAAATGCATTGTAGTACAAAATGACTGTGTGGAAAAACTGTGGATTTTGGCCCCTATCACTTACACTGAAAGCACATTTGTAGAGGATCTTTTAATAGTCAGCATGAACAGGAGGAATGATTACATCCACATCCAGGAAAACCTCTTTCACTGTTCACACAGAGACCAGACTGTTGTTTTAAGACAGACTTGAAAAATTGTGAACCTCTCTATAAATCAGCATGTTTACATAGTAATATTAGCACTTTGTGAATGTACAGCCTGTCCAACTTACAGTCTTGTCAAAATACTGAAATGAAGTGCTTGTTTATTGTTGAATAACACTTGTTTCCTGCTTTTAACATTTAGTTGATGTGACCTTTGTTGTTTACAATGCAAGATTGATTAATATGTGAGTCACTCTGTGTCTGAGAACAAGATGTTTCTGCAAATGAAGAAGAGTATCTAGCATAGGAGAGAGATGTTAATGTGAAAAGTACTGAAGAACCATCTACTAACTTTATTAGGAAATTAGGTTAACACTGTCAAACATTTTTATCGCTTTAGCTTCATGTCTGCATATTACAGAGGTTTGTTGTCTTAAATGCTATACTGTCTGTAATTATGCTCTCAGGTCATCCTGAAGGATGTGGACTCCCTGCTGTATGTGGACACTGATGTGCTGTTCCTGCGGCCCATGGATGACATCTGGAGTCTCCTGAAGTCCTTCAACAGCACCCAGCTGGCAGCAATGGCCCCAGAGCACGAGGTCCCCAAGATTGGCTGGTATAGCCGCTTTGCACGCCACCCTTTCTACGGGGTCACAGGGGTCAACTCCGGTGTCATGCTGATGAATCTCACGAGAATCCGTCACACAATGTTCAAAGTAAGGCCAGAACTTAGTCATACCTATTCACTCTGATCAGTAGACAGTTTAAGTGAGCTGTGATTTCCCCCTTTGCATTCTGAGGAGTTTTTTTTTTTTCTGCGAGGAAAGTCACAGCCTGAGTGCTGTGAGTGGGCTGTGATTGAAGCTTTCTGATTACCACCCTGGCATCACAGGCTCCTGCCCTCAGAAGTCAATTTAGCTACACTCGAGCTCTTAATACTGCCAGCAGATTGCAACTAGAAGCTGGAATGCAAATGTGCTCCTCCTTTGATGTGTTTTTGGTAAAAGGCTTCTCTCGAGCTGTTTTGCAAGTGAACGCTGTTGATATTTCAGAACAGCATGATCCCCAGCGGTCTGTCGTGGGAGGATCTACTGCATCCACTCTACCAGAAGTACAAGAACCACATCACCTGGGGGGACCAGGACCTCCTCAACATCATCTTCCACTACAACCCAGGTACAGTCCTTTTCACAGGGAAATTTATATAAGATCACAGTGAGCATAGAATGTACTATTACTATTACTAGGGCCCGACTGATACTGGATTTTTGGGGCTGATACTGATATTATGGGAGTAAAAAAATTCTGATATCAATATATCGGCTGATAATCTTACATGTACAGAATATATACATAAACAAACCTTGGCTCTAATGATTACACTGAAAACAAATGAACACTGTAGTGAAGGTCTGCAGAAAACATTACAATACAAAACTGCATCTTGAAATAGTTGCATACACACAATTAACACAGCGGTTTCACACTATTAACATGTTCACATACATTGCCTCTTTTTTTCCACTAGCCCAGTCAACATTATGAATGTGGATGAGTAAACACATGAGGCAGGGGCTGTAGGCAATGGCAGACAACAGCAGCAGCAGCAGCAGCAGACTGAGCTCCAGCTGCAGTGGCCAGATGTGGGCATTAAATGCTCAGGGCCTTTGGCAGAGCTGGCATTTGCTTGAAAACACAGGCGGGTGGAGTGTTTGTTTTACACGGTGCAGCTCTGAGCTCTCTGCCATCTCAAGAGAGATACTCAAGATGGTTTGCCACGTTGTTCAGACTTGTTTTTTTGCTTGTTCTGGAATCAGGAAAAAACTTTGACCTCCCTTCAGATCAGGATTTGATGGGGTTTAAAGGGAATCCGATGGATTTGGTATTCTGATTCATGTTGTTTTTGAGTAAACACGGTATATTTGTGGTTTATTCTTGACTTTTTAAGCTTGGTACTGTATTTCCCATAATAGATCCTGAGCACATTTCAATGTACAATAAATATCTGTAAGAGTTTAAAATGAGCAAACACATACAGTATGAGCATTAGTGTTTCTTCTGACATTTTATGTTCATATATACAGATGTGCACGTTCACACCTTGCAGCTGGAGTATAATTACCTTCAGCTGCTGCACTGGAGCAGTTGGAGGTTGATTGCTTCTCTCAGGCATATCATGCAGTGTAATAAGTGACCTTGCTTTCAGAGCTTTTTTTTTAACCCTCCATTGTTTAGGTGCACATAAATCAATAGATGGGAGGAGCAAAACAAACAAACAAACTGGCAGACTGTAAAGAATTTACTAGAGCCTCAAATCCAGCTGCCTGGGAAGGTTAGGCAGTGAGAGACACATCACATGGTTCATCCAATTACCTACCTGGTATGCTTTAAGTGTCTGCTCTTTTCCAAACAATTTCCATGGAATTGGATGGAATATTATGGTGCTTTGAACAGTATATATGCAGTTCTCTTGAGATATATCCATAGGGGAACAGCATTAGTCAGGCTGCGTGGTGCCATCACTGTCCACTGCTTCAGGCTACAATTTTAAGCAGTTTCCTCATCAGCAGCACTTATTATTAACCACAAGACATACAGGAAAGATGAGTATTCCATATATGCAACCTTTTGTTGGCTTAAATCACTGTTATTCCTTTTTTTTATGATCTTGTATGCATTTGTTAGATAGTGATAGTAATAGTGAAGAGATGACAGGAAACCAGTAAGAAAGATACAGCAAAGATCCTTGTTGTAATGCCGAGATATACATGTATGTAGTTCAAACTCTCACTCAAGATTTTCCAAAGTGTCCTAAAGAAATCACTTCTATCACTCTCCTAAGCTGCTGGCATCACATTTAAAGACACGCAGTAACAATGTGCGGTGTAATATCTTTGCCATGATGGGTTTTTGTGTGTGTTTTTCTTCCCAGAGTGTCTCTTCATCTTTCCCTGCCAGTGGAACTACAGGCCTGATCACTGCATGTACGGGAGTAATTGTAAAGGGGCCGAAGAGGAGGGTGTTTCCATCCTGCACGGCAATCGTGGAGTGTATCATGATGACAAGCAGCCGGCCTTCAAAGTAGTCTATGATGCAATACGTGATGTGAGTATCCCAGAAGGATGTTAAGAGTCTTACTGAACAATGGCGTTGATGTATAGCGCCCTCTGTTGAAAGGTGTTTTGTTAGACTTTAAAAGAGTTCTGCACTGATCCAGCATTGCTCTCATGATGGAGGTTTTAAAAAAGGATTAAAATCAGAGTCAGTTTTCTTGTCAAAACTTGGCGCCTACATTACCCATAATGCCATTAGACAACTGACAGTTCGGTTGGAGATTAAAGTTCGTTATGCTCATAGCTAATGAAGTCTCCAGCTACTCACCTCTAGCAAAATAGAGCAATAAACCCAACTATGTTTACAACTGGCTTTGATTTGATAGAAGCTTATTGAGAAAAAAGCCAAGTTATTAGTGTAGTTGTGAATATTATATGGATACAATGAATGCAGCTGAATATTATGTATAAATATTGAAACATATACAGGTTATTTATTTATTTTAGCCACTCATATTTTTAAATTGAGCTCTTACTATTCCTTTATTGTTTTTATTTATTATTATATTGTGTGTGATTACATTGTATTTTAATAACCGTGCAGCACTTTGGTTCAACTGAGGTTGTTTTTAAATGTGCTTTATAAATAAAGCTTGACTTGACTTGACTTGACTAAACACTTTATGGAAATAATATATATATATATATATATATATATATATATATATATACATATATATATATATATATATATATATATATATATATATATATATATATATATATATATATATATACACTCTGCATCACAGGCACATTTGGTAAATACACTTTTGTCAGATAAAAAAAAAGCTCAATATCAGCCTTCAATATCAGTCAGACACATTAAGATTAGCAAACTGCTCACTCTGTCAATTGAGATATACATATATACACCTTCCAGTGGCTGAAAAACTGATTGTTTCCTCTTAGTGAGAATGAGACAATGTTCTTTAAAGGCCATCAGCTCAGAAAAAGAGCAGCTATGAGTATTTACTCAGTGATACAAATGCTCTCCTCTTGCTCACATGAAACAATCTGGGTCAGTTTTTAAATTTGGAAATTTGTTTTTTTTCTCCAGCAGCAGAGTCAGTTCTCTCTGCTCCGCTGAGATAAGCCTCTTAAAGACTCGCCCGGTCGTAATTTATGATTAATACAGAGCCCACCCCCACCCCTACCCTTGCTACAGAACATATAAATTCCATTTAGTCTCTGATACGTTCTATTAACAAAAAAAACAAAAAAACCTATCAAACTGGAATAGCTTTAGGATCACAGCTGACACATGTCTCTGTCTTTGCAGTTTCCATTCGAGGACAACATGTTTCAGTCCCTCTTCTATCCGATCCAGACCAAGTTCCTGGACACGGTCAACACCCTGTGTGGTCGGATCCCTCAAGTCTTCCTCAAGCAGATAGAAAAGACCATGAAGAAGGTGTTTGAGGACAAAGTGGTCCGACACGCAAAACCACATAAATAACAGAAGGAGGAAACAGACTCCATGTTTTATCTGAGAATAACCGAGGACCACCTCGCTGTGGATTATGTGTCAAACCAGCATCTCTAAGATCGAACTGCAGTGTATTCAACACATGACACCCAACACCTAGAATATGAACATTATGATGCTCTATTGGTGGGTTATGGTAATAATAATTCTATGTATACAGAGAAGCATACAGTGCTGGTCAGTGATGCTGTAGAATAGGTTTTTGCCTTAATGCCGTCTTACATTGTGCACAGCCTTTTTAATGTACGGTGATAAAATGAATAAGAATGTTACAGTGGGGGGGGGAAAAGACTGCATTATTTTTTTGTCAGCTCTTGAGCTCAAGTGTAGGCTAAAAGCAACACTTGAGGCAGATTTTTGTCAACTGAGCGATGCATAAAAGCATTTGCCTTCTTTATATTTCCTCATAAATATGGTTTGACTTAATCTTTTTCCGCCTTTAGGGAGCTTAAAAAAAAAAAGAAGTCAACTTTTGACTTTGGAAAGTTTTACTACTTGAAGTAGTAGATTCATAAACCACTCCTCGAAAATGATGTGAATGTTTTACCAGTAAATAACTTGAAATTGAAGCCTGTGTGAATGAGGAGAGTATTTGGTCTGTTCTGCAGTTGCCAAATGCCACTGACAGTATTAAATAAGGATTTTTATGTTACATACCAGATATTTAAAATGCACTTTCAGAATTATATTACAACAGAGAGGACTGGGTGGTTCACATTAGATGCTACACTATCCGAATGAATCCAAACCAAAAGTGCTTGGCATTTCAAAGTACTACAGCTGAGTATGTGCCATATAAATATTCACGTCTGCCATGTTTACTATTTGAAGAAAATGAATGGTGTAGACTTGTGTGTTTGTTTTTAATATGATGTGTGGTCTGTCGAGAACACATGGACGATATGTTTTTGCAACATTACTTTGAATGTGGTGTGATGGTCTATATGTATCAATCAAACTGGAAACTGAAAAATGTGTGTACAGTCAATATGTCTTTATAAATAAAACAATGCAATGTATGGAGTCTTATTTACCGTACATACATAGGCAATTAATGGGGATGGAAATGCACAAAAGAAATTAAAATGGATGAATGCATTCTTCTCAGAGGTGCATATTAATTATTGAGTGGTCGAGTCTTTAAGATATTTTCAGATTTGAGCATAAAAAACTAAATAAGAATGGGAGAAACTGTAAGGACAAATATAGGCCTTTAAAAAATGTTTCATTGCCCAAATCCCAATAGCAAGGGTCTTGGGAACAGAAAGTTAGCAAACAATTAAGGCAGAGCTTAAGAACAAACTGTTAGAAATCCAAGAACACATGGCTATAATATTAGATTAATAAAAGTAGAGTACTTTCACCTGTATGGTACAAATCATACTTTCTTATTTCTCCACAAGTGTTTAGATAATAGAGAGTATCAGATAACATAGGCTATAACAGGCAATGATACATCATTGAAATTCAAACCTACTGACAACTATAAAAAACCTCTTATTGTAATAGTGAGATAGTGCTGCATGCATATTATATATGTTTATATATACTGATATTTGTATTATGCTTCTAATCAGTGAATTGAAGTATTGGTATTGATCTTATTTTTATTTACTTTTCTATATTGGAAATGATTCCATATGTCTCTGCTGCTCTCTCCAGTGCTTTGTCTTTTTACTCCCATCTCTTTATTTATAGACAACACAAAACACTTCAAATACGTCATCATAATGAAATAAGGGTAACATAACAGGCATGACTAAAATTCACTTTCAGCTGGATGATACATTCAACATGGTAACAGGACGTAGGGTAAAAGTAATAATACTACTACTAATAATAATATAAAAAACAGCAGGAAATATAGGCAATAATAATAATTCATACTTAAATTCAGTCATGAGAAGTTGAAATGATCTCGCTCATCACTTGGAGTACTTGGATTTCTGGATGTGAAATGTTCCTAGTTAAATAAAAAAACAGTCCACTGATTTACTGGTTTTGTTTTATAGTATTTATAGTATACATTCTGACTTCCAACTTCACTGAATAGTTGGTTTGAGTGTAAAAAATAATTTATGCCAGAATCCTGATGTAGGCCATACATCTGAAGTCAGCCCTTTTGCTCATTCTCTAATATTTAACATGTTACTGAATACATATATGCTGTTTTTAATTATTTGAATTAAGCTTAATACATATATTTTGTAAATAAATCATGGGTTTATTTGGAGCACACATGCCAGACTTTTGACATTTTTCATAATTATTTTATATTCCAAAATCTACATGAAGGAATTAATACATTCTGCTTTAAATACTCTCCCTTACAAATCAGGTCAGTAAGTAATCAAATAGTAATGAAATGTAGTAAGTTACATTACTTTGATTAAGCAATTGAAATAGTTACATTTAAATAGGGTAACTATCATCTGTAGCACATTACATTTCCAAAGTAACCTCCCCAACCGTCAGTATGCAAGGTTTTGTAATGTAGCCTACTTCTTTCAGTTTGTTGAGGTAAACCCATAGACTGTATGTAAGAAAGGGGTAAACACAATTATAGCCGTGTTGTTTCCCATTTAATGGAGTTTCAATCAAACATCCCACCTTAAGTTATTTTAATTTTGCTGTGTAATAACTTCTGACATGTTTAGTAGTACATTTGTGACTTTTAACATTTATTCCGTTGGTCCTGTAATTCTTGACTGAGTGACATTTCGTCCACTGAAGAATTACGCTACATGAACAAAATTTATTACCATTTAATATGATTTTTAAGTGACAGCAACGGTTTTAGATGTCAGTAATTCTTCATAACTAAACATTTGAGCCTCCTCGTGATGTGTGCCTGCTCCCCGGTGACTTCTCTAGTGTTGAACAGGCAGTGACCTCACGGCGCCATATTAAAATGCTCCCTCCTCTCCGCCTGTGACACTGTAGCTTAGCAGCAGCTGCTAGCCGCCAGTCTGCTTCTTACATCCACTGGACTGACGGAGGGCGACGTCGTGATGGAAATTGACTCGCTTCAAGAGGCGCTCAGAGGTCAGCCCAGTGTATTTCGATAGTTTTTGTTCTCATTGACACCGCGTGCTGTGTGTTTGCTTCTGTAATTGTTAAATCTCGAAAATAAACTGATTGTAGCTCAGAAGCTAATGTCGCTAGCTAATGCTAACATTACTAGTGGTTTCACGGAAATGGTTAGCTAGCTGTCTGCTCAGTGTATTAACCAGACAAGATAGCTAACCAAGCTATGATGATTTACACGATATTTACTTTAGAAGTTGTGCGCATTGCTCCTATTAGTTTACAACTTGCTCGCTGTACTTTTGACTGAAATAAAGTAACTGGTCGGTGTCACCGGCGACTGTTTGCCGGCTATGCTGCTTCAACATGCTAGTCAGAGCGCTAAACTTAAAGCTAGTCGTAGCTAGCGAGCGACCTAGCTGGATTGATAGCGTCCACTCGCCGATTAGCGCTACGTTATGTAAATAGTTAACGCTAATTAGACGACGTGATAGTCCTCCGCCAAAGTGGCGTCAGAGACCTACTCACAAGCCTCGTTTAATTGGTTAAAGAAGGCAATCAGTGCAGGTTGTCAAAGCATCCGTACCATACAGCGAGGCTAATACAAGTATGGGTTAAGCTAGCGTTACATTCAATCAAAGCCTCTTGAGCTCTGATTATGATGTTAGGTGGTGTAAATGTATGTTTATTTACCAACGGCTTTATATGTATGTCCTCAGATTTTGATAAGAAAACAAAGAAGGAAGCATGTCCTCTTCTGGAGCAGTTTCTATGTCACATTGCCAAGACTGGGGAGACCATGTAAGTTAACATTGCATGCCTAATAAAACCCCTCCTTACCACACATTTTTTCCACTCCTGTAGAAGATGTAAATTGATGATAACTGTATTCATGGCTTGTGTAGATGTGCTGTCCATTAATCATTGTTAGACAAAATGATTACTTATGTTAGTGTAACTGTGTTGCCATGTCTCTCCTTGAATGAAATAGTTTCACATAATGTGCAGCTAACCTTTGTATGCCTTTGTCCATATTTTCCTGTATCTGAAATGTGTGATGCTTTAATGTTTTAAACCTTATGTTTGTACCATTTCCTTCTAGGGTTCAATGGTCTCAATTTAAGAACTACTTCCTGTTTAAACTGGAGAAGGTGATGGATGACTTCAGAGCCTCAGCGCCTGAGCAGAGAGGCCCTGCCAATCCCAACGTGGAGTCGATTCCATTTGAAGATATGAAGGAGAGAATCCTGAAGATTGTGAAGGGATACAATGGGTAGGTGGATACAATGGGTAGGTACCCAGCTGAAGTAGTCTGTTTTAATGTATGACACTGGCAGTGGTGGGCTGGCTGAAAGTATGGAGGAATCAGTGGCACATACCCACCCTCCCACCAAAGTTGGGTGTCCTGTCCTCATCACTGACTGCTCACTATGGCAAAGTGAAAAGAGTTGGCTGTCAACATAAGTTATGGAGTAGCACATTATGATACTGTCATCATAGCATAGTGAGTTAATCATGTCTGTAATTGTGTGAGCAGGACAATCCATTAGATCTGTATATATTTACTGTTCAACACCTTCAATATTGTCTTCACAATCCACAATGTAGCCTGAAGCAGACAATGTGAAGTGTTTATTAAATGTGTATTTACAGGTGTTGCCTATAGAATTTGGCACACTTAGTTTTTTTATGAGCTACTTCATCCACATATTAGAGGTCCTGGTTCAGAGCTATTTAACTGGCAGAAAGCATTTCCTGAAATGAATGTGACCATGATTAGCTAGAGAGAAGATGTCCCAATCTGTTGGAGCTGTCGGGACTGTAGAAACACTCAGTACACTCGTTTGTGCAGGAGTGTTACAGAGTGGAGTTTTTTCTCTTTCCTCTCTTTAAATGATCTTGTGCTCTGTACACTGTTCTTTGATAACACGACCTGAGAGGTTTTACAACAGATTTGCCAGCGTCCTAACTTAATCTGTGTATTTTTCCATTCAAGGTTTTCAAGTAATTTTTCACATTTTTATATGTTGATATTAGAGAAAAATGTTCACACTGTGAAGCGGGCTGTCGTAATGGGAGAGTGTCAGGCTGAGGCAGCCATTTTTGCACAGAGGTGTCAACACCCCTCGCTGCACGTTTTGTAAACTTCTGCTTTTCTTGTTTCAGGATCCCGTTTACGATCCAGCGCTTGTGTGAGTTGCTCACAGAACCAAAGAGGAACTACACAGGAACAGATAAGTTTCTCCGGGGTGTGGAAAAGGTAAGTCCTCATCAGCGTGGTTATATTTCCCTCTTGAAGTTGTTAACTTGACATTTGACTCATTAGTCTGTTCATGTTTCCATCTAGAATGTAATGGTGGTAAGCTGTGTTCATCCAACCTCAGAGTAAGTGCTGACAAACACTGGAAAAAAAGTCTAAATATGGAGCTTTGGAAGTTGTTTTCTGATGGATTAACAGTCCTGCTCACTCTCTCTCTCTCTCCCTCTCTCTCTCTGTGTGTGTGTGTGTGTGTGTAGGAAAAATGGATGCAATGCCGTTAACAGAATGAATGGAGTGATGCTTCCTGGGAACACGTCCGCTTTTACAGAGAGGTTGTGTCGGCAACAGATTCGGTCATTGATCCTAAAATCCATAAATTCTATCTATAATTGTGATTTATGTATGCTGCGTATTTACTCCTTTTCTCTTTTGTGTCTGCTTGTTGTAGGAAAGTGAACGGTCCGGGAACTCCACGGCCACTGAACAGGCCGAAGTTGTCTCTGGCCAACTCACTAGCAGCAAACGGACTGCCAGACAGCACAGACAACAAAGACCTCAATACAGAGCAAGAGGACGACAAAGACTCCAGGTATGGCTCCAGATATAACACACAAGAATATCTGTTCTCCATGTTTGGCATTTAAAAAAAACATCACCTCTGTATCTTCTGTTTGTTTGTCAGTGAGGTTTCAGCGTCAGGAGGTTCCCTGGGGAGTTCGGTGAAGAACAAACACGAAGATGAACAAGAGGACATGGAAGCCGAGCAGCAAGAGGTGAAGAGACTCAAGTTCAGCGAGGAGGAGGAGGAAGACGAGGAGGACGAAGAGGAGGAGCAGGAGGCGGACACACTGAGGCCTTTACACGCCACCTGCCTCTCGAAAGAGGCGGAAGCCGAAGCCATGGTCCAAGAGGAGGAGGAGGAAGAGGAGGAGAAGATCGCTCGCAGCAAGGAGAGTGAAGCCTCTAGCAGTGCTGCTGCTGTGGAAGACCAAGGTACATTTTTTATTTACTTTATTTTATGTGTATACATGCTCTGTGTGTTAATTGGTTATTGATTTGTCCGGTTCACCCTTATTTGTGGTGTGAGGTGGAAGGGTTTTGTTCAAAGTCATGTTGAGTGGTGGAGCTGGGGGGAAGTCATCTCTCATGGAGTTTTTAAATTCTAAGAAATAACCCCTCACATAGCAGAAATGTTTAAATGTCTTGTATGGAGGAAATATTTGCAAAAAGCACGCCCGTTGGTTAGATAGGAACATGTGCTGTTCATATGTGTCTGTAAAAAGATTTTTCAGTGGTTGAGAGGCGGTCTAATTATTTCCCCAGTTAGTAAACATACGTCAAAAGTTTCCCACGGGACAGCCGCTGAAGGTAGTGGAGCTACTGGAGCTTGGCCGACATGTCCTGCTCTGCATGGAAAATGTTGTTCAGGCATGCCATCTGTGACAGTGAGCCAAGATAGTGTGCTGATGATGACAGTTCATCACCATTTGGGCTATGAAATTGTTGATATGGTTAGATGATTGTTCATTTCCCTGTAGAATGTAGGATCATGTACAATAACGTATGCTTTGACTGGTAAAGTAGTTTATATTGTAATGTAGATCCAGTGCAGACTGTACACATGAGGTCTGTGCCTCTTCTTGATCTGGATACCTTATAATTTAGCTGCCACCTTGTTCTGCATTGTTATACTTGCAGATTGTTTGGAAACGATGCATTCCGTGATTGTTTATGATGATTTTTCACATGGATAATTTTACCAGTCAGTGTTTGGCTGTTGCTCGCATAAAATTTGACCGGCTTAGCTGCTGTCAAATTACTGTCTGAGCACGGGCTCGATCCAAACAGTGCTGTCAGTGTTTTAACATGCAGCTTCACAATAAATCGCAGTATTAAACACGCTTGAGTTCAGCTGTGATGATGGTTTTCAGTGTTTTCTCTTGGGAAATATGATCAGCACAGAAGTTTGATAATGCCCAACATTTCCTAATATTTGTCTAATGGTGTCTGTGCAAGAAGGATGTAGGTATATGGTAGCAGCAGACATGATTTGCATTAACATTAATATGTTTGACCAACTGCAGGTACTGGGATTTAATCAAGTTGGCAGGTTGAGATAAATCCTCACACTTAAATATGAACCTTTAATATGTTTGACTTTAAGAGTTATGTGATGTACATTTGATCTAGCACATGAAAGGAATCACTGAGTCCATTATGTAATGTCATGTGAGTAAAAAATGACAAGTTTTGTTGAAAGGCAAATGAAGCAGAAATGTGTGTGACCATTCTTGACTTTAGCTGCTTGACAAGAAGAAAATCAAACCAATCATTCATCTGCCTGAAATTGGTTGGAACATTTTGGGTGATTTTACAGTATGGAGAGGGCTGAGACATACTGTGAGGTGTTTTTAATGTCTTCTTTTCTTTTCTTTTTTCACAATTTGTTTATTATAGAGCCAACCAGCAGCACCCAAGGCGAAGTGTGCGCGGGCTCAGGCCAGGAGGCGGAGCAGGATGAGCGGGAGGTGCCGTGCGGCTCCCAGGAGGAGGCCAGCGACATGGATCAGACAGAGCAGCAGGCGCCCACATGCGTCGTAGAGAGCCCCGAGACCAGCAGGGACAGCGAGGAGAGCAACAGCGACCCAGTGAGCAGCAGCAGCAGCAGCAGTAGCAGCAGCGGTAGCAGCTGTAGCATAGAGGAGAGCGCGGAAGGGGCCCGAGAAGACGTCGCTCTCGTTCCCTCCAGCAGTACAACCGAACCTCCTACAGAGGGCGCCATGGATAGTGCCATCTTGAACACTGGGACCACTGAGGAGCCCATGGAGCAGGACTAGACTGAAGGCCACGTGTGACCATAAACCAGCTTGTCCTTGAATGCAGCTTGACTGTCACTGGGAGTGAGGACGACTGCACCTCACACACACACAAGACGAACGCCTCGTCCCGCTTTTGGACACTCCTCCAAAATGGCTACCTGGCATTGATGTGGGCATACAAATACATTTTTCATTTGAAGTTTTTTTTTTTTTTTCTTTTTTTTTTTAACTGGAATATTTTATTGATCTTCTTATCCTCTGTTTTAAGTGTCTCTGAAGAGGGGTTGGTTTCAGCAGCCGTGAGTTCCTTGGCTGGATTTCTTTTCTTCTTTTTATTTTTTTTTTGTGTGTGTGTGTTCGTTGGGGTTGTTTGGATGCTGTGGTGGTCTGGTTCCTTTTATTTTTTGTTACACCACTTGCTTCATTTAGACATTACGACAGGATTGGTAGTTTTGTACCCTTTAAAGCCCCCTCCCGTGGTTATTTGTACCACGCTACCAGGGTCAGAACAGAGCCATAACAGCCACTCATTATTTATAAAAAATTCTTCAAGATACAAACTACCAACATTAGTTTCTCACTGAAGCACAGGTGCTTGAGCCCGACACCCCAGCACCACCATGTTGTTACTCCACCCAGTTCCACCAGGTTGTTGAGAACATACTTTTGTTTTAAAAATTCATTTCTCCATCCTTTTACGAGATGGGAGACGATTTCTTTCCATAGTGTCCTTATGTTCTTTTAACCTTTTTTTTTTTTTTTAATTTTGGAATGATACACTACCAATCCCACTGAACTATACTATAACTTGCTACCTTGTAGAGGCGTCCTCTGTAAAATTATATATTTTGGATGCATAAAACCACCATAATTTATATGATCATTTCAATTCAATGACTTATTTTGGAGTACGTTTTCGTTTTTTTTTTTTTCTTTTTCTTTTTCGTCGGCCATTTGTAGTTTATTCCTAAACCAGCTGTAAAGTACAAAGACGACTTCCGCTTTTCTTTGTAATCGTGATGTCACCATGTTGTCTCACCAAAACCAGATATCCAGAGCAGTTTCTGGTTCCAGTTCTGCACCCGTTTCTGCAGCTGTACTTTTTGATATTTAGAATTTTAAATTTCTGTAAAGTAGATTTTTGTAGATTGTAATACAGTATGTGTTCACTGCCTTTGTGAAACCATATATAATTGTATAATTTCTGTGTATAACTCTGAATGCTTTTGCTTTCAATGCGGTATTCAGAAACAGCAATAAATGTTAACATTTTTATGCGTGGTGGTCTTGCTTACTTTGCACAAAGCATCTCATGTAGTCACTTTGCTGTGTTACTAGTATTTGTAATGTCCCTTTAACATGCTGGATCATGGTGGCTATGTTCATGCTTCACAAATACAGTATGCCTCCACACTGATCCTGACAGTATCAAACTAGTTTCATTATTTTCAGCTTTTAAAAACGTATTTTAGTAGAAGAATGCAATATGCAAATTGTACTGTGTCCCAATTCCATACTTAGTAAATGCATACAGTATGTGCAATATTGCTATAATACAGCCATTTGCAGTTAGTATGGTCCATTTTTTACTAGTAGAACCTTATGTACTGTAACCCTCGAATGCCTCTGCCAATTGAATGCAAATCTTCTAAAAATCATTGTGCTGCTTCATTAAGATTCATTCATTAACTCTCTATACCTCTTATCCTCTAGAGGGTCACGGGGGGCTGGAGCCAATCCCAGCCATCTTTAACACTTAGCCCGAAACCACATCATAACTGTAGAAAGCACTGAATATCCTGCTGCCATTTCTTTTATGTGTCTGAGTGTGTATTTTACACTCTGCACATTACCCTCATATTCTAAGAGTAAAATAAAGTATTTTATATTATATGTACACAACTCTAGGGAAATAATAATCCTATCATGCAGTGCATTGTAGTTTATAGATAAGAAAATGAACAGTCTACACCTGATAATGATCATGCAAAATGAGGTTTCATCAGTGTTTCTCAGTTCACAGCTCACTATAGAGTAATGCATGAATGAAGGAGTAGTTATGGGTTATTCTCTGACCTGTCTCACCACTCCATTTTATAGCTTTGGGAAGCTCATTTATCTGATACACAGTAAAAAAAAAAAAAAACTCAGCATACTCAAAAAATCAGAGGTGTGTATTCCTGCTTGTTAATTGCAGTCGATTATAATCACCTTGCAACCCAGGTGTATTTAGCTCTCTGATTAGACGTCTGTGGATCCTGAAGCAACAGAACAGATAATATTTTGACTTGTCAGAGCAGGAAAAGCACAGGTGTAACTTTTAACAACATGAACATCAACTCTGTTCATTTTAAATGTATCACTAAAGCCCGCACACTACCAAAGCCCTAGCAATAACATAACATGATGAAAAATGTCTGCTGCACCTACTGGAAATCACTGCACTAATGTGAATATGATGATGATGATGATGATGATGATGATGATCGCTGTGAGTCTCATTACGCTGACTTTAATCCTTATGTAAATTCCCCAGCTAGCAGTAGAGCTACAAAGAAGCAAGCAGTAAAATGAGGTGCAGTTAAAGCCATGATTTTTATAAAAAGACACATTTTTGTTTAGATTTTGTTGGAGTATTTCTTGACTGTTGACCCCCACCCCCCCTCCCCTCCCCTGTCTGTGTCACATGAGAAAGAGCAAAGGATGCATAAAGACATGCTTAGCAATCAAAACATACAGAGGATGACACTTGGTCCATTAAATAAAGATGACAACTCATGTCACTGTGCAGCAAAGCCCCACAAGGTGTTCCCTGTAGGTCATCTTATAATATCTCCCCTCGCTGCTGTCTTTTGACTGAATGAAATTTGCTCAGGCTCTCTGAGGAAATAAAAAAAAAGAAAAGAAAAGTGGACCGCCGTTAATCCATGTGCAGCTCCGTTTAAATGGCGGGCTTTGAAGTCTCGTCTCCAGGGAAACAAATGCCAGGTCAAGCGGGATATTAAAAGCAGCTTGACACCAAACGATTTTGAATCTGACCCCGCTTTATGAACGGCAGATGACAGAGAGAGCAGCGTGGTTTCACACACTCTGACATCAGCGGCTTGCAAAAATAGCCAGTTGACTTTTCACACTGGCATCACAGTTTATATCTCATCTCTTATAGTTACTCCTCACTTTATGTGCCATTACTGCACTTGCTGAATTTGCTTTAGGCCTTAAATGATATCTATGGTGTTTCCTTTGCTTGCAGCCTTGGGGAGCAGGACTCCATTAGATGCTTATAAAATGTCAGAGAGGAGAATACACTCACCAGTTGTCAAATGTACAATGAGAAAAGCTGCCTCCGGCCTTCCGAGGAAATAAACTATCAAATCAAGTTTTCTTTTATTATATTTTTAAAGTACACTGCAGGAATATAGCTGGAAAATGCAGCAGTGTTGCTTTACTTTGCATCCCGCTGTGTTTTTACTGTCCTCCAACAACCCAAAAATGGTCTCACTGCAAGTTTAGTTTAGTTTGCATGAACTAAAATGTACACAAAAACGACAAAGAACAAATAATATAAATAGTAGGGAGAGGCAAAAAAACAACCAAAAAACCTTGAATGGGCTTATTTGAACTCTCCACTGAAAAAATGTCATAATGTTACATAAAATAATATGCCAATAGATATATACAGGTTTGGGGAAAAATTAGTTACATGTAACAGCATTACGTAATTTAATTACAAAATAAATGTTAAACATTATACATAAACATTAATTAAAAGTAATCAAATGTAGTAGGTTACATTACTTTAATTAAGTCATTAAACATTACTTATTACACTTTAAATAGAGTAATTAGTCATCTGTGTCCTATTACATTTCTAAAGTAACCTTCTCAACCCGGAGTATAGTACAAGTATGTATATGGTATAAATGCAATTAGAAAAGTCTATACTGAGGCTTTGGTTAATAGCTGTGGTGAGCAGATTGAAGTCACTAAAATAACTATGAAATTAAACTCTCCTTCATTTTGCCAGTGACCCCTCCTGGACCCCCCTGGAGGCCTCCGAACTACACTTAAAAATCACTAGACTGCTGTATGTAGTTATATACTTGAGTTTCATGCTCCAGCACCTGCCTCAAGAGAAGAACTTTTTAAATGGATCTGTGGTCAGCAGCAGCAGCAGCAGCAGCAGCATACCAAATCACTGTAATTGTCTGGAGCACTTTAGCACTTTAGTGTCAGACACACTCTGTGACACTGACAGGATTAAAAGAAAGTAAAGAAAGTCATTATAACATAAGGAGTTAGTATTTAAGCGCAGAAGCTGAGCGTATGAAGTGGTTCAACAGGATTGAAAGTTCACAGATGAAGTCATGACGTCCTCTGACAGGGGGAGAGAGACTGGGGAGTGGGGATGGGAGTGGGGGGGGCTCAGGCAGCACCACACGCAATCTCAGTGTCATCCAACAGAGGGTACTGTTTAGTTTCCCAGGCAGACCAAACACACTCAGTCTGCGCTCAAATCAGAATGCAGAGCGAGTCCTGCGGCTGCCGGTGAGTGCAGCCTGTGACACACTCAGTATGCTTCCTTACACACTTGCCTTGAATCTCCTGAAAAAGCACACACATACACACACACACACACACACAGCCATCACGACCTCCCTCAGTTCCATCCGGCGCTGTCCGCAAGATGAACCCTCTCTCATCTCATTTTGTGTCTTGGGGAGAGGAATGAATGAATGTGAATGAAAGTGAGGTGATCTTTCTCTTTTTTTTTTCTCCGTATTGTACACACGCCAGTCAGAATGTTAGTGTGTGCTAGTGCTCGGCGGAGGCTGTGACACATTTATCACTCCTCTTCAAAAAACCACAGACATCAGATCGACTCCCACGTGTCTCATTTCTCACAGGGGGTGAAAAAAAAAAGAAGCTTTTATCAGCACGATCTAGAATACGCTGCCTCTAAATACGAGCGTCTTCTTGTCTTGTGGTAAATTCCGAGGCACGGAATAATAAGCAAACACATTTTCTGTACAGACATAATGTGCTTGTTTGTGTCTCTGTCAGAATTTGGTTCAGGCGTGAGCAGGTCTCAGGGTCAGGTAGGGGTTGGTGTCAGTGTCAACTTACATTATTTGGCACACAACGGGGTCAAACATTCTGAACTGCTCTGACAAACTGGCAAACAGCAGCAGTGGGTGGGATGCTGTTCAGTGTGTTGGCAGACTAGAAAGGTCTAAGGGAGAGAAAAAAAAACCTTACCTCCCCCCTCCTTTCATGAAGCGAAGCTAAAAATGGAGGCAGCAGGAAGGCTCCACCGCAGGAGGCCTCCAGACAGACTTCACAAGAGCCGCTTTAGCAAAGTGGGGACAGTGAGAAATACTATGTAACGTTCTGAAATGGTCAGTGGAAATAAGGTAGAGATTCAATTATCCTGATGTCCAGGCTCCAGTGGCTTTGAGGAGTGGATTTCGATGCGGCTCAGTGTGGGGGCGGCACGCCCAGCAGGCACCGACCTCAGGTGGCTGCTGCTCGAATTTCCACTTCTTTATCAGAATGGCATCATCACACAGAAAGGGAGACTGTAAGTGCGAGACTGCTTTGATTCAGCCGGTCTATTTGTGTCACTGTCACTGCAGATCAGCGTCCTCTTTCAGAACGGCTTCGAGTGCTGTCAAATACGCCAAGTTGGAAAATTCGAAGACACTACACATTACATAAAGTGGTGACATTTATCGCTGGCAATACAACGCTGGCTGCGAGCCTGGCTGGAGAAATCAGGTCAGTGTTAAATGATTTGTATGCAAAAGAGAACGCTTGTAGTTGACTCCTATACAGAAGCACTTAACCTTACGTTAAGAAGAAATGCATGTTGGTCTCACACACATTAAAATACTGTACAGTAGGCAAAACAAAGCAAGCAAGTGAAAGCTATTTATATCACATGTTTAATTCCAGCAGAAATACAATGTGCCTCACACAGGAAACACACTTTAGAACACATGAATGAATGGTGTAAGCAGCTTAACTAACAGTTGGTGCAACCTTAAGGTCGGTGCCAGATGACCTGAAGGTGTCAGTATGCTTGCAACAAATTACTTGTCAGATCATCAGACAACATCTGAACCCCCAAATATGAATGAATGGAGCAGTGTAAAATGTATTATATCCTGACAAACTGATATGAGATAAACACCCTATGTTATTGTGAATATATCTCTCACAAGTTTCACAGCACAACAGTTAGACCCATGTTACACCACTGATGTAATGATAATATAACAGCATTATAATGCAAAGTGGGAAGGGAGGGGTGGGGGGTGGGATTGAAGAACTCTTCTATAAAAAAACACAGACTGCCATCATGGGTCAAGACAGTTATTTACCTTTAATTCCATATCCCATCCATCACTTGCTTAGCCAATGTGACATGAATAGCCTCTTAGCTGCTAATGCAAAGTGTGGCAATACTGAGGTAAAAATCAAGGTGATGACCATGTATCATACGATAAGTCCATATATAGACATGATGATGCTCATAATTACGTTATTGTACGATAAGGTGATATTTATTGTGACAGGCCTACTAACAGTGGCTCCTGAAGGCCCTTCTTAGCAACTAAACCTATAGTATAGAATCACATACAGTATCTGTTACAATTTAAACACTTTTGCTGTCAGACATCTGTAAGACTATCAGATGACACTTTCAACCAAACGCAGATGGTCCCTTTGTAGTTTATGACCTCTAGTAGCACTACGGATGAACAAGCATGTGTAGGCAGGTGACACAATACAATCCTGCCAATCATTTCACACTATTCCACTGATCTATAAGTGGCTGCCATGAAACACAGCAGGGCACCAACAAAGAAGCCAGTAAGCCAGTAAACATAGATGTAAATGATGCCAGATTTGAAATAGTTTTATGAGGAAGGATATGAATTCAACACATTTGTAGATCACAGGGTACCTTTAAGAGGTGGGATATTTAATATGAAGGCAAATTAGGCCTTTTTCTTGAAACAAACTAGTTCCTATGATGCTGATCTGACAAGCACAAAGCACACTGATGCCTTTAAATGATAAATCTGGTGATATTTTGTATGTGTTTTACTATCAGCTGCCCAAAAAATTCCAAATCAACAATGAATCATCAACACACACAATATAGTTTAGTTTCCATCCCACACACAACATCCTGCTAATGTCAATACCACCGCAGAATATAGTCCCCAACAAATACACTATTTCCTCCTGTGTGAGTAATGTTTAGTAAAAACTGTAGTATCTACCAAATTACTGAGCTTTCGATACATAAAAAAGGTCTATATTAATGACTTATTATTGGTTGTAGATAAAAGGTTCTTTTTGTTATGACACGTCTCTGGAAATGATATCTGTCTGTAACTCTGTGGTACTTTCCAGGCAAACCCGAGACTTGACTGTGAAGAGATTTCCTCTTAAAACCTCAGCAACAATAACATGAACAGTTTTGTCATGAAGTGTCAGGAAAATGTGACAAATAGCTGTTTATGTTTATATGAAACGAGGTAAATGACCTTTTCTGGTTGGTGTACTTTACCTCCAGCTCTTTAGTCACAGAATGAACCAGCACAGCATCAGAGTTTGCTCAAGTCATGTGTGTGGAGAAAAGACTTAGGTTCCTTTTTTTCCCTCAAATCTGTCTGACCTTTCAACCTCTTCCTGGTTATTCCCCCATCCCCACTTAACCCAGCTCCAAGATCACTGAAATTAATCTCTCACAGCTTTTTCATTGCTGATACATAAGCAGTTTCCATAGTAAATGTAGTCATCTCCACACTAAAACATCCATCTAAAATGAGAAACATGACCTGTGCTCATCAGGTTATGACCTATCTGTAAGTTTACTACATTCTAATGAAGTACACTAATTGACTTTACTCACTCAACATGTTGGCAGCACAGGGCCTGTCTCTCTCTTTCCCCCCACCACCACCTCACCACCTCACCCCCCCCCAGCCACTCAGTCTAATGGCACTGACTGGACGGTCTTGTTTATAACAGCCTTGATGCTTTTAGAGGCCATTTCCAGAGATGGAACCTGCTCTTTGCGCCGGGTTGTAAAAAGTGTGAATGGGAGACTAATAAAGGTGCAATTACAGCTAGTGTGTTTTGTGTGTGTGTGTGTGTGTGTGTGTGTGTGTGTGTGTGTACGGGGATACTGCGCTCGAGTGGGATTGTATATGTGCGTCCTGCAGCTGAGGAGGCGGCTCGCTCGGATGCTTTATGATGATGATAATGGATTGTCAGGCCACACCGGAGAGAGAGAGAGAGAGAGGCACACGGGAGAGTCGGTGCTGTCAGAGCTGCTACTGCCTGTCTGAACAAACACTGACATACAGCAAGTCTGCAGGTCTGTGCCTCCACTAGGTCTGACAGCATAAATGAGAATCTCACTGAACTGCTCATTTAAACTCCTTACTTTAAGTACAATTAGTGTTTATTTATTAGAGTCCCTCAAAAACCAGGCACACGAAATTGAATTTTTTTAAAGAAGGCCACTTAAACTGTATTGATTTGACTTTCGGTTGGAGGAACATAAAGTTGAAATGTAGCTTGTGAGAACATGCCATGCCACATGAGAACTGCTGCTGTAGGAGGCCAGGGGGAAAAAAGTGCAGTTCATTCACTGCAACAAAAGACCTCTTGTCACATTTAGAGCCGCTTGTATTTTAAATCAATAGTTAGGAAATAAGAGTTACTCAGATAGGTGAGAGGTCTAGAGAGCAACATATTATGTGCACAGGACTTAGAATTATGAGTGATACGTAATGGAACATGCATTATAAATGAACAAGGAAAGGTGGAGATTATAAATATTAAGAGGTTGACATCTAAATTGTAAGAAATATGTGAACTTCAGCCTTACCTCATGCTCTCCAGGGATATTAATAAATGCTAATAGTCAATAAAAGCCCCCACCAAGGCTACACACACAAACAGTTTGACCACAAATACACACAACGTATCTCAGGCTCACACTGTGTATTTATACTGGCAGATAGTCTTTATACTGTTAGGGGAAAATGTTCATTTATCAAGCTACATTTTCTTTTATAATTAGGTTTAACAGCAGCAATTTAATTTTACCAGCATTTCATTCAACAAATTACATTGTCAGCTTGTAAGACTCTCACAACTGACAGATCTCAAAGTCAAATGCCAATATAATCCTTTAATAAAAGATGTTTGACAGGGCCAGATGAATCATTTAAGGCCTGGAGAGGTTTATAGCTGTAATGTGTTAAAGATAACCATGAGCCAGGAGGTGAATATATCCAAAAGCAAAATTTCTTTTTGGCAAAGACAAAATGACTGAATCTTAGGTCATAGAGAGTGGCAGCCTTCACTTTCTAGTTGCTTTCCAAGTGTGACTGACCAAACTGGAAAGCAGCTAGACCGTCATAGAAAGGCAAGAGAGGAAATAATCTTTAAATATGAGGACACATTTTGAAGGCAGTTTTTCCTGGAAGTCACTACACTCATTTGCACACAACAAAAATGACAGTAAAAAAGAGAAAGAAGTTCAAACCCTGCATACTCTCTATGATCTATTTTTGACTAGAATCAGACAACACACACACACACACGCACGCACGCACGCACGCACGCACGCACGCACGCACGCACACACACACACACACACACACACACACACACACACACACACACATAAACATACTGAATGTAAGTTTTTTAGTGATGTATCTGGATGTGTCTCAAACACATATGCTCAAGGGGGAAAAATACCTTTTAAAACAAGAAGAAAGCAGAAGAGTGAATACCATTATGACTGCACAATGCAAAAAAGTTCCAATCTGTTTCTGGCTTTAGATCAAACTACACACACGGATAAACAATCTAACCAGGTGTCAAATATAAAAAATACACAACAAAACAATTGAGTCAGTCTGAAAGTGGAAATGCAAACTCTTGGTAAATATGAGTATGAATAGTAGAATTAAGATGACTTGTAATAATGTCCAATTGCAAACTGAAAACCACGACTTCTGTGCTGGGTTTCACACTAAAGTCCTATAGTGCAGGTTACAGGTTACAGGCTGACCACCTTGGTTTTAGTGATCTGCTCTCTGGTGAGGTTTTTGGTGAAGTGGAGTGGTCCTCCCTCAGAGACTCTATCACCACATACTGGGGGAGCTGAAATATATTTAGGTCACATCCAGTGATATAATATTAAATACATGCACTGACTCTTGATGATATTAAATGACTGACTGAAATTGCTAACTGGTTGATGATAGCTGACCTCCACTCCCTCTCCTTCATGCCTGCATCCAGAGCCTCCCTGGACCAGTTTCAGAACAGAAACAGCATGTTGAAAAGAAAATATTAGACATTAAAAACACAAACCACAAACATCAGAATACAGATTTTATCAACATTCTTGGTATTAAAGAAATGCTTTAATCCTTCTGGATGCAACACTGTTTGTTGTTGGATATCAAAGGAAATGCAGTTGTTGACATGATGCTGAGACATCGTCAGAAATCATCAAACTTCAAATATGCATGCAACGGTGCAACATCATATATGCTGAAGAATAAAGGTGAAAAGCTAACCTTAGATATGAGGATCTCAGAGACACCACTGCTTCATTACTACAGCATCTCCTGAAGCCTTCCATCCCATCTACATGACGCCACCTGAAAACCAAAACGACAAATGTTTCAGGTGAGAAAACAGCAATTCACCAAGCCATGTAACGAGAGAAGTTAATTATTCACATTATGTACTGCTAATGGTAATCGCTTTTACAAAATAGGATGCTAACAAAGTGTAGTTCAGGTCCCGACAGGCTGGAATTTTTGTGCTGCCTGTTTTTTTCATAAGGGAAACTCCATCACTTCACCAACAAGCTGACATCTATAATCACTGGAAGTAATTACTGGAAGATGTAACTTCATTCACTTCCTCTCCCAAAAGTGCTGCTCAGTCAAACTGTGATAAACTGTAACATTTGGACAGGAGTCATGCAGTTTTCATTGACTTTCCAAAACCAACAATCAAAAAGTTATACACACATTTTGAGCACATATATCTCGTGCAAGCGTCTGTGACTTAAGTTAATTCTGCTTTTTTGTGTCAGCTGTGGTTTTTCTGCACTCATCCAGCTGGCTTGTTGTGACAGTACTGTACTTAACACTTAATGATGTAGGTGTTATCAAGTGGCGCACTCTGCACAGACTCTTTGAACAGGAGCACCGATACGCTCTGTACAAGGGTGAGATCAATCCTGTGGATCCAGTGGGAGATGTGGTGGTATAGAGGAATAACAGCATGTTGTTCCCTCTCTCTTTCTCTTTCCCTCTCCTTCCTTGTTCTGCCGCAGCCATCCCGCTGGTCCAAGCCTATAATTTGGAATGTGTATAATGGAAAAATTAGCTGTCGACCAATAAATCTGCGGAAAGGGAGCCATAGAGGTTCATGCGATCTGACCCAGGAAACTGCTGTGAGAATAGTTGTGCAGAGAGGGACGAGCTGTGGGAGGACGGAGCGCTGTGAGTTATGGCTCTGCTAGGCCATAAACAAAACACAAGCAAAAGAGCCTTTGAAGCTAACAAGACCATGCGAGGGTCAAATGCGTTGTTAGATGTGTCTTTGGCATTCAATGAGCTGGCCCTGAATGCATTTAGCATTAATCTGATAGAAAAAGTGTGCAAAAGTGATGAGAAGTGTTTTCAATTGAGGGTGGAAAGCAAAATTCAATGTTTCACACAGAAAATCATGCTTTTCTCCTGGATTTATTTGTAACTACTGACAACTATAACAAAGACATTTTTTCTTAATTCTAGCAGAAATCATTTTAGTGTCATTTTTGAAAAGATGACCCATCCCTGCCAGGCCTCTGTCTGGATAAGCTGAAGGTTATATGACACACTCGCTCCTCCAGCTGACAGGATCTTGGTTGCCTCATTGCCTGTCCAGACCTTTTAGTCAAAGTGCAAAGAAATGTCTCAAAGACAGACGCATCAGCAGCACCGAGCCCCAGCCACACATAATCACAGTGCCACCGCTCAGTTTCAGACTACTGTGAAGGTCACTCAGAGTTAATAGGGAGACTGAACTTTCAAATAATACTCTCTACTTTCACTTTTAAGTCAGACTCATTTTTTTCTGTTCTCTTTTTTATAGAGTTTCTTAAGAGCCACACATCTTGTTCTGTTTTTTTAAAATTCATTGTTGAAAGACTGCAGACAGACTAATGTGTATATTTACACACTTTCAAAGACATTATGTTCATTTATTGTGCATTTCATATTTGTCATTAAACAATACTGGTTAGCATCTCCTCAGGGTCAGTCAGGGTCAAGAACTGATGATGTAATTATGTATTTACAAGCCAGGGATCTTTACTTGAAGATTACTTTTGAAATGTAATATAGGTTATAGATGACTAATTACCCTGTTAAAAATATAATAAGTAATATAACTAATTCTACTTCATCAAAATAATGTAACTTATAAAATGTCATACTTTTGTAACAAGTGTTTTAATCTGGGCAATTCCTAAAAACATACATTTAAACCTGGCAGTGTAAACCTCACTATTAACCTCATTTCAAGCACTGAAAGGCGTTCTCATCAACATGACCACCCTCCTTGACATGGTCAGCTGGTTGCATGCAGACTCAGATTGCTTAGGGCAATGCACATTGATTTGATTGGCAGACTAGAGGCAGTCAAAATGTGAGCTTATCCTCCCAAATAAATGCAGCCTGTCTAGACATAGAGACAGCTCCTCATGAGCCAGCCTATTCTTGATGGCGTTGCACTAAAATTTGCCCCTTTGGCTTTGCTGTCTCATGTTGTTCAGAAATATCTCAAAAGAAGGAGAAAAGATGCAAAACAGCAGAATGAATGTTTTAAGCTTTTTAGCAAAAAGACTATATTTGGTTGTAACCTCTTTGTAATCACCAACATTTCCATTAGTAGCTATAATTGTCTATTTTTCTAACTGTACAGTTACATTTATTTTATTACTTAATGTAACATGTTACTAGTTATTCCCCAACACTGGATGGCAATGTTGGTCTGTGTGTTGCTCCACCACATTGTTCCACACTGAGATACCTCAATCTCTACTCGATGGTTTGCCATGACATTTTTTACAAACATCTGTGTTCCCCAGAGGATGAACTCTAATGATTGTACTGTACTCTGACTGTATCTTTAACAAAACTATATAGTTGAAATGTTTGGATTTGAGTGAAATGTCTAGATAACTTTTGGATGGTTAACTATGAAATTTGACATTCGTGCTCCCCTCAGGATGAACTGTCATCACTTTGTTTTGATCCCCTGACATTTCATCTAGCGCCATCCTCAGGTCAAACATTTGAATTCATCCTTTTGTAACAACTTAGGTGAGAACTCTTCTTGTCGCTTACACGTTTATCTTACACATTGTGGAGAACATGCTAAAAAATATACCTGCTACATGCTTGTAGCATATAGCTCAAAGCGCCACTATGCCCAAGTAACCTCACTGAGTCGCTAATGGTGCTTCATTCTTAGTATCTATGATTTTTTAGTTAAAATGAACCAAAAGAACATCACATCATTCTTTGTCTGTTTTAATGTTGAGGTTTTGTAGTTATATAAAATAATGTGTAATTTTATGCTTCCAATGCTTTGGGTTGACAGAGAAATTAAGAAAATGTTGACTGTTCAAAGATGAACTGTGTTATTTCACAACATTGTGACTGTATTGCATGTGGATGATGCTGAAACATGTACCAGATGTCCTCTCTTTTTGGCAGTGTCTTAAGGAACATAAAATATCGCAATCATCATCCTACTTCTTATTATATGCTACAATCTAAGTGATAAGTCAGGTTCCTGCATGTTTTCCAGGCCTGTGCACATTTTTATCATATCTCCTGCAGGTAAACAACATGTTCCCGTGTTGTTTTTCTCCCATTAATCATTGGAACGTTTCTTTGCTGTTCCAATCACGTACTCATGACGAATCAGGATATCTAGTGCATTTCATGTACGTGATATATTTAGTTATCTTTGAAGGTTTGCTCATCTTTTCTAGCTGTCACATGTGATTTCACAGCAAACATGTTTTTTTGTGTGGATCAAAGTAAGGGTGATGAAATGATGATCAGACCTTGTGTTTCATTGTTGCAGTGTTTGACACTGTTGCAGGCAGCATTAAGAAAGATTAAGTTAAGTAAGATACAGACAGCAATTTGCAGGTCTTTACAGAAGCACTTGGGGTTCACAGCGTCTCAGTGCACAAAATACTGTTTAATTCATGAAGGAAACATTTACAGAAATAGAAATGGGTTTTCTCTCTCATAACATATTTGAGGTAATAAATGAGTCTGTTTATTAAAGATATTCTACAGTACATAACATTTCTTCAGTTCAAAGAAGAAGCCACATTTCTATTATATGAAACTATAAATCCATTGCTGTTCACACCAAGCAGGGTTATCACAGTGATCTTATTATCATGTAAAACAACCACTGATCAGTCATGCAAGTCAAAGTCTGATTTGTTCTGGACACAAATATTCACTAATTCAAATTTGGAAATAAACACCAATCCCTATTTCATGATTGCATCTGGTAATGAGTGCCAGTAATTTATTGCCTCAAGGTAGAAAGTAATGTTGCAATATGTTCACTTTCTATGCAGAGCTCCAGTTTCACATCAGCAATTTAGTTTTTTTTTGTTTTTTTGGGTGCAGCTTTAAGTTTTATAGTGAATATTACATTTTTTAGGATGAAAGAAAAACTTGAGAAAGTAAACAGCTCTGAGGACATGATGTATCCACATCTATAGCACTCAAGCCTTTTTGACTGATGTTCAGACATGACGGAGGGGGGGGGGGGGGGGGTGAATATGTGGTTCAGCATTTCTTTCTGTTCATCCAGCAGTTTGATCTCTTTAATCCTCCAGAGATGTGAGACGTGCTAACGCCGTCTCCTCACCTGCTGAACTGGCTGGAGCGATGAGGTGCCTCCGAGGTTTATTGCACCAAATAGAACTAAAAACATGGCTGTATTTTAATTTAGGTCATGCGCTCCACAAGTTGATGCTTATCAAGTCTTCCCTGCATTGATTTCAACTCTCATCTTTCAAACTGAATACTGATAGTCAACTTCTAAATATGTGAGGGATACTGTCCAAGCTTTCTGGGCAGGTACCAACCCTTCAGTCTGCACAGTGAACCAGCATTGCAATCAGCAGCGCTCGTGGGCAGCAGAGGAGCCGCCTCCTTATCAGTTAATGGATGAATACACTGGAATGTCGGTCCGTTCTCCACTCTGACGTTTAAACTGATGAGCCCTGCTCTCCAGCCCAAACACAGGACTGTCAAACCGGTGGGGAGACAAACACTTTCATCCCAAAGATAACAGAAATACATGGGAGTAGCAAAGCCAAGTATTTGATCGACTAATCTCCTAGCATTCTGTGTTGGAGTGGAGTGTGGGGGACATCCCAAAATTGATTGCTGGAGCTTTTTGTTTGCCTTGCATGCCATATTGTTATCTCCCGTTAAAAGAGTGTGTACAGAGGCTTGTACCCAGACATAAATCACAAAGGCTTGGGTTCGGTCAGGCTTAAGGAGGAGTAATCAATTATCCTCTACCAGGCACAGAGGAAGAGGCTGAGTTTGCACCCACAGCTGCTCTCATTACCATAATCATCCCCCTAAAGTGATGCAGATTCAACCACAGAGACAACAGATGAATTCATGAACTGTCAGGCCTGACAAATAATACAAACTGATGACAGCGCCTCAGCGTTAGTAAAGGAATTATAGTTGTTTAGTTTAAAATAAATCTCGTTCGAAATGAATCATCGTGAATCACAGACAAGTGGCTGTTTTGTGTGAGGGGAGGATATTTTGTGGTGAAGTGTAGTTGAAGGTTATAGCAGGGGTGAGTGGCCATGATCAGGCACTATGTCAACAGATAAACCTGCAAACAATACCAAATAAATCCTTATAAAATTTTAAAGAGTCACATATCAAAGTCAGTTTACAACTCCTGTCTTGTGTGGTTACGGAGAAAGACCAAGAAGAATTACCCATGTGACATTTATTGACTAATCTGAGGTTGGGCTTTGGGAATTATAGATTTGCAGTTTTTCTGCAACTTTTTAGCCTGTGTTACAAACCTGAGGAATGTAGTTTGAAAGATGTGGACATTTACAAACTATGGAAAGTCTAAAGAAGCATGTTATCAGGTTGCATGATGGGAAATGTAGGATGCTGGATTTTTGGAGCCTGACTCATAATATGGACTGAAAATCAAAATATGTATTTTGAAAACTGTCTAGTAAATTTTCCATATTTTTCAGTTTTATTAAAGTGCATAACTGAATTGACGGATCGCTCCTTTAAATAGTATGCTCAGAAAATAAACAGTGTTCAAAACCAACAATTTAAACCAGCTTTTTTGGTCACTTGGGGGCAGCAGAACAAGCTGTAAACACAATATTGATATAATTGCGTAAAGTTGGTATGGTTAGCACTTTAGCTAACACGCAGACATAGAAACCATAGCATTCATTTGGAGTCGAGTCCTGTTTCTGACCACAAGATGAATGTCCAATATTCATTATATTATAGCTAGCTTTTTAGCCACTAAACTCCCCGCTATGCTCATTAGCTAGCTGCTACAGTGGTCTGAAAGCTTTTTGCTTGAAATGAGTGCTAGTTCAGCTTTAAGCTCATCTATATCTTAATTTAGGCATTACATACTTCTTTTAGCTCTGTCTTTGGTCTCCATCATCTGATAAATCTTGCTTTTTAGCCACTAAACACTGCAATATGTTCACCAGCTAGCCACTACAGAGCTTTTTTGCTAGAAGCAGCTACTAGTTCAGGTTTAAGCTCATCTATACCTTAACTTTGGCATTACATACTAATTAAGGTGTGTACTTTAAAAACTCAGAACTTCCGAGTTAGAAAATGAACCTGGGTATGAAACAAAGCCCCACATGCATACTCATTTTGTCCCGATTGTTGTTGCTTCATTAAAAAACCAAAGTTACGTTTGATGGTAGGTAAAATGACAAAAGTAGTGCATCGGCAGAGACTGCGAGCTGCCTTTGTCCTCAGTAATGAGGCGCCGAGTTGCTAATTGAAGGATCATATGGGACTGAGGGTACGAGGTCCCTCTAACAGATGGTAGGAGTCTGCAGTCAGATAAATAAACCATTAGCCCAGCATGGAGATATCACCATGTGAGGGGGCCTCATGCCAGCTTCACTAACAACTTGGTTACAACATAAAACAACACAGTGTAATCTCAGATCTTAGTTATGAACTGATGGATCACTTTGCTTGGCGGAGGAAGAGCGATAATTAAAGGAAGCCACCACTGCAAGACCCAAGTGAAGGAAAACACAGAACATATAAATCTTTGTTGTCAGCCTTCAGCGGTGTCAGATCTGGACAGCAGGGATCTCTGCTGATTGGATTGGTTTTTGTTAACGCCAGCCTGACATGCTGTTGCCCTACTTGGGCTCTGACATGAAACGCAGACACAGCCAACAGCTTTTTGCCTCAGGACTTTGACTATCATTGTTAGAAGTTGGCAAATAGATGTTACATCAACAGCGAGTCCGTTTCTGTGATTTCATTAATAATGCATATCCTGGATTTTTAAAAATGCATTCGATATGAGAGTTTATGTTACTACTTTCTGAAGAGTCCAATCTGTCATCTGAGATGGTGAAGATTGTAAAGAGCTATAAAAATAAGCCCAGAACAAATTGAGCAATCACACAAAAGAACAATGACATCATGTTAAATGGTGAAGTGGCACATTCATGTGTAATGGGAAGAGCGTGTTGTATTGGGAGCAATGGCTTGTAAATGTGAGAGCAGTGATTTGTATTGTTGAAAGATTGTTTATTTATGTTAATAGAGTGAATGTATGCATGATTCTTACACCCTGTGTCTTCACCCTGGATTCATTTACTGTTAGAAGTAGAGAAATAAAAAACATACTTTGTTGAATCTTAACATTAGCATTATGTAAAATGGGAAAAACTGTTACCTTTGTTTGTGTTGTTCAAGGGATATTGTGTGTCCCTTAATGCATATTTTAAGCCCAAACAAATCAAACTAAAACAGCATTTATCACTTTTTGAACACTAGGGGCAGCACTCTACCACAAACTAAACTTCACACAAGTTTGACAGGTTGTAATTGCTGTGGCAGTTGGCCATTTACATATCCAGCAGGCACAGAGCCGCATTAGCATTCATTCTCAGTCATGTTTCTGGCCATCTGATTCACTCACTCACTCTGACTACTAGTTCTGTTTTTCTCTTCATGTGACTGCTGAGTAAAGACATATCTGTCTCTTTAAGAGCTAAATATTCCACCAAAACAACAAGCTCAAAGAAGCAAAAACATCTTCTGTTATTTTTGTATTTATTTAATCCTGTTTTAAACGCCACCCTTGGCTTTATGATCCTCTGACCTGATTCTTTATAAACAGGATCAATGAAAGACAGGATCACAGGTTAACTGCAGCTGAGTGGAAGAGTTATGATGCGAGTAAAAGAAACCTGGCAGGGATTTAGGCTCTCATAAATAATGGGATACATTCATATAGAGTGATGGATTGCTTCCTCCTGAAAAAAATGAGTCCTAAATTTGAGATTGTTCCTGGCTTAAAACAGTAATCCAATCTTTACTGTTAAAAAAGAGGGTTCGACAAAAGCATTACATTTAAAGGTTAATCTGAAGCCTTATGAAGACCAAAACTAGCACCAATAATCAGCCTTACTTTGTTACTATAAACACATTTTCATCACTACTTGTGAGCGTAAATTGAGCCAACTGGATCCAGTAAAAAAAAAAAAAAAGAAAAAAAAATTCTACTTCCTCTTTTACTTCACACCAGTTACATCCAACAATTCTCACAAATGACAAAATCCAACCACGTGAAAGCTCATCATATATAAAACAATAATTTATTATTTCTCTCATTTTACAAGACATCAAATTGTGTGGCTAACTAAGGATTTGTTAAGCTGGTATTCTGTTCAATACATGAAGCCCTAAAAAAGCAAAAGCGACTACAATGTGTGCTTCAACAAACACTGACATTTCAATTTCAACAATGTGAGAAACATCTTGCTCTAAACATACGTACATACACAATGATCTCACGTTTATGACGATCTCTACATTATGGAACAGATGGTACGTCGCTGGTGGTATTAACTTTGGGAAATCAGCACCATTAGGAGAGAAATTCAAACTAAAAAAAAAGTGGATTTGTTACAAAAATTTTATTTTTTTTTAATTTACAAAAAGTCCTTTTGGAAAGGATTACGTGTTCTACCTCGCAGGAAAATAGCAATATTTTGTTTCCATAAAAGCACAGAGTATGCAAAACCGTAAAATACTGATAAAGAGATATATAGTACGAACAAAGTAATGTAAAATAGTGTTAATGCTGGCTGTTTATGTATGGCACGGTCTTTACACACTTTCAAAACCTTCCAAAAAGTCCGATATCGTGTTTTTTTGTTTGTTTCCAAAATCATTCAAAAGAGCAAGCACAAAGGTAGAAAAGGTTATTGGAAGGATTTGAAAAACTTTTCCAAAAAAAAAATCATCCTCGTAGCCATGTCCGATTCATGTCAAGTCCAACCACCATTTAAAAAGGACCTTCTCTTCACCACAGCGGAGGAAAATGTTCGTCCGGGAAAGCTTTCCTTATTTCCTATTTACAAAATGTTGCCACATTGAACGAGGCAGGAATCTCTACCCCAACTGGTAGTGTCCTATGTACAGTCCATTACACTCAGTTTGTCCTCTGGCTGGCCCGCCACCTGAACTCAGAGCAGGACTTAGACTGTGGTCACAGACAGCAGTGAGTTGTAAACCCTCGTGCCGTCTGGTGACTTGGTACCATGGGTCAGCAGTTCTTGGATGGTCATCCAGTTGTCAAATATTTTCTTATTCCTCTTTTTCATCATCTTTTTGTGGCTGAGTTCTATGATGTTGGGTTCTTTTTTGTCCTCTAGACCGGCCTGCTCCTTCAGACAATCGGCTCGGCTCTGCTTCATGAACTCGCGACGCTGCCTCTGCTCCTTGGCGCGGACGGCGTGCTGCTTCCTCTCCTCCTTGCTCCAGTAGCGGCCCATCTTCAGCTCGCTTATGGCGTCGTCGTCCGTGGTCATGCCGCTGCGCTCTTCGTGGATGCGCAGGGCTCGCTCCCTCAGCAGCTTGTCCCGGACGGGCCGCTTGGTGATGTAGCGTGTGCCGTCGCTGCGGATCTTCACCTTCCACTCCATCTTGGGCTCCAGGTCGGTGGAGATGTGGTCCCGGCACATGCTGACTAAGCTCATCTGGCTTTGGGCGTACTCCACAGCGGATTTCTGCTGGATCAGCTGCATGTAGCTCTGGTAGTGCTGGGCGTGGGCGGGGATGTGGGCGTGCTTGTAAGGTGAGTGTGGTTGGGAATAGCTCCGTCCGGACTTACTGGACTCTCCCAGCTTCCTCTCCTTGGTCTCTGCCTGCAGGGAATCCGAATCCTTGGAGGAACCTCTGCTACGGCTGGAGCTACAAACCTCCTGAACGGGGGACAGGAGAGGTTTGAGCATCCTGCCGTTGGAGCTGGAGGAGCCGGACGCCCCGGCCTGGTTCTCCGCTCCTCGACGGAGCGAGTTGTCTGGAGACAGCTCCAGCGTGAGAGGGGTGCTGCGGCAGCTCTCGCCGGTGTTGTAGGCGCTGGAGCTGTCTTTGTCTGACTTCTCCGGCAGCTCCGTGATATCAGAGAGCTCGTGGCGGCGTGCGTCGATGCTCGTGTTGTAGTTACGGAAGCCGCTGTTGTGTAGCATCCAGGACTCGCGACACTGCTCCCTCAGCTGCTGCATCTTGTGAGCACGGACGATGTTCAGACACTCCAGCTCGATGGTGCGCAGCTCCTCGTTGAGCAGCTCCAGCTCCTTGTCCACACACTCCTGGTCCTGACCTCCTGCCCCGCCGCCCTGGCAGTACAAAGCCTGCGCTCCACTGTTCCTCATTTGGCACTTCAGCTCCAGAAGCTCCCTGAAGCGCTCGCACTCGTCTGCCGGGATGCCCAGGAAGTCGGTGTCGGCGTAGTCTGCCGAGATGAAGGACTCGCCGCTGAAGGGCAGGTCAGTGCTGCCGAGCGTGTCCTGGCTGTAGGTCAGCATTCTGCAGCTGCCCAGCGTATTGGAGGCCGTGGTCTGGTCGTCAGCGAGGTTCTCCTGCTCCGAGCTCTCGTCGTTTCGCGTGCTCTCATCCGTGCGACCGACACCGCTGTCCTTCTCGTGGTGGTTGGACAGGAGTGTGGCTGTGTCTGTAGTGCCTCCATCCTCCTCGAGCTTCTTCTGTAAAAACAGACAATGAACAGATCAGGAACTGTGCTGCAGCTGAGGTGAAAGAAAGTGCACTGAATGTGAGTGGAAAGTGAAGGGGGCATCTAAACAGGATGCTGTGGTAAATACTTTATAAGAGACAAACAATTAAAGCCACTGTGTACTTCCTCATGCTGTGAAAATTTGGGTTAACACTACTTTTTCAGTAGTTTCAATGAAACAAGCCAGATAGGTTGAGCCTTCAGCGGACATGAAAGGAAAAGGACAAAAGTTGTAAAGAGATTGAAGTACCCCCCACTTTTATTTTCATACTTGTATTTTTTATCATATATTTTCTTTCCTCATAACTTTCTGAATTTCTTATTTTGATAATAACATCGTTGTGCTGTGGATTTTGTTTTTATAACTTGAAGAAAATAAAGTTTTAAAAAGGCAGTTTTAAAGTTTTTAATCATTAGAATACTGTAGAATATTACAACTGCTATAAAAACTACTACCTTATGTTCATCAAACCTTAAAAATACACCTACAAACAAGCCCTTCCCTTCTTTTTACCACATGTTCTCCGTTCTGTGTAAATGGAAAGACAGCTGCTAAAAACAAACCGAACAGCTGCCTCTCTCAGCAGAACTGGCTCGGCCAAAGTAATCTATAGATGAACATATGTGTTAGTGCAGATTGATAGCGCTGCTTCGCCTCTTCACGCTGTGCATGCTGGTGTGTGTGTACCTGCTGCAGCATGCTGGCGGTGAACTGCATGGCCTGATGGTGCTGCTGCTCCAGCATGTCCATGTGGAGGTCATCCAGGAAGTCGTTCCTGTCATCATCCATCCAGCCCTCGTCCAGCTGAGACGCGGTGGGGAGAAGAGACACCTCATTAGATGCAAATATTCATCTGTGGCAAAGTTTTACTAAAAAAATAAGTTACAACTTCTTTTGTTTAATGGTTTGACACAGAATTCAATTTGAAGGATGAAATATCTTGTTCCAAAAGCAACCATGTGGTGTTTTAACATGACGATGCCTTTAAGGAGTTCACACCCATATTGACTAAATACCTGGATCTCTGGTCTGGCCACCAGCAGAGAGATGTTCTGGTTCCCCTCACTGGTCAGCAGTGCTACCGCATCCTCCCGGTTCTGGATCTCAATACCATTTATCTTTAAAGGCAGAGAAGGAAATATTAGAATACCTGATCCTTTTAAAATACTGTTTATTCTCTTGCAGCTGCATTCAATTCTAATCATCACCATTAAAACAGGATTAATGTCATCAAATGCTATAATGTGAAGAGATAGTAGAGATCTTACCTGGATGATTTTATCCCCTTCTCGAATTCTGCCGTCTCTCGCAGCGATGCTGTTCGGATCAATCTGAGAATGAAGCATTAAAAAGTTAACATAATCCTGGCTCTGTCCACCATGGGAACACCCTGTCTTGTGTTTTAACAGTTCACTTTTGGCTTGCGTGTACATTTCTGTCTGGGAGCGGAAGTTTAAAGACTTTTCGCTTCCAAAATCAGCAAGAATTACATCCATCAAAAACAAGAGATGCAACAATTATGTTGGAACAAGAGAAAGAAAAATGAAGTAAAATCTGAGCGAGGGAGACATATAATATATCATTTACAGAGCCCCACAAGTGAAGAAGAAAGGAGCAACACCACATACCTCACTAATGTAAATCCCAGCTTCATCCTCATCATCAGTCCTGTAACAGATCGTCAGGCCAAGCTTATCTTGGATGTTGGCTCGGTACAAATCCACCTCCTGGTGAGACACATGGACAAATTAATATCCCACACATCCTAAATTATTAGGTTTTTTCCCCCCAAGATCGAGTAGAAAATTGTTGTATTTTGGCCCATGTTTGTCCAGACAGGCTGAATGTATATCGACTATGGAATGGGATCACGGAGCAAACAGCGTTCTATCAATCACTGTAATGAATCTTTCAGCTGGACGCGGGGCGGCCATTGGCTTTCTCGGAGGCCCACTGACAGAATGAGAGATGATGTGGCGGACCACAGACGGACAGAGTCCCGTTTTTCACTTGTCACCACCTGTAATCTCACAGATACAGAAAAAGATAGGAGCTGGGCAGAGGACGACTTCTGCAAGGGTTAAGCCCTCATTGATGAGGGTCCTCTAAAAGAAATAGTTCCTTTATTTTTTGGAAATACTGGCTTTGTTGTTGTTCGATGAGAAGAAATACTGCTTTTTTTTGTTAGGTTAGTTTCTTGCTTTAATCACAACTCGTCGTCACTTGTACACACATGATATCTCGTCTGATTTATTGTTGTGCAATTTCGAAACAAAACGATGTATAATGAGTGACAAAGCATGATTGTAGGACATTAAATCAAACAGATTTTTGTCACAAACACCTCACCACTAGATTGTCAGCCATTCATTTCTAAGACAAAGAGTCACTCTTCAAGGACGCTGTCTGCTGAGCATCTGCCATTATCCGCCCTGAACTTCACCTTTCTGATCCTCGCGTCCTTCCAGCTCCGCCACGGACATTATTAATATCAAACAGTAGGTGGCTGGGACTTTAAAGGTGGAGGGGGGGTCAGGGTCGTTGGAGGTCACCGAAGGGAGCGCAACAAAGGCTTTAGCGTCCTTGTACACCCTGCTGTATTATAGCCTCATGCAGGCATTGTTAACGTGCACGATCAGATTCATCACCTATCATTTGTGCCATCTAATTATCCACCGGGCCTCATTTCTAAGACTTATTAGACCTTGTCACTAATAAGTAATGATGTCACCGTTGTGCATCTGCTGGAACAAACCAGCAACTAGATTGCTGTCTGGTCTACATCTCTGGTCTCTGTATATAAAGAGAGTGCACTATCAATAACTATGATAAATCAGGACTTGCGGTCTCTAGCGAGGACATTGGGCTGGAGACGCGGAGGCTACCTCGGATCAGCTTATGGAGCAGTAATGCACCGCTGTCCGAATGTAGATCTTCATTGAGGGGACAGTGGAAAAGGAGGGAAGGGGATGGTGTTTTTACCTCGTATTCCAGCTCCTCGCGTTCTATGTCCTGCTGTATGCCCTCCAGGAAATCGTTAGGGTCAAAGTACGCGTGTCCAGGAGGATGCCTGAGAAATGAAAAAGAGTTTAAGATATAATGGAAAAAGACTGGAATGCTAATTTAACACACACACACACACACACACACACACACACACACACACACACACACACACACACACACACACACACACACACAGAACTCAAATTTGTCAATCTGGATTTAATTTTGCCCCAGAGTTTGAAAATTAAATGAGAAGCAGAGAGGAAGTAATAAGAACTCAATGTAGAAACCACACTTGAATCAGATATATCGTAGCTACACCCAGAGGCTAATCACAAATTAACATGCTGTGTTATTAATTTGGCTGGAAAATCACTTAGAGAAATCACGATTATTCATTAAAGGGCAACCTCTGCTGCCACAGGGTGTAAAATGTAGCCAGACTCTCCAAGCTCCAGGGCCTAACCCATTCACACACACACACATACACACACACACACGCACACACATAGAGAAACAACAGACAGCAATTTGAGAATATGCAAATACAATGAAGTGAACCGTCATGTTAATGTGGCTGCAAGCCCTGGAGGAGCTGTCATCTCCCGTAAGTGACAGGGACATTTTTTTTTTCTCCCCCCCTTCAAACTTCAGACACATCCTTTGTGATCGCTGTGGTGTGGTGTGGAGAGGATGATAAGGTGTCATTCTCTTAATTAACTGTTAGGGTGAAAGGTCTGGTTGTGTCTGAGAGTAAAGTGACCTTTTCAACATTGCCCAGTTCTGACACCAATTGGATGTCCCTGTATCCTCTTGAATAAAATTAACTTGAAAAGCAGACAACTGTAATTTTATTATAGTTGCACAGCGACACTGCAATTAAACACTGGTTTTTAAAGTTGGTTTCTTGCAGGAACAGGTTCTATATATATATCTGGGTGCTATAAATATAAATATATCCTAAAACTAATTTTTAATCCAAAGTGTGGCACCAGAGAATCAAATGTGAGTGGAAACCAAGACTTTCCACATTTGGGCCACTATTTGGCCAACTGTGTAATCATTTTCACATTATTTCCACAGTTCACTTTAATATACCACATACGCCTTATTAGGTACACCTGTGCAACCTAATTCAGTCCAATACAACAGCTCTGCTTTCAATTCTGCTCTTTTCAAGTTTATACATTTTTTTGTTAACATTGTCAAAAAATGGATAATTCTACTTTATATTTATTATTGAGGTCATACTAAGTGGTGGTTGCATACTGAGGTGCATTATATTGAAGTGTTCCTAATATTTTGCCCCCCTCATGTATGTTAATGGAGTGGTCAAAATATTAGGAACACCATTCAATATAATGCTCCCTAATACACCACCATCACCCAGTATGACCTCAATAATAAATATGAAGTAGAATTATCACCTTTTTCACAATATGAACAGTGTCTGCACACATAGTACAGCTCAATTTATTATATATGATTCCCAACACATCTACTCAAGTACTAGAGACTAGACTAGTGAGAGATTTAAATGAGTAAGTTAGTAAATATATGATCATGTTTTTTCTAATGATAACATTCATAAAGAAAATGTAATGCTGTAAAAAGTCTATCATTAATGAAGCATTGTGTTGGTATCACCAGTTTCTTTCACCATCAGTGGGTCACTAACTGGCTGATTGGCTACCAGCTGACTTACAATCTGTTATAATTCTGACACTGCAGAATTTGGATTTATCTCTAGTTTCCTGGTACTTACTCCTCTGGCAGCAGATAGTCCTCGAGCACCGTCATGGGGGGTGAAGGGGGAGGCAGCTTGGTGAGCGCCATGATGTGCTGGAGGGTGATGTCGGTCTGGGTGCTGATATCCGAGACCTGGGTGTCAATGGTGGGGCTGACCAGTTTGGGGTGCGGATCCCGACGCAGAACTTGAACCATGATTGGTTCCTTGGCGGTGCGGAAGGCCTCCACCGCCTGGTCGTGGGTGGCCTTAGAGAGGTCCTTGCCATTGACCTGGAGGGAGAGGACGAGAAGCAGACAAGGAAAAGAATCAGCATTAGAACTCTGTCTGTTCTTCCTGATGAAGAGTAAACAAACGGAAAGAAGATGATGCAAAAGATGTGAGCTTTGTTAGACTGGAGAAGATAATCATTATGCCAGACTGATGCAATCATTATCTCGGATGATTAAGGCCTCGCATGAAGCACGTGCCCACACAAACACAGCAGCAATATACTGTTTGAGAAATGACTCATTACTGCCTCAGCTTGTTTTACAGGGTCACAGTCGGACCGAGTCGAGTAAGACCTTAATTAGGAAGAGTCTCTCTTTAATTAATCAAGGTCATTAGCTGTGGCTGCATGGAGGAGCCCTCATTTAGCTAAGTAATTTCTCAGCAGAGGATAAATTTGACCTCCCGTCAGAGACAGTGGAGCGGGTCCCCGCGCGTTAACCTGAGAAGATTAATTTGGGCAAAAGGCTGCGGCGTGTCACATAGAAGAGGCTAATTAAGTTTGGTTGAGCCACTTAAGGCCTCTGCGTGCTGATGAAAGATGAGCACAGACCCTCTAAAAAGTCTCTCAATAGAATATGTCACCGGATCGCTTGCGACTTAAAGTTAAATAAAAAGACTTAAGTCCGCATACAGATCTATGTTGTCCAAAATGTCAGGCCCGAGCACACGGATTAAATTTCGGATTTCTTTCATGGATTTTCTCACTCCGGCCCCAAATGCCATCAAGTCTCTGGAGGTTCACCAAAGCAACTACTGTGGGAACAAAAAAAGGAGACATAAGACCTAAAACAAGCAGTAGCCTGAACTTTATTAAGAGAGGAGGTCCCCTGCAGCTGCCTGTGTGCATATTGCATCCTGGGTCATCACACTGACTTTTATCAGGGTTTACACAGAGCTGCTGTTCCGCTTTCAATCACCCAATCATACGGAATTTGTTGTTTTGTGATTCCTGGATGTGTTGAGAGCTTGATAGGATCACAGCCTGGGGCTCTTCTCATTACACAAGTTCCTACTGCCTCTCCACTGCACACATGACTCCTAAGAATAGTGTACTTTCCAGCAAAGGCCTTACAGTGTTGCAGGTCAGTGGCCTTGTCATAAATCTTTAGCATCCCCTCTCACTCTCCCTGACATCTCACATGCATGGAAGACCGTATTTGGGGATTCATTTTCTGATAAAAGCGTCAATGGTTGGTGTACCTGCCTCTGGCTGTGGCTGTCTCATTTGAATTCATGGCATAGTTTGCAGACTTATCTGTGGTGCTGCCCATCAGGAGCAGCAGCAATATTATACCGCCTCCAGGGAATGACTGCAGTACAGATACAAAAACCTGACTTTGACCCAGACAATGTAAAAGCTGAGCACTTATTTCTTACAAGGAGTATGTATAGAAATCAAAGACATTGAGCTTGGTAGTGTGTGTGTGTGTGTGTGTGTGTATATAGAGGAAGGACGAGGAAGACAGGAAAAGGAAGGAACTTAATGCAGAAGTCAGAGGAGGCTGTGTGCCCACTAATAACCAGAGCAGATTAATGCTAATCCTAGGCCTGCAGGATAATTGGATCATCTCAGTGGACTTAAACTTTCACTTCTTCTACATCAAAACTTGGCCAAAAAATTAATAGCTCATTTATTTGCGGTTTCCTCTGAATTATTTGACATTGAGAAAAGCGAGTTTTCATATTGCAGAGCACTAATGTAAGAAATCCTACTGAAAAAAAATAACCTTGAGATTTAAGATCACTGGTGGACCAGAGCAGAATGGCCTTGACTGTGAGTTCAACCACAATCAAAACAAGTCATATTGCAATTAAAAAAGACATCTCAGTTCCCATTTGTTTTTACTGCTGGTATCAGTAATAAGCCTTCCTAACATCACACAAGCCCTCTCATCCTCAGCCCCGTTTGTTTCCCACAGCACGCCGCGATGTTGCACATCAGCTGAGGAATACAAGCGCCTTTGTGCTTTCTTCCCCCTGCATGCCGGCTCCAGCAGTCAAACCTGGTTGCCAGGAATCCCGGGGCTACTTGAAGGCAGTGAACCAGAGACAAAGCCTTTAGCCCCCTTCTTGTTGAGCCCTGAGCATTCTGCCTCAGTGCTCTCAATGGGGGGAGTCTCCTCCCAGCTGTGGAGGGGGTCCCACGGCCTCCATTCACTGCGCTCACCTCTGACACGGAGCGGCCCTTTGCAGCACACTGGGAAAAAACACACAACACTCCCCCGACACAATACACACTGCTTCACCACCGCTGAGCTCTCCAACTATGTCATGTTAACCCTGAGCCTCAACACAGAGACACTTCAGCTGCTTGTGAACACAGAAAACTCAATTTACAACAAGTTAATGCGGTAATGAGCCGAAGTAACCAGTCTTTAACAGTTTCACTGAATACTCCTTTACTCTAATTGAAGGGTACAGTTGATCTGTTCATGTTGAGGTACATCAACTGTCATGCAGAAATGACTCTGTCAACCTGCGGTGCATCTTCCATGAGGGGTCTCTGTTAAATCCATTTTAATGACAAGAGGGGCAGCAAGACCCTACTTAAAGGAATACTAATTTGGTCTGAATCTCACGTCTGCTGTGTCAGTGTCCAGTGAAGAATTTACACAGCTGTGGCTTTGTTGTTCACACCCTTTGTTAAAAAATTAAAATACCACATTTGACTTGTAAAGTAAGAATAGAATGGAGACCTGTACAACTGCAGCATGACGCAGTTTCAGAGCAATTCTGGTTTTCAGTTTTCCTCAACTGTTCATGCGATAGTCAGTCTTCAGCCCTCAGGGTAATAATTAGGGGAGGCAGGGGTGAGTCGTGCTGGGACCCCCGCTGTGGTATCACCCCCGGAACGCAAATCAAGCCGGATTGAGATGTTGATGTCGGAGTCTGTGTGTGTATGTGTGTGTGTATGTTCCCTGATTGCTAACCTGCTGACAAAGATGCTTATCTCCCAGGCAGAGAGCTCTATCTCTTTCATTAATATCATTGCATTACGGTATGATATGATGATGGCAGGTTTCCATTTATTCTTTATTTAATCAGGTGGTCTGATGGAAATTGAGCCTTTTATTCCTGAGAACTGCAACAGCAAAAAAACTAACAAAGACAATAATCCGCATAAAATAAAATTGACATGACTGGTTGCAAATCCCCCCCCCACCCTCCCCACCCTCCCCACCCCCAGTTACTGTTGCTAGGTCTGTCAAGCTTTCCATTCTTGCACGACATATGCAATTTAAAATTGTAATTGACTTTGCACATTTCTGCAGCTGAGTTGCTGTAAGACTGGGTTTAAGAAGCCCTCCCCTTTTGATATGTGTGTGTGTTTAGACTGTTTTTCCATATTTTTCACAGTATGCTTTCACTTGTAACATTACTAGAGAAATGTGACAGGCTAACGTGTTTGGTAAACACAGCTCCAGGGTTGCAGCTATGTAAACATGCCCCAATCTGATAAAGAGTTGCTAATGCTAACGTTACACTCAGATATACCATCCAGCTCTAGCTTCCACACAGCTGGAAAATACAACACAGTGGATATAATATATCAGTTTGTTTTTCATTTTCTTTCCTTCATTAACTAATATAGGTAATATGCTAGGTTATGCTAACGTTAAAGCAGATAAACACACAGTTTAATTCCTTACATTTTTGCTTGTAACATTACTAGAGAAATGTGATGCTAATGTTTTTGACAAATGCAAATGTCTCTGTCCGATAAAGAGCTGTTAATGCTAACATTGCACTCAAATACAGCATTCAGCTCCAGCCTCCACACAGCTGGAAACCCAGTGGATACACTCTTATTACCAGTTTTTCAAAAGCCGTTACCCTACAAAACAATGTAGCAAGAAATGCTCCTGTTGCTAATGTAGGCTTCATGCTAGGTAGCCAGACACGCATTATTATGCTAAGCTTAAAGCATATAAACACACAGTATAATTCTTTCCTTACACTTTTGCTCCTGTGATTTTGGAAAAGCAAACAAACCCCCCCCCCCAAACATCTAACACTGTTAAATGTATGACCACAAAAAATAAAATGTACAGGGACACCATCATCAAAAACACCAATATGGCAGTAACACAACCCGCTGCTCTAATCATTATCACACAGAAAAAGGCTTTGCAGAATATTAAGTCAATTCACTGACTGTGTTGTATAACATTAGTCTTTGATACAGCCATTCAATCACCATGTAATCCTTTAATAAAGAAGAGAACACCATTAAAGAGCCAGTGTTTCTGTTCCTCTGGGAAACAGCAGCAATGAGGTCAGGGTCGGACTGCGAACAAAATTCAGCCTTGGTAATCTTTGTCTGGAATGGCTTCATTATTCCCCACATATGCATTTGAGTTGTAAAAAGCAATATCAGGCTATTCATAACAAGTAATAGATATCAAGATGGCACCCTGACAACAGGTGTACTTACAGGGTTTCATAAAATAATCTAATAGCCAAGAAATAACCTAGAGGAGAAGTCACAAGAGGCGCATTTAGGATTTTATTTATTTGACAGTTGATATGGGCAACCCAGCTCTCAGCGCACTCAATCCATAACGTCACAAATAAAACATAAGACATAGTACATAGGTCAGGAATGTGGTCTATGACAAAATGAAATGCTGTCGTCATGACAGCATTATAGCCAAAATGTTAATCTCACACATTACAAAGCTTTCCTACAGACCTAGCCTAATGATGATCTGGAAATGTGTCTGAAGTTGAACATTAACCAACAACACTCTATTTATAGCCAATCATTATGTGTGTAGCTGATCTGATGCAATTCACACATCAGGCTTAACAGTCAGGATTTCATACTACCAACACTGCTAATGACGAACCAGCTAATGACTAAACAGCATAACTAAGTTGCCTTAAGCAGCAAATAGAATAGCATGTCCTACCTCAGGCAGTGAGAAGGCATATCACTAGTGTGCCATCCTACCTATTATTACATCAGTGTCCAAAAGCCATGTTTTTTCTGTAGTCATAAGCATGAATGCTTCAATATGTTCTTGTGATGTAGTGCTCTGTAATCTATTCTTGATGAATTTTAAAATTGGACAGCTGTACTCAGTATGATGAATCCCTTCTGGCCTGTCTCCACTGTTACACTGGTAACACTGTCACACCACAAGCTAGCACCATCACCTGCTGGGAGGTTGTTGTCATGCACCTTTCACTCGTCCTTGGCAGCAGCCTGTTATTTTTGAATAAAAAATGTGATAACTCAAAACATTTTGCAGCTTTTCTTCTTGTGATAATTTTCTGTGGAGGGAAAAAAACCTGCTGGTAGTGGTGTTGCAACCGTCTAGGTGGTCCAGCCCATCTGGTAGTTGCCAGAACTGCCAGATTGCCAGTCCCAGCCTGAGTGAGGTGAAATTCTGCCAGCTGAACAGTGCCTTTCAGAGATGAGCAGAGAAAACCCTGGGAACTTCACTCTATAGACAAGTGTTTTAAAGAGCCTTGAGAACCAGGACGCTCGCCTCCTCTTTCTGGTCGGGTACACTTCTTAGACAAATTCTTCAAAGTCTGTATTTCGGAACAGAGAGGAGCGCTGATGTGATAGAGAGCATGAAGGCTTATTTTCAGGGGGCCTATATAACGTTTGAGTGGCAGACTGAATGTGGGTCATTCGGCTTGAAAAACAGTTAATCCCTCTTTTATTTCACTTTTAACCATTTTCATACAAAAGAATTAAAATTCAAGGAGCAGCAAGTGAGTTCTCAGTGTGTGTTTGTGCGTCTGTGTGTGTGTGGATGCACACGTTTTTAAGTGTGCCTATAAAAACTGCACATATTCCTCTGGACAGACAGCTCTCTATGGTATTGAGGCTTGAAAACACAGCAGTCTTTATTTGCTGCAGCGTGCAAGCTTACTGAGGATTACAGAACAACAGCTCAAAACTTAATGCTGGCTGAAAGAGACACCACTGTTTACTTTCACCTAATCTGATTTACGCATGGGACATTGTGTTATCCACAGTTGATCAATTAAGAACCCAAATCACTTCCTGCAGCCTTTCTCTGATCCAATAAGCATAATTGAAGGTGGGAGGTAAGTGTCAGGGAGCTTCTGAATTTTATTTGACTTTGATTTACTTTTTCTTTTACTTTTAAGCCCCCAAACAATAGCCTGTTTAATGTTGTTGTGTTTTTGTGGGTGCAATGGGTGCTAATAAAACCCTATTAATGTATAAATTGTAGCATCATCATCATCATGTTATCATTCAAATAAATAGTGACACAGACAAAGACTTTGAATTAAAAGTTGAAACTACTCTACAATGACTGAAAGGCGGATTCACAGCCTAAAAGCATGTTTCTGAGTAAAGACACAAAAGGAAAATTGCACATTAAGAACCATCAAGAAACTTAAAAAGAGGGCAACCAAGCTCTCACATAAACTGACAACATGTAGCATCTACAAACCAGATTAGAAAAGACTAGAAAGCTGCTGTCCCTCTGTGCGGTGCAGAGCAAAGTGAAAGGTGGAGTTCATGGGGGGGAAGGTAAAACCAGCAAACTGGCTAGAGACCCTGGTGTGTGTCATACTTCATTAGCACCGTTATCTCACTCCACTACCCCAGGCGGGCATCTCCTCTTTAGCCTTAGCACCTCCACACACACACACACGCACACACATTATAACATGCACATCTATCCCTTCTGAGGAGTTACAGCTCAACACCAAATCTGTTTGTTCAAGTTGAATTTGCTCCAGCTGCACAGAGGAAGGAGGAGAGAGTGAGACATTGTACAAAAAAACTCCCCAAAATATGGGATCATTCTCATCTCCAAAGAGGGGGCCGTGGCTCCCTCGATGCAGGTGGTACCCACAGATGAGTCTAAATCACGTTGTTAAGCGACACATAATGAAGACTGCTGGGAGGGGCCTCTTTTACATAGCCCGATAATGAGAAATAATCATCCTTAATCATTCAAATGCGCCCAACAACTTGAAGCTATTGAACGACTGCTCACATCCCACATGGGCCACACATGTTTTATTCATTACGGGGTGTATATACAAATGAGGCACTTACAAAAGAGGCATGTACACCCATTTCAGCAAACTCATAATCATCTACCGTGACTATCAGGTTAACGTGACTGCGCTCTTGTGAAACAATAGCTGATTGTTGCAAAGTAAGAAGAGAGATGAATTATGGAAAACAAAGCTTTTATTAGGAGGGAGAAAAAAAAATAAGATGAGGACTATTGGTTTGTTGAAATCATTCCATTTAAGCCTCCTTGTAAAAAGATCAGAAAATGACTCATCTGTGCAGCACACCAAAATCTCACATCTGTGACTCTGCTATGGGTCAGAATTGTGCTGACTTTGTGTTTTAGCTAAGGAGGTTGCAACATATCTAGCACATTAACTAATACTCTGTGGTGCTTGTTGGTGATAGATGTAAGAGTGTATGTCTGGTCATTCAGAGGTTAATAAAGAGATATGGTTTGCTATACAAGACTCAAGGGGCTTGATAATTGAGGTTGACATTCATGAGTGTAGTGACACTGAACCATGCATTGATTGTCTATGATATGTACAATATGTGGCAGTGGTAGTGGGTGATATGGGTAAAATCTTCTATGGTATGGTGCTATAAGTCACTTCATATTGTGATATCAGTATATATAATATTATAGTACATTTCCTGGAGAATTGTACCAGAAAAACCTTTTATAGACAAAATAATCAGATGTGCATGTCCGTTTTTGGCTGAGGGACTTAGTCACATGGATGGCCTGGTTCCAGACCTTTGAATCATGAAACATAGCAGATTTTGTTGAGCGTTTCACATATGGTGGGTCTGGTGTTGGAGAAATGGTTGAGTTCTGTAGGCTAGTTTCACCACTAACAATGCTCCTGCTCCTAGAAACTCATATTACAGATTCAGTTTTGACTGAAAATGATATCCAAAGCAAACAGTTTCTGGCTGCAGTTAATGAAATCTACAATCTATAATAGTTGTTCAGTTTCTATCATCTCACAGTATATGTTGCCTTTTCTCCCTAGCAGCTCTAATATTTGGTTAATTTCCATATGTTAGTTATGAACACTACAATCATTTAAGCAAACAGTCTTGTATTTAGGACTGTTTTGCTCCTCTCGGCTGACAAAATGTTGCCTCTCTCTGCAAAGTTAACATTCTTTTATGCTACATCAGCATTCAGATTCAATATGCTCTGAGGACTCATTCATACTCTTAGTCTTTGTTCTTCTGTTTATGGGGATCTTGTTACGTCTCTGTTGTGACTGCGATCCCTTCTCTGTCATTTGCTTTGAACTGACACTAAGCACACGAGGCTCCTGCGAGTGCTCCCCTGTGGCAGCCAGCCACCTGCTCCAGTGTTTAACAGATGTGACGGCACACCGGGCCTGATCTCAGCCGTTGTTAGAAACACACAGTGTCAGGCTCCAGCGGCCGTGCTCGGGCGCTGCTGATCCCTGCTTTGTCTCTGAACGCCGCCTGTGTCAAGCCTCATTACGGGACCGGGAGCCGAGCGGGTTCGAGCTGCACCTCTGAGAGTGGCTTTGTTTTTTTGGTAACTGCTTTGATAACTTGGGTTTCTGACAGTGGGCCACAGGGGCTATGGATCGACTGGAGGTGGGGCTGTATGTACAAATATCTCCATCTAATTTTCCTGTCTGCCCGTCTGATCCAGTGGATGTCATACTGAGACCATCTGGAGTATTGACAACTTGGCTTCTTGAGCTGAGCGTGACATCTTCATAGCCTTCAATCAGAAATATGGCTAATTAGGCACCGGCACTTGGAAAGCCTCAGATAGGAAATGTTCCAGCGGGCTCATTTGTAAACTTCTTTTGCTCAGTAGATCAATCGTTTTTTTGGTTTAAGTTGCTGTTCCTCTGCAGGGAACCCGGGAGAGATAAATACACAGAGAAAGGCAGATACAGAAAGAGACCTAGCAAGCAAAGCAAAGGACTTAGCAGGCAAACAATAGTCTGGATCAGTTCAGCGTGGATCAGAGCCTCAATAGCCAGTTTGTGCTGAGGCTCTAATTAAGCTCTGGGTCTTGGAAGAGCCGCAGCACGGCGCCACAGCCATTACAGAGTGCTTCTGGAGAGATTAAGAGCCCTAGGACTGTCAAACAGAGTTTCCAAGGCCTCTACCTTTAAGTCCCTGACAAAAGCAGCTGAGCTTACATCTCCACATGGTGCTTACCTTTAGCTTTGAAGAAAGGGCCGAGGGGTTCACTGCTGTCAGAGGGGTCAAGTTTAAAAGGGAACACCGAGGCTGCCGCAGCTCAGGCTTTTAATGATGGTGAGGAAAAAAAGGGAAAACGCTTCTCCTGAACGCTTTGCTGGCTGCGTTTAATAGACCGTAACGTTTGATATGAGCGCCGTACACAAAAAATTTGCATAAGAGCAATTCCCTGGAGAAAATAACAGCCTCTTAATTAATTCATTCCAAACAGACTGCGAAAAGTTAACGAGTCAAGTGAGTGTTTCTAATTCTGCCAGGACTGATAAAATAGCTCCAGGTATAAAGAATGAGATGCAGTCTGCTTGAGTTTTATAAAACAGTGCAAAAGCATATTTTCCATGCTTCCAACGTGGGACTTAGAGCTAAGGTGTTTAATGAATTGGAAAGATTTCAAGTGTTCATGGATTATTAAGTCCTCGGAGGGATGACGGGGGAGAGCAGAGTGGGCGCTGTGCCAGGCTCACTGATCAAGAGGATCTGCTTGTATTATCAGTGAAGAGAAATAAGACTCCCCAGAATCTCCCACCCCCCCTAGAGGTACAAGCTGAGGATATGCCCACACAGAATTTTATCCATCACCACCTACAAAGGAAGATCCACTAAAAAAATGCACAACGCGGTCAATGTGTGGATAGAAATGGTTTCTACTGTCTGATTACAGCTGTTATTACAGACAAGTCCAGTTCCAAGACCTTGAAGGCAGGTCAAGCCTCAAGTTTTCAAATATTTCGGCTGACTATGACCACTCCCTTCACAGACACTGAGTCCAAGTTGCTTCAAAACCTACATTTTATTATTCTATGACACAATTTGAGCTTCAAAAAAAAAAAAGGGGGGGGGGGGGAAACCAACCATACCTTTGCAGAGCCAACACCGATTACAAATATATCTCTAATGCACTTTGCAGAGATACACAATCACATATTCAATCCCAATGATTATACACAATCCTTATAATATCCTGCAGCAATATATGGTGAGTGCAGACCTGACCGGATATATTAAAAAAAAAAAGAAGTCTGAGCTGCAACTGCAAAGCCGGACTGATTAACCAGTGCTACTAGTTAAAGGCTGTGGATGCACGTTGTAGTAGGACACACAATGATTAAACATGCAAAGTGTGTCACAGGGCAGGACTAGTTTTGTCTGCTGTGTAATGAGTGCCATGAACAACTTTGGGTTTAAAGACAAACTATCAAGCTCTAAGTTTTATGCCTTAATTGAATCATACTCAACTACACAAATCTCAATCAAAGTCTCACAGCAGTCTCAAATCCTCATATTGGCTTAAGATTCCAGTTCTACAGATTTAGCCCTGATGACTACCAAAACCAGAGACTTCTCAACTCCAGCTGTGCATCTCTCCACCTAAACAACATGGGAACAACCTTTACTTGTCAGCTGTAATGGAAGTTGCTGAATGGCTTTTTTGGAGTGATGCTTTTACTGCCAGACAACTTTTTCAGAAACAGAAAAAGTGGTTCAAAATGTTTCCAAGGGGCTTTCACATCTGAAAAACAACCCGATAAAAGAAAAAAAAAAAAGAGCCTCAGCCAAAAACTGAGATGACAGATTTCTCCATGATTCTTCAAATACTTCAAAGCGCATCAGTATTACTCCCCTTTAAGACGGAACGGAGGAAAAAAAACATTTCTGTTTGTTTATTCACGAAACACCAGACATCATCCGAGTGTCATCTCCACTGTCGGGCCAGGCAGCTGATTGGCTTGTCCGAAGGCAGCGAATCTGACAGACGATTGGTGGAGCTAAACCCTACAGATGGGAGAGCTGCTGTAAAACAAACAGACTGATGTAAGTTCAACGGCCTGCCAATCCAGGATGATTGACAGGTGGCGTGACACTGTGACCACAGAGGAGGCAGAACAAAAGAAGTGACAGACCTCTTCAATACACCGTGTTTCTGCTGTCATTAGTGGTCTGTTGGGGGTGGAGTGGAGGAATGGAGGGCTTTCTGACCCCAATATTAGCACCCATAATCCATTTATTATGCCACTGCATAACACCAATCCTTTCTTTGAGACCAAAACCTTTTAGTCTTTTTTATTTTTTTCCTGAGCAGACTCTGATCAAAGCTGAACTATTTGCAGGCACAATGTCAGACTCCCCCTGTTATCTTCCCCCTGACGAGGAGGGAGCTGTTATTTGGGGGGGAATAATGAGCAAGATCCACAAAGAGCGCCATCATTACATTCATTTAAAGCAGCCACCAGCCACCCGCCACCCTTCGCGGTAAATGGAGATGTAATTTGGTGTGATAGGAGGATAACACTTGGCTGGTGTCCAGTACAGATGAAAAGAAGGACAAGAAAAAAAGAAAAAAAAACCCACATAGATTTGAGCATGTTACAGAAACCAGTCCTCAAAGAGGTATTATACAGTCTGTCGGAGTCAGACACTGTGTGCTGTCAGGACAGGTCAGTGTTTTCACTCATTTGACCGGACTGGCTCTAAAACCCGAGCACACTCAGATGAATAAACCAGCCTTTCTGAGCATGTTGTCTCAATTAAAGTCGACACAGAGCAGAGAGAGGCAACACACCGTAGGCTGTCAGTCACACAGCAAATGATACTTAAGATAATATTCGATGATTTGGCCTGTTAAGTTTCATTTTGCCTGCAGTGTGAAGCCTCTTCCCTTTTCTGTGCTAAACATCTACAAGTGGATGGTTTAAAGAACAAGAGAAAGTGGGTTCACACTGAGTTCATCTGAGGGCAGAAAGACGGAAAAGTGGAAGACGAGGAAACATGTGGTTCATTGCTTTGAGATTCTGGAGCCCATTAACAGCTATTTATAAAAGAGATTTTGTGCACAGATTTTCAAAATAAAACCAAAATGCATTTTGAATATGTGCATTGGAGTTAAACTAACATTCTTTTCATTATGTAGCAATCTGTAGAATTCATCAGAACTAAAATAGTCAGAAAGTGCAAAAGTAGAACAAATTAACATCAGAACCTTCCAAAGTCTAAGGTGATGTAATCAAATTCCTTCTTTTAATTGACCAAAAGTCCAAAGAAACCCCAAAGAAAAGCAGCAAATCCTCACATTTGAGAAGCATTTTCCTGGAAAAACAACTTAAGTGATTAATTGGCAATCAAAGTGTTAATGAATTAATTCTCTGCAGGTCAATTTATTGATTAATCTTGACACTAATCAGGATTGTACCTACAGATTGTTTTTAAAAAAAAGAAAGAAGAAATGTAAAAAGCAGCTCTGGGCTCTCATGTGGAAACATTCCTCCTATGTGTTAATGGTGCATCTATAACAAGCCTGCTCTATTTTCTTTAGTGGAAAAAAAAAGTGCAAAACAAGCACTGGAGTGTTAAATATAAACTTTGAGTGAAAGTCAAACAGGGGTTAAAGCCGGAAAGCTCCCGAGTCAGCATTCAGTTGACAATGAGGAGGTGGGCAGTGATCGGCACACACTAGCAGACGCATTGAGAGAGCTGTCACCTCTTCATCACCCCCTCCTTTAAAGCAAAGCGCGCCACCTCTCGCTGACCCCTGCGAGCCAGAGTTCAGGCTGCTCAGCTGCGGCAGCTCCAGCCGCCAACAACTCCACTTCACTCCAATCTACTCTACTCCCACTCAGCCGGTGACCCCCTTCAACAACTCAGAATGCTTAAAAATGGACTGTGGCTCTTGCCGAAATAGCTTAAAAACAATGAAAAGAACCTGAAAAGAGTCTGGAAAACTCTTTCCTGAGGCTCGAGGAAGCTTGGTCACAGTACCTGGCAGACTTCATAGAGTAGTTTATATTGCTCCTCAGGCTTCTGCAGGGTACAGAGGCTGCATCCCATGGTGGAGCAGATCACACCATCCAGTCTTCCCCCTCCAGCCACTCAGGCAGGAAGAGAGGTGAAGGAGCTATCTTCTTTTTCTTCTTCTTCTTCTCTCTGAACTGACTCCCTCTGTCCGCTCTGTGTCTTTGGCTGACAGGATTGACTTCCCCCCAAGCCCGTGGTTGTATCTCTGTCTCTCCGTCTCTCTACTCTCACACACACATACACACTCGTCCCCCCACCTCCTCCTCCTCCTTCTCGCCTCGCATGCTCCCTCCCTCTCCGTCGCTCTCCAGCACTCTGCTGTGCTTACGGGGGCTGGTGCCACGGCTCGGCAATACACACCCACTTCATGTTTATTAAGCAGCCCGCTCATTGATTATTCATGAGTGGGGTTTACCAGAGAGGGTGATATCATTCGTTTAATTAACAAGCATCATTAGAAACATGGAGAGTGACGGGGAAGCTTTTCATTGCATGACAAGACAAATATGTTTTTCTCTCTAGGGGCTTGTCTGTTAACATGTCCAGACTTTTTCATTTGAGCTCCAGTGGCACAGTCTGGCACTGTGTCCCCATGTTGCCATTCTCCACCAATCCACCAGATGCCCTCAGACTTTTCTGTCTGTCTTCAGTCTGAGTGGGAGAATGACAGATGAGATACTGTAGCTCGTTTTATTAAACTTTCATCTAGATATTTTACTGCCAGGTTGGTAATATATGTGCTTGACAGAACTGAATTGAAATGTGAAATTCTTTTGCCTTCAACCTGGTTAAGACCACATTGTTTCAGGCTGGTTTCACTGTGCCTGATTTAGTGCTTTTCAAGAAATTCACACTATATACAGTAGGTGGTAATGTTTCAGGCATTGGGTGATAGAACATCTATTTTCTGGTCTTTAAAAGTTAGTATGTCACTCACAGATGATCTAAGCTCTGTAGCACAGAATGATTTTGTGTTTGCATTTGGCCTGCTAGCTTTTAAGGCTTTCTTGAGTGTACTTAAGGGTTAGGATTAGGGGTTAGGGTTGGGTTTCCTTCATTACTTCAGTTTGTATTAAAATTGGATTCTTTGTTAAGTTTTCCTCTGCCTGCACTCAAACCAGAATAAAGATTTATTCTTCCAGTTCCTGATGCCTGCAATCTCCTGCTCCACTAAACCTAACATCCAGCCTTGTATGCATGAGTGCTACATGAAGGCATTTATCTACAACAGCGGATTAAGCACCAAATATTGGTGACATGTATCCAAAGCTACTGTATGCCCTGCAGCTATGCTACAGTAGTCCCACTAAAAATTGCTGGGTTGAAAATTGACCCAGTTTGGGTCAATATTACACAGAAGCAACATTAGGTTAACTGTATGCTGTGCCATTTGCTTGTATTGACCCAGTGTGAGTGATTTTTCAAAATCTATATATAACTGGTTATTTACCCAAACTAAATGTGGTTATTTTGAACCAAAAAGCTCAACCTCAACCTCAAAATTGTCACATTTTGATTGTTAGTGGTACAAAACATATGACTGAATATGACTAAAAAGAGCAAACCATACTACAATTTTAGTTTGGCTATATAATCCAGCCCTAATGTAAAATTTAACACTAACACTGGGTAGAAACAAACCCTTGCCTTGGGTAGCACCCATGGGTACAGGGTAAAGTTAACTCATTATTCCATTAGTTCCACATTGACCCAAACTTTTTTTTCTGTGCTCCAGTTAAACCAGCACTTGGTGACCTCTGGTATACTAATCCAGCAAAAAGAGACACTGAGCATTCTTTCCTCGTGTATTTCTCTCCAAACACACAGGCCCAGAGCCAGGGAAAACAAATAAACCAGATAAATATTTATGCTGGCTCTCTCCAGCGCTGCCTGACAAACTTCACCCAGTGGAGCATCTTGTGCGTAGTGACACACTGTTCTCCGGGTCCTTCACGGTGTCCGCTGCCCTGTGTGTGCGGGCGACTGCTGTGACTGCATAAGCTCGACCTGGCATCAGTCCTACTGTTTGCTCATGTTGTCAACCACAAATAAATGTCCAATAGGGACGAGAAATGCAGTTTCTGCTTACAGTTTGTAGGGGTCAGAGATGGAAAACTTTATATTTCTCCAGACAGAAGCTGTGGCAAAGTGGCAACTTCCTTAGTTCACCCCCCCCCCACTATGATCGGATCTCACTCTATCGAGCCAGTTCACTGTGAGATAGAAAGGATTGCTTCAATTTAGTCCACAGTGCTAAGCCGCATACCTGGATAGATTTCATGGCAGAGGAGGGGGTGGGGTGGTCCTGTGGGAGAACCCTGACTGCTGGTGATAGTGGTATTTCCTCCTGCCAGATGTGTCCACTGATCCCTATCTATCAGCACTTCCACAGCTTCGGTATTTCTCCGAGACAGCTGCATTATTAGTAAGGCTCAAAGGATTTCAATCAAATGTCACACAAATTTTATGTTAATTTTTTTTTTTCAAATGCCAACAGAAAAATGAATGTGACGCGTCAATGCAAAAGAAAGGAAAACAAAATACACCATTTGCTGTCAATAAATATTCTAATCATATTTCATGCTATAATACACATTAATACTGTTTTTGGCCCAATATCCACAAAGGGAATCATATACTGTACATCAGCAGGACAGACAGTATGAGCACCATTTCTGGGAGGTCTTGTATACAATATTTGGCTGCAGACATTGCTGCATTATTTTGTCAAATGCAATGCTTCACATTTTGAAAGCATAATTTATCTACTGGCAAAAATTCCTCTTGCCTCGAGGCAACTCTTTTCGGAATTTTCCCAGAATTGTCTTTCTGTTCAGCTTCCCTAATTTCTAATTTACATTAAAACACATGGATGGGAATTCTGCTAATGAGATTTCCACTTTTCCATTTAATCTCCATGTTTGCATTCCATCCAACAGCTATTAACCAACGGCTGCCTCTTTATTGCACAGAATAATGGACAATCCAAAAAAAAAAAAAAGAGAGAACATTTTAAAATAAGTTTCTTGAGGCAGAAGAAGTAGTGGTGACAAAAAGTTGCCTTGGGAGTAGCTTCGGGCAAATTGAAGGTATCTATGTGAACAATCATTCACAATTACTGCTGGGTTTGGTTGGTGTGGATGCTCGGCTCAAACTTTCATCCAATGTAGCATGAAAACCAATTCTATGCTCACATTAGCCGTACTGTTGTGCCTGGGGCTGGGATCAGTGGAGAGTTTGAGCCGGCGCTCTCACCCAGCTAATCTTCCTTTCACACTGAGATTATCCCATTCACAAAGTCAAAGCGGAGACAGTGCTCCGATATGAACAACTGCAGCAAAGGTTATAGAAAGAAAAAAAAAAGAAGAATATTAACGAGTAATCAGCAGCAGTGAAATATCAGTCAGCTGACGGCCTGTTTAACCACAAACAGCAGCTGGAGTGTCTGTACACTGTCCACCGTTGTGTTCCCAGATTTAATTTTGCCAGTGCTGATTCAATTTCCGTACCTTTCTGGTGACAATCCTTTCTCCTCCGTCCCTGTGGTGTGGTTTGACAAACAAACACACACACACACACACACACACACACACTTCAGCTTTTATTCATTACCGGTCTAGATGATGACACTGTGTCAGAGGTTCTCAGCAGGAGCGAGACCAAACGATAATAATGTCACACCGTTTTTATAATAAACATCAATATCTGAGTATTTTTTTTTAATGGAAACAATAGGGGTGGAGGTTACCTCATCCCCTCCCCAATTAGCAATGTAGTGTTCGGGTTCTGTGCGTTTGATCTATGCTTGGCTGGATCATTCATATTCATAGAGGCTGCCTGGTGTTATGTCGGTGTCCCACTGGGCCCAGTTTAAGAGTCATGGCTTTAACTACGGCCGCAGTGGGATCAGGTGGCGATTGCTGCAGCGTACGATGTCTCTTGTGTGGTTTATTCCTCCCTAACACATTGTCTTCCCTCTGTCTCGGCTGCTTTATGCCTCTCATATATCTCCACAAAGTGACTATTTCGTTTAAAGCAAAGGGGTTCCAGTTACCACTAGAGCGGCAAGAGGAGATGTCCCGACCCATTCCTTAGGGTTGGTATAAGGGCTGATCTGGACATATTAGCATGGATCTGTATGGGCTACAGTAAAGCCCAATAAATTCAGATTCTGTCTTCTGTCCACTTCAACCTACTAGTGTTGCAGCACTCCTCACATTTGCGACGATTCAAATTAATCATGTTTTTTTGACTTTGAAAAGCCATGTGTACTAAATTTGTACCGAATCTGCAGATATTTGACATTTAAGGATTGGGATTGGACCAAAACAAATCTTTATGGGAACATCTCTTGCTGGAAGCAATAACTAGTTTCATTATTATTTTTTAATTAACTGATTTGTTTACTGAAAAAACAAATTTCCCAGTGCACAATGTCAACATCTTCATATTGCTTCTAATGTCCGACCAACAGAACAACAAACCACCAAAAAATATTCAATCTACAAAGAGTTTGGCATCATAATCTGATGAATTGTAATTGATCAACTGATTAACCAACTAAGGTTTGGGACTAAGGTAGTATAATATTTTGCCTGAAGCTCAATGGAGATTTACAGTAGGTGACGAAAAAGTAATTGACCCTCATTGTCCTCAGTCATCTTGATGGCATCACTGCATGATCCGTGGAATTAATATGTCCTGACCTCAATCTTTCAGCCTGCCACGTGGCAAAATGCCAAGCCATTTATCTCTACATCTTGGGAAGTGTGATCTCGGTGATCAGAGAGGAGAAAGGATTTTAAAAAAGCTGGTGGACTTAAAGGGGTGTGGAGACAAAGTCTGCAGAAGGTGACGACGTGGCAACATGTGAAGAAACAGGACACCGATGGCTGAGGGTGATAACACAAGGAAAAAGCATGATGTCCAGCTCGTCTCACACAACTCTAATGCACTGTCCAGACGGCAGGATGAGGGGAGAGTGGCGGGAGGAGTGGGTGGAAGATGAGGAACGATAGAGCGATGGGAGGAAAACTAAATTGACCACATATTGTAAATCCATGAGGAGATTGCCATAGTGTGGCTTGTCTGTTGTACAGAGTGTCATTGTTCTGAGCAATAGCAGAGGCTTGGATTCATGGCACTTTACGTCACGTTGCTTGGACGGAAGGAGAAATAAGGACTTTCCACTGTCATCGACTGTTCATAATTTTGTGGGGTGAAACCACAAATACCGACTTACATAAACAGGACGATACTTAAATTTTCCTTTTTCCGACATGACTGGATGGTCACACTCTTTAAAAAAAGTCTGCAGTGGGTAGTGCAAGGCAGTGCAGATACCTAAAACAAAGTGTACTACTTGTTCTCACTTTCTAGTACGCCATCAATTCCAGAGTAACAAATATTAGAAAATCCTTAAAGAAAGGCTCATTTCTCATGTTCTAAAAGGGCCAACAGCAATGATTAGTAAGCCATATGGAATTGTAAGTGTTAATAAGTAATTAATAAATAATTGTTAGAGTATGTTGTTAAGTTATCATAAAATAGATTATGGTCCACATGCAGCTCCTTTTAAAAAGGCAAAAATCTTGATGTACAGTACTCAATTGTAGAAGTGTATGTTACAAACTGGGTGTCAAGTGGACATGTTCTCCATGTGCAGTTGAATTGCTTTTAGGCAAGTGCAGCCTACACTGTCATGGATTTGGGGTCAGTATTGTACATGAGCAGCTGACAAGGCAAAAGCAAAGCCATGTGTCATGCTGGATGAGGATAAAAAGTAGCCTGGCAACACCAAAGGTTATTTCTGTTACTGTACAATATAAGAGAATAGTAAAAAAAAAAAATTAAAAAAAAAATGCTGGTAGCATTTTACAAGAGTCTAAGGTGATCTATTCAAATGTCTTATTTTTCTCCACCAACAATTTAAAACCAAAAGAGAAGAGCACCAGATCCAGAAATGGTCTCCATCTCCATCTAATCAATTAATCGACTGACTGTCCTGATTTATTAACCATTAATAAAACCATGAGTTAAAACTTACAACGTTTGAGATTCAGGGTTCATTCTTGACCTTGGACACAGTAGTTACACATGAAAAATCTCAAAACAAAGTCCAACTTCCTGTTTTTGAAGCACAGTTTGTCTGATGAAATAATACATTGATATACTGAACTGCTAAAATACAGAAGAGACCTTCTATTTCTTCTGGTAAACCACTTTTTTTCCTCAAGCATGAATTTTCCCAGGCAACAGTCAACAGGTTTGCTAGAGGGAAGGCGAGGTAGTCCACCACAGACAGGGATTAGAAGACCTTCACTGAGTTGATTTTGGCCATGGCTTAAGTCCCCCTCCATTTGAATCTGGCTTGAGTCCTCATATCTCTGCTAATCTGTAGAGGATATGAGAGGAGAAGGGAGCTGCAATGCCACCATGCTAATGGAGACGCCAGATGAGCGAATGGGATCGGAACGAGGGAGTGAGAACTAACACGAGGGATGTTAAAAAGAAGGTGTGAAGACGAAAGGCACATGAGACAGGGAGACAGACAAAACCCACAGAGGGGGGCCAGAAACAGAAACTAAATGTGCGGAGGAGTTTAATGAGTCTCCAGTTCCTCTCAACTGTACCGCTGGGGCCTGAGTGCACAAGTACGAGTGTGTATGTGGGTGCGCGTGTGTGTATCCACCGCTGAAACATTGGGCTGTGCATAATTTATCAGACAGCTGTCAGCTTTGTACTCCTATTTACTCTGCGAGCCAGATCCTGTGCCAACAGGGACCCCAGCCAGCAGAAATGACAGCCACCGAAACAGTTTAATTGGAGACTCAAACAACTAATAATGTCATCACAATCATTTTAGTGTAATTACTTAAGTGTGAGGGGAAGTTCAATAAGACTGATAAGCTAAAACACTAAGATATTACCCCTTTCTTACACCATGCATGACACTTGATATTTTTGGGATATAGTTGAAGCTCTTTTGGTTAACAGAAGATGTAAATGTGGAAACCTGCTTCTGCTTGTCAAGTTCCCCGAGGCTGTTTCCCCATTATCAACAGGCTGACAGTAAAATGCACATAATTTTGCTCTTGGCTGTATAAAATCACTTTCTCTTTCTTCTTTTGGGCTTGGAAAAAAACAGCTCCGGGCATTTGTTGAGGTGTGGCCACCGAGGTGCTTTATGCAAACATTTCGGTACAAAAGCAATTATCAGTTCTTGTGTGTGTTCATTAGAGTGGGACCTCTGTCCCACTGCCAACTTGTGGGAAGATTCACCACTTTTCCAAAGAACAATGAAGCAGTTTCTCCAAATAAAAACAAACATCATTCACATTTCACATAGGAGTACGGAGGGCGGCTTTCTGGCTCTCTAAACGAGCTGGTATCAGTGCCAAGTGGATGCAAGCAACGACGGTATGGGTTTAAGTGTAAATTAATTGGCCCTGCTGCAGACAGATAAGCTTTTTCAGTGATTCTCTTGGCTTGGTCCCTGGCTGACTGCCCTGCAAACCCTTCACCACCTCTGAGACCTCTGCAACCAGCTGTGTTAAGCTCCATAATAGGGCTAGTAAAATTACCACCTAACCTTTGCTACTATAAAAACGTCTTCACTACTGTGTAATGGCGAGGTATAATAAAATAGTATTTACAGCTAATTATCCAAATGCCATGACATTCCTCTAGAAGGTAACTCATGGTCGCTTGTCAACACAGTTATTAGATGGGATATTAAAGAGAGTTCATGTTTCAATCCTTCTCCTGTACTGGGAGAATGGCCTGATGATGATGTAACTCCATTCGGAGGCTCCCTGTAGGGCTTTGCCAACTCTGGAGTCCACACGAGAGTTCCTGTCACTTGCTAAGTCACCAGACATTCGTCACTCCTGGCTGCTCCATGTTGGCGGCCTACAGATATACTAGAGGAACATACTATCCATACAGTAGGCAGGGGCTGAGGGTCTATAGAGACATTTAGATAACTTGGACAAAGGGTGTGACAAGTTCAATGTTTTAGGCTGGACTTCAACATCATCTTCGTCTTAGTTCTGTATGATCTTGGGTTATTTTCTTTCATCTTTTTCCTTCACGGTTTTGCCATGTGCTGCTATATCCCCAATCTTCAAAATACTACAATACTCTCTGGTACATCTTTGCTTCATACAGCTGATTCCAGTTATCATTGAATGATATCTTCACCCTATGCTTTGGATTTCATCACTTTGCCCAATTCCCCTGATAGTTCTTAATGGTTTCATTTATTAAGACAACCCTTGTTGAATGAAGATGCTGCTGTAGATTGAGACTATGGTTTTGTGTTCATCTTAGTTGTCCGTGGTGTTATCTTAGCTTTATCAATTGTGATTAAAAGCACTGCTGGCATCTTCTGCAAGAACTGGCAACTTTCTATCATCTCCTGAGCCAGGCTAAAATTTAGATGTTCTCCCTAAATCAAGAAAATAACTGCCAATGGAAACAATAGGAGACCACTTGACAATGGCTGAATGTTGCAGTACATTTAGTTTTCCTGCTGTAGCGTAAAAGGGAGAATACATCAACCTGTTTGAGTGAGAGGTTCTGAAGAGTGAGTTATGGCCAAAGATCTATGTTTAGCCCGAAATCTCATTACATTACAGTGCTCTTCCAAATGAAAAGCTCTGAGTGAAAGCTGAGGTCATTGAGAGGTAAGTGACTGGCATTTTGGTTGACATCACTCAAGTGTCTCAATACTCAGACGGATTGCCTGGTTTAACTGCTAAAAGTCAGCTGTGATAAATGAGCCCACCATTCAGGAGGGAAAAATATTATTGTAACATACATGCCCGTCTTCGGCGCTCGGCAGGAATTTGATGAAATTGCAAGCGATGCTAACTGGATGTCTTGACCAGTCAGTAAATCTCTTTACTATGTGACCCCCGGCCCATTAGACAGGCCGAGGCAGTGACCTCAGAGGCCTTATAGGCAGTGGAGACCGGCCTCCCTGTTGTTTTGTCTGAACCAGTGAGCAATTTCAAAGTGAGATGTCTGCTGCTCTTCAGATGTGTCAGGCTCCAGTAGACGCCAGATGACACTTATTCTAAACATCATGATGACTGCTCGTTGCCACTTTATATGTGACTGAATAACCCTCTTCATCTATCTAGAGGCAAGATATAGGAGCTTTTTGCTATTTCACAGTTGTTCCTGTTCACTTGGCAGTGAAAACGTTTGAGACCATTTCATTTCTGGTCTTCTGAATTTTAGAACATATTTCTCAAGGAAAAGGCACTGAGGTGAATCCAAATATTGGAAACCTCCAGTATTAACGAAATAGCTGGCAACACTGAGGCTTAGACAAACACTGTCTCTTTAACCATTCCAAGATTTTTCAGAGGTGTGAAATGACACACTGAATATCATCATTAACCAAGAAATCCCACAGGATACCTGAGACAATCTGGTTTGATGATGAAGGCTGACCTTTTGGATTAGACGAACTACAACATTCATTTTCTCCGTGGTACTGGGGTACTTTCAAAGTTAAACTGTCTTTGAGAAACACATTTAGCACTGATGGTGAATTTGACTAGCTCTCCATCCGTCTTCCTATCCATTTAGCCACAGGGGTGCAGATACAAAGATTACATGTTACAAAATTGCAGCACTCTGATTGAAAGAAATCAGGGTGTAAAGCTCAAAATAGATACCAGTTTAAAAATGAAGGCAAATATTTGTTGGATTACATGAAATATTTTTAAAGAAAGTAGGGTTTTTCAGATGAGATGTGAGATGTAAATCTAACAAAAAACAAACTTGTAACCAGTTAATTTAACTGATACAAAAGCAGTGAGACTACTGAATTTCAATGTTGCAGGATTTTACATGACTGATTATGCAAACAGTCACGAGTAACTTTTAATTAATTTGATTTTGCCAATAAACTCCTCTCAAATGCTTCCCATGACACATCTGCTCATGACAATACAAACCAGGTTTGCCCTGAGTAAATTTCATTACCAACTCCCAGGAAATTCAAGTGTGTACAATGCCCTCATTCTCCACTGATCCAATGATTACCTGAAAGAGCGAGGCTTTTAACGAAGAAAAAGCTAATACCATCAGCCTGAGTGCAAAATTAATTTGTGACATATGTCAATAAATGCACTGAAATGATCGTGCAAAGTGGTTGTTGGGAGTGTGAGGAGGAGCGTTTAGTGTGCTAATGTTATTGAGCAAGTGTTCTAATGCTATGCAACGTTGTGGATTAAAACAAAGATATGAATGGCAACTGTAAAAAGCTGTTCATGTGGTTATCTTCTTGTTTATTTCCCAAATACACAAGGCTATTCGAGCCTTTACCAAACAACTGAGGCGATCATAATGAAGGCTTTTTAGCATGTACGTCTTACAACATGAACGACATATGCTACAATTATGGTGGCACACTTGGCTGCCAGGACAACCAGAAAATACTGATGTCAATAAAAGGGCAGCGGCTGAAAAGCATTTCATTTCTGATTCAACCAGTGGGCTCAGTGTGTTTCACATCAAATTGGGAATTGGAAAATGGCCCCAAAGTGCAGGTTTCTCTTTTGATGCTCTGAGCATCATTAACCCAAATATAATTTCTCGAGCCCTGTTTCCACCAACACATCTTCAGAAGGAGTGTTTGATTGAAAATAACAATAACTGCACACTTCACCCCTCCCTGCTAGACCCTATTCCCTTCCAAATGGAGCTGGAGAAAAATGGAGGCATGCTTTTAAGGAAGCCAAGCCTATAATTTCCATCTAGTTCCAACTTCATTTGCACTGAAGTACCCTGCAAATGCTGCCTTTACAGAGCACAATGCTGTGGCGGTGCTAAGAGGAGCTGGTCCATTAAGACACAGAGAGCCACCCCCACCCACCCCCCACCCCACCCCCCCGTTCAAGAAGAGCACAGGAGCTACAGGAGAGGAAAAACAAAAGAGGAACAGACAGGGAATGGTGGATGGATGGTGGGAGGGAGGAGAGAGGAGGGATGGGGGTCAGAAGGGAAAAACAGAGAAGGCTGCAGTTTAATGAGGAGACAGTGATTTTAGGAGCGAGCAGGGGGGTGTGGGGAGGTGTGGGTTGATCTCTGACCTCTCGGATCCCTCGGTGCATGTGACAGGCCCGAGTTCAGACGGAGGATTAAGGTAATCAAGGGTAGTAATGAGAACAGAGCACACATTCATGAGCCTGGACACTCCCTGAAAGCAACAATTATGCACCTTACCAACCTCTCTCCTGGGTGAGCATGTACGCACCTAGACATCATCTTTGCCTGTGGTGGTTTACTTCAGCATGACAGAAGGGGGCCACTGTAGACAGATATAGATGTGTGAAATAATACCTCAGGACATCCCCCATCCCCCCCATTAACGGGATACCTTGTCTTTGTTCCATTTTATGAGGACACGTGTCTTTTAGCTGGTATAGGCAGCAACTGTCAAACTTGACATACGTGAGTTATTGGAGTGTGGATATTTGAGATATAAAAATCATGCAGTTGCCAAGAGTTAAACTTGTAGGAAAGAGGAAAGAGAAAATAAATAAGCTGATAATCGAGGAATCGTTTAAGAGATTTATTAAGCAAAAAATGGCAAAATTGGCTGATTCCATCTTATAAAATGTGAAGATTTGCTTTAAATTGCCGTTTAACTGTTGACTGAACAAAACTGCTAATTGGAAGATGATGTCTCTGGGTTTTGGGTATTGATGAGGTGCATTAAGTGCATCCATTACACCTGGCTAATAACGACATTATAATACTAATGTGCACCATGAGAGGTTAATTGAAGAGAGAGAAAAGAAAAATCTCATTTAATGGAGGATATTTTTGCACAAATTATGCAGGAAGCAACATGGAGAGGAATGCAATGACCTCATGAAAAATCCTGGAAACACTGTTTTGGCTCCTAAAATTGGACAAGTATCAGTAGTATGTTTTAGTCTGGATAACACATTTGCAAGTAAGGATACAACGCAAAAACAGAAGGTATTCCAAAAACATCTAGCATAAATAATATTTAAAAAGTGGACTTTGGCGACTTTTTTCAAATCCTTACACTCACTACAATAGTAAACCGAGGTACAACAGTCCCTCTGTACCCCAGCAGATGTCTTGACAAGGCCAAGAGTAAGGAAGCACGTTAAAAGGCTACGCTCTGTCTGCAGCAGACTGCTGGAACATGACTTCATTTTGAGGTTGGCACAATCCCTTCAATCGCTTTAAAATCCTGGCTCCGGTCTCAACACCTACAAAGGGAACGTTTAAGTCCTCATAATGAGGATGCCACATGCCGATATCATCTTTCACAGGCTCCATTTGACCGGTGCTTCTGTTGGATGGAGTCACGTTCACTGGTGCACATCCCTGCCTTTTTTTAATCACATGTTTTCAATTACTCTGGGAGTGCACAGAACCAACTTGTGCTGTAATTCAATAAGGACACAAAAGAGGCAAGTCCGGCGGGTGGGACGACCTGGCATTGTGCTGGGACAGCTGAGTGACAGGGGTGAGTTTAGGACCGCAGAGAACACAGTGGTTACTTTGTACCTGTCAGTCAAGCTGTGACACGCACAGCCTGCAGAGGGGCTGGTGGGACGACTCCAGAAGCGAGTTAGGTGAGAGGTCCTTGACCACAGAGCAGCCCCCCACCAGCAATTTCCCTCCATGCGCCTCGAAAAAAACATCACATAACAATAAGAAGGGCAGAGCAGCTGTCTACTGTGACAGAATAGATGACTATATAGGGACAGACTCGCACAATGGATCCTTAAAAACCTTCTGTGGTGCTACAACAACAGCCAGGACAACATTGGGCATCACAAATTTATTTATAATTGTGTTTTCACAAAAAACAAAAACAAAAAAATCAGGTTGTAGTTCCATAAATTGATTGTAATGGTATATAATGGTATACCCAAACAGCAGAGTCCAACCAATATAGGATTTTTGAGGCAGATACTGATGTTGCTAACTGTATTAAAGTTAAATGTTAACATCAGAATGCCAAGTTCACCACCTTAGTTTAGTACATTAGACACAAAGTACTGCTGAGGCTGACGGGAATACACATATTGACCCGCTGGTGGCGCTAAAAGAAAGGTCAGAAGAACACCAAAGTCTTTAGGATGCATCTTCTGAGGACATGGATATCTAATATATATTTCATGGCAATCCATCCAATAATTGAGTTATTTCACTCAGGACCAAACTGGTAGATGATGACAACATTTTTTTCCCCAACGTAAATTTCACTTGTAAAGAAATTAGACCAATATTGATTGATATAAAGTCAATACAGTTGTATCTGTGACAAGCCAAAATTAGCTAATAATATCATCCATGACCATGTATAGTGCAGTTAATTTTTGGCGAGGCCATGTTTTTTTTTTCCAACACCACAATACCCCAGTGCACAAATCCTGGTCCATTAAGAAATGTTGTTTTTAGAGTTTAGTGTGGAAGAACCTGATTGGCCTGCACAGAGCCCTGCCCTTAACCCCATCCATCACCTTTGGGATGAATTGGAAAATCAACAGTGAGCCAGACCATGTTGGCCAACATCAGTGCCCAACATCATTATTGCTCTCACGGTCAATAGCTAACAGACATGATTTTGGAATGAGAAGTTCAACAATGACCTGCATGTATAATGGTTGGCAGGTCAGCTGTAATTAAAGTAAAGCATTGTCCAGGTTTTCACTTTCACATAACTAAAATATGCCAAACACAGATAAAATTAACTCTTCAGCAAAGAACATCTAATTATCTTTTACAGCTGCTCTGCTAAAACCTGTTGCTGTACTTGCAGTATTCAAATCCAACGCTGTATGCCAAGAGGCTCAGCTTTCCTTTCCACTGAGGTTCACACTCCAAGTTCTTTCAGCTCCATCTATCTCTGTCAAAGCTTCTTACTACAAAATACCCCCCCCCTCAGTTCACCGCTGACTACTTCCTTATCTACTGCTCTCAGCTAACACAGCACCATTCGATTGCTTCTGAGCCAGTGGACATCCCTCAGTCAAGAGAAAAAAAAGATAGATTTTTTGTTGCTGAGTAGCAGAGGTGAGGAGGTATTATGTGCCAGTCACGGCTGGCTGTGCTGCCAGCTGGAGTGAATGGCTGCAGACGGCAGATCATGCAGACCGAGGCCGCTGAGTAACACTAACAAACCCGAGGATCAACACTGAATGCAGAGAGCTGAATGTAAAGCAGAGGTGTGCAGACAGTAAACACTGGCTGATTTACTGTTCACAGCAGTAGCTACTCTAATTACACAAGCACAGGATCTGAACATGATAATGGCAGTAACAACCCAGACTGCTGATGTACTTGAGCAGTGGTGAACCATGACTATTAGAGCTGGGCCTTCAGCTCAGCCAAAACTGCCATCCCACTGCCCCTGAATTATTAAAAAGAGCAATCTGTGTGCCGTTATTACTCATGTATGAATGAAAGAAAAGTACATTTGTCTCAAAACTTATTTGGTCTGCTGCTTAAAGCTTTAATAAAGCTTTAACTATTTGAAAATAGGTTTCCAGGTGGACCGCCTAACAGGACACTAATCCTCACTTTGCATGACAACATAACATAAAAACATATTAATAGAAAAATTGCATCGCTAGCAGAGTAGCATGAAGCCATAATAACTTTGAAGATGTAACAGGAGCATTACCAAACCATCTACATGACGAGAGAGCCTTGAATTAAGATATGACGAAAATAATTACAGCACGTGTGGTGAGCCAAGCTAAAAACAAAGATAGCTCTGGTCTTTGGGAGGGCTTAAGGGTACGATTTATGGTTCCACCCACTATAATTCAAAATGTGATTGGTTAATTCACCTGTCACTTTCTAAACAAACACACATGGCTATGGGGTCTATGGCCTTCTGTCCCAGTTATGAAGTCCTAACCAATGAGTGAGCCAGCTTACCTTTTTCTAGAGACAACAACAAACATAATCTGATTGGATGACTGTTTTCATGGTTTCAGGACATTATCCCTTTCATTTCTAAAGCAACCTTTAATTAAAACGAGGCTAACATTAGAGTTAGAGGAGAATAATAATTAAATGAAAGAGATTAAATATAACATTTAAAATGCTGATGTGTTTGGCCTTCTCTAAAGGTCTATAGGTCCCTAAGGGTTCCCCCTTTGACTTACAAATACAATGAAGATCTGAATGGAGAGCCAGTTGAGGTTTTTTAAGGATAAAATGTACACATTTTGCTTCAACAGCTGGGATTCTGTGATGCCATTCTGTATCTTTAAATGGGAAATTTCAGAGTGCTTCTGGACATGCATCAGTCTGACATGCCTGATCTGTATCAGCACAGTACCAACCTTTCACCACCACTGAAACCAACTTCTATTCTTTCAGTGTAAACCAATTTTAAGGCCAAGAGTGTCTATTGTAAGAAAAAATTCAATGAAACTCAAAGGAGTAAATATGCAATTAGGATAAAGAAAATAATCATATATTGAGCTGACTGCATGTAAGGTTCAACAACAAGCCATAACCAACCCAAGCTGACCAGAAAAGGAGAACAGATGATTGGATTTACTAGCCAAAAACTCCCCCCACGCCTCTCACTTCCTCCCCCTCACAGGTCCCTGGAGACCATCATTACCCGTCCCAGGATAATACCCCTCCTGCTCCTAAGCGAGAGCCACAGGTTGACATAGTGTCTCACTAACCCCTCTGCTTTGATGCTGTTGTTTCCCCTTTGCCTCATCACACAGAGGCTCCTAATGGGAGAACCAGGTAAGCAGGGAAAACCATTAGACAACCTCAGTGTCACTCAAATACTGTTCCAAAAAAACAGATGAAAAAAAAAAGATGAAAGAAAGGCAGCAGTCACATCAACATTTGTCAAATTTGAAAAGGGAGTAGAATGAAATTGGGTGGAATAAACTCAGAGTAGATATTCTGGTATTTGCTGTGGATGACCTGACCTCTCTCAGAACACGTTTGTGTGTGTGTGTGTGTGTGTGTCAGTGGGATGAAAAGACAGTGTGAGGCAGGCAACATCTAAGAGGACAGTAACAATGAAGCTAATGCAGCCGCCGGACAGGTCCCCCAGTCTCCAAGGAAACACAACCTGTTTCTGACTGTCACTATGGCAACCTGCATCCAAAAAGTGTCAAGGGCTCTTTTCAAGGGGCAATGTCCCATTGTTCAAAATTTCTCTCTAGGAGCTATCCTTCAGAGAAATGTTACAAAACATAACTAAGTGTTATGTTATGAACGGAATTTTCCAGCAAAACGATTAAAAATTGCACAAACTCCCCTAACCCGGCCTCATCCTTTCAAGTTTATTAATCTAAGATAATCCTTTCCAATTAGCGAGGAAAGAATTCAGACGCCGAAATGTCACCAAACATGCAAACTAATGCTAACTCCTTATGTTTTTATGCCTTTCCTCTTGTGAAAACATGACGGACTCTCATTGGCTGCTCTATCCGAACCTCGTCAGCAGCAGCGGCGGGCCTGGCCTTGAGCTCCGGCTCTGGTGGCCGTTCAACCAGCTCAGCTACACGCATCGTCATGTTATGCAACCTGAGCCGGGACGAGAGTGTGATTTACTCCGTCCGGCGGGCTCTAATGCTGCTCTTGATGTGTAATGAGTACAAGGGTTCAGGTGAACTGGAGCTTTTGTTCTCTTTCGGTGCGCTCGCTTTGGTAATGAGATTATTGGTTCAGGTGGGATATGGAGAGGCTGAACGATGGCAGAGCTGTGTATGTGTGGAGTGTGTATGTATGTGTGTGTGTGTGTGTGTGTGTGTGTGTGTGTGTGTGTGTGTGTGTTTAGGGAGAAATGAGGGGGGTAGGTTTACATGCATGCCTGGGTTGACTGCTCTGAGGGGCTGATCAGCAAGCAACAGGGCAGAGATTAACTCCCGATTACATCACAAATCTGCCCCAAGCCGCTGTCCTCTGCCAGTACATGCAGCATTGAGATTTGGATTGTAGAATCCACCCCGGACAACACAACACAACACACACAAACAAACACACACACTCTCTCTCTCTCTCTCTCTGGCATGCACATTTGAACACATTCCACCACCAATGGAGAAACAACAAGCAGCTCGCTCCACACAAAACATTCATAATGACAGAAATGCTAACAGAGAGAGAGTGAGGAGCCGCTGAGAGTTCAGCTGCCTTTCTGCAGTCCAGACTAAACAACCCTCAGAGAACTGTGATCACTCTCATTTGACAGAGGTCAAGTTATTTGAAAGTGAGAGAAGCGGATGTCCAGCCTGAGGTTACTTCTAAGAGGTCTGACCATTCACACGCAGCGAGAAAGAGAGAGAGAGAGAGAGAGAGAGAGAGAGAGAGAGAGAGAGAGAGAGAGAGAGAGAGAGAGAGAGAGAGAGAGAGAGAGAGAGAGAGAGAGAGAGAGAGAGAGAGAGAGAGAGAGAGAGAGAGAGAGAGAGAGAGAGAGAGAGAGAGAGAGAGAGAGAGAGAGAGAGAGAGAGTGAGAGAGATAGTTCTCATAGTTATTTCAGTAGATTGACAAGCATATCAAACCTTTGTAACACCATATTTATTATTTAATCTTTAGAAAATTGATTTATAAAGGTTTGATATGAGGTTATAACCTATGATACAGCTCACCACCTGGACTCTCCAAGAATGTAAAGAGCCTCTTTACCCAGAGTCAATACTGCTACTAGCCTAAAGACTTGTATAATCCCCAAATGGCAAAACAAATTCAATGCGTACATTGACCTGCGATGTAGCTGGAATATTACCACACTACATTACATTCACACTAGTGTATACAGAGCAGTAAATATTAGGACCTTACCGACAATGGATTTTTGGGGCTGATGCAGATACAGATATTAAGGAGTTAAAAAATGATAAGCCGATAAACCTACATATACAGAATATGTAGATAAAAGCATATTTTTTGCAATGTGCTTATCAAACACTTGAAATATGAATGGAGGCATGAATTTGTTTTAACTATACTTATTGTATAAAATGACTGGAACACAAAAAATATGTATGCATTAAACTTGAATTAGGGCTCGGTATCAGCACTTGATACCTTTAAGGTATTGACCAATATGAATTTGATACAACCAAGTAGTATCAAAACGTCAAACAATATCTGCAATCAATCCTTTTTGCACCCAGAGTTAGAAAATATGACTATTTGGATGAACTTGCTCACAGCCAATCAATGCAAGTGTTCTTCATTTTAATGCGACATGTGATTGGCTCACTGCCACAGCAGCTACAACCTGTCTGTGGTGAAGTCACAGTGAATTTGGGTTAGCGTGCTTAGCAGTTCAGCAGCCAAGATGCCACCTAAACCCTCTAAAGTGTGTCTACACTACACACCTGTTACACCAGATAAAAACACTAAATGTGGAAAACTTATATATAAGGAAAAACTGGGAACACTCTCTTACACATGGAGAAAACTTGGGGGCGGCTGTGGCTCAGGAGGTAGAGCAATCATCCACCAATTGGAAGTCCTGGCTCCTCCAGTCCACATGTCAATGTGTCCTTGGCCAAGATACTTAACCCCGAATTGCTCCCGTTGCTGCGCCAACGGTGAATAAATGTGTGTGAATGGTTAGCTTCTATCTGATGAGCAGGTTGGCACCCTGTGTGGTAGCCCCTGCCATCACTCTATGAATGTGTGTGAATGGGTGAATAAGACATGTAATGTAAAAGTGCTTTGAGTGGTCATAACGACTAGAAAAGCACTATATAAGTACAATCCATTTACCATTTAACTTACACATGGAGAACTGAATTGTGTATTGAATGAAGGACTCAGTTGGTATCAGTATCACTTTAAGGGTACTTGGATTGGTACTGGTATGGTCATTTTTTTAACGATACGCAACCCTAACTTGAATTAAGAAAAATAATACATATACATTAAATGCTGCCTATATAACTTATCAGACAACATATATGCCAATACTGATATATCTGTGATAGGCCAATATCGGCCGGTATTATCGGCTAACTGTTATGTGTCTGGCTCTAGTAAATAAATACCACTATAATGTGCTTTAAATATAACAGTGTGAATGACCCAACAGGTAAAATTTTGTCCACAAACAGCAGCTCATATACTACCAGTCTTTCCAAAGCTTGGGGGAATTGCATGTGCTCCTACATCTATTCATATCTATCTCATTAAAAAGCAGAGATTTTTTTTTTCTTCTTTAAAAAAAATGCAGCAGCAGTACAATGTTTTGCTGAAGGGGTGTGGGATCAAATAAGGGCAAGCAAGAGAGGTTATTTATTAAGGGGAGAGCTGTGAGTGAGATTCTGAAGAGTCATATCACCACCTACTGGTGATATATAAATGTCTGACGGTGGAAATATTGATGCCGAGCAGCAAAAAGGAGCTGTTCAAAGCTTTGTGTTCTGCTTTCATGTCACTTCAATGTAAAACAGAGACGCTCTAATGACTTCCACAGATGTTCGGTGAGGAAGAGGAAAAATGAAATAGGGAGAGAGGGGAAGGTGGGGGAGAGGAAGTAAAGGAGAAAAACATAAACAAGTAGGCAGACATGAAGTGAGAGTCGGGGGGGTTGTGTGTGTGGCTTTTTAGCAAACTGAGAATTTAGGGAAACAGCTTCAACGAGTGGCCTAATCCCAGAGTGCTGTCCTGAGGGGAGGGGGTGAGGAAGGAGGAAGAGGAGGGGGCCACACTGGTGTTTACCTGCTAGATTCTACAGCAGCACATCAATCTCAATGTGGGCCTCACACCGCCCGCCCCGACTTCTCCTGGCATTTCATCATACCTCCCTCCCTCCTTCTGTCCTCCCATCAAGTACCTCTCAACACACGTGTGTGTGTGTGTGTGTGTGTGTGTGTGTGTGTGTGTATTTCGATGTTTCAGGAGCCCAGCTGGTTATGTCGGCAGTGGGAGGAGAGGGAAGAGGAAAAAGAGGGAAAGGAGCTTAGGGAGCTGAGCCGTGGCTCCAGTCTAGCATGACTCAGTCTGGGAGCATCCGTGCCCCCTGGGCAAAACACACAAAACATGTAACAAAACACACTGTCCCTCCCCCTCCTAACCCGCCTGTAATCAGTGTGCTCAGATGCTCACTTTCCCCCTTTAACAAGCATCTCCATGTCTCTTAGCCCCAGCTGCTCAGAGCAGTAATAACAACAGTGACAGGAGTGTGAGTGGAAAAGCATTAGCACAGAGACTGTTTGGGCTTTTCCTTACAAAAAGAGGACCAGGAAAGATTGATCTGTGTTAGGACACTTCCTTTTTTAAAGATCAGCCTAAAGATCTGCAGCCCGTGCTCCAGAAAACTGTTAATGCTAACTGAAGAATGCGACATCCAGGAGAAAGCAAAAAAAAAACAACTGGATGACACGAGAGGGACTGGAGCATTTACAGCCCCCGGGAGGCAGGGGAGGGTGAGGGTTGGAGCTGGTGGTGGGGGGGATCGGCCCACCTGTTCAAACAGCTAGAGCTATCCTGAGGAAATGAAAACTTCCATCTCTGCAGAGCTGTGCAGATCCCTGCACACCAAATCCCTTTCACTTCCTCGCTGGCTCACTTGCTATCTTGTGTTTCCACAGCTGGCTCCAGGCCCGTCCATCTTTGTCTATCTGCACATCTACACCCGCACAAAACTAAAAAAGGGAAAATAAAATATAACCCCCCCCCCCTTTACTCATTACGTACATACATGTCTATAAAACTTAAAGTATGCGAGCCAACTTTAAAGTGGGTCACAATTACCTGCTCCAGTGCAACCATAATTATTCACCAGCCACCCCCCACCCCCCCTCTCACAGAGAAAGACCCTTATTGGTGAACTGCAGGGAAGGTCGAAATCCTTAACAAGGGTGCCATGGTTGGGTGGCAGCAAGGAGGACGGAGACGAGCGTGAACTGGGACTGACCTTGGCCAGTCAGCGCTCAGGTCACTGCTCACACCGACACGTCAGTTGACTCTCAGGGTTGAGCTGGGTATGACCCCTATGACCTCAAAGTTCTGCTCTTTCAGTTTTCAGGATAAACGTAAAAAAAACGACAAGAAAATGCTCATTTAAGAGAGAGAGAGAAAAAGATGTTTTTTGATGTTATGGATGATTTGTTTTAACAAGACTTCCATGATTTATAGAGTGCTGCTGTCCCTGCTGTTAAACTGTTCCACAAGGTTGCAGGGGGGGGAAAAAACAGTAATTTAGCTTTTTAAACACTTGCTGTTACATTGGACCAATGGCTACAAAGTTTGTGTTGCACAACTTCACCCTAAAGCCAATGCAAACGTCTCCTAGACTGCAGGTATTAACCTTGAGTCCCTGTCTCTTCCCAGCCAGTCTCGTTCTTATCAGCAGACACAGATTCCTGGCGTCGGACTGGGGCAGACTGCCGTACCTGGAAATAAACACCACCTTAACTGCACCTATCGTCATGGAGATACCCTTAGGGGTGGGAGTGGGGTGGCGGGGGGTGGAGGAGGACCAATGACATGCCTGACAATGGAGGAACGAGCCTGCCAAGCGAGTGCTATCAGCTCTTTTTTTTTTTTTTTTTTTCCCTTTTTCCTTTTTTACGAGCGGCTAATGTACTCTCATGCCTCAGCTAGGGCTGTGCGTTATTACCTCCATTCACTTACTCCTCTCAGACAGACTCATGTGATGACTCACGCTATGGAGCAAGAGGAGGAGGAGGAGGAAAAGAAGAGGTGTTGTTAATGTATTCTGTCACCTCTTCACTTCACCGCATGGTTGAAAAGCCTGAACCTTTGGGTGTCAGAGTGGGTGCAAATGATCACAGCTCAGGCTGCTCCCTGCATGATTCCACAGTGAACAGACAAGTTTTTTGCTTAAAAAAAACAAAAACTCTGAGCTTCCGTCAAAAAATTCAAAATTACACCTTTTCCAGGAGTCATAAATCAGACCTTGTTGGTTAAATGCTTTTGTGTCAGGCTTAAAACATAAAGCATGACAGCTGGGAAGTGAGTATGACTGAGGTGGAGATCAGACAAGAAAAAACCCCCACACAACATCCACCAGCAACACACTCCTTTCACTATGACTTACCATTTTTGACAACCTGCTTTGAAGACTGAAAAATGGCTTTGATGCTGTAAGTGCACACTGCGGCCACCAGGGGTCGCTCCATCACTCCAGTATTGTATTTAGCAGATTAGGGCAAGGCCAGCTGGACAGTAGTCAAGAATGATCTTCACAGAGCTAAGCCTCTTTCCAGACACAAAACCCAGCCTGTGAGGAGCAGGCAGCTCCAAGCAGGTCGACCTGTGCTCCTTTAACAGACAGCAGCTCCAGTTACATATAAAATGCATATTTCAGGGAGCGTATAAATGCTTTATGGAGCTGCCACAGCTGGCACTTAAACTTGTAAATCCCTTCTCATTTGTGACAATATCTGCCAAAATATTCCTTTGTCTTGGGATTATTACTAGAGTACAACTCCAGGGATCCTTTGGAGAACAATGTGAAATAAAAAAAGAGGCAAATCCACAGTGTCAGGCTACATTTCTATAAAGTATGAAATCTTCTTGTTTTGCTGTAGAAACAGGCCACACCTGAGAAGAGGAAGACAAACACACACACACACACATACACACAATAAGATGAGAAACGCAAAGCTCCCTGCTTCACGTTTAACTGTCTCTGCAGATGTCGGTGACAAATTTATCTCTTTTATTACAAGAGTCCAACAGAAAAGCACAGAGCGTGGGAGGTGGAAAACTAGAAAAATAGAGAGAGAGAGTGAAAGAAAGAGAGAAAGAGAGAAAAAGTTGGATGTTTAAAGGCCTTTTGATGGTCCCGCAGGACATTGCAGGAGCAGCAGCGGCGCTAGGCTCACGGTTGACTTGGCCCATCATGGGCACACTCGCACTTTTCCAGCAGGCAGACAGGAAGCACCTGGGTCCAAGGGCCGGAGAACGGTGGTGGTGGACACCCCCCCCACCCCACACACACACACGCCTCCTCATCCACCCTTAGAGCCCCACCCATCGCAACACATCATCAACTAGACGAGAAGGATCCTGTGCAGGCTCCGTAGCGCTAAGCAGCACTCCCCGGCTGCCTGTGTGTAAACAAACATACCTCCTCCTGTATGCGGCGGTGGCACAGGGGAGTACGCTCTTTTCATTCTGCCTCCGCCCTCAGGCACAGAGAACACGCAGGAAAACAGCATGTGGTAGAACTGCTGGCTCCTAGATCTGCCTCTTTACACTAAAACCTTCAACAAATTAAATGCTTTTCCCTCCGCTGGGCTGGAAATCCAAACTGTAGCAGGATGCCGCTAGAAATAGGAGTTAAAAAAAAAAAAAAAAAAAAGAGAGAGAGAGAGAGAGAGAGATTGTGTGATGAACATGACTGATGGAGCTGTGGGGAGAAGGGGGGGGGCGCTAGAGAGGCTGGGGTGGGAGTCTGGGAGTCGGGCTGGGACTGGCGGGCGCTGGGTCGCGTTTTGGTGACTGTGTGGCTGCTCATGCTGGGCTCAATGGGGGATGAGAGGCAGGCCACAGCAGCCAGAGGCAAGTGGCCCAATGTAAACAGTTCGTTCTGGTGGTGAGGGCTGATGAGCAGCTGTAATTACTGCCGGTCGTGAGAAAACGAAGAGACATTTAAAGAGGAGGAGGAGGAGAAGCAGATGAGAAGGAGGAGAAAATGGCGTCTGGGGTAAATGGCTGAGGTTCATTACATCAAATTTGATTTTACAGATTTTTTATGATGGATCTTATTGTTTTTCCTGTTTAAGTGTGATCAAATGTGTTTTATTATTATGTTGCGGTCTTATTGGGTAATTCTATTGTTTTTACTGTGGATTCTATGTTGTTTTTATGTCTGGAGCTCTGGATCAAACCAATTTCCCTGTGTAGGATAATAAAGTTGATCTCAATCCGAATGTGAGTTCCAACCCTCACGTCGATCTTTATCTATCACAGATCCCTCAGTGTAGATATTATATATGGAGAACAGGCCCGGGGCAGGGAGTGCAGTTCACACCGGCGCTGTACTCTGAGGCCAAAGCACTTCTTGTTACGTTTCTCCGCTCCAAGAGGCTCTTGGCAAATCAACTCTAATGCTACCGAGAGCCAAAGCTGCTGAAAAAGAAGTTAGTGGAAATTCATTTTCCTGTTACAACGGGAAATTACAACGAGAAAAAAAGAAAAGAAAAGAGAAAAAGGTACGGTGTTTTCCAAGTTTTGTCTCCTGCTCTCGTCGTGCCTGTGACCTGACGTGCCTTCCAGAAGAGAGCTCCGTGTGAGCTGACGCTTGAAACATCTTCAAGTATTCCCCAAGCTCGACTCAGGGGGGAAAAAAGAGAAAATCTCCCTTGAAAGGAATGAAATTGGAACTGTTTATAGCGCTAGAGTTTTCTGCGAGACCTTAAAAACCACGCTGACTTTTGCACTCATAGGCGTTGTTGATGTTTTTTTGTACTCGTCCTTCGCTTCATATAACAAAGGCCTCTTAACAAACCCCGCGGTGTTAGCCAATTAACGCCTCTCTCTCCCTCTCTTTTTTTTTGTTCAGCATGCAAACCTTGATCTAAAGTAGAAAAACAAGTGAAAACCACCACCGAGGGGGCTATTATTCTTTTGAAGGTGCTTCCGACGGCCGCCGATTACAGGTTACTCTTTAACTTTGAGTAACGAGTTACAACTTCTGTGTGAATGATACAAGAGCTCTTTTGTCAAACATTTCTCTGAAGTCCTGGCTCTTTTAAAGACTGTGGGTCCACTGTGGGCCACAAGTTGTAAAAGAAAAAAAACCTCTTAAAAAACCAAAAGAAGTTCTTATATTGATCTGTTGTATTCATTGAAGCTGAAACCAACAATTACTTTCTTTACAGATGCATTTTTGTGTGTATAAAATGCCACAAAATGGTGAAACATCACCTACAAATCACTATTACCCAGAGCCCACTGTGACATTTAGCTCTTTTTAATCTAAAAGTCTCAAACCCAAACATATATGCAGCTCACCTGATCTCACAACTCAGCACAGTGACAGGATTTAAGCTATTTTGATCACGTCTTCCCGTTTCATTAATCCATGACTAAATATACTTCTATATGTCATATATGCCCTCATATGCAGGGATCAGAGGTACTGACTTATCCTCTGATCCCTGCCAGGCCTTACCTCTCAACCCGTCTCTGATTAACAAATTAACAAGCTGGAGAATTTTGTCCGGGCTTCAGGTAGCGGGCGCAGTAGTACACGACCTGACTGCTGAGGATTAAAGCTTCTTTATACCGCGATTACACAGCATTTAGCCCTCCTGGCAGAGAGAAAATGTGGATATGTGTGTGTTTGGTTGAGGGGCGTCTGGAGAGGAGAGGGGAGGGGGACGTCAGGTGTGCCCTCGCAGATTAGCGCAAAGCTCCCGGTAATGAAAGAAAGGATGACCGCCACTCCCTGTGTTGCCTTTGAAGTCTGATCAGACGGGGGAAAATAAAAGGCACCCCCCTCCCCCCCACACACACACACACCCAAAAGGAGGCCCCTGAAAGGGTCAAGATCCATAGACAGCCTTCCAGAGGTCGGCCCTGATAAGGAGGAGTGGGATTAGACCTATCTGGCCTTGAGTTTCTCTCACTTTCCCTCATGCCACTCTGGCCCTGTACAGTCTTTTCTTTTGCCCTTGCGTCCACTTTAATTGAATTAGAAGTCTCACATTGGAGCGAGAGCATCACCAACAGCCAAATGTGACGAGGGAAGTCTTAACTTTACCAACTTTTGATTGAGTTTGCCAGTTACAGAAGGTCAACCCCGGCTGCTCCAAGACAAAAAAAACGAGTGCCAGGACACGTGAGAGGGTGTGACACAAACTTCCAGTTGATCATCATTCTTTTTTAGAAAAAAGCAGAACAAAACTGGCAGAAAGAGAAGGTCAGGAAACAAATCTCCCACAGCATGTTCGTACTCATCAAATAAGGATTTCAACAAAACTGTATTAAGGCTCTGTGAGACCCTGGGATGCTGCATAATCAAGTTTAAACTCACACTTGGAGCAAGGATGTGGGGAGACAGAGGAAGGGGAGGGGGGGGGGGGGTCTGAAGATGAGAAACTCGAAAGCTAATTGAAAAGAAGAAGGCATGAGAGTCTGGAGAAACAGGGGTGAAGAGGTAAACATGGGCAGAGAGGTGAAACATGCGTCAGAGCTGCGGCTTGGGGCTCGTCTAGGCAGCTGCGAGGGATGTCACTGATGGACATGTCTGACATTGTACTAACAAGGAGCCGGTGGAGCGCACGGCACACATGTACACACTGAGACACATGCATACTGAGGCACACACACACACACGTTTGTATTTCCAGCTTTGTGAGAACCCTCCACTGATCACAATCTTTTATGTTTGCAAGGTGCATTAAAGGGTGGATCATGCAAATAATAGGAAAAACATGTCAACAGGTGGTTGTGTGTTCCACCTTTCAAGACAAGGTGTTCCCATAGTGATAAGTGCTGCCAGATAGGCTGTTATCAGTGAACACCACATGAAATTACTGTAATACAAACAAACAGTTTGGGGAGTTTTTGGGTTGACTTCTAACTTGACCATCAGTGAACAGTAAAATCACTAATGGCTGCAAGCTGCCTGTTTGTGCCTTTTGTTACAACAAGTACAATCTACATTTGGCTGCATTTACCTCACTATTAACATCCATATCAACACCATCTCTAACTCCACCTGCTCCACTCTGGGCTGCTGTTTTCTCCCTCTTTCTCTCTCTCCTGGGAAATTTGGCCCTCAACGTTTGAACAGAAAGCCAGGATTATAAAGTGGAGTTTGAAGGCATAGAAATCAGAATATCTCAGCTTCTGCTGCATAGATTTTGGGCATTCTTTCTTTTACAACTCCCCAAATATCATGCTGGATTGCCTCTGGAACATTTAAACCAATGCTTATTGCTAAACTGACATAAACCAAGTAGAAATTTAAACAAATTGTAACTTCTTTAACAAAAGGCCTGAACCCCAAAATAACCAACAGTAGCATTTAGGACAGAAAAGGTTTTCAGTCTAGTTGGATTTGTTCAGTTTTTTCTCTTTGGAAGGACTTCTGGTCCTCATAAAGGCAGACAACAACAGACAAACACACAACACATTTTTCTGTGAGTAACTACCACCTGATCCAAAGCATGGTTCAGTTGCTACATGGACGGTTTTAAATAGGGTGAGGGATTCTCCAACCAATCCCTGCCCTGGGTAAGAGGAGTAAGAGGAATGCACCCTAGTGTGCAAGTCGCTCTGGGGGTTTTAACACAATGTACGAGCAGAGGATTTGTATCCAGCGTACAGGACTCCCTCCAGCTGTGCTGCAGTCCAATAGGGTTATATTAAAGGCATGCTACACAGCTCGCTGTGTTGGCACTCTTGTTAAACCCAGGATCTCTTAGTTACAACAGCCTGGCTCATTTTCAAATGATCTTTTCCCAGATAAATGTCATCGACCCGAAATTCATTTCCAAAAGGCTTTAACAAGTGATGCTTCACTGACTCTTGAAGTTGGCTCTGGCAGTTTTGAAGGGTAAAGTAGCATTTGAGCCAGATCTGTCAGAATGCTGCCAGCCAGTTATGACTTAAGTCATTACACATTGATGTCCCCCAGATGTACAGACGCCAAGGTGCTGCCATCATTCACCCTGATGAGCTGGAGCTGCTAGCACATCACAAGATGTAATCCCTCTTCTCCTGACCCTTTGTGAAAGTCATCAGCTGATCATCGAACACCCCCTTGGCATCTATAGTCGATTCCCGGCTGATTGAGGGGATTTGGCGAGAGAGAAAGTAATTGCAGAAAGAATACAATGGGCAGAAAGATAGAAGCTGATGAAGAACACACGATTATTCACAGAGACAACCCAGAGGAGACCGGAAGGGTTGCCAGCAGTCCATCACTGGTACTGTACTGTACTGATGGAATACAATCAGAGCGGCAGTTGGCACTGATAGTGTGGAAGTGTTTGGTTGGGGGGTGGGGGGGGTGGTGGTGGTGGAAGACAAGGCTCATTATCACCCCTCTCTGCATCACATGGCTCATCCAGCACCCTTTCCATCACTACTCCTACCTCTCCCGTCTCGTCTGATAACGGTGCATTGCTCCCCCAGCATGGCCTCCGAGCCTGCACAGTGAGCAGCACGCAGCCTCGGCGGGCTCCGTACCACTGATGCTCTCTCCCACAGCAATTAGAAGGAATATAATTCACTTAATTTGAACAAATCTGTAATCAAATTGATGAGTTGCCACCTTGAGAAATCATTGTAGGTGTCTATTGTGGGGGAGGAATACACAAAATTGCTTCTGTGAGAATTGTTCCGATTTAGAAAATGAAAGAAAAATACACTCATCAGTTTCAGCCCTGACATATCCCTTTGCAATTGCCACACATGCCTCAAGGTACAACTTCATTTTAAAGCTTAAGACTTGCACGACAGGATCCCGTAACTCTCCCCGCCGTGACCTTGTTAACCACCCTAATTCTGAACACAAAACACCCTAAAAACAGGCCTGGATTTATCAGTCCTGGAAGGTCCAGCCTGTGCAACTTTACCAGCTGCCCACATGCAGTTTTATCATGGCTGCTGGAGCCCTTCGCAACCTTATTCTCAATCCATCCACCGTGCACTTTTACTGGCAGCCGAGCCGACGCAAAACCGCATAAACAGTACAAGTTTAGAATACGCAGCGCAAATTTGGTCCATGTTTCTTTTGACCTTCCAGAAAAATACTAATTTCAGATCGTTTCATCGAGCAAATGTGATCATAACTGTGTCTAAATACTGAGGGGTACCTCAAGCTCTGCTAGGTTGTAAACCCTAAATGCAATTGAGGGTAGTTAGCAGCCAAGCGAGGCTGAATGTGATCCCTATCTGAGGTCGTGACTGCGCGGTTGTGTGTAAGGGAGAGTATGAGCGAGCCAGCAGAACTATCAATGTTTAAGGATGTGTGGTCTGGCCAAAGTGGATGAAGGTTTGGAAGGGAAATGAGGTTGAATGTGAGACTGCACAACATGCTCTGCCCCCCCCGCCTATCCCCCCCAATCCCAATGGTTAGGGTTGGCTGGCCCTTTAGAGAAGCGAGTTCAAATGTTCTATTTAACCGAGGAACCGAAATACGCCCTCAACGTGGTCTCTGGGTGACGCAGCTGTTTCTTCTCAAGAGAGGCGAACCTAATGGGCTGAACAGTGATGATGTCAGCCGTCGCAGGCAACACAAGGATAGAATTTGGTCGCAAAGCAATGTCTTTGGGTTTGAAATGCGGTCAGATCGGAGGTCAAAATGTCACATCTTAAAAAGGTTCTTCACAGCACAAATACTAGGGTTTTATTCCTTTACTTGGCACCTTGGTTTGAAAGAAAAGACATTGTGGCGGACAAGTAATTTCCGCTTCTGCTCTTGAGGTCGTTCATAGACGGCACCATTGGGATTTACCCTCCTGACTGTGGTACACACCATGTCATCATTGCGTCTTGACCAGATGTGCTACTGTGCTGTATTGAGTGTAGAAAATAAGTCTAGTCATCTACCAACATCATAAACTGTTGGGGCGCCTGTTATCCACAGCATCCCCTGGTTCCAGACCTTTGTTACAACTATCTCAATATAACCTCTGACTCTGTGGTATGACACCTAGTGCTTCCGATATTCCTAAATATTGTTTTCTTCTTTGTATTCCTTATTAACAAAATCTTGAAACCATTGTTGAGTTAAAAATGCTCCCTCATGTTTGTCTACTGCTGACTCTTTTTTCACTTTACATGATAAGAATGAACTTCCCCGCAATGTTAAGAGTGAATGGTCTTATCTTTAACAGCCCCCCTTGTCATCTACCCCCCGCCCCTCCTCCGCTCCCTGTTGCTCCCAGGATGTGGCTGAGGTCGGGTAAAGGCAGGTGGGTTATGTAAGCAAGAGTTATGGGTTTACGGAGGGGAGGGGAGGGGTGTGTGTGTGAATGTGTGTGTTTGTGTATATGTCTAGGTGCTGATTGAGGTGTGTTGCTGCCTGACATTCTCAGCGGTCTTTCTACAACAAAAACTCTACACCCACCATTCTTTAACTGCGTCTGGCCTCCCCTGTCCCCTCCGGACAAAAAGCAACACCGCTCCCATTTATATTTCAGACATCAGCGCAAACTTTAATCTGTAGTGACATAGCAAGAGTTCAACAGAAGAGCTCAATTCTTGCATCACATCAAGTAGCTAATGTAAAAAAAATAGGATAAGCTCTACAGTAGAAAAAGGAAAGGGATTTCCTTTCTTCTTAACGCCTCCTCAATCAAAACTTGCTTATGTTTTTAATAGATATTGCAGAGATTGATTGGCTTTTTTTCATTTTCGAGTCTCGTTCATCTTCGGGCCTCAGCTCACCGCTCCTTAGGAAGGATTACAGCCAGTGTCACTCATCTGTTTACCTCTGCGCTATTAACTTGTAATAATCACACGCTCCCGACTGGAAGTTACTCTTTAACACTAGCTTAAGGATTATGCAAAGGAGTAAGTCAATACAGGTTAAGTCTCTATTATCGCACGGCCAATACTCTCCTCCTGGCGCTAAATTGCTCCACTGGTAAATGGCTCCTTTTGTGGTCGTCAGCACAATAGAGAAAAAGGAGAGGGGGGGGCGATAGCATCGGCTTGTGCCTGTAATCAGCGGCCAGGTTTGACTGACGCGCGGCATTATTAGCATGACACAGGCTAAGGAATGGGAGCTCCCAGATTACAATTTACAACGCTATCTTCTAACGCCGCTCAACTCAAGAGGCTGTCACAACAACAGGTTCCCTCAGGGATATTACACACACACACACATAGGCACCAAATAAATACACACACAGGCAAAGAGAAGTAAGGAAGGATGTAGTGAAAGGGTAGAGAACCTCAACTGTGACTTTTTACTCACGTGGCAGATCACAAAAGGTTTTTTAGCACTGGATATGTCTCTTACCTGCAAGAGAGGAAGAGAGAAAAAAAAGAATGTTAAGTGTATTTCTTTAGTACAGACTGTTCCGTCACTTGTCAGCCAGTTGGTTTGGCTTGATTCTTGTCTCCCCCTCGGCGAGACTGAGAGGGTGACTGGATGTCCATATTTGGCCATGTGGGTGCTCCTCTAGATGGACTCTGTTTAATAACACAGTGCCTGGTCTCAGCTGGTTGGCCTGATGGGCATAATTCCTCTTGCTGCACAGTTAACTCTAGTCTCCAACACCACACACACGCACGCACACGCACACACACACACACACACAAACACACGCACACACGACTCGCATGAGTTAAGTTGGCCTAACAGGACAGATGTGGCTGCAGTTTTGACTGCAGCTGTTGCTGTTACTGCTTTGGGTGCAGCTACAGCTTTTACTGTTATTATCAGTTTTGATTGTTATCACTACAGCAACAACTACTGTTACTTTTACTAATGCTAGTGCTACTATACCTGCTCCTGGGCCTTCACTGAGAAGGGATTGCATGGAGTAAAGCATGGGTTATAAGAAATGACAAGATGTCATTACAGCTTGTTGCACTGCTCCCATTGGCCAAACAAAATATAATTTGTACTTTGCTGCTTACTTTAAGTATAATTATAATATTCTCAAATAATAATATGAATTTTATTGTATTTCCAGATAACAAAATTGCTGTGTCCCACATCCAACCCACACCAGACACTTTCGACACCTTCATGCGTCCCACATACCGCGTGGAATGATGGCAATCGAGCGGCCCGCTCCCGTTTCCCAGATCTGGGCCACAAGCAAGCCATAGCAATGCCGTATGTCAACCAAGAAAAACCAGATAAACCAGAACTGGCAGACATCCGAAAGACACATACCCCAGAGCGCCACATCTTGACCATAGAAGGCCCACATTTGATTTGGGATATTTGCTATTTTTTCATGTGGGCTGTTTCAGGCTCAAATACATTTTGTCCAGACCAGAAGAAGACCAGGAGTGGTCCACCTCTGTATGCTGACTGGATTACTGGTCAAATTCCAATATTCTAAATCAAAAGTATGTTTGTATAAATGAGCTCATTTGAGGGATTGCTGATGCCATTACTCATCCAGTATAAAAGGTCAACTTACATGTGTCTGAAAGCCCCAGCATTTCCAAATACTGCATGAGGTAACCTTTTGGTCAGATTTTATGATCATTTGGTTGTTTAGATCTAACTAATTTTACAGCTCTCTGTTGCTCTGATATCTGATTGTAATACATAGATTTTATTAGTACTGTTACTGCTACTACTGCTTCTAATATCAATGAAATACTACTCAGAGAAAGAACAAAAACTAAAACAAAACCTGAGCAAAGTAGCAGCATGGTTCCACAACAACAGGCATACAATTCATGAGAGAGAGAAACAGAGAGAGAGAGAGAGGGGTTGGGCTTCCTCTTAATTCCCTGTCTAATTACTCGTCCCCGGCTCACCCCAGGTCAAAGACCCTGCAGGTCCCACTCTAAATCTGTCTCCTCGGCCCACTTCAAAGAGCCCTGATTACAGGGAGCAGAAGAATAGAGCGAGAGAGAGAGAGAGAGAGAGAAGGAGAAGACAGGACAGAAATAAAGAGATGAAAAGAAGAAAGGAGGGAAGTAAAGGTGGATGGGGCCCTGAATGGAAACATACAGTATCTTGTCTGTCTCTGAGCTTGTCTGGCTTGTGAAGCTCCCTCACTGACTTAACTCAGCCCTGGACAACACGTTCTCATCCCAGGGTCTTCAAATCCTGACGCTTTCCTGGAAGAGCACAAGCCCTGTGAGACTCTGCTCAAATCAGCTCCATTTGAAGATGCCTGTGTATGTGTCTATGTGTGTGTGTGTGTGTGTGCACCCAAAGCTCCTTTTTCCATTGTCACATAAACGCCAGGCTGATCCTCAGTACAGCAATAAAACCAAGTAGACAAATGTAGCATAATAGCAGCAGTGTTTCTGCAAACATCTGCGCCTGTTTTTGAACTTTTTTTTTTTTTCTCCAATCCTCCATTGAGACTGTCTAAACTCTCTCCTCTATTACATGATTTGAGGAGCCAAGCCATTCAAGAGAGGAGATAAGGAAAAAGGCTGTGCAGGTACATCAGGGGAGAGAGCGAGCCAACATTTTCCACAACAACACAACAGACCGCTATTATCATAACCCCCCCCCCCAAATAACAAGTGGATCCGTTCCAGTGTGTGTCTGGGTTGAGGTCAGACTGTAAGACCTTCAATTTACTCACAATTCAAAATATAGACATAAAAACTACCAGGTGTTCATTACAGAGAATCTATTTGACAATCTTCACCTCCTTTGTGGGTACGTCTCGTCGTATCTGCTCCCTGGATGTTCTCCCAGTTGCTCGTCTTCTCTTTGCCTACTTGACTATCCTTGCTGTTGCTTCATATTTTATTTACCAGTACTCCAAACAAAGCTATTGTACTGTAGCTGACATTGTAAAAACACTTCTAGTGCGCCTGAGGAAACATCCTCTTAGGTGTTTGTACCAGCAAATGAAAACAAGCTTTTTGTACAAGCTGAATAAATGTCGTATTTGTTGGGTATAAATGTTTAAAGTTTAAATAATTCTAATTAGTTGAATAATTAGTTACGAATGAAAACTTTCCAAAGCCAAAAAAAAGAAAAAGAGCACTGAAAGGATTAAATAGTGAATCCTGCCAGTGCTCTATATTTCACCTCAGCAGTGTTGTAAGTAGTCTAATATATATACAGTGTTTCGCCCACTTGTGGAGAGTCTGGAAGCTGGGAGAACATAGTCGAAGTTAGAAAGTAGAATCTCAAAGCGAGAGTTAAAAGAAGAGGCGGTGAAGGAGAGCAGAGGAGTGAGTGAGAGAGGAGTAGGAGGACAGACTTAAAAGGCTGAAAGCTGTCTCTCTCTGTCTGTCTCCTTCTCCTTTTCTCTCTCTCTCTCTGTCTCTCTCTCTCCACCGCGGATGATCGGTGGCTGGAATGAGGCCGGCCGCTGGCTAGACTCGTCTGTCCACAGGTTTAAATTTAGGCCGGATCAGACGCGACGACTCGGCCCTCGCCCCCGCAGCCAGCCGACGAGGAACTCGTGGAAGCCGTCGCAGAGAGAGAGGGAGACTTAGAGGAGAGAGTTACAGAGAGACCGCATTATCATTTCTCCTCACCTCTCCGAGAGGAGGACGCGGCCCGCCACCCAACATTAAACCTGACTCGATGCGTGCAAAAAGTCTGTGGATTTAAGAAGCCTATTCATGACTACCGTGCAAGCGATGAATTCAAAGCAAAGCGTTTTCCCCTCTTGAATGTATTACCTGAACTTTTGCCTTTATAATAAGTGTCTGCAGCTAATGAATATGTGTTTCGGGACATTTGTGGTGTGTTTAACGCCAGAGTCTCATTTTGAGTAATCGCGGTTTAAAATTGCACACATACTTCCCACCTACAAATCAAAATCTTAACATACTGTATACATTATGCTCTTAAGTACTAGACCACCAGCTACATTTCCACTGTATATATATATATATATGTATATAAATATATATACACTGACAGGGGGGCTGGTTTTACTGCCAGTTATTCTCTGTGTTCGCTCACACAAGAACATTTTGAGCAAGAAAAAAAAGAGAGAGAGAGAAACACACAGAGAGAGAGAGAGAGAGAGAGAGAGAGAGACACAGAGAGAGAGAGACACACACAGAGAGAGAGAGAGAGAGAGGGAGAGAGAGAGAGAGAGAGAGAGAGAGAGAGAGAGAGAGAGAGAGAGAGAGAGAGAGAGAGAGAGAGAGAGAGAGAGAGAAGCACTGACTTATTACAATGACTCTCCATCTGATTCTGCAGTGTGCAAACAACGGTTCAAGCAGAGGTAATGATAATAGTGAGATGTCTTATCAGAGTCTCTGATGTGGAAAGTCTGACCAGCATGCAAATCGACAAATAACGCGTAATTGCAGACGGGCTCATTCAGGTCTTTGAGGGAACACATCTCTTTCCATCAAAGAATATGGGCCAGAGAGTATCTGTTTACAAGCTATTACTCACTTCCCTCTCTTGCTGGATTGTTGTCCACATTGTGCTATCTTTTCTGTAATTGCGCCTTATTATGCCCCAGCGATAAGGCAACGATGAAACAGGGGACACCGCCTCTCATGTAAACATTTGGATGTGATTTTGGTCTGTCTCGCTATCTGACGCTGCTCTCTCTCTCTCTCTTGGTGTCTAATGTGTCTGTCTGCGAGTGTGTGTGTGTGTGTGTCAGGTTGGGAGGAGGAGGAGGAGATGGAGGAGGGGAGGGGCGGCGGTTGTAAACCTCCGACAGGAGACGAGCGAGCCGCGACCTTCTCTCCGAGCCGCGGCAACAACAACAACCGAGCAGAACAGACAGCGTGGAGTCTGTGCAGCTGTTTCTCCGCGGCCGCAGAGGGGAGCTTTTAATTGAATGTGAATGCGACTTGCAAAGGCTTTTAATTTGGCCTTGGCTGAAGAGACGCGTACCGGGGGGGGCGGGGGGGGTGGTGTGGGGTTTTAAGGGGAAGACAACCCCAGCCTCCCAAAAAAAGAAAAAAAAAAAAAAAAAAAAAAATCACATCCCGACCCACCTTGTCTCCCTCCCTCTCCCTCAGTCCCCCCCTCCCACCCCCACATCACACGCCTCTAATTACTAGCCATGGGAAAGCTGGGGAAACAACAACGTTTTACAACACGAACAAGAACAACACAACATTGTGATGTGCAAAGATCAAGCTGTAACATCCGCTGAGCCTGAAATCAAATTAGGCAGTGCAGACCAGAGGAAAAAAAAAAAAAAAAGGAGGCTCAGCTGTAGCCTTGCGTAATGAGCAAGAGGGACGTACACGTGATGGCTCCAGTAAGGCGGAGGAGGGGGAGTGGGGGGGTGGGGGGGGGATAGTGAGAGGGGCCTGTGGTCAGTGTGTGCCGTCTACATTACAAGGCCTGTCTATGTATTCAAACAGCTGTAATTGTGTGATAACTCCATCGGCTGGGTGGGAACGGTGGTGACGTGGAGCAGCCGAAAAGAGGGCCTCCGCTCCTCTTTTTTTCCTGCCCCCCCCACCACCACCACCACCACTACCACCACCACCACCTCCTCCTACTCTTTCACCCTCCCTCTCTCTGCTGTAGCACCTCAGTGGAAAACATCGCATGAGGAATAGATGGAAATCCAAGCACAGGGTCATTTTTCGAATCGGCAGCACACAATGCCTGCGTGAGTGGCATATGGGTTTCATTTGCACTCTGCTGTAGGTAAGAAAAGAGTGGGAGGTGGCAGGAGGGGAGGGTAGAAGGACAGAAGAGGGAGTTGGAGAGTTAATAGCCTGAGATAACTAAACTTCCATCAATGACTTTGATTCTGGATTTAATGTCCTTGTGGGAAGGGGTGCTCGACTGACTCTCATGCACTTGTAATGAGCACAAACGCAGAGCAACAGCCAGTTCTGTTTGCTTTCTTCCTGAAATATGGGACTGTTTAATGTCACTGATGAGCCCAGTTTGTTGTTGTAGCACTCCCCCCCCTCTCCTCCTCCTCCTCCTCTTCTCCCCCCCTTGCATATGTGCGTACACACACATAACCACACAAACACAAGCAGACAGGCCGGGGGAATGCGAGCCTTGTGTGCCCATCCATGAAAAGCGTACACATAACTCGGGCGCTCCTGCACACCGCTGCGCCCCGAGACAGAGCACCTTTTCAACAGAAGGCACTAACTCATGGGTTCGCAGTTAAACCGCTACGGGCCATGGCAGTGGTGTGAGGGCCAAAGGCATGTAAACAGCAGACGACAATGAGCAGACTGACCAGAGTGCACGCTTCTGTCATTCAAACCCTCTTTACAACCCTGTTCCCACAAGCCACAGAGCTGCGCTGGAAAACAATACGCTTACTTTGCATCACTCACATTCTGTCAAGTTAGGCTCAGTTGGGCCAAGCCAGGGGGGATAGTAAAGTAAAGCTCCAAACCAGAGGAAGGGGAGAAAGAAAAGAAGAAAAAAAAACCTCCTGTGCATGAACTTGGTGGAATGCTGCTCTGCCTGACAAACACAAGCCTTCGAGGACTTTTGGGTTTTTCAATGTCAGAAAATAAGATGACGGTAAAACTTTATCTCTACAACATGATGCATCAGTTTGCTACGGAGAGAAAAATATCTCCTTAAAAGCTTCATGAGGCATTTGTTTGGACCTATTTCAAATTACATCTGGAGATGTTTAAATGTCATTAAAATATGGGCTGGCTGAACGGGTTGGGCTCAAATTACGAGAAGCCCCTCGCTGCACTGTGCAGTTCGGAGATGGGAAGGAGCCTGCGCTCAATGTGAGCGCGCACATCGAGCATGGGCTCATCCAGGTTCACCTGAGGTTCACTTCAAAAGGTAACAAACGTCAGCTAAAGCCCATCTTTATCAAACCTAACCTACATGGATGAACATATAAACCATGGAAGCAAGTAAGATGTACTTTGTAACATTCATGTTAGAACAGGTCAGTCCTATATTTTTATATAACCAACTACTGCACCGATGTTAGTCCAACGTTAATCAGCACCCACATGAGCTAGATGCCTACTTGAGAAGAAAGCCTTGGTCTATACGTACACACATGATCTATTTGATTATTGATTATTAGGGCTGGGTATTGTTTAAATAATTATGATACCAGTACCAATCCATGTACCCTTAAAGTGATACTGATACCAATTGAGTACGATTCGATACCATCATCAAACTCACTGCAATCGATTCATGGGAGACGTTTCATTACTACTTGGTATCAATTTATTTTGGTCAATACCATAAGGTATCGAGTATTATGCGTTTCTTCAATGTTTGCCTTGTTGTGTTTGACTGGCTCTGAATGTGTACTGTTGATGCCAATGGCTTACACATACAATGACATTAAATGCCTATTGCTTATTTTATGCCTTTCAAATGATCACGCTTTTTATGTCCATGCTTATTTTCTTTAATGGACTGAAACACTTTAGTGTGTCATTGGAGAGATTGGAGAATGAGATGCCCATATTAGAAAAAGGCAGTAGCAGTCAACTTCATCACTGGCCCTTCTGCATGTACTGTATAACACTGTATAATAATAGAGCACAGGTAGTGTCTGCCTTTGTTTGTTGGATATAATTTGATGATCATATTTTGTGATTTGCCTTGTTTTTTCACTATGTATTTAATTCAATCACTTCTTATTTCACTGTTATTCCTCTCCTTCAGATAATCATCGAGTGGCTCCAGTTGTAGAAATGTGACGCATTTCCATCGTTGTTACTGCATGGCAACAATAATCAACAGAGCAGTTTCTGAAGCACCAGACATACCACCACCATCATCATCATCATCATCATCGTCATCATCATCATCAGCAGCAGCACCATAACAACCCTTAAAGAATGACGGTTGTACGCTGGCCTTGATGAGGAGGAAAATATTCTCCTAATGGAACCGTTGATGTTCTCGTTCCAGTTACAGAGCGAGACTTTCTGTGTGGAGGCAGCTGACAACAGGAAAATGAAAGCCTTTCCCTCTTTAGAGAAATTTATGAGGAGTTGTTAAACCTTGTTTTTGTCTGCTGTGTTAATTGTTTCAGTTGTTAATTGTATTATGTGTTTTAGCAGAGATGACATAAAAACCACAAGAGTGTCTGATCTCTTTACTGCAGCTGGTATAACTTCATGTACAAAGCACCGTCAGCTTGTCAAAATATGGTATAGTCTGCCTCTGTTCTTATGAGTAAAGCAAACAGCATCATAGATCAGGAAATTAAATGAAATAATATAATTACAAAGTGGTAATATTTATAAAAATTAACATATGACCCATATTTTACACAATGATTAATGCACTGGAAGTCAGAAATATGCAGACTTTATTTTAAAAAGCTGCAAATGAAGTTGACAAAATGGAAATTACATTAAACAGCTTTTAAATTTCACTTTTCTGTTGTCTTCCTGGCACAACTATTGTCCTCCCGGGTCAAAGTTGACCCAGTTTAGACTTCATTCCAACTTATTACCACAAGTTTAACACCTTTTTTGGGAAATCATGGTCAATAGGTCTCATTTAAATGAAACTATACCTTAGTTTTGAGTTGTCCTCACGGGTCCAAATTGACCCGAGGACAGTTTCTCTTATACTACTCTACTACTCTTATAAGTCACATCTGTACTGAAGTTGATTCTATCCAGTAACAATGGAACTGTTGTTTGACATGAACTCACACATACTGTTAAAGATGTTTAAAGAAGTATACTTGCTGCAAATGTGACAGCTTAATTGATACTCAAAAAGGTTGTTAATGTTTACTATATTGCTATATTCCACTTTTTAACAGCTTGATATTGTTTATAGGTTAAACAATGAACGGAGTGATCAGTAATGATTTTCAATGTGGAGTTTCAGGGGGAAAAAAAAAGAAACAAAGAAACAATATAGTCTGTAATGAGTTCCAGATCAATGACACAATATATTACCACACTCATGTGCTGGTACGGCTTTATTATGATCTTCAAAAATGAAATATGTTAGCGTTTGTATGCCTTTGTTTACGACTGTCAGACCTCAGCTGGACAAAAAAACAAACAAAAACAAACAGAAAAAACAGGCCATGCTCAATGTGGCATCAACATTTGACTCCATCCACACTGAGCACAGCCTGAACTACACACTTCAGTGAGAGGTTCAGTCCCCCAAAATGGCTGGAGAAATATGTGTGTCTATCATCTCACCTCATCCCAACTTCTTTCTTTAAAACAGACACACACACACACACACACACACACCGCTTTATCAGTCAAACATTTATGCTCCAGTAGTGTGAAAACTGGTTTAGGTGGGAAAGGAGATAAAGGGCCCGTTTCCCTGTAAATTTACGACGAGTGGGGCAGAGGTGTAGAGAGGGAGCGAGGGAGAAGAAGGAGAGGTAGTGATGGTGGGTGGAAATGGTCGGGAGCCTCAGTACTGTGTGAGTGTCTGTGTGCGGCCCTTGCCAAGAAAAACAAGGCCTGAGCGACGCTGGGATCTGATTTCAGCATGGAGGCATGGCAGGAAACTGGTTCCTCTGGGGTGGGGGGTGTGTGTGTGTATGGGTTGTGGAGGAGGTGGTGTGTGTGTGTGTGTGGGGGGGGGTTACACTTCATATCTTCTCAGAGAAAAAGAGAAAGAGATTTACAGACAGAACAACCATCCTCTCCACTCACCACCAGTCCAGCTGACATGAAGGTGGCTGATTTTTTTTTTTTTTTTTTTTTTCAAAGTACGTCATCATGGCTGCTCCTGTCAGTAACACTTTCACAGTGATCCCAGAGTCGGGCACGAGTCCTCAATGCAGATGCTTGTGCCACGGAGAGGTCAGCTCAGTTCAGAGCCTTGTATCTGCATCTGGATCACAACCCCATCGCTGGAGAGCCGGAGGGATACTACTCGGCACATGTGCAGGGAATTAGCGCCGGCTACGCAGTGTTCGGAGGCTTAGAAAGCCTTTGTTACTCCATGTTACATGCTACCCCGCGTGCCTACAATAGTCTTGATCTTATTTGTCACTAGCTTTTGTTTTTACTGCTTCTAGGCAGCTTTTGCAATGACAGCAGCTTCAAGTGCGCTCCGTGGTAGCATCACCGCGGGGGCCGAGTTCAACTACAAGTGGTGGTGCAAGACAGAGAGGGAGAGAGTGTGAGAGAAAAAAAAGGGAAATGAAGAGGATGGAAAATGAAGGTTCTGTGGCTCAAAGAGCATGAGGCGTGGTGAAACGTCTGTAGAAATGAAGAAATCCTTCCATGTGAAGAAGGATGAGACGTCCATGTCAGAGGCTTATGTCAAAGGAAAGCCATTTCCTACATAAACAAAGCAAGTAGACTCTTGCTTTTGTTACTCTTGCACCATATTTCATGTGCATTTTACCTCTGTGTAACACAAAGCTGACAGATTCAGAGAAATACATTCACAGTTGTTAAGACTACAATTTTCTCATTTAAAACATAGATTAAATACCACAGCAAAGAGTTGGCACAACCGCTATGTAGCATTCAAAACGTTATACTAGATACTAGTGCTTGCACGGTACCTAGGTTTTGTTACTAATAGCAACAATATACTTCTCGATACCTTATCTTGTACAGGTTTTCAGAAACATGTTTTTTTCTCACTTTTAAGTGATGGGCCACCGAAAACAAATGTTAGCATGTAACACTGAAGCTAACTGTCTTTAGCGGTTACTGTTTCAAGTTTTTCAATATTCCTGCTAATACACAAAAATGAGTGGGTGCTAACTCTCTAAACCAAAACTTTTTTGATCCCATACTTAAATATAGAATATATAAACACCCTTTGTTTTGGACAGAATCCTTTGAAAAACATTTGAAATTAACACTGGGTAACATTTGAAATTTTACCTGAGTTTTGTTACCAATAGCAACAATATACGTTTCTTAATATCTTACATTGATATGGGAAGTATAGGTTTTCCATAACATGGTTTTTTCTCACTTTTGAGCTACTGAAAGCAACAAGTGTTAGCATGTAGCACTGAAGCTAACTGTCTAGAGCTGTTTCAGTTTCAACTTCAATATTTTTGCCAATACACAAAAAAGAGTGTCAGTGCTAACACTCTGAACCTAAACTTATATAAATATGAATACTTTTTTTTCCCTTTACAAAATCCTTTGAAAAACATTTGATGTGTTTGGCTCTGAAGATCTAAATGCAGGCAGCCATGAAAGAATATTGCTTTAAAAGAGACGATTCAAATCAGGAACTAGCTGATCAAATAATACGAGAACAAGAGTCAGAATGTAACCAGACTATTAATGGAAGCCTTTTGATACTCTTCGCTGTGGCACAATATATTCACAACTGCCACAAAGTCAATTCACTTTAGAGATAAATCACTCAACTCAACAAGTTTTAGAATCAAACACTAGAGCCAGCTGTCCACAGCAGGCAAAAACTATTTTAATTGTGGTGTTACATAGCTTAGCATAGCATTATTTAACAAGCTACCCAATAGGCAATTTCCCCCCAGCACTCCAAAAGACCAGACTCCAGAAGACAACTCTGAGTAAATAAATATTGTTGCACTGAAGGCAATCTTCTGGCCCAGCGTGCTGGAAGACCCTGAGGGCACAAAGGGCAAAAACAGAGGTGGGGCCCGGGTAGCAAACACAAACAGAGCCATGCTGCTTTTAGCTGAAGCCTTACATCCACTACCACGACCCCCAAGAGCCCACTCTAACTCTGACCCACCCCTGTCCACCAATAACCTGCCCCCCCTCCCCCCTCCCCACACACACCTCCTGCTTTTCCCTTCTCTGCGTTGGACAAGGTGGAAGCAATGACACCAGATGTGACCAATCAAGCTGATAAAGAACAGGGTCTGCTGTGGACTGACGCACAGCTGTGGGTTGCAGCTGTGCACTGTTGTCAGGCCAGAGAGAAAGAGAGAGAAAGGAGAACAAGAAAAAGAGAGAGAGAAAAGAAAAGGAGGGGGAAGAATCATCCACACTTTCTTAAAATAATCGACTTAGATCAAAGCATGGACATCCCCGACAAATTCGTCCTCGACACCCCTGTCACTGTAAACTGAATAAGGATTTTGTCACAGTATCTCTAAATTCTCCTCTCTTATTATGTCCTCCACTCTTTCTTTTTTCTCTCTCCCTCTCCCTCCTCCACCCACTCTGTCTCTCTCTCTCTTGTGCCGGGGACCGGGGCCTGCTCAACACATTAGCAAGATATCCTGTTCTGACAGCAGCTTTAGCCCAAATCCAGCTATCATGAAGAGTTATGCCATCGTAGCGAGCTGCGGATTTGGGAGATATAATACAAATCAAACCTAGAGTGACCCCGGGGGAAGAAGAATGGGGGAAAAAACAGCAACAATGATGGAAAAAAAAAAAAATCGAAGAAGCTGAAAGTCGGGAGCCATCATGCACGACTAGCTAGGCAATCCGATCATTTGATCTTAATCTGATTAAAAATTGAACATTTTTCCTGCATAAAATTGTGGAAACTTTATTTATTCTTTTCATATTCACTCCTTTAAAAATCTGAAAAATTCTATGAATGGGGTTAGCTAATTCTCATATGCCCACTGCTGTGCCACATACTTCAGGTATTTCAAGCCACAAGAGAGCTTGAAACAAGGCAGATGACTCCACAAGCAATAAGAAAATGTCAGTTGAGTCAAAGACGTTCTTAAAATAAGGAATTTCTCCAGTAAGCAGAATTTTTTCACTTGTTTTATGCACAAAAAAAAAAAGAAGGGATTTTATGACTTAGTGCTAGAAATGATGTAAGATTGCTCTCCTCTCTGTGTGTTCGTGTCTTCCCCTGGCCTTAAAAACGGAAAGTAGCACAGGCCTGCTTACTTTTTCCTCCTGTGTTTATTTTCCTCCTGCCTTCGTCCATCAGTCTTCTCCCTCTCCCTTCCCCTTCGCCTCGGAGTTCAGCCATCTTGCGAACAATCAGGCCAAATTAAGATGTAGTTGCGGCTGAATGACAGAGCAGCTTGTTGCCAGACATTTTAAATGAAGTTATGTGACATTTCCAGAGTAGAACTCAAAACAGGAGCAAGAGAAATAACAATGTCTTGCATTACTGTATTTCGGGGCAGCTGAGGCTTATGTCCTGTATGGAGCCTAAATTGAATCTACTGTAGCCAGATGAATCATCCTGCTGACAGGCTCTCTCTCAACTTTAAATGAACTTACTTTCCAGCCATAAAAAGCCTGCACTTTACCAAGGTGCTTGACGTTCTCAGTGTCCCACTTTCAAAAAAAAAAAAAAAAAAGTAGTTATGTATTGCATCTTCAAGGCAATTACAGTGATTGTCATGTCGTGCTTTAATTTTAGTAACAACTTTATCAGTGTGAACACAACCTGATTAAAAAGCACCTCGCTTTTCTGCTGCGTCTTTGATTTTCTTTGAGCATGTAAATAATTAGATTTATTCAGATTATCTTCTTTTTTTGTTTTTGTTGTTTTGCCTTTGACAATATGGCAAGCGGTGACAGCCAGCGTCTCTGCCGCATTAACAAAACATTCTCGCTAAAAGCAAATGAGAAAACAAGAGATCAGGGACTATTTTAGGAGAGGGCTTTTTTTTTTTTTACCTTCTTCACAATACGGACAGAAGGTTTTTAGCAGGTACTTCAAAACATGTAAACACTTTAAATGAGATGTCAGCTTAAACTAATCAGTCATGCTGATGAAAGAACTGTGGGAACGCCGAAAGCACCTGTCTACCGCATTTCTAATACAGGAAAAAAGGCACAGTGTTCAGGAAGGACTGTCTAAAGTCACCAAATGAGTTTGTTTAATCATTGCTGCTGTGTTGCTCCTGTTGTTCTTTACTTTAAGAACACTAATTACTTTGCATGACCTTGAAGATGGGTATTAAAAATGAATATTGAATGTTCAGGTGATGTGATATTATTATAAAATGACATTTAATACATAATGATATAGCCAATGTTATTTACATTATTAAAGTAACTTAAATACCACTAATGGGCAATAAACAGTAATAATAAGCAACCACTGCACTTAGTTTATTTAATGTTCCAACAAAATCAACTAGTGCAGCTAATTAATAATTAATGTAGTCATTTGAACAATGTGTGACTATCAGAACGTCACTAAGAAACTTCAAGTAACCATTAAAGCTGTTTTTAAAAATCATTTATAACTAGAGCCCGACTGATATATCGGTCAGCTGATGTTGACCTATGGCAGATATATTGGCGTTGTCCGATATGTGCCAATATATACATTTATTTTTTAAAGTTATATTGGCAGTCTTTTATGTATATTTGACCCTTTTTTGTTTGTTGAATCATCTGTGTCCTCACATTCACATGCCCCTTCACTGTGCAGGTGCTACATTACATTATTTTCAGAAAAGTCAAAGACTGGGAGACATGAACGTACTATTAAAAAACTCTAGTCCTAATCAGTTAAGAGGCTGTAGTGTTACTTTTTCCCTGAGGCAGCGCAGCAGGAATGAGTGGTAAGACAGGCTTTTAGAACAATAATTAAAAAAATAAAAAATATAGTGTGTTCTTTAAGACTGTGTGAACAAAAGCCACTGTTTTTTTTGGTTTTTGTCTTAAGCTGTTGGCAAATCTGCACAGACGTCATTCAGATTGCTCATGACTGACTCAGTATCATCAGAATCCAGGCTCAGGGTAAACTAAATGTTGCATGCAGAAATTGGATTCTTAACTAAGACATTTTTTAACGTTTCTCCCGAAGGAGCTGACACAGCTTCGGGTCGATCGCACAACAGTCGCTCTGTTGTGCGCTTGGCGAGCTCCTGGCCACCACTGGGCCTCACTGGATGAATGTGGACCTTTAAGAGTAAACCACACACACACACACATACATATGCACATTTATATATACACACACACACACACAGAGGCAGGCATGAAGGTAAGCAGAGAGGCACACACACATACACACACAGAGTTGGGAAACAGTGTGCACATACATACGGCAGCTATAACTTTTCATAATTAAAACCCCATGTCACATACGGCACGCACGCCACTCATGAGTATCGCATAAACAAACAACACCGATAGAAACTAAGCTTCGACCGCACACTGTTACTTTCACCGTGCAACAATCTGGACGAGAAAATACTTCAAAAGCTCTCACACTTTCAGCTGTGCTGCTAAAAGTAGGGCCTCCATGGTATAGGGATACAAATGACCTAATCCAGGATAAACATATAGCTGGGCGGTGGAGGAGAGGGTTTATATGTCTGTGCTATGGACTGAACAGCATGCCAGTGTTTTAGGAGGCAAACTACTACCCAGAATACCTCCTGGTTGCTTCCTGTGCAAATGGAATACCAACATCTAAAAGCGCTAGCTATTAATAAGGACTGTTTATGAGCCGTTGCGCAGCCTCTCGGATATATGTGTTTTTTTTATGCACTCAGCACTAGTTTATGCAGGTGGTTATCAGCGTAAATCCACATGAAGGCATGTGCAGGCTAGAGATGAAGTTACACGGCTGCGTGCTCATCAACGCTATTAGTTTCCACCGGCATTGATTGCTTTGACACTTCGTGCCGTCCAAGCGTGGCGATAAAACGGATCGGTTTCGCTCATGCCAAATTGAAGGTTGATATACGGCTCCTCTTTCAAGGCGGGGTATCGATGCCAACCCGAGAGCGTGCGAACCAGCCGCTGACTTGTAATTTCAGGATCTGAAGGGAAGATAACTGACGTCTGAAGATGACAAAAACACAACCAGCCGACCGATCGGGTGCTCTGTTGTAACATGCAAGACTGATCGTGATGGACTAGCGTTTGCTGAGGACAGCGGTGACACCTGTTAGTGGGTGGGTATGAAATAGTGACTTGTCCAGCCAAGGCCTAGACCAGTCATGGTGCCAACGCAATGAAAGTCATTCTACTGTCAGGTTTTAAAGTGACATGGTAGAAATAGAAAGAGGAATCAATAAAACACACTCTTGGTCAGTTCAATACACTCAATAGATTCACTCTCAGGCAGCAGTTTTTAGCAAAAAAGGTGTGATAAATGCTACCAACAAATGGCAAATTAGTTAGCAACTAGCTGGTAAACATAATGGGTAGTCTAAAGACCCACATATCTCACTCAGGAGTTGGTGGAGACCAAAACAGCACAAAAGGACAGTGATTTCTTTATTAAATGACTTATATTGTTGTATATATTATTCCTTTTTTAAACTTCATTAGGTGGACACAAACATGACTCCAAATGAATGCTACTGTTGCTCTGTGTCTGATGGATGTGCACATTGGTAACGGTTTGCAATATGAACAATAAAAAAAAAAGGTGCCAGGTACCATAAACAAACAACAAGGCCATTAAATGGCAAAAATATAAATGAATCAAAACATCATCAGTTATTCGTAGAGCTTTAACACCCCAAAACCTATCCAGTTTGTTTAGTTAGGAATGGACAGTGGCTACTCCCGAGACACATGTGGAAAAAACTAATTGTGTCACAAGTTACTAATTCTTATATTGTTACATTACATGGTTGGAGCTCAAAAATAGGTTACCACTTCAAACCAGTGACGGGAGCACAGACAAAAATACAAAAAGCAGACATCTCTCATGTGAAATAAACAACATTGTTTTAACTGGCAGTAAACAGTGTGTTTATGTGGAAACCCATCACTTATAGTAAGTATGTCGGATAAGAGATCAGGCTTTCGGGGCTTTTAAACACGCTTCATTTACACGAGGGATGCGCAGACTGAGTAACTTGTCAACTTAAGAGTCAAGATGTGAGCAATATAGTCCACAAGCTGCAGCAGCGTTAAGTGTACTAAGGTTTTATAGTCATGAGCATAATGTGAAGGGACAGTTTTAAAAACACTAAAAGAGATTTAGGTCAATATTAGAGCCTCTAAACATCGCTCTCCCTGACCTGACTGATGATGTCTAACTCCAACAATGTGACCACACAGGGCTGGGAGATATTAATGATGTCTGTAAATACACCTCTCCCTAATCCAATCCCATGCAGACAAACACACATACACATACACACACAGACGAACACATAATCTGCTTCTTCACTCAGGCCTGAGTCAGAAGACCAGGGAGATGAGCTCAGCTCCAGCTGGATGCTGAGGCAAGCTTTAACTCAGTCAGCCACTCCCCTGGTCCTGCATAACCCAACACAGACCTGCACTGCCAAGTTGAACATGGCTGCCTGCTACAGTACCTAAATCACAACCACTCTAAATCAGTAACGCTCCCAAGAAGATGCAATATTTCATTTGCATGTTGTTTCCAGCCAGATTGGCACAGAGGGGACACACAGGCTGTATATGTAGTCTGCTAATGAAATTAGAATGGCTCATCTGTGTGGATGTGAACACTGCTACAGTACACGGACCTCGGCAGGCAGCCCACACTCTGACTGGGCCGGCTTTAAGCAGATTTATGGTCTCCGGTGGGGGAACAGGGGGATTTTTGGTCCAGACCTAAATCATGACTGAAACTACGAGGAGCTAATTAGGAGAGCAGTAGAGCAGCAGTCTGGGGACTGTGTGGTTTTCAGTAGGTCCACCACCACTGAACATTGAGTTACATACAACAAGCCTCTCTCTGCCATGCGTGGCAGCAAGCAGCAGTGTGAAGTACGCTAAAAATCCATGCTGAGCTTTGTTTGGAACTTGAGTGCTGAGTCACCTCCAAGTCAGAATTTCTGGTGTTAGTTAAGTAGCCATCTGGGCAGCTTTCAGTAGGCAGAGCGCTACTCAGAGAGCTCAGAGCTACTAGCTGTTCATGGTTTTGACGAATGTGTAATGTGCACCGGGACTCATCTCTGCATAAAGTCCTTAGCTCTGCCATTCCACCGAGAGCAACAGGAAACTGTATTTATCTGCACTGCGGCAGAAACAAAAAGAGACTTTTTAAATCGGCTGATTTTCTGAGGGAAGAAATCTGTCAATCAATTACCCTCCAGCCTGTAACAATGGCAGTACAAATACAGGCACCAAAAGACTAAAAAGATAAGAAGCAACGTACGCTCGCAATCGAAAATAAAAGATATTGATTGCATCTCAGCCAAACCCCCTTCCTCCCCCTCCCCCCCCTAGTGTTCAGAATACTCATCAGGCGGTTTCCTCACCTCAGGCCCACACCCTCCTCTAACTAGGCAGCATGTGTTGGTAATTTGCAAGCAGTTGATGTTGATTAGCTGGGTTATGACACCCTGCGACCTTAGCTGTATCCAAGTGCATAGACACACATTCTCCAATTAGCCCTGTGGCGTTTGGCTATCAGGCTTTACGGGGCCATAAGAGGAGTTATGTGAAATGTCTGCAGGGCTTACTTAGACTCTTTCTTTCTCTCTCATACACACACACACACACACACACACACACACATACAAAATGCATGTTCGCAAGCTGCATTTACATACAAGCAGTAATTTACCGTACAGCTCTGTGGAATACATCACATAGGGCTCATCCACAGAGCCAGCTAATGATGTGTACAAGCATAATGTGCACTTCTTTTTCCTCACTTCTTGCACATCTCTCTCCACTGAACTTATGATACACCCCATCCCCCTCCCCCTCATCACCACCACCACCAACACAGCCCAAATGTGAACTCATAACAGCAAAATTGTTCTTGGGTAACTTTGTTTTTGCAGGCACACTGTTGCTGGGAGTGTGAAGTAATTCGATCTGACACTTGGAGTGGCGATGTGAAACAACAAGAACACAGAAATGTTAGCGCCAACTGATACCACAGCCTTGTTGCCTCTAAAGCTTTTTGTTTGCTAACGGAGAGACCATTTCTGCTAACGTTTTCTTCTTGAGCTGACGTTTATTTTGGCTGCGTGAATCCTTTTAAATATTAGACAAAGATAAATTGTCACCACCCAAGTGTTTAAAAGATTGTTCAACTTATAATCTGATGAACTGAAAATCATCAATATTAATAATTTAGCAAGAGAGAATTTAAACGTTTGCAGATTCTGGCTTCTCAAATGTTAAAATGTACTGCTTTTAATTTATCCAACACTTTGGTTTATGACAAAAAACCCAGAAAAACATCTGATTCTACTGTTGTTTGCGTTTAATAACACAAAACTAATAAGAACACGGAAAACATCACACCCGGTTGTTGTCATTATACGTTACGTTAGCATGTAGCTCAAAGCACCATTTTGCCAAAATACAAACTTGCAGAGCTGCTAGTGAGGCTGTGGAAAATAACTTATAATTTTACCTTCTCAGTCTTACACATTACAGTCCTTGTAGAGTTTAAAACTTTATTTCAAAAAATGTACACTTTCGACTACATGTTTGTGACTTAAAGCGCTTGAAGGAAAATGTATTTTTTCTGTCTTATACGGTTCAATAAATCAGCATGAGTTTCCTCTTTTGTTCTGTTGGGCCACAGATAACTCAGCAGCAGTAAATCTTGTGTTATCTGGTCAAGCACACCGTTAAAGCGGCGCATACATGATAGCATAGCTACCAGATCAGATAGGCAAGTCGGACCCTTACACTTTCGAGGCCAGCAGCTGGTCTCCCCAACTTTCAGTCACTTCCTCAAAACGGACTCCATTACCGTGACAAGAGGTAATATTCTTGCAACAGCGCTCCGTGCTTTCTTGGCCCTGCGTTGCGGGGACAAGTGACAGATTTAGTGCTGCTCTTGGATCCGACGGGGGGCTGAAATGACTTAATAAAGTGAGGCTGACATTTTGAGTATGAAAGAGGAAACCCGAAGTTGAGAGGTTGGAGCGAGGACGCCAGGACTGTTTCCTATCCTTTTGGACGTGTGCTTGAGTGCGCGGGGAGCCGCTGAAACCGCCAGAACCTGATCTACAACAGTACACGCAGTAACTGTCAGGACCCCTCTTCTACTGGAGGGGGGGTGGACACAATGTTGGTATTAGAGTAGAGACAACCTTGGAAACAATCACCGGGGCTTTCGAGTCAGCTTCCTCTGTGGGGAAACCTGGAGCAACCAGAGAGACCAAAAATGAAAGTTGAGAAAGTCAGGGAGCTAAATATTACATCATAAAGCGAAATCCAGCTAGTCTAGATTGATGTCGATCTCAAAAGATCATGAGATATTTGCCAGGTTGTCTTCCAACACATTCATCAACTGAATGAATTCTCTATTCCTATGTTAAACCTGCATGAAAATGAACCAAAATCCTAAAATAGGACCTAGAAGATGTGGGAACCCGTGATAATGACTTCACTTTACAAAACTTCCTGACTCCACAGGTCTAAATCTCAATCTGGCTCTCTGGAAGATGGAAACACATGAATGCACATGGACACAAACCACACATAAAGATTTAATTCCTCGCAGATACGCACACACACACACACACACACACAAACAGAGTCCGGCAGAATAATACTGAGCCAGTCCTGTGGGTTTTCTCAGCTCGCCAATAAGCTAGACTAGTCCTGTGTGTGTGTGTGTGTGTGTGTGTGTGTGTGTGTGAGAGAGAGAGAGTGAGAGAGAGAGATTACACCCCTCCTCCCTGCCCCCCAACCCTCTTCCCTTGTCCCTCTACTCCTCTCCCTCCCAGACATGCTCTGATGGAGAGATAAGTTGAAGGTCATCCTGAGAGAACAGAGGCTCCACTCAGGAATGTGTGGAATGACACTCTCTTGTTCTACGGACAAAAAGCATATCAGAGGCTGGTATGGGTGTCATATGGGCCTGTGTCATCACCGTGCTCAATATGAGCCGGGGACTGACGACTTGATTTAGGCAAGGAGCACAGTCAGCAAGCTAAGTTAACGACCCCAATTTTCTTTTGATTATCCTCTTTGTTATGTGAACAATTTTCAAAAAATGAGGTAAAATGAGACTAAGTGTGAGATTAAATTGCTACTCTGGCAAAACATCAGTCTGAATCTGAAATAATTCACAGAGCGCATCTTTTGTGCAGCTGTTTATATGCAACCAAAGCAGTTGTTGCGGTGCTAAAATACTCTGAGAAGCAACGAGAAGCAAACTATTAAATAAAAACGGGTGAAAAATGGGACGCACTTCTGAAAACAAAATCCCTATAAAGAATCTTGTAAAAATTAAAGCTCTTTTACTTTATGCCAAGGTGTTTCTTTTCCAAACAGTGAAATTCCAACTTCTGACATCAATCTGATGAAATACGAATACATTATAGCTTGTCTAGTTTGAAAACTGGTGTTTGGTTAGGCAAGAGAACATGACATTTTTTTCCACACCATTAATCAAAACTATAAAGGAGATCCAAATGATATATCAAAGATATGAACCTAGTGATAACTGAGCTCTTTATTGGCAATGCGAGTCTAGGTCTGCTCGTACACATTAATAATGTGTTTGCAACGTGCGAGCCTCCCAGCTGCTCCTACCCTGAGCTGTGCAGGCCGGATGAGTCAGCAAGTGAGCTGGAAGAGAATGAATATGGCTGCACATCTGTCATAGAGCGAGAGAGCGGCCTTGCCAAATTCACTGCTGACATGCAACATCTAATAATCACTGAAAATGTACACGCATGGACGTTATCATGGAAAGCATGGAAGGCTTCAAGTGTAGGGAAGTACACTGATATGTCCGAGAGCTTATCCAGAACGTTCCCATCAGAAGAGATGAAAAAGAAGTTTGATTTACAGTGAGATGGGTTGATTTTAATGTTTTTTTAAATTTTCTCTAGTGAAGCTTAAAGGTGCATGTTGCAGGAAACAAAAATGAGCACTAAGCTGCTACAATTGCTCTTTCTTACCCCGTGTAGCGTGTCATGAACCAAAGACAAATGAGGCTGCGTCTGGGATGTTTTACAACATCCCCACAAAACACTACGCCGTGTGTTTTTTGGCCTTCTGCTGCATAATTTGACAAGTTCTACGACACATCCTGACAAGACCGTAGGCTATGATTGGTCAGTGTCCAATTTGTAGTCTACCATGCCTCTTGGCTGGGTTACAGAAAGAATTTATAACCAAACCTCTTATCTGACACAGAGGCTAAATTGATGTGTAGTCTGGTCCCAGCATTACCTTGACTGGAAACATATCTAGCCAGGCCTTTATATTAACTGACAGTTTAATTGATTGGTAGCAAAATTGTAGCAATGTGCCTGCAAGAGGCAAAGAGGAAGGAAATTGCTAGCTGATGTGAACAAAGGCAGATTTAAAAAAGGTTTTATGAGTAAGGAAATGTATTTAACATATTTCTGAGGCCTAGATAATACACACTTCATTTCAAGTGCATTCTATCCAGATAAAACTCAAGTTTGTACATTTACATGTACGCATCAGGATTGAACCAACTCCTGTCCAGAGGGTAGTGGACCAGGCAATCAATCTCTAAAGGTTATTGGTTGTTTGTTATCTGGCAGCTATCTTATCCACATTAAGGTGACTGTGTGTAAATGTAGCTTTTAAAAATTACAAATCTAACTGTTGCAAAGCAGATATAAAAATTGAGGAGAGAATATCTGACATTTGGTGTTTAGTGCAGGCTGGACTTGCCTCCCCCCTTGCTGATAGAGGCCACTGGGCTTTCGCTTCACCTTGGTGGTCCCTGTGCTGCCAGCCCTTTTGCCACACTCACAATGGACCACACATCCAGCTCAAAGGAGGAAACGCTGGGGCTGAAAGTGAGCAGTGGGTCAAAAACTGGACCAGACTGGATGTGCTTAGATAAGCAGAACCAGAGGGATCTGCCCCTTAGCAGACAAGCAGACAGCCTCCAGGCACTGCAGCTTTTGAATTAACCAGCAGGAATAAGGAGATCCTGTTTTTAAATTCCACTCCCCTCTTTGTCTCCTTCATATTTTCTTCTTCCATCAATATGGTTCTGTAGCCTTTTTTTTTAATCTGTGTTCCAGATGGGAAGCTGAACAGGAATGTTTTCTCAAGCTTTCTCTACAGTGACCAGACATACACCATCCCCTTCTTTTGTCCCGTCTTGTTTTACAGTATACAAAGCTCCTTTCAGTGCCTTAACACAATCGTTGTATAGACTTGACAAGCTGGTGATGTCACACTTGCCAAATCAGTGCCCATTTAGTGGACTCCTCCACAGTGAAAATGTAAGACTTAAAAAAGAACTCTTCCTGTTCTTCCTCGCAAACAGCCAACAACTTGAGCTAGCACACCCTGAACCAATGCGAGTTTTCAGATCTTACATTATTTCGTCTTCTGATCAAATTCAGCAATTCTTAAATCAAGTTGAAAAAGTAGAACATGTTAATTCTTGATGTTTTTTCAGTTCCTTCGATATTCCAAGATTCATTTTTCTCATTGGTATGCCTCTCTAGAACTGTGTCCAGTCCCCTATGCCAAGCATATTGCTCTTATTGTAAACTAACCAATCCCTCTAACCTGAGTCATGCACTCAGTCTGCTTTATAAAACCAAATATATGAACTATACACTCTTCAAGCATACATTACCATGTTAAGTCTATACTGCTCTAACTTGGATTTACGATGCAGACAAATTACTTTTCTTTACTTGGCACCAATGCAAAACAGTAAACTTGATTTTATATACACAATTCATAACTTCTGGCTAAATGGTGCAGAGTATAAATGGTATGCCTCTAAGAAACAGAGGAAGGTTTGTGTTCTTATCATTCATTTAATCCTGAATAATTTATAATTCATCTCAGGTGCTGCTGGATCTTCGCTCCAGCTGTAGTCCTTTTTTTTTTTTCTTGAGATGAGTCTTGTTGATCACTTTCTCCTGACATGTCCGCTGCCATCATTCCTTCATCAAGGCCTTGAGCTTCTCCTTTAAGACACGCTTGTTTACAATTTACAGATTAAGCCGTGGAATGAACGGTACAAAGGCAGGATATTTTCGAGGAGGTATAAAAAGCTTTGTTGAGCGAACAGGCTAATTGACTAAAGTGAATCATGTGTTTGTGGGCGAGCGTTCCCTCCTCCTCCTCTGGTTCCAGCTGGATGATTCTTGTTCTCGTGATGAGGGGAGTGCAGTTTTACTCTCTGTGTTGACTTTTACTCTCTGTGTAGGAGCTGGACAAACAGCTCAGTCAGCTGTGAAAGCCGGTGTGTGACGGTTTCCTTTGGAGACGCGACAACAAGGGAATCAGGGTGACACCGCGACCAGGTGATGGCAAGTTGAAGATTACCGTAATCCCCGTTTAAGTGATGTAAATGATATGCAGCTGACTGGTGTTTCTCCCTAAATTAACCTTCGCCTCGGCACTTAGAACCGTACCGTGTGAGTTTTCCTTCCCAAAACATGTAAACAGTGGATTTAAATGGGAACTTTATGGAGAGTCCTGAGGTGCGAGCCCACAAGGCACACGCTGTGAAAATCACACAATGCTGCACTTCATTAACTAACTTTAAACTGCACGTCATGTGTCAGTCAAACTACAACTCAACAGCCTTGCTTTTGGGCTCTCTCTGTGCGATTCTAAATGATTAACAGGAACAGCTCGAGCTGAACGATTACAATGACACCATTCACGATGGACACTGCGAAAGGATGACATTCATTTTTCCCCCCTAAGTCCAGACTTAATATTTAGCTCCAGAAATTCCATATTTGGACACACTGACACGGAACGAAGCATCAAAACCACCAAGTTGCATTTTTTCCTCGGAGAGTCATACTTGATTAATCAGAGGTTGTGTTGGGGGGTTGGGGTGGGGGGAAGAGAGAGAGAGAGAGAGAGAGAGAGAGAGAGAGAGAGAGAGAATAAATGTGTGCTCAAGATGAGGAGAGAACCATCTGAGAAAACAGCCAAAGAGACACTGAAGGCTGAGAGAGAGAAAAACAGAGAGTGAGAGAGAGAGAGAAAAAGTGAGTGTGAGGCTTTCAATGTCAGGAGGGGCTACTTGTCATTTCAGCACGATGGCATAGAATCCTCTTGGAAAAGGCGAACCAGGAGAGTTATTTCGCCGCCCCTCACCACTGAGTGAGTGGAGTCTCCAGTCTGGCCCCCTAGAGTTTCTGCATCATGTAATTTAATTCATGGGCGGCAAAAACACAGCCGAGCGAGGGCTCAAACAGGACGAAGACACACAACCGCAGCGGCCATTTATGAATGACTGTGATTTGGTGCTTTTACTGCCAGACAAATGAGCGCAAAAACATCTGAGAAAACATTTCCAGGGATTCTAATAACAAAAAAGTTAATCCTCTCTTTCGAGCCTGCAAACATGGAGTCCTAGAATAAGAGCTGAGACTATGACTTGCTATGAGATCTTATTGTTAGCCTGTGCCATACCAGTACCAGCGGTGGCCGTTTTATAGCCCTTGACCTCATAGTCTTGGCATGCTCTTCTCAACACAAAAAGGTAAAAGATTTGTTTCTTTTAATCCAGCGGGGCCATGTCTAGCTATTCTTAGAGATGTTATGTTGACATAAGTGGATTGTTACAGTTTCGGCGGTACAAAAAAAGAACTGAAGTCAGCTTCAAATGGCAAGACGTATTACTAACAGCCATCGTATGTGAGGCAGCACATGATCTAGGCGAATAAATGAATAATTGATTTGGAAGCATTTCATGGCCACATTGAATCTGGGTGGAATTATATGTTCTCAATGGATTTGGACACCGCAATCCTGCCCTCCACCCCTCCCATTCCTACCCGTCCTTCATTCCTTGTTAGGAGCTGTACACAGAGAGGAATTCAACTTGTGTCACTGCAAGGTGTCAGAGTGAAGTGAAAAGCCTAAGGCACACGGATGGGTAAGGCTACAGGAGGAGGAGGAGGAGGAGGAGGGGGGGTATGCAAAAGCCTTGGCCCCCCCCCTATGTATGAAGCTGTGCTCAATTCCCTGGCGAACACCCAGCCTGACATCTGATTACCCTGAGCCTGGTTCGAGGCTTCTGTGACTCGAGTCAGAGGAAGGTCATAGATGAAAGAACCGTTTGATCAGAGCTCCGTCGGCCTGCCCCTAATGTACACGCTTACATAAATATTGACTGGATTTGGAGGGCCATGTAAATTGTTCGGCGGTAGAAAAGCAGAGGAGATAGCCGGAGCACGCTTGACGGAGTCCTTCAGGCTTTGAACATGTTTGGAAGTGTTGACTCTCACCACTTGATGAATGACTCGCCCTTCAAAAAGAAACGCCGTCATAATGAAGCGTGTTTTCCCCATTTGAATGGATGTGTAACGTACGTACGTGCTGATGTCCACAGTTTTAATGCAGCGGCGGGCGAGATGAAAAAACCCCAATCCACTTGTTTGGCACTTGCAAATGGGTAGTGATCGATGGGAAAGGCACTTGTCTGGACATATTCTGAAGGAGCCTTCAAAAGGTTGGCTCGAGTAAGGATTTGTACATGTGTCTAAAAAAACCTTTGTCCAAAAAAAATCCATCTTAAGTGCAAATGAAGCTGAGCCTTGTTCTGACTATTCAAACATTCTACCCAAGAAGAACTCAGCAGGACAGCAATAGTGGGGGAGAAAAAAAAAAAAAAAAAAAAAAAACGTCTATTGTCGCTCCAATCCAGCCAATGGGCTCGGTAAGGCTTTCAACAAAGGCTGCAAAGCGAAGCACATTTGGTTCAGATCAGCGAGGTCGTGACCCACAGGGTTTATTTGGACCTTTGCACCAAAATAATCACAGGGCTCTGACTCTGCTGTGACAGACATTAACAGTCTGGAACCACTTCTCTTTTCTAACCCTACCTGAAACGTGAACTTAAGGGGCTAGAGTCGGTGCCATGAACATTTCCTAATTATTGTTTGAATTATGGGAGCTCTGGAAGTGGAAATGTTTCTTGCAAAAGGAGATGAAATGCTTCTTCTAGGAGCAGGAGAGTATGTCAGTATTACAACGCTGCGGCTACCCGGAGGTAAGGGACTGGGAGGAGGTCCAGATGAGACAGAGAAGCTTTCATTTTTCTTTAACCTACACCTTTATGTACAGAAAACGGATGGACATGTGGTTCTTATTTCCTCAGCGAGTTTAACACGCAGGGATAATGTTTGAAAATATTATTGCCGCCATCAAATCTAGCAGCTTTTTGTGGCATGAAAATGTTGACAGTGAAACTCTGGTTATAGATGTGGTTTTACAGATGTGGAGGAGTTTGAACTGGGCGCCGATCCGAGCAGCATTGGTCCTATGTTGTCTGAGGTTGTTGTCTGTGAGCAGCACTGTTCAAACAGCACCAACTCAAACTCACTGAACATCAGATAAAGGCCTTGTCTTGATGTGCACAAGGGACTACTGGAAGAGGGTTTACATTTTTTGGCTCCAACTCAAGGAATTTGAGCCACGGAGCATATTCCACACACTTTGTTTTTCTTACCTGAGATACCTTGTTTAAATTTTTAATTCCAGGGTAAGACAGCAACTATGTGGCACAACAAACGCTATAGTTTATCTTAGATGTTCAAGGTTTTCATGACAGGCGTTGGATAAAAAGAGTTTCTTATTTCTTACACTAATAAAATCCAAGATAGAGCAGGGGTTGTGTATATTCTTTTTTTTTTCTTCTCCTTTTTCGAACTCATAAGCCCAAAAATAAAGGGCCTTGTGTAAGATCCGGTGTGTGTGGACGCCAAGCCCCAGCAGTCAGCATGCCTTTGCTGAGAGACAGCAGCTGTTGGCCTGATATAGCATGGCTACAGAGCAAAGAGGCCACAGTGTTAAAACCAGCGTTGTTCTTTCACAAGCTCTCTCTCTCTCTCTCTCTCCCTCTGAGAAAGACTTCAGGTAGTTTTTTTTTTAAATAGCATCAGAGGAAAAATCATCAAATTCATGTTCCCGTTCTCACTGTTGATGTAAAATAAGAGAAGTCTCTGGGATGTAAAATTTAAGAACAATGTAAAACGTAATGTCCACAAAGGGGATTTCAAAGCCAAACACAGAGCGATGCAGTTTCCCCCTTTTTGTGGCCTAATTCTACTTTATCTACATCAGTCTGCTTCAGGTGGCTGGATTCCTGAGCTCTCATATTTTCCATGTTGTTTTATGTTCTGTTATCGCCAAGAGTGCGTGCCCTGGCAGAATAAGTCGAGATGATGCCCTGTGATATGAAAACAAAAGAGAAATAGATATCTGGTGTAAATCTATGCCGTGTCTGAAAGATGGTGGTGATTTTGTGCTTAGCGAGAACTAGACAGCGCAGAAATCAAGAATTCACGGAGGGTTCGGGGGCTTTAACCCCTTAACCCTAATCCTAACCCTAATCCTAATCCTAACCCTAACCCTAACCTTAACAGACATGCAAAGAGAAAACAAATAACTTCTGTCTCTTTTGGATGGAAAAAAAGCTTCTGTTGCCTCTCCTAAGCGAAGAACATTAAAAGATGTTTCATCTCTGTTGTGCCAGGTATATAATAGCATCTCAGTTCTATTCTCCCAAAGAGTTAGGGGTGTAACGTAACCTGTATTCATCCCGAACTGTCACGGTACAGATGTTACGGTTCTGGACTGGGCGGTCATACGAAGAATACGAACATATGTAACTTTGAAAATAGTTAAATAACCCACTTACTCCGGCACGTGGAACAATAATTCTAGAGCAGTTCTACCTGGAACAATTTGGTAGTGCACCACTTAGTATAGGTATTAGTATTATTATAGATCCCACTGCTTCTTTTTTGGCTAGACACACCTGTGTAACATTATCTAGCCGGCTTAGCCATGGTAGTCTGGTTACCCTGTAATGTGGCTCCCATCAGAATGACATATGAGTAACCCATATCAATGACCAAGTGCATTACTATTAATAAAAGACGCCTTGTTATCTCTGTAGTGAAACAATACCCCCCCCCTCCTCTCTCTCTCTGTGACAGTCGACTTTGAGTGAAGCCATTCAGCACAACTATAAATACATTTGATTTCTGGCATAGACAGATATATGACATCATTAGATTATTAATACTGAGGCATCAGTCATAGAGCAGTGTGTTCCTGTTGTAGCTGCTGGAGGTGGAGTTAGGTTGAACTACTTTATATACAGTTAGACCATAAATCAGCCCCAAAACAGCTGTCAGCAGGTGTCCTGACTCCCTACAAGAAACAGAAAGGTTGTTTTCTTTTTCCACTGCTGCACAATTAAAGTGTGTCAGTAATAGTTTCCACTGCAGCACAACTAAACTATTTCAGTAATAGTTTTGGTCAGTGAGCCACTGTTGGTTGTTTGCATTTCTAAAAGACCAATATGTTATTTTCTACCTCTCTTTTTTTTTTTTTTTTTTTTTTTCTTTCTTGCTCTCTGGAAATCATACCAAAAAACGCATGACCCCGAAACCGAGGTACATATTGAACCGTGACTTTTATAGACTTTTTTACAACCCTACAAAGAGTTAAAGAAAATCAATTGTTTTTCGTGAATGTAGACTCACCGCTGCACACAAACTGGAACATCTCAGCCCTCTGCCAGAGAGAGAAGCTGCCTGCTTTACCTCACAATAATTTTCCATCTTCCCACTTGGCACTGGCAGCCCCAACCCCCCCACTCCCCCCTCCATTTATATTCAGGGTATTCTGTCGCAGAAGAGGGGAGTGTGGAAACTACAGTGACAAAAGGCTTAATTTCCTTGTATTTAAAAGTAAGCCCAAGGCAGCTGGGCTTATGGTGTTATGAGCATTAAAAAACAGGCCTACAAAGACTCACAAAGGCCTATTGTCCAGCCAGGGATAGGCATGACGTTAGAGACATTAGACGTTAAATTACACTTCTTTTTCTTTTCCTGGACTGCTTTTGCCTTTCTGTTTTGAGACTACTGTTTTCATAAGATGGCAAGGAGAGAAAATGTTCTCTTTCAAGTTAGCTGGGAACTTTTACTCAGGGGGATATCCTTTACCACCTGCACATATCAATCATGCATTTGGCCAAGCGCTTGGCTGGAATACGGAGGGAAGAAGGGGGGTAAAGAAAAAAAAAATCTGCTTGGATCTCACTCCAAGATGCAGACAAAATGGCTGCCAGTGTGCATCAGCTGGCATGCCTCCCTGATTAACCGCTGCATATTCTCGCAGCTTCTAATCAAAGCGCTCCTCTGTTAGCGGGGAGTAAAGGTATCTTTATTGACACCTTGGCGTTGACCTTGGCACGGGGCTCGGCGCTCTCAGCCGGTGGTCCAGAGCTTCTCCCTGAGCCTGCCAGTTATTTTCTCTGCCTGAGCACTATCGTATGTCATAATCTAAAGGAATTTGTGGACACAACCGATTCAACCCCAGGTACAAGGTGTACCATTTTAAGGAGACGACTGAATGCTCAAGTAGATCAGCAGGAATGGAAGAGACAAGTTATTAAACATATGCTTTCTATAAAAGAGTTTAATACTGACATTTCACTGCATAATTGAACAGATATTCACACTCTGATACTTAGTAGGTTGATTAAAAATGATCACAGCTTCTTTTAAGGAGATTCAGTACAGAAAAGCTGTGATTTTCCTCTTTTTTTAATTACTTGGTGATACAGAAAATGAGGCACATACTCAGGTGGAGTTAGAAGATAGAGGAGTGTGCACTTGCAAGCAGAACACCTGTATATTCTCAGAGAAAGGGGGAGTATAAGGAGACAGCACACTTTTACTTCCCACTAGAATAACTCATCTTCTGAGGGGAGGAAAAGAGAAAAGAAAGAAATAAGACGTGAGAGCAGGGATGTGTGAGGGAGGCGTCTGCAGAACATCTCTATCTCTTTCTCTCCCTGTCCCTATGAAGGTTGCTCAATGAGGCAGGGCCAGCCATTCCTCCAGGCTGTTTGTCAAAAAAAAAAAAAAAAGGGAAGAGGAAGTCTTGAATGAGACAGAGGTAACACTTGAAAAGGGAACATCTCTCTCAAGGGGGAATGAGAGAAAGGCCAGAGCAAAGCGGCGTAACAGAGACGGAGAAGCACGCTGATGAACAATGTTTTCTATTTGCACACATTTGCATGAGAAAAGGTGGCGCAGCGGCCACCAGTTCCACTAGTTGGCTGGTGAATGCAGGAAAGCTCTAAACCTCCTCGAGAGAAGCTGGGGGAGAATGGCGGGGGCGGTGGCTACTACAAAGCAGGATGCGTCTCCAGGATTAGTCGTCAGAGTGAAGAAAACATTTCGATAAGGGACGATGGGCTTTCACTTCTTAGCTGTGGTCCATCAATTCTAGTTCAACCATTGGCTTATTGTACTACACCACCAAACTCCTAGCAGCCATCTTCACTCACCACACAGAGAGAGGGGATAGGAAACATATTTTAATTGGAAAAAGAGCAGGTGTGCACTGCAGGACCACTGTATGTAAATCTGTCAAGTTAAGGAACATGTGCAGCAGTTCTTTCAAGAAAATATGTGTTGATGTAGTCCAATTAGCTCGGGTATTACGGAACATCTGTCACGTACAGAAGGGACAATTATGTACAGTGATGTCAACTCTGTGTGTTTTGCATCTGTTAAGCCCTAATGGAGCCTTACAAAATCAAACCTAACATCTGCTGGCAGCAGAGTCAGCCACGGCCACAGAGCTGCTGTGTGTAGAGCCGGATTAGGCTCACTTCAGTGCGGGCCTCACACTCGTTCTGAAAGGTCAGACTGGAGCTTTTTGATGTGAAAGGAGCGATACAGTTTAGAAAAGTCAAGCACAAACATGTTATATAAGTAAAGGTGGTGCATTTTAAGGATTTAGCTGAATTTAAGCAAATGGCCTATAGGGTTTGGAACAGAACAAGTTACATACTATGATTTGGCTTTATATTAGAAGAAGTGCTGTAATGGTTTTTATAGTAAAAACACGTATTCCACCTACAAAATCCAATCAAATGTGCTTGTGAGAACACTTGCAGTTATAAGTAAGCAACACAATTCCTGAGCCTTGATTTAAATTTGACCTGAAATGCCTAAACGTGACAGTCTTGATCTGAATTCCGTGAGCCGGTCGCACTGCGCTGGTCGGATCCATTTGCATTAAGTAGAAATTGAGTGCACTAGACTGCCGGATGCACTGCATTGCTCGCCACGCCGCATTTATCATGCGCTGTGTGGCCGTCATCGCCTGCTCTACAGGGAAGGCAGCAACCTCAGGCACATCTTCCCACCTCGCCCAGAATGTAAAAATACCTGAACATTAGCAGGCAGCTAGCTTTAATGCTAAAATCATCAACTGTGAGCATAGATTCTTGGTGACAGTCAGTCTTGCACTTTCTGTAGCTCTGAGCAACCGTTGAGTTTCATGATTATGGAAATTCAAATTAGACAAAGTGCTTCAGAGTAGAATACACTGAGGAAGTATATACATATAGAGAAAGTAAGAAAGGCTTTAAGTTGTGAAAGGCAGAATTTATGAACTTTTTTATTGTACTGGTGGCACATTCTGAAAAAAGAAGCTGTGCGTGATGAACAGCGAGTCTTAAGTAATGTAAAGCTGTGGGAAAAGCAATGAAGCCTACTTCATCATCTTACTAGAGCAACAACTGTAATGATTCCATACGAGACGGTGACAAGCGCACTCTGGCATTTTGATAAATGAGTGGAAATCTATAGCCTATAATCTGCTCAATGACCAACGTTGGGATCACACAATGCCACACGAACCATGTTTAAATCACTGTCAAGGCCTATATAGCCACTTCCATAGAAACAAATACATGCGTCACGTAAGAGATGGAATCTGTGTAATGAAAGAGGAAAGTCCCCTTCGTGTATCATCACGGATTTGGCACCGGTCGTAAAATAGACTCACGAGAACCCAGTTATGTCAGAAGAGATTCAACTGTAAGCCTAGACCAACTGCAAAAACAAGATACCAATGAAAAATAACAATAAAAATTGTACAAACAAAGCCGCACGCATGTCAACATCTGGTGATTTATTCTTACTGTAAGTCTACCACTGAGTCTTGGCAGCCTGTGTCTGTAGTTAACTGATTTCCCTGCATGGAGCCTTCCCTCCATCACCAGTCGCCATTTAGTTTTTATGTTTGTCATAATGTCTCTATATATCAGCTGTAAGTGGAATAAACTACCTCTATACAGGCTTAACGTTGACCATCTTTATTATACTTGACGTAACTACAATCATCTCTGCTGTGACTGCTCCTAAAGCACAGTCTGACATGAGTAAGACTGTAAGTAAGAGAAGCCTTCATTATTTCAACTCCACTGCAGCAGAAAACTAGCAAGAAAGATTTATAACATTTTTTTTTTCTTTCCCCAAAGCAGTTATACAAAGTTTGAAATTATGTTCAACACAGTGGATGATCAATCTGGTAGAAACTGTCAACATGTTCATTAAGCTGATGTTTTTCTTTTAAGGACTGCGCCCCGTTTCTTGCTTTGTTCCCTCACGAGAGTCGCTCTGTGATCTACTCCAAATCGTACGAAAGCTACACTGACAAGCCCGTGCTATTTTTGGTGCCGTGACAGAGACTTTTCAGCCGATGTGGTTGTAAGTAGACTGGCACAGTCTATAGCACTGACACACATGTTAAACTGTGGTGAAAATTTCTTAGCCACACTTAGGCTTTCTGTGATGTGATGGGCAGATCGGTGTCGATTGGGGAAAAAAAGGTCATTTTATGTATTTTATCTAAAAAATATATGTAGAAATTCAGAAATTGTGTGGTTTTTTTGGAATAATTGAAATCAACAATCTCACCTCAAGGTCTACTTAGTAGAAGCTCTGGGGCTTTTCAAATCTTGCCAACTTTTAAAGGCAACATGCACAAAAAGTCCTTACAATGCTCAGAAATATGAAAATCTACAATTTTAAAATGGAAAAATTGTAAATGCGGGATTGAAAGCTCCAAAACAACTACTGCATGGACCTCAAGGTGATATTATTTTGTCAAATTTCATGCCAAGAATGAACTCTGAAGCTGAACTCTCTGATTGCTATTGGATAATGGGAATTCTGACATTAAAAATGGCATTGGGATCTGAAAAGCAACACTTTGTGGTTTTACAGGGTTCATGTTCGGGGGTGTTGCTTTAGTGTTATCTTTGAGGATTTTGTGTAAAAAGGTCATTTCTTATTTGCCCTCATGGTGCAAACAGGCATATCTCATAATTATATTATGTAAAATGTTAATGTGAGCATGCAGGAGAAAATGGGTTGTGTTAGTATCAGTGATTTTCCGTTTTTTTTTAACTGAGATTATCTGTCAGTATATCTCTATTCTAATTAAGCTTTGTGGCTCTGGACATCAGCTAGATGTGAACATGCTTGTGTCAAGTCAGCTAAGCCCTGCAATAGAGAGAGAGGGAGAGAGAGAGAGAAAGAGACAGAGAGACAGAGTGGGCGGTGATTATTTCCGAGGGGCACTGGGAGGAAACGACGGGCCATTACAGCACAACTAAGGGTCTGTTAATCAGCCTATTAGGGTTTAATTGAGGGTAGTTAATTAGGAGTCGGTGGGCAGTCTGTGCTTGGGGGTCAGGGTCTGACATGAGAAGCAGCTGGCAGAGCAACCTGAGCCGATTGTTGCTGATCCATTTGCACAAGGCCGGTGATTGATTGGCAGGAAAATTAGTCTTAATTACACCTGCCTATTTCTGCCCCCACTTTCCACTCTTAAAACCTTTTAGGAGCAATATATTAATGCACTAACTCCAATGAGCGAGAGTCTGGCCGAGACAGTATTGGAGCAGAGCAAACACATTTACTGTAGTCCCAGACTGTACGTCTCCACAAAAATCATCAAGTGCCGGCTTGCCTTTGAGGACGCGAGCTGTTTAAACTGAGTGGAAAATACAATATTCTGTGTGCGGTGAGGGACGGAGACAAAAGCAGCCAGCTCACCTCATCTCTAGACTGAGACGACTCCACATCTTCAAAATCTTTTCTTTCTTTTTTTTGCCCCATAGGGAGCAGCAGGGAAAACAAAGATGTGCTTGTCTTCACTTCTTAAAAACCAGCTCTGCGTAGAGCAGCGTCAAACCACCAAAGCTGATTATGGACTCTTTAAAAGTTAAGATTTGATTTAATGTCCTGCTCCTGCCTCAGCTGGGACCACGGGGGCACAGGAATGTGGCTCGCTGCTAGGCTCGGCCCTCTTGGCCCGGGGGGTTGGATTCATCCTGTCTACTGTCAAGACAGGAGCAACGGAGCAAGGCCACATTCGGCTTTGCCCATCTGGGGAATAAACACACTGCCTTGCACAGGGACTAAAATCCAATAACGGGCTTGACAAAGGCCTGCTTCTTGCCTCAGAATGCCAAACAACATGTGATCCCCCTTAGGGAAATAACTTCTATGTCTGTTCCTCATAGCCCTCCGGGTCAGAAATAACGCCTGGGGAACTTTTGGCACATGTCCTGTTGAGGATGCCATGTGCCGCGACGGGATTCTTAACGAGAGTCGAGCCAATCAAACAATCCTCTCGTAGTCTTGACAATTTATTTCCAGAGAGGACCGATGACATGATAAGTACACCTTTTAAAAGGCACGCTCACGAAAGCTACTGTCAGATCCGATGACATTACATGTGCTCCGAAAAACCGAGGTTGAGAGCAATAATCATCAGTGGAGCCCTCAAGTATTACATTTCATTCAGAGCTTTCACGCACTGAACGCTTTGTAGTAAAAATCACACTTGAGAGCAGTGTCGTACAACATGCCATAAAAACCATAAAGAAGACTATTACTTAGTCAATCACAATGGAAATAAACATTATGTCATGACAGCTTTCAAGGGGTCGGAATAATATCTGGAATCTCTTAACAGGAAAGAGCTGATGTCTCCCCCCTGAAACTATCCAAATACCTCCATTTCTTTTTTGCCTTGGTTGGCGGCTCTGACACCAAAGAGGAAAAAAAAAAAAAAAAAAGAGTTCATCGACACATTTCGAACCCGCCTCTAACACAGCTCACCCCACATTTCTGTCAAGTGCGAGCTGGCGGGGTTTTAAACTGTCTCTGGCCTGGTGACTTGATACTTAAGGAGCTGCGGGGAAGTTTGAGGTGTTTAGTGGCTCACTGTGGGTAACATCGCAACTCATTGAGCAAGTGACAAGTAAGAAACTGCAGATATGAAGCCTTAAAGGGTGTCACACTTCCATGTTTTAAATATAGACATCAAATAATGAGGTAGTTTAAATATCAGATGGATTACTGTGCAACACTAAATTGGATCAAATTTTTTTTTCTGACATTTTAGTGAAATTAACTTCATCTGAAAGCCCAAAAGCCCATATATGTTTTTATAATCAGTATAAGCTAAAGTATTATGATCACGGGGCCAGCTTGTGTCTAATATAATAAAGATGATATGCTTGTAGTGAGTTACAAATTCTCAGGACGAGGCAACAAGGATTTTATATCCCTGCTGCCAGTAAAGTAGCTGTATTTAAAGCAGACTGCTTTGCATTTCACACACGCCTGACTGTAACTGCTGGCAGTTTTCCACTACAGTCCTCCCGCTCTTCCTGGAGCTCATCATGCAAAAAATACATTATCGATCTCAAACAGGTTAAACAAGTAGAGGTAACGAACGGCTAATCCGGCACGCATCATCTGTTACAAAGCTGGCACCAACATGCCCCGCTATTTTTGTTTCCCACGTTTTGAGACGCTTGTGGTTGAGTTGTTGACACTGCATAGAAAAAGGTTGTTCTGTTGACTTCAGGCCTTCCCATCTCCACTTTCCAATTCAAATGACATGCAGTTTATATATTTATATAAACATTGTCTTAGTTGGAACACAACCCCCTCCTCCTCTTCCACCCAAAGACATGCAAACAGACCCGTCCTCCATATTAGAACTGGCATGTCCCAATGTCAGTTTATTTTAAAGTAGTTGTTGCCGTTCACCCTCTGCGACCTAAGAATGTTTGCTGAGGATTTACAAGGTGATATTTACAACAGCAGCCCAGGCGTCTCCGTTCTCTTCCTATTTTCACACTCAGGAGCCCACACAGAAAACATCCACTCCAACCCCTCTGAGATCAGCCACGGTCATTCTGGGGATTGTGACATTGGCTTAGTCATATTGCACAAGCAAAAGAGGCTTGAAGAAAGTAAAAGGTCACTCCTTGCAGGAAAACACACACTCATGCAACAAACTCTTTGCCGGAGTTCCAGTATTGCTCAACGTGAAGTGGGATTGAAGACAAAAAAAAAAAGAAAGTTGGGATTGTAAGAACATGGTAAACTTGTAAACGTTTTTTTGAAATAACGTGTTATCAGTGGGCTATCTTAGAACACGATTAGAGGAGAGGCAAGGAGGAGCGCCCCTTCATACCAAACCCATCCTAACAGTTAAACTGAATCAAAACGTGTTTATCAAATCTCGGCCGCAAACGCGGGCAGATCCTGACCAAAGTGCTGAGATTTTTTAAGCTTGTGGGGGGGGGGGGGGGGGGGTGGAGGGGTAGTGAAAGCAAACACAGCTCAAGGTTTTTATGAGAAAAATGTCTAGCTGAACAAGGAGGCATTCATGTGCTGATTCATACCAGCCTGTAGCTCCGTTAGAGGACAGCCATCTGCTATCACACTCCCCCGCTAAGAGCCTGTTATAGAAGGACGAGCCGTGGATCATCATGTACATGTTACATCCATATAGACTTACTGGAACTAACACCTCTACTACAGGAAGAGAAAACAGCTCGGCGGCTGTTGACAGTGCCGCGGTGTTCTGCCTCTTCAGGTGAACGTGCTTTTCACTGCTCCATGTAACATGATTGTCCTTATTCGGAACGGCTGATCCCCACAGCAGTGTTATGCTATGCCTTGTGAATAGCTGTCAAAATTATCGCTTTTGTGGGCATGTAAGGCTTATTTCATGTTTGAGAGGACAAGAAAAAAAAATCCTTTTTTCAGTGTAATTGAAAATGAGGGTGGTGATGACTAAGGGATGGAACACTGAAGTTTCTGATTATATTCTTTAAAGCTGCACTTAATCATTGTTTTTATGTGAACAATGAATCAGATTATATACAATGTCAATGATGTCGCTGGTACCCACAGACAATTATAACCAAATCTCTTTAGCCTCTTTCAGCCAATCATTTTTGCTTACTGGCCCACTGCATCAGTCTTATCCACCTTGTTTACAGGTGTAGCCGGCAGCTGTGTCAGAGAAAAAGTGACTTCATACTACAAGCCCAACACCACAAGACTGGCAAGAAACTAGTGAGCATAACATCTATCAATCTGAACAGATGTTTTCCTCTGGAGGTAGATTGTTGTTATTATAGAATGTTACAAAATTCTGAAGATAAAGCCTTCATGGGAAATCTAAAAAGTTTTAACACTTTTCAGTTCCAAGTTTGCATTGGGAATCCAAGCTTGTTCTCTTTCACTGTTCTAATTAATGCTGAAGCTTTTACTCAATTAATGGATTAGTCATTTTATCAGTCATTTGTTAAGTTAAAGTCCCAAACCCTCACTTTCTCAAATGTTCCTGCTTTTTTAATTTTTCTTATGACTGAAATAAATATCTTTGGGTTTTAAACAGTTTTAGAAAAGTACATTAAAGTTAAGTAATATCTTTGGTGATATTATTGGGCTCAGGGAACTTTTGGGGTATATGGAATTTTTTTCATTTTTCTTCTGAAATTTTAAACTGAAAGCTTAACAGATCATGAAAATAATTGAGTTGTAGCCCTAATCAGAGCAGAGTGCCTCAAATCTGAACCTCAATGTTGAAGCAGCAACTATAATGAGAAACCACCAATGTGAATATGATCATTTATAATAAAATCATATCATATAGACGTGATGTGTGAAAGGCTATAGCATGCTTTCTGAGAGGTATGATGCAAAACTATTTGACTACTGTTTTTTTAACGCGCTTCGTCCCACAAAGGATGCTATATAGGACAAAGTAACAAGCTGTTGGTTTCAACCCACAAGTTCAAAACATGAACATGAAACTGCCTGTAGGCGCTTGGGATTAGATTCCTTTAATTCACAACTGTAAACCAGAGTTCAGAGACCCAATTACCTGAGGTTAAAGATGCAACCCACACAATTGCAAACATGCCTTTATGACGTTGCATTTCTTATTGTGGTCTGAAAAAAAAACCATGACACGGAACTTTTTGCTTTAACCAGCCAACAAAGAGGGAGCCTTCGAAATATGAACCGCCTCCGCTATCGGGTTTCCCGTCCGATGAAAAGCACTAATGTGGAACAACAACTCTGAACTGTCTATACATTTCTGTTTCAATAGCTGAGTGATTAATTTTGTCATTTTTTGTCTGGTAGTTCTTCACCTCTTGAAAAGAAAAGGTCACTTAATAGGGTGCTTTGCTACCTCCTTAGGCTCTTCACGTCCCCTCTGCTCATGTTCATCTTCCCACAGCAGAGATTTCGTGACTTCACCCACAATGAGTCAAAAAGAAGAAAAACAAGTGTAGCATTATCCTAAAGCAAAATCTGTACCCTCTTTTTTTTTAAGTTAATAAATGGTGAATGGTGAATCTCACAATAAGCCTTACACAAAATATCTTCTCAAGTAACGAAATACAGCAACATCTGGCCCATTAACATGATTCACCAAACTTCATGCCTTCTCACACACACACACACACACACACACACACACACACACACCCAACACATGCACGCAAGCTCATAAAAACAGACACTTCAGCTTAATGCAAAGACACACACTTTAGTTCCACTGGTACATATTCATGTGACACATGAGCTAATCTCTCTTCGTGCATCAGCTAGTGGCCCACTTGGAGTCTGAGGATCTTAGTGAATCGCTTGGTTCAACCTGCCCTTTGTTTGGGGATCTCATGACAAATCTCAAGTTGCAGAGACACTTGATTATGTTACTTGAAGAGATTATAACTAAAGACTAACATGTCACATCTTAGTAAGGGTGTTGCCATACAGAAAACCGCATTATTTAGAGCCACAGTGTGAGGCTTGTGCTAGAGGGCTTGTGGCATTTTTCTAAGTAGTTAGTATTCAAGTGCATGAATGACAGGATAGAGTGATCAACGGAGTCCAGATGTCGGGGAGTCTTCTTTTCTTGTAAACACTTTCCGCAAACAACTCTGTAAGCAATGCGCTGGTCAAAATGCTCGGGGGCAATTTCACTGAGGTTTGACAATAAAGCTTGCGACAAACCATATTTGTCATCTTGCGGCGCGTGGTAATACACACTTGTAATCCACATAAACCTCTCTGTTCAATGTAGCCATTGTGTAGGATTGTGGCTGACAACTGTTCTATAAAAGCAACCTTTGTGATGTCGGGTTTTTCGACGCATCCCTCAAGTTGACCTCAGGGTGAGCTGGCCTTTCCACACGAGATTCTGTTTAAAGGCGAGAGGAGGATGCTACACGGCAGCTCTGTCATAAGAGATTTGTCAGCTGGGAAACAAACACAGGGCTCTTTCTCACTCTGGAAAAACTTAAGACAGACAGCCTCGCCTCAGGTTTATCTCCATCTATCCACACTGTGATGCCCCACTTAGGATAGCCTTCGCCTGAGTGGTGTTGATTGGTAGAAGTATAAGTAGAAACTCTCGCCTTCTACATGATTTATAATCTTGAGCTGAAATAAATAATGTAAATGCTCATTGTATGTGTCGCATTTGCTGCTTTCAGCCTGAGTTGAATTTTCAGCGGTCAATGGGACATAAATATTGAGTGATGGTTTCATGGTTCTTTGCTGCTGTCATCTATATAGGCCAGACAGCAGCTGTCACATAATCCAACGTCCCATTTACAATACATCAACTTATGCTTTTTTTCCCTCCCTTCATATGAAACATTACAGTGTACACTACAGTGGAGGCCACATACCTCTATTATTCTGTCATGGATTTGAAGGCCGCCCTCCTTGTCCGCTGGACCTTTCTCGACAATCTTGGATACAAAGATCCCTTCATTTGAAGTGCTGTCATTGTCGTCCTGTGGAGTAAATTGCAGTTATTGAGTGGAGCGTAATAATATAAGCACAGGGTTCAGATTGTTAAGGAGAATGCTACTATACAATTTTTTGACAGCATCTTTGAAACCCTGCTAAATTTAGAGCTGACATCTAAACAAAGGACTGTTAGAAACATTCAATTAAACTCTCATAATTTGTGAAAAAAGATTTTTTTTTAAACATTGAAAAAACAAATGGTTTGCCCACACCAACCAATTCCTATCAATTTTGTAAGGCGTGTTTGCTGAAGGGATAGTTTACCCAAATTACAAAAAAAACATATTTTATCACTAAACCCCTAGTTGTATTTGGCCATGATTTTAATTTCAGTTTATGCTATGGAGTCTTTTAAACTTCTGCTTCAACTATAATACAATGGAGTTCAAGGAAATGTTGTTTGTGCTGCTCAAAAGAAGTAAACATTACACTGGAAAAACTCTCCAGAAGGAATGTCCCAGTTCAGGGTAATCCACTGTCATCATTGTTATGTTTTAATTGGCAGCAGCTATCTCAGTTGTGGATATCTCAAAATCTCTGAGCACATGAAAACAAAACTGTTTGGATGGCTGGATAGCAGTACGGGGTAAATGGAAAAAATATGTCTTTTTGTAATTTGGGTAAAGTGACCTTTTCACCCTGCCCTTGAGTGTGGACTTAAGGGTTAGCTTTAACTTCAGATGCTTCCCAGGCCTGGAGGGTTGACCCCGGCTTGCACAGGGTCCAATATGTTGACATGTGGACATGCTGGATGGACATAAGGTAGTGTGCATCAAACCCTTTGGCCATGACCCCAGAGTCAGAGCTACGCCTGGCTTTAAAAAAATGTAACTGCTGCTAAGATATCACTTAGCACTCTCTTTAAAACCACATGAAACATACTCTACATTCCTGCTGAGGTCTGCATTACAACTGCAATTTAATGGGATACTTAAAGAAACCTCATAAGTCACACTGGATTCTCTTTAATTAATAATTTCTGGTCTGCCTCCTCCTTCAGAAGCATCGTGTACAGTCTTAACACTATAATACTTATGCTGCACAATTATTCAACATGATTTCTACTTGGTCTTACAACTGTCTTGAGATTTGTAGACAAACTAGACCTTCTGGAGACCACAAACCCTGGCAGCTGATTGCTCCTACCAAGCCATGGCAGAATGACAGCCACATGAAACACCCTGTGTCAAGGGCTACAGGGATATTAGCTATTTCCATTTTAAGGAATAGGCTGTTGATTTGAGGGAAGCAGTGAAAGCAAAAACCAAGTATTATCTCTCCTCTCTTATGGTTGAGTTTGATTCATGGTTCTGTCACAAGAGCGAGAAAGGTTGCATATCTACAAGACCGTGGACCCGAGTAAAAAACACAGCTTTTTTTTTTTTCAAAGTGTAGATCTTTTTATAGCTTCCCGCTATAAAAAGTTTTACAGTGATAATGTATGTCACTACAGAAAAGTGCGTCACTGTGGCTGTGGAAAAACAGCCCAGTTAAAGCCGAGTTCAGTCCTGCTGAAACAGATACAGGGAACACCATTTCAATAGGACCTCTGCTGCAGAACGAAGCTCCATGTATGGAAGATAGAGTTGTGACCGGTGTTGAGATATTTTCAACCCTTCACTCACAAGAGTGTGTGGCATCATTAACGACTTTGACTTCGGAGCCTCGAGGCAGAAAACATAGCGGCTGTGAAAGGTTCAGCCTGGGATAAAAGACCCTTTCCTCTCCTCTGTGTTTACCTCACCACCAAAATCCCCTCAATTAGAGACAAAACAACTGCGGTCAAAGCCATAATCCTGGATTTAACTCTCATAAAAGTAATTATAGTTTTTTTAATCTGTAATGCCAAATCCGCTAAACCAGACCAATATATAAACACAATAAAACTTGATAGATGCGGTTCATCTATCCACAGACTAGAAAACACATGCATGACTGTCTAAGCTGTGTCAGTCAGTACAGAGAAAGCCTGTGGTGGTTCAAGTATGTGCTATTCATTCCTGGGTTGCCATATGACACTTGGCTGATCACCGGGGGGAGATGAAACCTCCAAGACCCCTCTGCTTTCAACCTACCGCGCATGGCCTTCCTCCTATGATGTTAAAACCCAGAGATCCACCCTCACGTAGAAGGACAACCGTCAAGCTTTTAGTCTCGCCTTCCTACAGACAGACAGAGGAGAGACACGTGAACAAAAAGATGGCAGGAGGTTATTCATAATAATCCATTATCACGTCCAGGAGATCGACAGAATGATTGAACTGGGTACTTAAAGAAGAGGAACAGAACAGAACAAAATGGCCAATAAATACTCTGTAATAGGGGCACTGAAACACTAAAAATTATGAATAGAGCAAGGTGTAGGGGCAAGAGAAAGTTAATCTCCTCTACACATTAAAAGGGTGATGTCAAACTGTAACACCCTTATCTCATCTTTATTTTATTTTATTTTATTTTATTTTATATCAAAATCAGGACTTGAACATTTCAAGAGCTGGAATTTTAATCATAATTTATTCAATGATCAACATGTAGGAAGACATTTTGCTGGCTACAATGACAACTGTTACTGGCAACGTCTACTCAATTGTAGCTAATTAATGTTAATTGTGTGAGTTGGTCAGACAAGAAAAAATGAGACTGTTCTGTTGTTAATGTGGATTCTACATGTTGATACTATTAACGCTTGGTCAAAGATAAACATCTCTCACCACTCAAAAGAACACTGAGTTTTCCTCCAAATAAATATTCAAGCTGCATCACGTCAATTCCAGACCGGTAGCTAACAGGTAGCTAGCAGTCTGTCACAGCTAGTAGTTGTCAGTTGTGACAGACTGCTGCTGGTGGTTAAACAATTAAGTACATCACATCATTATTTTAAACTTGTCACATTAAAGCTCTGACCTCCAGGATTTAGAACTATGACGCTGCTCTTCCAGTCAGACTTTAAAGTTGATGTTAACGTTAGCTTAAGCAGCTATAGCAGAGCTGTGAGCTGATTGAATAGTTCATCCGTAAGTTATCAAAAAACATTGTACAACATAGCTTTGCAATAGATTTGATAAATTCCATAAATGGAAATTAATAGTTTAATGTCTAAATCTAAATGTTAAAATGTAAATGATACCACTAATGCAATATTTAAATGAACGTGGGCTAAAGTGCTCAATTCTTCTATAGATGAAGAGAAAGATTACTCAAATATTTACTTCTCTTTGTCTCACTGGTTTGACAAATTCTGGCAAGACAGCAACAAGACAATGCATTACTTTACCAGATTAAATTAATATAGAACAAGGTAAGTTTGTGATTATGCTGGCTATACATTTTACATGTAGATCTGAAGTTTAGTTCATGAAGAACTAAATCCTAATCCCAATATTGCTGAAAACAACAAGAAAACGATTATACATCTTCCCCAAGTTGTTCAGACCGAACAGTCCTCATCCTCCAAGTCCAAGACCAGTTCAAAGAGCCCTTCCCTCTCACAAACTGTTGTCCTATGTAAATGAATACAGCTGACCTCTTACTCAGTGGCAACATGACACAAGAACTCTGGGAAAACTCGCAGACTCAGCTTTTAATCTGTTTCTCTTAGAAGGGACTTAGAGTGGAGTTGCAAGGTAACATAATTTCAGCTGCCATTCCAGTATGCTGCAACATAGAGGGACTAAATATAAAGCAGATATTATCGGTATGTACAGTGTCCTGACCGCCATATAGGCTAAAAAGACCATCATGTGCATGTCAGGCCATACAAGAATGTGCGCTCCTGCACCGTGTCACGGCAGCATTAGCGACACATGCTTTCAAATCATGGTGACTACAGCCGTTACTGTCAACAAGAGGACAGTTGGCAGTAAGTGGAATCTTGACAGAATATTTGAACAATTAAAAACAAAAAAGCAACCACGTACAAGACTATTTCATCCAACTGAATTACACTGAAACTGCCTCAAGCCACCAAAACAAATTGGATGGATTTTTAAAGGTGCTTTCACATTTAGTCTGCAAGCACCATTAAAATGAACTCAGAGTAATTAAGGAGATGTTTTTTTGCACATCTGTGAACACTCTAGCAAAGCACTAATCCCTAAATGAAGAGACTCTCTTCAGGAGGCATTTACTCAAACGTCAGGCATGCGCAGGTGATAAAAATAAAATGTTCTTACCACCGAAAATGCAAAACATGATCATACTGACATCATTTAAGAGGAAGGGAACACATGGGAGCAATGTCAAGTAAACAAATGTTTAATTTGACTACGGAAAAAGCAGAACAAGGTACTGTGGAACTGTGTGTTACTGAGGAAAGAAAGCAATCTGGTAGTGAAACTTTTGTCTACTGCACACTGGTGACTTGGCACACTCACGGTGAGCCTTCACCTCAGCACCAGTCACACTTTCCGAGCCTGTCCTCCATCAAACTGCTTCCCCCTCCATCTGCCTCTTAACATAGTGTATCTAATTTTAGTTTAGGTAACTGTAAAGCAGAGCATATAAAACATTTTGATTCTTAAACTTTTGGCTTGAGATAAGATCAAGAGAAACTCTGTGACCTGGTCAACTAAGGCAAAGTAAAAGATTTCACTATATACAAAGGAAGCAGCTTGATCAATATCAGATGTTTGAAGGGTTACTTTAAAATAAAACCCAGCTTGAAGTCACAGAAAATCATTGCTATGACTTCTGAATGCCTTTCATTAATGCAATCTGTCATATTCAATTGACACCCATGTACTGGAGATAACTAATGGGCTAAATTACTCTGATAAATTATCTCATAGATTCATGCTTTAAAATTAGACCACAATTAGCATAATCAGATTGAGCCCATGATTACCCAGATCAAATTCAATGGAGGCTCAATCTGTTTGATGTCTTGTGATTTTAAGAGACGCCCTTTATCGCATCAAGTAGCAGACACACACACACTCATACAGTACACACACACACACACACACACACACACACACACACACACACACACACACTGCCATCCATAACAGTCAGAGAAAAGAACAGAAGTTCAAAACAGAGATTTGGAGCTGGATGGAAAGTGTGACGGTGAAAGCGAGATCTGAGCTCCCCACTTTTTTGGTTTTGTTTTTTTTCCTTTTTTCTTTCGAGTGTGTTTATTGCACTTGCTGGCTCCCTGAAGAAGTTTAAAAAAGTGTTAGGACTATTATTGGAAACTCCAGTCAGTTATTCCACATGTCCAGGTCATCGTGATCTCCCTCACAGTCGCCGCCTGGATATTAAAAGATGACATGAAAATCCTCCATCTGGCTCAGGAAGCCTCAGCCGAGGAGTAGTAAAGACTCAAAAACAAACTAAAGTAGGTTACCCGTCAAACGTCACATGAAATGACGGGTCTGTATTCGCTCTTTGACAATGATCTGAGGGAAATACATGTCATAATAAATATGCTACAGACCTGTCACTGTGTTACGTAACATCAAAAATGGCTGGGGTCAATTGGAGTGTGATGGTTCTAATGCTTTGACATTTTGCACCCCAGTTAACGGGGGACGTGCTGGCTACTGGGACCAGTCAAAGGGATAGCATCACAAATGTCATAACCTAGACTCTTTCTGGTACGACAAGTCAAAATGTCTCCCATGAAGAAGATCTTACAAGCCATACATTTCACGAAATCTGATAACAACTGATCATTGACTTCACAAAAAAAGGAAGCGGGGCTCCGGCTGAGTTTCAGTGGCAGCCTACGAAATCGCCCGCCTCCCACAGCTAATCCCACTTTTGACGCTCTGCTTCATGTGTGCATTGAGCCTCTCCCATCAAACAATCCTGTTCACTGCTTGAGTGGACCCAGTGAAAGAGGCTTTTTTTTTTAGAAAAGGAAGAAAAAAAAAAAGTTTCCCCAACTAACCACATCATTCGCAATATGTTGTTTCATCTCTTCCCGAGTTACTCTTTCTCATCGGAGACAATTTCCAGAACAATTCCTGTGTCTTTGTGTTAGAACAACGGCCTTTATTCCTTCTGTTTACTTCTTTAGAGTAACATCAGGAATAATGCACTAAACTTACGGTATAACCTCAGAGGTAGAGAGAAGGCTCCTGTCAAATGAACTATGATAACAGCTGTGCTACAGGCCCAGCAAGCTCCTTTATATCAGCATGAGCGATTTCACCATTTCCCCGCATCGGTGCTTTTGATGCGCAATTTACCAGTCTACCGGAACTGAGCCCAAAACGCACAAATCAAACCACCAACCGAAAAAGAGGACGAAAAACTGAGAAGAAGAGTGAAGTTGAAAGATGTCACTTAAACAAAGATGTGCACTTATGTGTCTGCGGATGAAAACGTCAATGAAAAATTCAAGCAGTTATGAGGTGTTGAACTAAATCCACAGCATCCAAGCTTCCATTCATCCAGATTTCTTTACGTAACCCTGCCAGCAGTGTGTGTGTGTGTGTGTGTGTGTGTGTGAGCCTTCTGTGGTAAATTGTAGTGAATCAAAAGCTCCTCCTCCACTTCTTAGACAGATTTTATAACTAAGCCTGATTACAATCTGACCGCTCCCCTCTGCTGATCACAGCAGCAGTGCAAACACCATGCACTAATTCAGTTCATTAACTGACTTATGAACTTCTGTATCCTTTATGATGTTGATAATTGGTCATTACAGGAAGCATTAGGTTCTCAAATCTCGACCATAAAACATGCTTATTCCTTTACACCGGCTCTTTTTCAGGAATAGCATTCAATTTAGACACGTTATTAAACAGGTAATGTGATTTAGAAGACTATTCTACATCATTTGACACTGTAGGTGGGAGGGAATAACATCTCCTGTCATCACAACATGTCTAACTCAAAAACAATGGATTTTTTTAAAGCCTGGCAGTCCTTCAGAACTCCTTCCATAACTGTTGAGGTTTACCACAGTATTACAACTTCAATGCCAGCGACTCTGCAGCACCCATGATTCTTATTTGTTATGATTGTCAATGGAGGAAAAAAAAAAGGGCGAACATCAAGATGACAGAAAGCCTCAAACAAGCCCGCTGCAAGCAGAGGCAATATAACTGGAACCTGGCTCTTGTTGTGTACAAAACTGCAGTAAATATTTGGCCCTCCCCCCCATTTGACTGCCAGCTGGTCAGAAGCACAGCTGACATCCATGTCTCAAAGCACAGGACAGCAAAGAAACAAACTTCTTAATTCATTGCTCCTTAAAAACTTGATTCCAATGTGGATTATGAGGGGAGAAAACACAGATTGGCTTTTCTTTTTTTTTTTTTTTTTTTTTTTTTAGAAAGGAAGAAGTCAAAAATAGACATGGAGGTCCAATAAAACTGAGACACTATGTCCAACAGTGCAAACAAACATGCTGGGAAAGGTATTTTAAAGGCTATAAAAGTTGACCCAGAAGCATATGTACAGGAGGATGCCAATAAAGATGGGTAATATACAGCATGTGGCTCATACATATTTAAGAGGTCTGTCTACACTGTGAGAATGAACTCTTCATATTAACATTTTGAGGTCATTCTGAAACACGAGTTTAAAAATATATGCATTTTAAACAGTCTTCTCTATGATGTGCATTTTAATCTAATAGAATACCAGTTTTCCCTCTCAGTGACAGACAGAGAAGCACACAGAAAATCTCCATGTGCCTCTTTAACATTAGAAACTTTTGTTGGAAGTTACCTTGCAGGAGAAAGCCACGGTTTGGGTGAGAGAGTCGATCCTCTCGCTGTACTCGGTGAATTTCTTCTGATATTTCAGCGCTGTCATCTGCAGCTCGCTGTGCACGGCTGAAAGTTGTGCCAGCAGTGACTTCTCCCTCTTGTTGGCTTTAATAGTCTGCTTCTTGAACTCTCTATCCAGGCTGATGATTTTGCACTGCAGAGCGCTGTTGTGCGCCTTCAGGGCTCTCAGGCAGCAGTGGCTGTTTAATGTCTGCTCTTTGTGGGTGAGCATCAGCCCGCAGCCGCTCTCGCATATGCCCACCGCTCTGTACTCGCACGTCTCACGCATATGAGCATCCATGTCCCCCAGGTTGAGCACCTCGTTGCATCCTTTATTCCTGCACTTGGCCGGGGAGTAGTCGCACATCTCGGCGTGCTCGGCCAGATGCTGCAGCTTCACCACCGCATCGCAGCCCCTCGTGTGGTTGTCACATTTGATCTCCAGCTTCAGGATGAGGTTTTTCAGAGGCAGGACGTGGTTCAGCTCTTTAGTAGAGATCCTCTGACATTTGACGGGGCAGCTGCTCTGCTGGACGACCCAGGGCAGCACGCAGCCGGAGCAGAAGACGTGACCGCACGGAGTAGTCAGCGGGTCCTCCAGGACTTTATTGCACAAGTTGCATTTGAAATCCGGGTCCACGGTCCCCTTGAAGCGGTCCAGCTCGAATCCCATGGTTTTCAAAGTCCAAATCCAAACTTGTGGACTCCCCACCCCCGCAGATCTGAGTCGGAGCAGTGGGGCGTTTTAGCTGGTCATTGGTGGAGCGCTCACAGACCGACTACAAGCTCTCCTCACTGACTAAACTCAACTAATTGACCGAGACTTTTTGGTGCCTTCAGGTGCGCCTCGTAAGTTTCAAAGTTCCAAAAGTTTATAGGTTTACAACAGAACTTCTATTGGTGACTTTTCGAGTAGAACTAACTTTGTTGTGGAACTACAACATAAAAAAAGACAAAATCCAATTAAAAAGATTGTCCTTAAAAACTATTAATGACACTTAAAAGCTACATCTTAAGAATAAAGACATAAAGTGAGTCTATTCTGACTTTACTCTTTCTTTATCACACGACATACAGTGTGTTTTCCATAAAACTTTCTCCAAGTCAAACTTTTTCACACACCGTTCAAGTGAACTCAACTGTTAAATGAAGCAATTCTGACAGTCAGTGAAGGCAACAGTCTGGAGTCGAAAGTGTTGAGGAATTCTCTACCGTAACTACTCTAAAAAGTGCGCACATGACATTGCGACTGGGATTAAAAAACGGTTTGGCTATTTTTTTGCAGTTGAAATTCAAAAGTTTTTAAAGAGATATTTTGAAACTTAAGGGGTACTTGTAATAAGTGAACACGTGGTTGTCATTAATTGTTTAAACTTGGAGAGGTTAAACTTGACCTTTAAATATGTATTTCATATACATGGTTTGGAATTTTGATGGGATAAGAATAACTTGTTCATATAGTCTCCATCTGAATATTTCGAACTGCCAAAATTCCACCACCTAAATGTTAGACGAGGTGACATGACATTTAGATATTTACAGCACGTGGGTGAGCGTTCAGGCATGCACAACACTTGTGAAAACAAGCAACTTTGGAAGGACACTGCCATTACAACCACAGGCGCGACTTTCAAGTTGCAACACAATTGGAGCGAGGATGATATCAGGTGAAAGTTGGGGGAAAATCAACAATGTATGGTATGAAAATAAATATTTGAGGCATCTCTATGGGATTCGTGTTTGAACACACCTCTCAAAACACTCCTTATTTAAAAAAAGGGTATGTCATTACTCGGTTTTACCACTTAGACACTTTGATTTGAATGAATTTTCAACCCTCAGCAGGAGGCCTTATAGAAGTAAATGTATTTGAATTGTACAGTGAAGGAAAAGAATAGAGTCTGCTCCTGAAGCAGAACACACAGCCTGTGTAGGATCTGACCCTGCCATGATTAGATATCCATTCCTACTGGTTGCCTCCTCTTTCGGATATCCAGTTTTATGCAATGCCATGCTCAATAAAACCTTTCCATATGTACATTATCCAGAACTAAAAACAAGGGCTTATCAAAGACTTCACGGACAAAGTGTGACAGAGAGAGTTTGAGCTTGCGGGTAATCCTACACTGATGTTATGGGATGTCTTAGATGAGGTGGAAGAAAAACTCCCTGTACAGAACACATCAAAGGTCCTTGTATTATATATACAGCTTCTTTCATACTCACTGTATGATTACATATTTCTCTTAGCAGGTACACTTTAGGTCATGACTTGATTTTTTACATTTTTTTTATAAAGTAACCTTTAATAAACTTTGTCTTGAAATGTTTAAACAGATGTGGAAAAAATGAACAGATGAAAAATGAAGGAGTGAACTGGTGTTTCACTTTAACACCTGCTTCCTCGGTCAGTTTTCGCAGGGTAATTGGATTTTTTTTCATGTCAATGCACATCAGCTGTACGTGGCACAATAAAGTCATATATTATTTCGCAGGTCAGAGCTTTAGGTCGCTATCAAATCAGGTTGCGGCACTTTTTCTTCAGGGTATATTAAGAAGAATAATGCGAAAGTATACTCTGTGGTGCGGAATCAAACCGACAACCTTTTAGCTACGCTCAGCCTCTTGAACCTCGGGGGGCCAACCTGCCGCCTGTGATTTATTATTTCAGCTCAGGAACAAACAACCTGCCTGTCTGTGTGCGGTTGTTTACTGTGAGAGAGTCACTTGTTTGGTCTGCCTCAGCCTGAGAAATGTTTGCTCTCAAAATGAAGTGTGAATAAATAAGCAAACAGTAAAAAAAAAAAAAACTAAGGTATCCTTGTTTTTATGGGCGGCGTCGGAGTCGGAGGGAGCAGGAAGGTACAGTATGAGAGGCAGAAGCTTTTTGGATTTCTTTGGTTGGGCATGTTAAAGATACGCTATCTGAATGTGGATAGGAATGGCTTGTTTAGGAATGTTTTCCACGAAACTGGCTGAAGTGGCAACACAGAGGGGGGGGGGCTTTAGATGAGACCATGTTGGGTCCAGCCCAAAAGACAGACACCGTCTCAGGGGAGATAAGAGTTAATCCCAGTCCTCCAACCTAAACTGTGAGTGAAGGATCAGGACAGGCTGGATTTAAATGCTCCCAACAGACCTACAGGTTAAAATAGCATTTGAAGATAATGACCATGAAAGAATCCTAACTTCTAGTGTCTTGATTTTAGAGCAGCAGCCAGTTCAGATTTAAAGGAACAGTCTGACATTTTGGGAAATGGGCTCATTTGCTTTCTTGTTGAGATTAACCCAAAATTCATGTCTAGATGCTGAATATGAATTTAGGGTTAGTAAGTTATTTTGCAACAAAGGTAACAAAAGGCACCTATCAGCATCTCTAAAGCTAGATAGATAGATAGATAGATTAGATTAATTAGATACTTTATTAATCCCAAAGAAATTAAGGAGACATGAGAATGGTATTCATTTTCCCATCTAACTCTAGAAAAGAAAGTGTTCCCAAAATATTGAAACATCTAAGAGAACACGAGCAAAAGCTTTGTTTTCATTTGAAATTGTCACTTAATGGATACAACAACTATTTTGAGTTTTCTAAAAAAGTGTCCGATGTATGGCGCGCTGTGAGTGACATGGATCGAGTGGTCCTGGATTTCATTGTTGAACCGTCTTACATGAAGCCTTTGTTGTAAAGCAACAGAGAGATCTAGGTTTCAGCATGTGTGATGAGGGTGTTTTGTACGGCTTTGGCGTCGGGCCATTTAGTAATCATCACCACTCTTCTTTAGATATGTCAAAGACATGAGGGCCATGTGGGAAACTGCAAAGATGAGTTATTGCTCCTCAGGATGCCTTTTCATGTTGCGCTGAAACATGATGTACTTACAAAAGGAATACACCATCTATTTCACTGTGGTTTCCCATGCGCCTTCAACTCCCTCGGGAGTCAGTAATATTGTCAAAACTGAGTCTAGCCCCCCCCTCCCCTCAAATGATTTATACGGCAATAGTATGGTTTGTTTTTCTTACAAACATCAGTGACTTATTGTGCCTTTGACGAGGGGGATTGGGGTTTTGTGGCTCCGGCGCCTTGAGTGAATAAGTAACTTTAAAGGCTGTTTGGAAAGATCTCAGGGTGACCTTATGGGCAGGTTGGGCTCGTGACGTCAAGGCGACGAGACTACACTAGCACACCCCTGACAGATGGTTCGAACCAAACAAGCGCTCTGGCCCTGTCAGAGTGTTATGACAGAGAACAGCAGCTCAACCGTCACAACATCCTCGCAGGCATAAACATGTGAATGTGCAATTAGTGATGATTGCACAACGCAGGTGTCGGCAGCGGCGTTGTTGAAATAGCGCACACAGGTATGACGCTTTCAATTGATTGTTAAACTTGTTGAGCCACACACACACGAGAAGATCTCCTCGCTAAACACAATTGATAATCAAACGCAGAGCAGAAAGAAAAAAAAAAAACTCAACACACACAGATCCGCGCAGAGATAGTGATGCGCAAAATATGTGCTGTTGCAAGAAAGATGGTTATCACTAACTGCTATGTGTACAAGGAGCAGGAGCCAATAAATATTTTGCTCACTTCTCACAGCAGCACTGTTATGAATTCTCTCAGGGAGGTTAGAAACAGGATGTGGGTCAGTGGAACCCAGATTTACCCGAAAGCAAAACAGCACAAGTAGAGAAAATCCCCATTTTATATGAACTAAGTCAAAGTCTGAGAAGAAAATCTGACCTAAATCTGCAGTCACATACAGTAGCTAATTAAATCTTCATGGCACAGACGTGGAGAAAGAGAATACAGACACAGGCGCCTTTGCCCTCTTTGAGCTGAACTGCCTTTCTGGGCCAAAGAAAAATAATGATTATCATTATGACAAGTTTTATTGCTGTTGCCACTACTACTGCAGCTATTATTATGATAATAATCATTGTGAGAAAGTCTGCCCCTTGGTTTGTGCATGAATGAACAGGCACCTTCTTTTATGACATGCTATGTGCATTCTTGCTTGTTCCAGTAGGATTTTAATAACGTTAAATGGTCAGCATGTTGCAACACTGATCCTTGTAATGTGAATTAGTAAAGAGCTTCAAGTAAAGACTGTTTTTAATAAAGGGGGAAAAAAAGAGAAAAAGAGAAGCAACTCCCCTGAATCAAACACATGTATAGCAAACAGTCTGGTTGCATTCAATAACTTGGAGCTCACACTGTCAGAGACTAAATCTTAACTGTGGTTAGCTGAGGTTAATGCAGCCACATAAAGGAAGCTTCATACTGAGTGTTGCGCAGTGACAGTGCCCTTTAAAAAAAAAAAAAGAGTAGCAGAGTGAGCGTAAGTGCAGTAAAAGAAAGAGCTCCTTTCACAAAGCAGCAGGTTACTTATTATGTCTAAAATATCCAGGTTTGAACCACGAGTTGCTACATAATTTGTCTCTGAAGTTGTTTGTCTCTGTATCTTTTTCTTCAAGCTGGAAGTAAGCATGTTTTTAATGGACTATAAAACAATTAGTTTAATTAAACCCACATTATAGACTGTTTAAACAATTTAAGTCGACACACTGCTATACAATGATGGAGATACTTCAGAGCTTAAATTTGGACGGCTGTGTGTGTGTACTAAGTGTGTATATGTGAGTTGAATGAATGTAGTCTTTAGTGGTAGAGGCAGCATCACAATTCATATTCTCAGCTAATGACGACACGTTCACATGTTTTCTACCTGAAACTGTGATCTGCTACAGATCTTGAATAGAGCCTTCAGCATTTTTTTTTTCAGATGGACTAGCATAATGCATTAGTTACAGAGTTTTCCAAGGCACAAGTGTGTAATATTAGGAACAGATGAGTCCCCTCTGCAGGGGGGGAGGGAGGGAGGGAGGGAGGAGGAGGAGGGGAGGAGGAGGAGGAGAGGAAGGCACTTGAGAATCTCCAATCAAAAGTTCCTTTCTGAAGCCTGTGAAGCACGGCTGATTTTTCTGGAAGCTCTGTTCCCACTGGCTCCATAAATAACATTCAAAGTGTACTTGGCATGTCTTATCTCTGTGGCTTATTGAAAAAAAAGAAAAGAAAGACTTTTAAAAGATAAACCACATAGTGTTTCAAGGTTTTGATTATACATCCACATAAAGCACATTATGCTAAGGACAGTCAGACGCCTGTGCTGGTCCTTTTAACACATTGCTCCACAGCAACATATCTTAACAATTTTCCTATTTTAAAGGAATTTTTGGTCTGATCTCATCTTCACTTTAGTGGCATAGTCAAACCAACATGTCTACTTTACCATCTAAGAATCTAATGACTGAATCTACAGTGAATATTCACAGTTTCTACCATTTGTAGTGACCTACTGATACTACCATTATCTACCATTATTATAATTACCATTGTCACCCAAATATTTTTCACTTAAAATACAACAAAACCAAAGCTCCCTAACCCTAATCCAGCAACACTTGTCATAACTTTATTAACAGACTAACACATTCCAGCTTGCAGCCTGCATCATAAAACACATTAGCAACACATAAATAGGGTATTTAAAAAACAGTAAACATTTAAAAAGTAAAAAAATACCTATTATGTGCATCCAGATATGTATCAGCTGGTAGGTTATCGACCAAGATGGGCAGGGTATACAGTCATGTGACTTCAGGCTAATCATTATCCCCAGACAGGCAGGGTGACATTGTATTTTGTCCATAAACCAGTGCAACAAGTGCAACCAATGTATTTTATTCATTGAAAATACAAGAAATGTGAAATTTTGATGGCAAAGCAGTGAAATTTGCTAAGCGCATTAATGCTCCCCACAAGATGACAGCTTTTCACTTTTGTACTTTCCTGAAGTGCAAAATATCAACTCAGCAAACAAGATGTTTCATAATCTAAAGGAATGAAATAACCTGAGCACATGTGCTTCTAAAAGGAATGTTCTTTTGATTCAGTGACTCTGTGGATTTTTGTCTAATGCTCAATCCCACTCAGCCTGAAGCCCAATTCATGGTTTCTGCACCCTGCATTCACATACAGCTGTGCACTCACATGCGTTTTCATACATGCAACAATCTGGCGTCTGCGGACACAGGTGTATATTCCACATGACGCTGCATCATATCTGTTTCATTGTTTGCTTTAAACAGACTAGTCTATACAGCATATTATCTACAGTGTTGGAGAAGCTTCTCTTGCTCGGTTCTTAACACCTGAAGCAGAATGACAGCAGGAACTGGAGCTGAAGATAAAAAGCTGCTATGCTGAAAGCTTGTTGATAATGAGAGCAGCGACCATGAACCAGCAAGCTGCGACAACAGTGTTGACAGGTCATCCAGCAGGCATAGTTCACACTTACACCCTCCTACTAACCGTTCATGCATGGCTGATGAGCACGAGTATGATACTAGCACGATTTGATTCCTTACATTCTTAGAAACAAAAGGGAAGAACTAATAATCAGAGTAAAGAGATAGAACAAAGCCTGTGTGGTGTTAAATAGTCTTAAGCTAGTAAAAAGCACATTAAGGGGTTAAAATTGAGAGTGGAAGGAGAGAGAAAGGAAGGGGGAAGGAAGGGAGTGTAATAACATAGACAGATAAAAAATGAGGAATGAATAAATAAATAAATAAATGAATAAAATAAAATAAAATTCTGGCCGTGCCCATCTGCCGTGACCCATCCTGGTTTCACCCTGGCACCACATTGCCCTTGGGATCCAACCTGATATGCCCCCACAACAGCACTGTAGCTTTCTTCTGTCTTTCTTCTTTTTCTGTCAGTTCTACCCTCTGTATCTTCACACACACACACAATTTTATTTATTTATTCACCTCCTTTCTTTTTCATGTTGTTTGGATTATTGTCTGAATCTGTCATGTTTTTTTTGTTTTGTTGCACAACATAAAATACATAAAACGAGAGTGGAATCCTCATCAGTTGCTTTAGCAGACCAGGTAAGTCTCATGAGCTCCTGCAAAGAAATTGAAGCCAGACTTCAACTCAAGCGAAACGGAGGAAGAGGAAGTCACGTTTTTTAATGCCCCTCCTCGCCTCACCGCAGAGTCTCTAGGCTAGCTGCTCAGAGGCCACTACGCTTCCATTTGTGTCACATCACATGCAGGCGACTCCTGATGAATGTGACAGTGTATCCCCTCTGTAAAGCCGGTTGGAGTTGATGGGATAGGACAAATGCAGATGCTATTCTGTTTTAGGTCTGGATGCAAATTTAATACATCTTCAGGAGACAGACAACTCCGAATATAGTTACTGAGCACTGTCAACATTCCTATGCTTTTATTATACAACTACTGCCAGTAGCTCATTAGACCACTTATATTTGAATATGGTAATGTTACCAGTCAGGCTGAATATAAACATTGTGAGTTTTTGCTATCACATCTTAAGTATTACAAAAATCACTTTACATTCCTCACTTTACATTTTACAGATCTTTTGGCTCGAGTTCATATTTGTCCTGTCTTCTGGTTGTACAATGCACAAATACTCAAAATAGGTCAATTTGAGATTAATATTTGGTTACTCCTAAATTCTGTATACAGATTGGTTTTTGCACACAGCTGAAGAGGAAAAGAACTATACATGGAGCTCCACAAGCCTCATGAGAATACGGAGTATTTTTGCACAAATAGCAAGGTGTGCGACACCCCCATTACAAAAACAACAGCACTGGTTGTTTGTCACTGAAAACAACCTATTTGGAATGAATGCATGTTTCCATCTACTGCTGTGGGTCATCGAAATGAACAGCTGATGGTGCTAATTTTACATTTTGGGGCCATTAAACCATTGCAGAAGTAGAGGGAATAACATGATGGCATAATTAAAAGAGCAGCAGTGAAAAATCAACAGGTTCATGGTAACTTTATTTAAACCTCACAGCTTGAAATCCCCCAAAATTCAGGGGGTATGTACTGTATCCATACTGAAAATCCAGATCAAGCTGCTCAACAGGAGGTTTCTGTCAGGCATGGCGCTACACCGGGACTTAGCCACATCACAAATCCGTGTAGCCCCAGTTAATCCCCCCCAAGCATTTCAGTATTTGTTTACTTTTAAATATGATACGCAAAAGTTAATAATAACAAAGCCATTCTGTTCCAAATCTGATCCCTGGGTTCTGGAACAAGGAGAACCATGCATATTGTTGTCCAGTCAGCCTTCGAGTATTTTTACAATAGAAGTTTAATCACTAAGATTGTGATGATAGCAAGCTTGTTTTACACCATGTGTGCGCAGTTGACAGGCAGAGGCTAAATGAACCTCTCATTGTGGCGGCACTGTGAATATTATTCCTCCTTCTCATTTCTGATGTTGTGATAGGCTAGATATTTCATCTGAAACATTATTACCAATGCACAGTTGTCTGATTATGCTTCTGGAATAAATACACTTCTTGTATTGCTGTTATCAATTGTGACTGCATGGGTGCCGTCTGGTGCCGAAGTCTTTCAATTCAGTTAAAAACTAAATTTATATCAGATGAGCTGTGTGCCGTACCTGCTTTTATTGGGAAAAAGACAAGATTGCACATAAAGTCACTCTGATGTCATGATAATTGACTATTTTCTTAGCACCTCCATATATTGGTCAACCTCCCCTGAGTACCATCTATTTTAGCCTAGTTTTCTAAAAAACAAATCTCTTATGTAATCACTTATTTTTTATTGTATTTTTATTTATCTATTTTTTTTCCTTATTTAAATTTTCTAAACATTTTAATCATCCATATTTTCTATCGCATGCATTGGTCTTTTAATTTGTTCTTTGCTTTTGTTTTCTCATCATTTGTATTCCTTTCTTTATGTTGTCACTTGTTCTACCTTATTATCTGCTTGTCAATCTACTGTAAAGCACCTTGAACTACACTAGCCTGTATGAAATGTGTTATTAATAAAGTCTGATTGATTGATTGATAGCTCCAGGAAAGAAAAAATGCTGAGGCTAGCCCTGGTTTCGGTCCTACCTGGGCTCGCCTTACCACACCCGAATTACTGTGTGACAGGTGTACCGCCCCAGTCTAATGCTCACCTGTCATTGTCCTCAAATCAGGCGAAGCTTCAGTTGACATTTAAAGTCTTACGCTTAATTTACGTTGTGATTTATTAATTAAACCATTGCATGTTTTGGCATTTAGCTTTTTATCCACACACCAACATTTCTTCCAATGCTAAGGTTAAAAACTGAAAATCCCACACAGGTTTATAAGATATTCCCTCATTAGTCTCACATTGGTGAAATTTACATTATTGCAGCAGCAAATGGATAGTAAAAAATAAAAGGGCATCAATAGAAAGAATAAAGAACAATAAATAATAATAAGTAAGCACACAAACAAAAAAATATTGTTTTTTAATATATTAATTGAAAATGAATGGAAAAAATACTACATGCAAAGTAATTACTTGCGAAGCACATCACAAACTACAGTACTTGGTTAGCTAACCCCTTGCAAGCTAGTGAACCAGGAGCATGCTAGCACTAGCCAGCTCAGCAAGTTACTAAGACACATATTTGTAGGTTGTCGACTGTCTAGAAGTCATGTCTATTTTGTGGGGCAGTTGGCTGTATAGCGAATAAAGTGAGTAAATACAGGCAAGAAAAACACTCCAGCGGTCAAATTTACATAAATAGTGAGAGGTGCTAATTAGCTTAGCGAGGAGGCTACAAATGCCTGACTTGCTGGAAACTTGCACACCAACTTTTCTTTCACTGCTAAGATTAAAAACTGAAGATATTTTCTTTACTTTTTGACAATTAGGCTACTCTTAGGTTTTTTAATGTGTGAATTCAAAATGTAACTATATAAAAGTGGGTGGAAATGTATGTGTAGTAATTACTTGCATGGCTGGTGAGCTAACCACTCGCAGACTAGCGAGCCAGGAGCATGTTAGTGCTAGCCAGCTCAGCAAGTTAGTAGGAGACATATTTTTAAGTCTCTTACTGTCTGAAAGTCATGTCTATTTTGTGGAACAGTTGGCTGTATAGCTGTTTTATACTTTTGAATGCTTGGGGTGAATAAAAACAAGAAAAACACTCCAGTGGTCAAATTTACATAAATAGTGAGAGGTGCTAATTAGCTCAGTGAGGAGGCTACAAGCGTCTGACTTGCTGGAAACCCTAAATAGCTTTAGCTGGCTATACTCTGTCAAACCTAACATTAAAGTGAGTTAAGATTAGAAAACACCCTAAATGAGTTTTTTTTGGTACAACAATGAATCTTATGTGGTGGCTGTTTTGGAAGGCAGCGACAAACAGCAGTGGAGTCCATTCAGCGAGTGTAACCACAGTCACCTCTTCACAGAATAATTAAAACCATCCATCCAAATATCAAATCTTTCTCATGGGACTTTCTCAGAACCCTTTCAGAGGAGTGATTAGTTGAATGGGAAACGCCTACAATAAGTGACAAATACTGAAAATGTAGAAAAGAAGAATAATGAACTGAGTAATTATTGTGTACGTGATCAAGGACAAAAACAAACAGCCTGATTGGAACAACAGCACACCAGCGAGTGGGGTTCACTGAGGGATAACTCAATATACACGGAAACAAGGCAATGGTCTGTGTAAGTAACATTAGGAGCTAATCGGAAACAAGCCCCTTCTAATTAGCCATTACCAAAATAACAGACTGAGGTCATAGTTATTGCTTTCCCTTATGGGGAACACTGGTCTGGGTTTGACTCGATTTGAACGGTTGCTGAAATGAAGTATTTTTAGACTAAACGCAGCCTTCAGTGAAACAGACACCCACATAATCAAGTGATTGTTGCCTTTTTCTCTGATGTTATTTATTGCTGTGTGAGTATCACAGATGCAGCTTGAAGACGTAATTCATGTTAATTCATCATTTATTTAGCTGGTCTTCTCTCCATCTTTAGGGAACAGCTGTGGTATTTTTCTAGTGATTTGATAGATTACTTGTCAGACAATCAATATGTTGAGAAACATGCCACTGTGAATATTACATTTTCCATTGATTAAGTTTATTAAAGGTCATAAAAATCTAATTTTCTCAATCAGTGTCTTACTATGAGTGATGAGTCTGTACATGAACACACAGTTCACGAGATTTCAAGAGATTTCTTCTCATTGGTTTGAAGAGGATGCGGCTCAGTTGGGGAAAAAGTGATGTCACGTACTTCCATGCACCAATCAGGATGCAGGAATGCTTGAATCAAAATGTGATGACAAAATGTGAGATGTTTGCTTATGATATCAGCACTTACAATAATATCTGATCGAAACACACCCACGCAGTCCTGTTGAAGCAGAGTTTTTAAAAGGTTATCTCTTAAAAAAAAATGCCTATAGGTTGTTGCTTATTTTGTGATGGATATTTAACATTATAGAGAAATGGTGTTTAAAATCCAGTTTTGAGGGGGTTTAACTTTCTATTGTTTTCTAGTCAGCCATGCTGGCTTTCAAGGCTAACATTACCTCATAATCATAATAAAAAATACCTCACTTTCTTGATGAGCAATCATTTAATTCTGCAAAGCAAAGATTTTGATCACAATCACAGAATCGCAGGGCTGCTTACACTGCACACCTCTCCGTGTCCCACTTTAGATGCCTGAGAGGCAAATAACTCGACTCCATTTGGTCCAAAAGAGTGTTTGCCTGCCAGTGCTGCTGCTCTACCTGGCCAGATCAGATGGGAATGGAGATAGTCTCTGCTTATATTCTTTGGAGCGGTGTGAAAACAAACATACCTCCACTCCACAGCTGAAGACAACCTTCCTGTAAACACTGTCCAAATAGAAAGAGAGAGAGAGGGAGAGAAAAGAAAGCCCCTCTCTCTTTTATTCGGCTATTTTAGATGTTGGTGGTTCTGCTGTGGATTAAGGTGCGAGATAAATCTCACAAAGGAACAATGTGTGGGCTAAACCCAAAATAACACGCAGGAGCTTTGGTTTATAAATATTATGTGCAAAAATATATTAATTCCTTGTACAAAAGACAAGTATCCTGTTTAGCCCTCCAGTTTTTGACCTACTTGTTACACGCAAATGAGCCACGGTTGAATAACTTGTAGAAGAAAATGAACATATTAACCTTGAGGCTGGCCTGGTTTGTGTCTCAGAACACATTGTGCATCTCTTTTAGCTGTTGTAATGACATAATGTAGAGTAAATGTGTGGTGTGGGATAAATATTGATCAGCAAAGTACTGGACGAACAGTAAAATCACAAATAGGAAAAATACATTCTATACATGAAATCTAATGGAAACCACTGGCTGCCTGGAATGGAAGAGGAAATACATCTTAACTTTTAATTCAAACAAGAGTCAGGTGAGGGTACTCTAAAGAAAAACGAGAGCATCATTTGTTAAAGTAAAGCCCCCCCAAAAATGTTTACGTTCAAGTGACAAGGCCCTCAAGCAGTCATGGTGATTATGCCTCTTATCCGCTGGGAACAAAGGAGTAAACAGAATAACATTAAGTTCACAGAGAAAGGAGGTCAGAGTAGATAAATGGGTCTTTTAGCATAGGAGACTGCAGTTTGTTTCACATTTCCAACCAACACGCAACACTGGTTTCTTTTAAACATGAGCTTGGTTGAATATTCGGACTGAGATTTCTCTTTTTTATATAAACAGTGCCTGAAGTTATATATGCAGGTATGGGTAAATCTGCAATATGTGTATATGCCATCTAAGTTTAATATTTTCATTTCAGAACTACATTATTGCATTTTGGAAATTACTAGTGTGTGTGGATGTGTGTTTGAATCCTGTAATCAGGCATAGTTTATCATAGCGAGCGAAGGATACTAACTGTATTTCATTCCTTAACCATGACCAAGTGAGTATTATTGTAACCATGACGACCTTATAATTATCGGTGTAGTAATTGTGTACAACTATCCCATAATGATGTGACCCGAATCCTGTTGTTTTGTGCCTAAACTTAACAAAACCTTGTCAGATCATAAAATGGTTTTAGTTTTGGAACTGTGATGTTGTCAGATCAGAAAATGCTTTTATGTGTCATCCACCAGGACATGGACCAGTAACTCTGTCATTCTTGTAGCATTTGAATATTTCAGTACAAGCTTCCTTATGTACAGAGAAAACACTTTCTACCACTTTCCTCTGGTAGTAGAAAGCTGTGCACGTAGTTTAGATTTTCTTAGCTCAAGTTTTGAGATATCTCGTTTCTGTCTCCATCTAAAAAACAATAAAGGTGTTATCTCTCTGTGCTCACACAACTGAAAAATGACATTTAAAAAACAACAACAACAACAATAGCCTTTTCCTAAAAAACTATGTTCTGATAAACATTATGCTGCTGAATTTTTTATGTTTCAATGCTCTTACTACAACAAACACACTTCTATTCAGCTCCACTGTGTTGAGGTGGAGGCAGAGATACTGTATTTAAAAACACATAACTAAAAACTAAAACTAGATACCACAAGTGTCAGTGTATTTTTCTGTGAACTGACCCCTTAAGAGATGTGAGGAACACAAATAACATGATTTAAAAAACATAAAAAACCCAGCCGTACGGCAATAAAAATTGTTTGACAAGTAGGCGGTGGGGATGGGGGGTCGTCCAACTATCTATCAAAATTATGTTACGACGCAGGTTGAATGCTGAGCTCAGCTCGTGCAGAACTAACACTGCTCACAGAATAAGAAGCCCATTGGGAGATCATTAGTAACCTTGAGAATGGCAGTGAGCACTGCGATGCTTATTAAAACTAGACTTTTTTTTTCTTTCTTTCTTCATTTAAACTATGTGTGTGCAGCACTGAATCAATAACACATTAATATATAAGACACCTTTCAGGCACACCTGAATGGTTTTGTTTTCCAAATGGAAATTATGAGCATGTAATGAGTTAGATAATTATCATGCAGGAAACAATCTCTACTCTTAAGAAGTCCTTTGCACTCTTTTTTTGCATTTTGTGTGCTTGAAAGTTCCATCTGACTTGTTTATTTAAATCTAAACTGTGTTATCTACACATTCATATTCATGGTCTTGTGACGTTAGTTTATACTTGTTTTTATCTGCTGTATGAGACAATATGACTCACTATCTCAGAGGTAGTTCATGGCTGCTCAGTATTTGCTATTACGTACACAGCCATGACGTGTCTACTGGTCTGTGAGAACTGTCCATCTGGCTGCCCTGGTGCCCTCCAGGTCAAATGTTCACTCTGCAGCAGGTCCCAATCAGCGATATTCAAGGAAGCCTAAATAAACCGTAGTGCTGTAATCCTTTCATGCCACATATAATAAAGCTCTGGGGCTGCATTCACAGTCCTCATACCAGATGGGGCTTAAATGGCTTGCATATCCTGCCACTTTTATCTGGACGTTCTCCAGTATAGCTTTAAGTTAGCCCATGATGTCATCTTTCTCAGTATTGCAGCCAGACGAGCGCTTTTGTCATAAAGAACTATGTCAATATCTTTGCTCATGGGAACACAGTGAAACCACTAGAAAGCTACGACTCTGACATAAAACAAGTTTTTACAATGTAGAGCAGCTCCCCATTCTCACTTACAAATCTACTTAACTTCATAGAAAGTGGTCTTTGAATATTCTGCAGAGAATCACTTACTCACCACATCTGTGATAAATTGAATGTTTCTGGCCTATATAATATGGAGCAAATTTGCACAATTAAATCATCAGAATTGAAAAATGTAATGGTTAATGAGGTAGCTTCTCAACAAATTAGATTTTGATCATATAACCAGCGTGGAGGGCCAACATGAATAAGTCGGTAATGCAAAAAAGAAATTTCAGGTAAAGATAAAAAGGTCCATCAGTTCTAACTTGTTAACTTTTCATGAGGAGTGCCACTCGTCTCAGATTGGAGGGGGGGCTCTGGAGGGTTTAGAGGCTGCAGGCCTGCTCAGGCACAGCAGTGCTTTCAGCTGAATGCTGATGTCAGCAACAACGACAATGCAAACATGCTGATATTTAGCAGGTATAATGTTTACGACGTTCTCCATCCTAGTTTAGCCTTCTAGCATGCTAACATTTTCTAGTTAGTATTAAAGTAGAACTGAACCTGATGTCATTAGCTTTTCAGATATTTGGTCATCAACAGGTACTTGGGCTGCCAGCATGCCCAGTAAAGGCATTTTTAGTTTAGCAAGTTCAAGTCACTCATCCATAAAGTAGCCTAACCTATCTGAACTTCCTCATTAAGGTTTGAGAACTGTCTTCATTACAATCTACAAATGAATGATGACTAGTCCTACTGTCGCTATGAGGCAGGAAATCTCAATCCAAACTCTTCTCCTGTGTGCTCCCTTGCTGGTGGTTCCTTCTCACCAAATATGCTCTCTCTGTCTTTTTCCCTCTTCCTCCCTCTCTATCTTTCTATCTCTAATACATTGCAATCTTCTATACACCAACAGTGTAGCTCATACATCTGCACCTTGCTACCTTGTACCACTTGTGTCAGGTGGAACATGGAGTTGAGGAGTCTCCTTGAACGACAGTGGATTGGATTGTACCCAAGTTGTGGGTGATAAATAAAAATGTAAAAGTAAAGTATTGGACAAGGTAAACTTTTGACTCAGCAAAGTTATTACAGCTCATCCTGAGGGAGACGTGAGTGTCTATAACAAATGTCATAGCAATCTATCTGTTAAGATTGAGGTTATTTTGGGCTCAAATGCAGACATGAAAACAGAGAAGGAAAAGGATAAGATAGAATTAATGAGCAAACTTGCTGGCGGAGGGGTAGAAGAGAGGGGGGTTGGTGATGGCAAGGGGTAGGCAGGCTGTAGAGGGGGTGTATGGTGGAGATGGGTTGGTCGTGTACTAGAAGGAGATGACTTGGTGGGTGAGCTGACGCTGGAGACCACCAAGCTGATTTAACAATGAATGGAAGGAGGGATGGAGTACATGAGCTGTGAATTGATGAAGTGATTACAGACAGGTGTGGAATTGAACCAGGTGCCAGGTCAAGAGAGCCACACCCACTACACACACACACACACACACACACGAACAGACGGGATGCAGAGACACAGGGAAAAATAGAGAAGCACAGGGAGAAAAACTGGACACCAAGCCAGAGCCCTGACACTATCCTACAGTACTTGAGGGATTTCACTCAAAACTACAAATACGAACCTCATGCTTGCACGTAAGTAAAAGTCACGGGATCAAAATCATTAGAATACATCATCTGAGAACTATGAACGTCTTGTGTGTCAATCCATCCAGTACATGTCAAGATATTTCACTGGATAAATGAAATATATGACCTGCTGGTGGCAACGTCATTAGAATTGACTGTATGTTACCCAGGCAACAGCTACTCTTCCTGGTGTCCTTGTTAAGTGTAGTGAATCAACCCGCTAAATTTGCCATCCCTTGGTTTACGCTAAAAATGTCAAATATGTTTTATAAAGTGAGGTTCACATTTGTGACTCTGCACTCTTGTGTGCGGTGTTGACAATGTCCACGATGTCATGCGGCTAAACAGTTAAAAGTTTAAAGATACACAGTCTAACATTGAATATTACCCATTACATACTGTGGCTACGATTGTTCCACCGCAATTTCTCCAATGTTGATGTTTTTCAGATAAACATTCTTGTCTCTTTAATACAAGAAAAATCATCATCAAATACTTTAAGTAAACCATTTTGCTTGAATTTGTCAATAATAATAGATGAGCTGACCAAAAATATAGAGAGGACACATCTGCATATGATAGAATCATATTTTGTAAGCAAACTAAGTAAGATATCATATTATATTTGAGGTATCAATGCCAGAACCAAAGATGATTTTTCCAGTGATTTCAGGCCTGTGGCTTTCACTGACTCACTGCTGGGGGAGTTCAGCTTGGCAGTAACTCAGGATTCTTATTTGAAGGTAGTACAAGCTGCTTTAAAAGGGCCTCATTATATGATATTAGTTAATGTGAGCCTTTCTTAAACACATTCTCCTCCCTGTAGGATATGCAGCAGTACTAATGTGCAGTACCTCTTGGATGCAAATCAGTGTTTTCTCACAACAGCGAGGATTTACTTTATGGAATCATAATTAGGTCATTAAGATTATTTACACACATCCAGGGACACATGAGGATATATTAATAGTAAATTGGCACGTGTTGAACATGCCTGGAGAAAATAGATGCAAATTAGTGAAAAAAAGGTCATGCATAAGGGTTTATTGTTAAAGTGAATGCATTTCTCCTTCATATTGGTTCTTTTCATCAATACCAATGTATTTCAATATCAACACCATTTTGCCAATTTCACAGATGTCATTAAAACCCACAAATAAAATATGGAAATGAACTGGAAGCACTACTCAGGCATGCATCTGTTCTTAAAGCATGAACTAGTGGGATTTCCTGTAGCGTATGTTCTTCAACATACTTAGATGCTGCCCTGCATTTAGTGTTTGAGATTTGGCAGCTGCACAGTTCGATATCTTCCACCACCACCACTACCAGCACCACCTCCCACCCCCAGTTCTTCTTTAATCTGCTTGTGCATGCTGAAACCACTTCAGCATTAAACCGCGGAGGACGTGCAGGAAAGATGTGGAGTCCCTCGTGGTCAGAGCCTCATCATTAACCTCCTGGAACGGCACCAGCGACGACTGAACGCTGCCTCAACTGTCCAACGTTGCTTAGCGATGGACAATCGACGACGCAAAACAGACACAAATCAATAGTGGCTGGTCCCGGCTTTGAGATGGTCCAGCTCCACTTTCTCCAACCGAGAAGGCTTTTGAATCATCAGTTGTTTAAAGAGCTAATGAATAAGCAAGGGTGTAACACTGAGTGCGAGAGTTGAAAAGGGCAAACATTTGCAAACACTGTCAAGCTGCTGCTGATGGAGCACACAATGCATTTCAATGAGAGGCTGTTACAGCTTCCCAAAAAGTCATTAGGAAATAGTGTATTTTTAAGAAATGACTTGTTGGTGTTTTAGAGGCCTCACCAGCAGTGTCTGAAGCGTCTCTCAGATGTACCCAGGGTTAACCAGACTGGTGAAAGCACCAAACCTCCTGCCCATGAGTTTGTAAACTATCCTAACCACACATGTAGAGCTGGGCATCTGCTGCTGAAATGTAGGCCTTGTCATGTGCTAAGCCTCAGGGGTGATAACATAATTAAAAGGGCCCTGATGAGCGCTGGATGACATTGGTTCAAAATATCGTCCGCAAATCCGTAAGAAAAATAAACTGAACCCAACTGCGTTTTTGCTTTGCGTGTCACACGTGTTCGCCTCTCGCTGAATGAGCAGGCAGCGAGCAGGATACAAGGCTCCCAGGGACCTCTGCTGCATGACATATGTGTTCCATTACAGTTCATTTTCAAACATTTCTTCAGGACTTGTGGCTTCACAGTCGGCTTGAGAAGGAGGATTAGGCCCTCCTGAAATTGATTTATTTCTGCGCCCTAACTGTTTATTAAATATAATTGGCCATCAAAGTTGTCACAGAGAGGAGGGAAAAAAAGGAGCTGCTACATGTACCACAAAAAAGGGAGCTTTCTTTGAAAAGCTATTTATCTAAAGAATGTCTTAGTTATAGGCTGGACTGGGAGGCAGAAAATAGGTCATATTTCAACCACTAATACTACCACACTTGGTGAGTGCAGGATTAATTAGAGCCAGAGTCATAATAAATGTGATAACTTGTCTCGAGTGAAATAGGAGGCTTACACAGCGCTCAAAAAATGGGTTCCCTAAAATAACTCTACCCAAATATTCAATATGAAAATTCCCAGTGTATTCCACATTATTGTAAAACCAATTCATCTTCAAGATGATGAGAATTTGCAGATTGAAAGCCTCATGAACATTTAGTATTTGGTAGTTTAGTCTTTCTGTTCTCTCCTTATCAGCCTGAGTGTGATTTTAGAGCAGCCAAACATGGCAGGGACTGTTTTATTTAACAATGGCAAACAGGACTTAAGACAGCAGCAGATCCTGGCTGATTGACATCAACCATATCAGCACTCTGAGAGTGTCACAGCCATGGTGGTCTGATCCCCATTATCTGTGTCTTAAACAGACATATGTCTGGCGTCTCTTAAATGTCACGCAGATGCCAGACACACTATTTGGAGCGGCTGTGGCTCAGGAGTTAGAGTGGGTTGTCCAAAGGTTGGTGGTTCGAACCTTGACTCCTTCGATCCACAAGCTGAAGTGTCCTTGGGCAAGATTCTGAACCCCAAAATGCTCCTGATGACTGTGCCAGCATCTTGGTGTGATTGTGTGCATGAATGTGAGTGTGAATGGATGAATGAGAGAGCTTCGGATGAACTGTATACTGTATATGCACAAAAAGCCAAATTGTCTCTTTTTCATTAGTGTTCTGTAGCCTGACAGTTTAAAGACAAGGCCTTTTTCATCTCTCAAAGGCAAAATGATAAAAATCATTAAACAATTACTGCTTATCATGTTCCTATCATATCACAGATTACTATCTTTTTTCCCCTCCCCATGTGTGAATGACAAAACACATAATTACTACTACTCACTAAATACAGCTTTTGGCACAGTGTCAATACAAAATGGAAGCCAAGTTTTTCTTGAGTTGTCATTGGTTTTCTGCATTATAACAAAAACACATTGTCTTGTGCCGTCAAAAATATTATTGCTGTTTTTGAGCAACACATGAAAGCTTACTTACTCTACAGCCCAGAGCTGCTTTATTCTAATGCAAATATGTATTTTAGTATGCTGGTTTTTAAGAGTTTGGTTATACTGGCAGAGCAGAAAGTTGGGTGGAATTTCAGAAACATCTGCATAATAAAAAACAGGTTTACCAGGTGCTAGCTCTAGCTTTGTAGCTATGCTTTTGTTTTGCTAACGTCAGCGCTACACAATATTAATTCCATGCCTGATTCCTGATCCCAAATAACACCATGTTTCTACAAACTTGATAGATAAGGTTAATAACAACACATGTATTACATTATACCTGGAGGTGAAACTAAAATAATTTGTTTTAATGACTGGTAAGTTAGGAAGCAGCCCTTGCTTTCTCCTCTCTGTGTCCCTATCTATTAAGTGAAGCGTGCAGTTCAGCTGAGAAATGAAGGCACGAAGTGAGACTATCTTTAAATGGCTGTGGTCCATTAACAATACCTCCCCTATAACCTAGGTAAGGTCGCTTTAGATGCTGTGCTTTTTTTCCCCTCGTGTGTGATTGATGAAAGCTAATGCGCCTTTGGGTCACATTAAGAGAAACAGAGTAGAGAAAAGCAGCACTGTTTAACTAACACAGGTACCTTTAGCTAGGAATAGCTGCAGTGAAAGTGATGAATTGGCCACTAAGTTTTTGATGTTGTTTTGGTGCTCGCTTAGCCATGGCTCCTTTTTCAAAGTATCGATTTCTTTAAGTAGAGGAACAGAGTCTGAGCAGAGGTATCGCGTATATCAGAGTACCTCTGTGGCCGCTGTTGAAAATTTGTGCAGTCCTGTATTTGATTGGTAATGTGGGTTGAATTGTTGCTGGGTGTTCGTGACAAGCTGTGAGCCTGTTTCTTTTTTTAACCTTGCCTTGTGAAAACTCATAAATTGAGTTAAGGTAAAGCCAGGCAGTTCTTTGAAAAGACTTTCCCCTCATTTTCCATTCTTCTGTCGATTTCCGCTCTCGTCTCACCCTTCAGTTGAGCTGAACCATGTCAGCTTTCTTTTGCCCTCTAAAGGTAACAGAAGAATTGGTCTTTGAATTCCTTGAAGTAGCATGGTTGTCTCTTTGCTTTTAATTATCTGCATTGAGGACAGATGACAAAGGCGACAGTGTGTCCTTTAGATCATCTCTTGGCTGCTCTGATGTGGTTAAAATGAGCTGCTACCAGAGTCACATTCAACTTCTCACAATGATGAACATCATTAAGACTCTAAAATTTGTTGACAGCAGGGGAGAATCAGTGTGATATATCCTTATCCATCATCATTACGCAATTTAACGTTTTTTGCCTTTTTGGTCGACAGCATCCGCTCCTGCCGACGACACAGTAGCAAAGTGAAACTGTAATGATCTGTGTCATTGATGAAAGCTCCCCACATAACTGAGCTGCAAGTGATTTCTCAGAACACTGACTCTCAATCATTTCCAACATCTGGAACAACTATGGAATACATAAACAAAAGAGCTGTGGTGGGGGTTGGGGTTGGGTGCCATCATCGCAAGGATTTCAAAGAGGAGTGGGGCGACTTAGTTGAGAGTTTACAAGACAGAATGTAAACAGGACTGACGGATGGGTCAGTAAAGCGCTCTGTTGTCCTGAGGAAGTCTGGTCAAGAGTTGCAGGACCCCCGCTAACAGGCCCAGATTATGTGGAAATGGGATCTCTGCTCTGGGGAGAGCATTCTTCTGCTCGTGCTGTGCTGTTACAGTGTATCAAAGTCACATCAAAAGCTTCCTCTGTTGGTTTTCCTTCCCAATGTTGTGACCTATTGGCATACTGCTGGGTTTGTAGATGATGTACAAGTGATGTTCAAACATAGCATTCCTCCTGGCAAAGCCAATTTCAAGGCTTGCCTCACTTAGCCATGCTAAGCGGAACTGCCGGGGGACTCAAGTCAAATAACGGAGGGAGGAGACATTTGAGCCCGTTGCCAAGACGGAAAAGATGAATGTGGACATGTTATGACAAAAGATAATTAAAATGTTGTTGTGGCATTATTAAATGGCTATTCTGCTTCAAGGAAAACAATCAAAGCATACAACGGAATCAAACAAATGCGCAGGTGGTGATCATCTGGGGAAATAGAACAAAGTAAAAATGCATGGACACCCATGAACTCAACTGAAGAAAAATGAATGAATTAAATGTGATTGAAGTTATTGCAAAAATGTCCTTGATTTTTATCTCTATGTACTTCTTCAAACTAAGACTTGATATTTGGATCTCACACTCAATGTCTGGACCAATAGTCTCAGCCCTGATGGTGGCATGGTTCTAGGGATGGCAATGTTGGTTGGTCGATGAGTCGGTCCACAACTTTAGTCCAGACTGAAATATCTCATTGACTATTTAATTGATTGCCATGCTATGTTGTCCAAACCATCATGTTCTCCACTGGACGAGACCTATTAAGTTTGGTGATCTGACTTCATCTCTAGCGCCACCAGCAGGTAATCACTTTTGTTTGCGAATTTGGGTCAAAATTTCATTTTTGGGTGAAATGTGTGAAATTACTTGCATGGATTTTACACACATTGTACACACATTTATGTTCCCCTCAAGGTGAATTGCAATAACTTTGGTGATCCCAGGTATCAATGCCAGGTATAATTTATTGCAATCATCGGGTCAAAAGTTAACTAATACTTTGGCTTATGGCCAAATACCTACACAACTAATGACATTGCTATAAGCCTCAGCTTTGTGCCAAGTATTATACCTGCTAAACATCAGCATGCTGACATTGTCATTGTGAGATGGGAAGCATGCTGACATAAGCACTGAGCTCAAAACAGCACTGTGCCACAATCTACAGCACTGAGCTCAATTCTTAAGTAGGCTATAACTTAACTCAGGTTTAAAATCAGTTTTTCCAGAGATACAGTATTCTGCTAAACCTCACTGCAGGAATCTTCTCAAAATTTCTTACAGCCTGCACTTTTTTTCCACTTGAAAGTTGTGACTTCCTTTGCAGCAAAGCAGTTTCACATTAGAACCTCAATAGAAGGAGATACATATTTATATCCTTGAGCTTGGGGTGCTATTTATATACCCAGGAGAGGCGCTTTCATGTCAAAAACTAATTTCCCCACCAGATCTGAATAAAATCTAACCCTCAGGATGACATATTAGACATAAAGCTCAAGACAAAACGGCATGCTGAGAGGAATCTATCTCCGTTTCTTGTGGCTGCTTCCTATTATCGCGTGTCCTTATCATGGCAGGGTTTTTGAGAAACATCAACACTCGCTTGTTCCCAGGCCAGAAAATCAAATGGCTTATCTGTGTGCTGACTGTATGGTATCCACACACAGATGCATGCGGGACAATTGAGGCACGTCTGCTCCTGCAGGCTGAAAGCTGCTTGTCAGGTAAGAGAGATCTGGAAAACAAGGAGACATCAGTCAGGTCCTGACCTGTCTAATGAGACATTTCTGCTCTGGAGAGGTGTCACTGATATGAATGATGAAAAATGTTCAGTGTCACTGCCCTATTTGGTTGGCCTTGTCATAAAATGAAAAATGTGCACTGAAGAAGATTTACAGTTAGAGTTTTCTTCTGACTTTACTGCGTGCCACAGAAGCTTCTCTTTTGAACATTATGGACATTTTTGATAAAACTACAGTTGTGAATCAGTGAAAATGTGTTTCCAGCTGATTACATGACCTTTATAATGTAATAGCAATTTCAAATTTGCATATGAAATCCTGGCATTTGTACCATGTCCCATACTATGTTCAGAGCAGAAATCCATTCTCCAGCAGAACCCGCCTTTGCACTTGCTTTTCCGTGGCTTTCTGAATAATTTTCCCCAGTCAATATTTTTTTTAAATTCACAACTCTCTCCAAAAATTGGAAGCCAGAAAACCATGGCTGTTATCTGTGAGACAAAACCTGGAGCTGTTCCACTCATAAAAAAAAATGGTGGGAACTGACAGAGAGTGTTTGTTTGAATTTTCACTTCAAACCCAACTGTACTTTCTTGCAGCGATAACAGTTATGGAAGAGGATGTGGTTGCTCCCTTGTAAAATGACAGTAGCTACTACGACTCTTCACAAAGCTCTTACCTCTGTTTCTCTCTTTCTATTTCTGCCAGGTAGGCAATCTACGCTAGCTGTTTCGAGTCATGCTAAGCTAAATTAACCAACTGGTGAATGTAGCCTTATTTTTACTGTACGACAGCAGAATTTTGATCAATCCACTCAAAAGTGAATGTGTTTTGCACATTATCTAACCATATTCCTTTAATAGTAAAAAATAACAATTTACAGGCATTTTAAAGACCCATTCAATCATAATGTTATTTGAAACCTCACCTGTCAAAAGAAAAATTTCTTGCGGATAATAGTTTCAGAAATAGCATATGATGTATGACTTTTAATGACATAGTATTAGAAGTAAAGGGAAGCACAACAAACTTTTGAGAAAAGTGTTTTCAACTAGATGACAGCTTTTTCCAATGATCAGTTTTCATGATATTCCTCATTTTTCAATTTCAGATCTTCTCTACTTTGTCTCCCCTCCCAAAACACACACTGATGGGACGATGGGAAACTGATGAAGCAAGAGCTTGGTTGTTGAGTTGGTTGTCAACAGCACTGAATCTGGCGTAGGCCATAAAGAATGATATACACTTGAAGTAATGTGTTGGAAAAAAGTCAATATCACACCATAATATCAATGAATGTCTGTGAAGTTTTGAGTGTAATGTATTGGTCTTCTAATGTGTTCTGTGTATGAAAAAATGGTAAAGCATTTTTACACATGAGACATACAAGTCACATTAATGACTTAGAGATTTGAGAGTAATATTAAAAAAGTTTTTCTCTAATACATTTCAATAGTATTCAACGGACTGCACTGAAAAAGAAGTTGGGGTGTCAGATGGACAAATAAAAACCCAAAGTGGACTTCCCATGTTAAATAGACACAGATATTGTGATTTCTTTTAATCAGAGTCTTGATTTGAAGAACGCCACTCAAGATCAACACCCTGCAGGAGTAATCTCTAGCAGATGTTCTCTAAAGTCCTGCTGCCTGGCCAAAAGTGTTTCATTTGGAGCTTTGACAGACCCCAAAATAGAACATCTATTGCTAACAGTGCAAAGGGTAGACTTGACTTTGTCATTTCTTTATGGAAAAAAAAAGGTTTTTAGAAGTTCTTCCCTTTGATCAGACATCAATTCTTCTCTTTATTCTGGCGAGTGAAGTCATTTCCTTCAACATTATATTCAATTTTCTTCCAAAATGACAGGTCTCAGAGCCAGGAGGGTGTAATAAGAGAAATTAAATCTGTATTATTATGTAAAAGTTCCTGTGGAGATCTCTTTCAAAGTGAAAATTATCTTAACTATTGATTTTGTGAAATGTATCTAGGAAGAAGTCTTTGTATGTGTGTATGTCCTTCACTTTCTCAACAACCATTCATCCAACTGACTTCACAATTAGTGGATGTATTGCTAAGGATCCAAGGAAATGTAGTGTTGAGTTTGAAGTGGTTTGGATGAAAGATATTAAAAGAAAACATTTAGCAGATTTTGATCTCTCCAATTTGGTGGCCACTAATAATGGCTGTTTTGCTGTGTGGGCTATCCGCTCCCTATCTCTGCATCGTATACCTCTCTACCTCAGCTGGCAACCAATATCCGATGCGCTCAACAGTGGTTCATCTGATCGACTTCATACTTGATAGTGCTACGCTGAGGACCCAAGGAAATGCAGTGTTGGGTGCAAGTTCATGAGAGACTACAGAGTAATAAGTGAGTCAGAGAAAAGTAATTTCATATGGTGTGCTTTAAAAAGAGTGGTCGACAGCGAAAACGGAGCTTTTAATCAAGAATGGACAATCTCTTATATGTTCGTTCTTCCCACAGGCAGCTGAAAACCATGTCAAATCTTGCCCACAACTTTACTGCTCATTTCACTCTTAACGCTTGAGTCAGCAGTAGCTTATTTTTCAAGTCTAAAATTCAAATGTATGCTATCTTCCCAGCCCCACAAGGCAGACATATAAAATTAGCGACTAGCTGATGAGCGTAATAAGCCGCTAAAGAGAAAGATATTTTTTGTCAAAAGATAGTGGTGACCAAAAACAGATCCAAAGGGAAAGCACTGACCTCTGTTCATATATTTTTTCCGCTTTACCCTTATAGCCACAAAAACATACAGTTATTCTAGGTTTAAAGGGTAATAAAAAGGGTCTTTAGAGATACACCAAAGCCTCTGAGAAGGTGAGCAGGTGTAGATATTATGTACAGCACAGTATGTGAGATTGCTGGTTGGGTATCGAAACTTCGTCTGCAAAACACCATATCCCTGACTGTTAGGGTGTTACTATCAGCCAATAACAGCACAGAGAGAGCTATTGTGTATAAGCTATATAAAACATTTTTGTTGTCTACATAGAGACATTGCAGACAGTGCAGAACTGGGGCATGAAACCAAAAAATTATACCTTTCTCTTTTTGGAACCACATGACATAATTTACAATGCAGATAGATGTTGCATCATAGAAACAGCCTAATAAATCTCAGTTGGACTTCAAATGTGACTTGAACGTGTCTTAAATTTATTTGATTGTGTTTTTGTCAATGGAAAAACTCTTGTGCATCATTAAGGAGTTGCTTTGATCAGCAGGATATCTTCCTTAAAAAATGAACCAAACTTCCCTTTAAGCATGAAACATCGAAGCCCAGATGCTGACGGTGTTGACGTTGCCCAGACAGGTTTAGCAGTGCAAGGTGATGTGATCCCCTCAGGGTTAACACCAGTATGAGTCTGCTTCCTGTGTCAGCTCCCCCAGACCTCATAGAGCAGCATCTGTTCCTGTTTAGCATCAACACTTGCAGGCCTCCGTCAGCCACATCAGACTGTTGACTACCTTCGAACCTCCAGGCTTGCAATCTTTATCAATTTCCAAGTTTCAATCAGGTCAAAAAGTCAGCATTGCCTTGACTTCTTTATATCTTCTGTGAATGATTGAGATTCCTTATTTTCAGTTCTGAATGTTGCTGTGAAGAACTTTGACTCTGTGACTCTTCTCAGTGTCACTGAGTGTACTTGTGCATTGTTTAAAGAGATCTCAACCATATTAGGCTACAATTCTCCTCTCCTCTCTTCTGGCATAATGCTCAAAGCAAACACTGGTTTGTCCTGTCAGCCGTCAAACTAGTAGAAAACTAATGTGCACCGCTGCTGTGTTATTTTGTGGTTGCGTGGAAATGTCAGCGTCTTGACTGACCAGACCTGAAAGATTGCAGAGGTACTGACCGTGGCCCAAAACTGTCTCTTTGGGTTACTCTGACCTGACATGTTTCACTGCAGGTCATGGTGATGATGAGTTGGAGGCAACAGGAGCAGAAAAGAGCCCGAGACATGGGTTCCATAATTCCTCTGTCCTTGACTTTGGGGACTCAGCGTTGATTCATTGTGTCACATTAACTCATCTCGTGATGTAAATCTCCAAAGAGCGACCGCGCTGCTGTTCTTTCTCAGATACCACCTGGCCTTTGTCCTCGCTGACTTTCTGACCTCTGGCTCCAACAGTCACTGGGAAGTGGATGGATGCGGTTGTGTTTAGTACATACAGTATTTTGTAATACAATAAGCTGTATTAGGAGGCTGGCCTTAATCTGCGTTGACATGCATTTCATATGAACGCAAATTTGAGTTGGAAAACAAGCAACATTCCTCATGAGCTGAACAGCCGCATTTACTAGAAACCCCTTTGTAGGGGTTTTAAAAACAAGAGAGGCTTAATCAAAGAAGATTTGCTGCTCTTACTTCACCGAGACTTGTACATGGGCATCCAGGTCAAGTCAGCTCCGACATCAAGCTCCGGCCACCTCCCCTGAGCTGTTCGCATGTGAAGGGAGATTGGACGGAGTAAAGACAGCTAAATTAGACCCTGCAGATAGTGGTGGAGGGACTTTCCTCTCAGGATCAGCAGGGAAATGAGGAGTCAGAGAATCAGATGGAGTAGATTAGCGGTCCAGAAGCCAGTGCGGCTGGGGGAAAAATGTGCCTCTGATGATAATGAGTCTAACAGGGCATCCACTACACCCTGTTCCACCACTGCTGCTCCGCTTCCTCATGATGTTGCAGCGAAGGTATTGAATAAGGCGGGTGGTAACCAAAACTATATCCTACAGGAGTCATGTTGTCGCTGCTACATGTGCTGTGAATATTTCTGTCCTGGAGATGCAGTGCAGACGGTGGAGCTCAAAGACGTCTTTGTGCATCACTCAGACTCAAACAGCATGGGACTGACACCATCCAGGCGTTGTTTACACATCTGAGAGTCTCCTATCAGATGGAGGAGGGTGAAGGCAGCGCAGGCACAATGTAAAGTGGAGCTTATCAGCAAATGTGCTCTGATTGTGACAGGGCTTTTTCTCTCAACTCTTGGAAAGCTCTCAAAACAAACAACGTCTGACCTACTGTAAAAGCGTTCTCCCTGCCATCTCAGACATCACATGGCACAACCCAGAAGAAGTCCACAAACCACTAAATTACATACCTAATAGTCCCTCTGCCGGACTGTTGAATGTGAATGTGTTGTAAGTGAAAAATCAGCGAAATGTTGAGTCTTAGACAAGCAGGCACCAAATAATTGAACATCATGACTCAATTAAACGTCTAAGTCATGTCAGCGTAGGTTAGCAGCTGAGTAACAAACTTTGAATGTAAAAAAAAAAAAAAAAAAAAAAAAAAAGGAACATCTGGATGAACCACTTTTCCTTGTTAACATGGTTTCTCTGCACAGGTCTTTGCCTTCATGTTGTTATTTACAAGTCGGTGTCAAAGTAACAACAAGCATTGCACAAACCAGCATGAGAGTGCAAGCCCCATAATTGCCAAAACCACTGGAAGAGGAAATGTAATCATATACAGAATACAAATTACGGCCCAATAAAGATTAGGTAACAGCATGAACAAATTAAAGTGCTGTGAAAATGGAAGGATTAGCGCAATTACACTCATTACACAACATCCATCTCTCTGACCTGAGTCTGGGCTGAAAAACAAAGAGAACAGGAAGGTGGGATCCTTAAAAACTGGGAGGAGGGGGGCGGGGGGGGGGGGGGGGGGGGGTTGTGAGGAATGCTGGAATCTCTTAATGCACAGGTCCAGTTCGGAGGCGGAAAATAGCGACATGTCTGAACAGCCGCTCGTAGGAATCATAAGTGGAGCTTCAGACAGTCGCTGTGTAACTCATCTTGCTGCGGGGCTGCTGTAAAAAAAAAAAAAAAAATCATCTAAGTGATACCACTGAACACAATGGAGAAATGTCAAGTGGGAAGATAATGTTTTTTTTCAAAAGAGGAACTTCGCGGTTCAAAGTGGAGTCAACGAACAAGCTCTCAATCTTATCTGGGCCTCGCTAACTTGACGTGCAGCATCTTAAATGATGAGGACGCTCAGACAAAATAAGCCTTCCCTGGCATTGAGCCACATATTTGTTGTTTCTTCAAATTAAAATCAGTTCTGCACAGTTAAACAACAGGCAAACCTTTCCAATCAGCAAATCGTAATGGCAGAACATTATCTTCTATTTACCTCCGCGAGTTTGCATGCTAATTACGAGACGGGCTCCTTGATCACCCATGCGAGTCGTAGCTCTTAAAACGAAGAGATTTTAAAAGGGAAGGTCTGTTGTCGCTTTGGAAAAAAAACTCCCTTTTTTTTGGGAGGGGGGGTGGGTGGATGCTGACGATGCTGACGGTGGGGTAGGTGATGATTACAATTACGGTGACAGCGTGAAGCGACAGAGGTGGGGTGATGATGGCAGTAGTGGCGATTACGAGCGTTGATTGGGATAATGAGAATGATAATGATGATAACAACTATTACGACAATTAGCTGAAAAGGGGAAAGAGGGAGACAGACACGGGGATCAGTGTTTTCCGATGACCTCGTCTCGTTAACGTCTCATTAGGCAGCGTTCAGATTACGCTCACTTGTGTCAGCGCAATTATTTAGAAAGGTTACACACACACAGGAATCAGCTAAGTACATGAAGAGACAGACTCACATGATGCTTAATAGAGGATTGTTTGAAAGAATAAGAAAAGAATCATGAAGTCAATTCGAAGCAGATTTGTTTGATTCTCTGAGTCCCTTCCTGTTGTTTGGCGCACGCAGAGGCACCGTGGCTGATTTCTACAGGCGGGTCGTCAGCCGTCGCCCCGAAACGAGAGAACCAGCTTCCAGAAGTTAATTGAAAATGTGTGATGACAGAATACATTTGTCTCTCAGCGGATCTCACGCTGCTGCCTTTAATCAACACAACTCCTCACACTGCATCCCCATTTCTCTTCCATATCTCATGTAAGGCCCAGTGAGATGACAAACCTGTCAGAGCCAGACTTTTAAATGGGCCAGTTAAAGGGAAACAGCAGCGAATACACACACAGGAAGTACAAAGTCCTTTCTGAATGCTCCGCTGAATCTCTGGAACAGGAGGGCGCTGTAGCCCGTTTTCATGTTTTGACCCTCTCAGGCTGAGGCATTTAAGCTCACGCGCATCCTACAGAAGTTCAAGGAGAGGAAAAAAGTGAAAGGAAATCTGAACACATGACCCTCTTAAAGGATACGCCTCAACTGGCCTTTTGTGTTGGCTCCGCTTGACAGACACCAGGTGCAGAAAGAAAAATTCTTTGGTGGGGGGGGAACTCCATTAGATTTCAAAGGCTCCGAGACGGGTCTCACATTAAAGACAGCATTGCATCATATCTAGACATCTGGGGAAACATCTTCAGCTCCCATGGCAACACAGGAACAGAGACATGCTGTCTTAAACAGGCAACCAAAGCATGCAAGTGATGAATACTTCATAACGTTGTGATCCTAAAGATTTTCATTTTTTATAGTATTTATAGTCGTTTGGTGTTTTTGCTGAAACAGCCATTCAATTCATTTCAATTCAGTTATTATCTATGACAATGTATCGGTCACTGCTGTTAGGACGGACTGTGATTGTCCATCTACAAAACAAGACTGGTCATTTTTAGCACTGTTTTATTGGTGGATCATGTTTTATTTTTGCAAAAGATTAATGGAGCGGTAGCAGTAGCACTCAGCTGTTAGATGAATAGTTAAGGCAACACTGTGTTCTCCTTGCTGTTATGTGGAAAAACTACTCGATCTGTGTGCAGCATGAAACCAGATCACAGTTGGAGTTATTACTTTATTAAAACAGCACAAGTGTGTTTGGCTGACCTTTAAACAGATACGTCAGTTGTTTTTCTGTTGCATTTCTGACAGAGCAGTTGTTCCAAGAGTGCTGTAGTGTTATATTAAACCACACTTTTGCTTATGTATCAGTATATACTGTATATCCTCAGTGTTTGTTACTTATTTAATAAAAAAAAGTGTTTTGGTTCTTCTCAACAATATCAGGCTTGCAATTTGATTTGTGTGGGTGTTCAAAAATAATACTTATATCACTTCAATTCCAGCAGACGTAGCAGACATTACTTAGACCCATCTGTGATTTGAGCGCTTCATATGTCACTCCATGACTCAGGCACGTTACACTGTGTCATGACTCACATCTCTGGATGATTATCAGAGGTGTGTTGATGTTTGACAGTCCATTCATTTGCTATAAATACAGCTGGACCTAGAAAAGAGAGGCAACTAAAGCTACTGCACCTCCCTATTTTGTATAATATGGGATGAAGACAGCACTGAGTGTGTCTGTGTGTGTGTATGAGCTGCCAGTGACAGTCGGTTTTTGAAATGACATGAATGGAAAGTAAATCAGTGTTAACATTGGCAAGCCAGCTTTCACTTTCTTTTTAGTGTATTTTTCTAGCTTCCAGTTTCTGACCACCCAGAAACTTCAGAAGCCTGAAGTTTAGATGCAGTTTCCGCAAATACAGAAATACAGCTGCAGTATCACTATAACATATACATGTCCTTATACGAAAGTGGGCAGAATTCAAATTTCAGTTGGACATTTGAACAATGACTTGACAAAAACCATCAGCTTCCACACACACACATACACACACACGCACACACACACACTCCAAAGAAAAAAGAAAGACAGGCTCTAATAGGAGATAATGGATTCGAGGTCAACACCTGGTAATCCTTACATCAGTGAAGGGGAGGGCCTTGACATTTTCCAGAAAGTGCCATACAACATGCCTATAATAAGAAGGTCAAATAAATTTCCAATAGGACTAGGCTGGTACAAAGCAAGCATACAAACCTGTGAAACCTTTAGATGTGAAATTGAAAAAGAGGGAACATATTCCGACAAATATTGAAGGCAAGGCTGCAGAGGAGGGACTGTGACTTGTGAAATCAAATTGCGTGTTTTCATCTGAGGCAGCTACAGCCCCTGTTGGAAATTTTGAATAGATCTTTTAATCACTGGGTTGGTGATTTGAACCTCTAACCAGATAATCTCGTTTTGGCAAAGACCGTGAAATGTTCTGCCTCGGCTGCATTTATAGGTTGGCTTCAATCGCCTGCGTGTTTGCATGTGTGCGCGTGCACGTCTGTGACCGCAGTCATTAAATGAAATGGCATATGTAGTCAGTGTTTCAGATGATTTTTCTCTCTATTCATAGAACGTGTAGAGGATATGTTGACCCCGAAAGAACTTGTTCTTCAGGATTGTCTGTTCTGTGTCCAGACATGGCAAATTTGGTGCAATTTTTTTTGTAGGCAAATTGAAAATCCCAAAAGTAATTCAGATGCCAAATTAGAACAAACAAGCTTCAAAAGGACAGGGAGCTAGACATCTGAGCCAGTGTGTGGTGTTATTTTCAATCCCAATCTGATTGGCTGTGATACAGGGGAGAGTGAGAGGGCCAGAGATGATGGAGGACTCCTGTGTTCTGACTGAGAGTCTGGCAACACAATAACGCCCCCTGCTGTCTGACCAATCTAAACCCCCCCCCCCCCCCCTTCACAAACACACACATACACACCACACACCCTGCTGCTCAAAAAAAACCCCTCTAGCCTGGCTGCTTAGAGCCACGCCTGACGTGGTGTGCGTGTGTGTGTGTGTGTGTGTGTGTGTGTGTGTGACCTCCTGACTCAGACGCTCTTCATGTAGACCCATCAAAATAATGAACTCCTCGACCCCTGCGACCCCTCTCTTCGCCACACAGACTCTCGCCAGAGCCGTGCATTCCTCACGGTTTGGCTTGGAAGAAAAAAGAAAAAAAAAAAAGTAAAAGAAACCCTCTCGAACCACATCTGGTTTTGCTTTGCTGAGATCTCTCCGCACATTCAATTGGGTCTTAAAAATAAGGTTTCGAGTAATAAATGGAGGGTTGTGCTGCTTATTTGTACACTGTACGATGAAATTACAAGGGATGTAATTGGTTACTTCCATAATTGCATTGAAAGTCATTTATGTAGTGCCTTGGGGACGCCAAATGAGATAAACTGAAATGATGATAGCAGTGGAGTAAGTCAACATTTATTGCATCTTCTCTGTGGATCCTGTCATTTCAGCTCCAGGAACATTTGTGCAAGCAAGCTCTGATGGAATTGGTTAGGGTGGTGGCATGCTGAGTGTGTGTGTGTATGTATGTGTGTATGTGTGTGTGTGTGTGTGTGTATGTGTGTGTGACACTGAGTCGTACTATTATTAGAGAGCCACTGGAGGGCAGTGAAAGTACTACGTGTGGCAGACAGGATCATCACTGCTCAAGTATGTGCATGTAAGCCCAGTAAACAATCAGCAGGGTGTGAAAGAGAGGTCACGCATCATTGGCCCAGAAACACAAACATGTAGCTGCTTCGTCTGTACCCCCGTGTCTCTCCTTGGGCTCTCCTTCCCTGTGCGTTCCCATGACCTACTGCCGTGCGAGATTTAGGAGGCTGCTGTGCTGCTGGTGGAAATATTCAGACTGTGATAGACACATGTGAAATTGGCTCTGAGCTTTTGTTGTTTGCTCTGTATTACAGCGGGCTCATACTGTATATGATGTGCAAAAAGAAAAAAAGAGAAAAGAGAAAAAAAAAAGGGTTGAGTGCTGCAGAGCTCCTGAAGAAAAGAGTTGATGTTCTGGTTGCGCCTGTACAGTAATAACCGCTTGTTGCTGCTGTTTCTCTGGGGAACACTTCTTTTGTATGTAAATTAAGCGAGACAACTGTAGAGGGAAATAATAACAGCATAATTGAGCCATGGAAGTTAAACAGACTTGCAGTATACAACGCAACGGATGTGTTGAATTTATCTTTCATCAGGTCTGCGTTGCCTCTCTGGACTCTCCAGTGATTGGCAGGCACACAAAACACAGTTTTTGGTAACAGAAGTAATTATATTAGACAATGTAGAAACCCACAAGCAGGCTGTACTGTAGCTCTCACAACAAAGATTACATTCTTTTTTACAATGTAGAAATATCAAAGTATGCCAAATGCCACTAACAATCACATGCCATTGAAATTAAGCACTTAGTTTTGAGTATTGAAAAAAAAAAGTTTTTTCAAAATCAGTAGAAAAAGGGTTTTTAGTGCCAGATCACATTCCACACAACTGAGTACTCTGTTCACCGAGAGGACAAAGGTAGCTCCATTGTATTAAACATTCAAGGTTGATGAGATGAAATTGCATTTAGAGTCAAGATGCGCTGTGGCCCCGAGAGCCGTGGGCTGATGGGTAAACTGGATTCATGTTGGAAACCTTTACAGTTGAAGCTTTAAGCCCACTCTTGTGCCATGGCGCTTCAAACGCGAGAGTGTCTTTTTTTTATTTTAGTGCAAATCACAGCACAATGCTCAGCGGCTCAGGTCACGTGCGGCCACTCACAAAAGGTCACAACGGAGAACGACCTCCACTCTCATGAAAATCTCACTCTGACAGCGGCGGACAGCTGATCAAGTTGACACCTTTTTTTTTTTTCTTTTTTTGGTTGTTTTTCTTGCTGCCATTCACCTGTTTATTCACATTTCCATCAGTGGACAACCCCCCTGTGGGACTGCATCATAAACTTGACAGGTAGCATCACTGTTCTCCTCCAGCCTTGGCTAACCTTGTCCTTTCCCACCACCGAAACAGTGTTTGCATTGATTGCTTTTCTGATATCCTGCGAAAAAACTCACCCAACTGTCCTTCAAAAGTTGTCCCATGTGAGTTTTATTGTTGGAGACTGCAATCCAGATCACCACAGATCACCCTGTCCAAGTAGTGACCTGTTAAGATACGAGAGGACTCATCAAGCTGGTGGGGTATTGCAAAATAAATATTTTCAAAATCTGGTTATATAAGCCATACACACGCAGTAATGCATTCTAGTCATCATAACAAGTATGGCAGCGAGGCAATCAAGCTGGAGCTTTCTAATGTGGATGTGGACGTCCTTGAAGTGGAGGGAAATGACAAACATGCCACAATTCGGAGGATTATTACCACTCATATTAATAAGATCCCACTTAAGGGAAAGCATTTTAAACTCTAGCAAAGACAAATTTAGAAGCACGTTCAACATAGATCGCTCACACACGAGCCAGTGGTGGTAATGATGTTGGTTTGTGTATGAGCCTCACATAGAGCAATGATTGTGCTGTGCTATGCGTATCACACAGAGAACACGGCCAGATCAACAACGGATTGACGATGGTGCCAGGAGGATATCTGAGGGCCAATTAGCTGAGGAAAGATCCGGCATCTGAGCAGCTGATCACTTCAGATAAGAGCACAAAGCTCATTTTCAGCTTCTTATAACAAATAGTCCATCAGGCCAGGCTTTGTGTTTTTAGCATTACCGTCCAAAAGGTTATTGAGGGGACTAGCTTTGTTTGGTTTAAAACTAAAAGATTTTATGGCTAGGAGAATGTGAAATCTATGCTTTGTTATGGAGAAATACAAGATAGATGAAACCAAATGTGTTTTACACCCACACTGCATCTAAGGAGGGAAAGGACTATAAAAATGTGTTTTCTTTGTCACACTAAAATAAGGTAGAAAAGTTCAATTAAAATACAGTCTGGAGAGAACGTAATTTAGACAATACTTAATTCAAATCACACTCAAGGACTTTTATATTTGCTGGGGATTTTTTTCATGCTTTCTAAAACAATTTAGGCTTTTGGCAAATTTGAGCTGTCATAAAAAATAACTATTTTAATAGTATCTACTTACTGTTTAATGGACAAGTCCAACTGAAAAAGAAATCACTCTGGGCAGATGTGTCAGGTTGAGGATAGATGCTGCCAGAGTTACAAATTGGTGTCTGGAAACCAGTTCAAATTTTAAGTTGTACCCCTCCTAAAATGTGTCTGTAGGGGTTCAAACACTAACCACCTGAGTTGAGACACTTGGCTGTGAACAAGTTTTGTTTTTCACAAAGAAAAGAGATGAAATCTGTCAACTACAATAGATTCAAACCACTCCAGCTTAATCCATTTCTCCAACACTGTCCATCTGTATGATCAGTGTGTTTCCAAATGGTCATTGTTTTGCCAAAATGTGGCTAAAGTACAACACTCTGTAAAGCATTGTAGCTCTGCCAGAAGCAGGGTATTGTAGCCATATTTTAGCCAAGCAATGATAATTGGAACACTCTGAGCATACGGATGGAAAGACGAGCGGATTATGCTGCAGCAGAAGTTTAAGATTTGGTTTTTTTTCGTGGACAATTTTTTGTGAAGACTTGATCTCACAGTCGTTGTTTTGAAGATGCGTTTCTTTTGCCCTCCTTGAAACTTTATAACTCAGTTGGAAGCAGCATGTTCAGGCATATTTTGGCTAAGTAGTGATTGTTTAAACCTATTTTACATACAGATAGAAAAAGAAGTGCAATATGTTTTTGTAGACACTTGAATACCCCCCCCCCCCACCCCACTGTGAAACTTTTAAAAGAAAGTGAAAATAATAGAAATAAAAAGTAAGAAAACATCTAAATAAACAAACAAATAGGAACACCATTCCCCGTGAACCCTAGACGATCACAGGTTAAACACCACAGCTCAACAAATGAGGTATGTCCATTGATGAGTTGATGTGATGTCTGTAATAGCAGCAGGGAGGATAAAACTGAACGGATGCAACTGACAATTATTTTCAATATCAATTAATCTTTTGATCGTTTTCTTGATTAAAGGATTAGTTGGTACTAGAGCTGGATATCAGTATTCAATACCTTAAGGGTATCGACCGAAATAAATCAATACCAAGTAGTATCGAAACATCTTCTGTCAAATAATACCTGCAATCTATCCTTTTTACACCCAGAGCTACAAAATATGACTATTTGTATGGACTTGCTCACAGCCAATCAACACAAGTGTTCTTTGATTTAATGCAACATGTGATTGGCCCACTCCCACATCAGCTACAACCTGTCTGTGGTGGTGATTTGAGTTGGCAGGCTTAGCAGTTCAGCAGCCAGGATGCCACCTAAACGCTCTAAAGTGCAGCTACACTACACACCTGTTACACCAGATAAAAGGAAGTGCATGACATGTGTAATGTGTATCGAATGAAGTACTCAATTAGTATAGTTATCACTTTAAGGGTGCTTGGATTGGTAATGGTATCACAATTTCTTAAACGATACCAAGCCCTAGTTGGTACATAAAATGTCAGAAAATGGTGAGAAATGTTGATCACAGTTTCTAAGAACCAACCGTGACATCCTCCAATGTCTTGTTTCATTTTGACAGTCTATAACCCAGATACATTCCCTTAACTGAAACATGAAAGAAGCCAGAAAATATTCACATTTAAGAAGTTGGGATCAGTGAATTTGGAAATGTTCTTCTTTAAAAAATGAATCAAAATGATAAGTAGTTAGTTAATAGTTGGCAGCTCATTGATTCATTGGCATAATTGTCATAGCTCTTGACATTATGGCTAAAAAGTTGAAAAAATGAAAATAGAACAGTATGTTGGTGGATGTTATGGAATATGGACAGAGCCCAGTACTGGGAAATGTTCATGAAGACTATAGATTTTGTATAAATGAATTGTTTAACACGGTCAATCCCACAAAGGTTTCACTTTTCAACACAAAGTGCTGTAGTAGATACCAGTTTGTTATGGAATATGGAAGACCAGCAACACATTTACAGTAAGGTAGGCAGATTAACACTAGGACCGCCAACATTCGAACACTCCCTTTAACCGCCGCTAGCGGTCCGCCAGACCGCTATATGTAATTTCATTGTTTGTGTTGTTTTAACCCTTCAGGTGTATGGGGACATGGGAAACAACTTACTGTCACATAGTCAGGAAATCAATACCAGTCATTGTTTAGTGTACAAGCTACTCGTTCAACAGTTAAACACAAGGTTACTAGGAAAAGGAGAGAAATGAGAAAAGGATCAAAGAGAATGCGGCTGCGGGGGAGGAGGGGGTATCAGTCAAAGCACAAAGCAAAATTAAAATTATAATATATATATTATAATAATAAATAATAATAAGTGCACCTGATGCTGTTATGGATATATATATATATATATATATATATATATATATATATATATATATATATATATATATATATATATATATATATATATTATTTATTTATTTGCTGCTGCGTGTTTCGCGTCCAAATGGACGAATTTGCCGCACAACGCTAAAATACAATAAGCCTACACTTATTTAAAATGTGTAACTTACCTCATTGCAGGCAGTAGTTTGTATTTTAATAAACATATGCACAATAAAAGAGAAACTCAGAAACAATGGGGGAATAGTAATAATAATAACCATATTTTTAATATAACAACTTAATATTGATATTAATAATACAATTATATACAATGTAATACAATAACATATCAGGCCATATAATAATAATGATAATAACAACAACAATGATAATAATAATAATAATAATACAAATCTATATTTACATGAACGAATCTATATTTACAAACAAGACAACAAATCTAAGTCTGTGGCACACAGCTGGAGCAAAAGCTCTCCACCCTTACGGTGCACTTCCCACACACAGGTCGCGCGCATCCTTTACAGGACACCTTTGTCTTGTTCTGCTGGCAGTGGCTGTTCACCTGACACTGCCGTCTTTGGTGGCTCTGTTGCGGCTCTGCCAGTGGAGCTACTACTGGACCGGCCTTGGCGCACATGTGTTCCGCCCGCAGTTCTTTTGCCAGCTGCAAGATAAAGGCTCGTCTTGCTATGTTCACCGACAAGCACTTCTGGTACAGAATGTGGGCGTTTATTGCAGCCATGTCCAGGAGATTGTAAAACACTGCTACTGGCCATCTTCTTGTTGCCCCTTTCACAGAATAAAGCCGTGCCATTTGATCCAGCACGTCAACCCCGAACTGTAATGATGGAAATTAGTGCAATGTAAATACGTTTGTAATAATAATATAACAGCAACAATTGTCACAGCCTACATACAACGCAGCCTAAAGTTCTTCACATTATAACAAATATTAATTATTCCTTTATATGATAAAACCATCACATATGTTACCTTTGTGCTGTTATAATAGCTGACTGTCTCCGGCTTTTTCTTGGGATCACTCCCGATGGACACACTCTGGTGCATGGAGCTGAGGAGTGCCACGTTCTTTGAAGCTTTCCCCTGATACATAGTGAGAGTGGTGCGTTCATGCTTCAGCACTTTAGTTGAAAACAGCTCTCCTCTCTGTTGCTGGACCGAAGGAGGAAGTTCCCGTCTGGCCTTATTTACTGTGCCAACCAGGCTGGTGTTCTTCCTCAGCAGATTCTTGGCGAGGCTGAGGGACGTGAAGAAGTTGTCCGTCGTGACATTTCTTCCCTTCCCCATGAAGGGCTCCACCAGCCTCATCACAACATTTTCACCCACACTTTGTTTTGCTGGTCTGGTTGGATCTCTGCCCAGGTATGGGAAGGCATTTAACATGTACTTCGTGTCCACATCTGCAGCAATCCAAAATTTTATGCCGAATTTATCGGGCTTGTTTGCCATGTATTGGGTGAAGCGGCACCGTGCTTTTGTTGGGAACAGCTGCTCATCGACTGTTAAGTTAGCCCCAGGTTTGTAGCATGCAATGCAGTTCTCCACAAATCTCCCCCACACCTCTGACACCAATGTAAACTTGTCTGTGGAGAGACGAGCACGCCTGCTCTCCTTCTTGTCAAAGCGCAGGTATCGCATGATCTCCCGGTACCTGCTCCTTGGCATCGTGGAATTGAAAAAAGACAACCCCCACTCCTCAGACCAAAGGCTCTCCATTTCAATATTTTTGTTAAACACTCCTCTAACAAAAAGAAGAGCGAGGAATGCCTTCAACTCTCCAACCGAGAGATCCCATTCAGAGCTCTCCTCAACACGATGTGCCTCTGCTACAGTGCACTCACAAATATGTTGTAGCATCTGCCTGTCAAGCAAGCACAAAAACGCGCTCTGAGCGTCGTCTATGTTGCGCTTAGCAAACGCTGTAGGACCGGCAGATTCTGTGAGGACATTTTGGGCTTGTTGTCTCCCTGAGTGTCCTCCAGGGGCGATGGCACTCCAGATTGTCCCATCTTTCCCCAGCTCACATGGGCTCGGGACTGCAAAACATAAATAGGTATAAATAGGTGTGCGTGTGTGTGTATATATATTACATTATTCCACTATGCTAATTGGGTTATACATAGCCTATTTATTTTGTAGAAACATTTTCGTTTTCAAATAAATATTTTCGTTTCCAGAAATTGTTTTATACATGTTTGTGTAGTTTAACATTTGTTTTTTAACATTTTGGTACACTTTAGCAGTATTTTGTAAGTCTTACCCGCATCTGGAGATGGTGTGCGCGCTCTGGTGTCAGTACCTGCTGGTGTTAGCACATTTGAGATTTATCACTTTGTTATTTATTTATTTATTTCTTATATGCATTTGACAAAAGATGAACACAGCTATAAATGTTTTACAATAACCACTTTACCTGGAGATGACGCATGAGCGCTGGTCGAGATGAGTGCAGCTTGTGCGCTGGACTGAACAGCCGCAGGCAGCACTTGGACTGGTGGTTGCACTGTTGAGATTTATTAGGGTTGCATTAGAATTCCCTTTTTTAATTTGTTGTGATAATTTTAGATGTTCTTTGCTGTTAATTGCCTATACTATTTACAAAATCAGTATCCAGTTTGTAACCAATTAGTAAATGACCCAAAATATATAGCTGCGCTGGAAAGATCGAGAAAGAGCCAAGATTTCCAGGGCCTGGCATCGGCTCCATAAAACAAATACATTTATAAAAACAAATAAAACAAATGAACGAAATAGATAAATTATAATAATGATAACGTTAATAAAAATAGATAAATGATAATAATGATAACGATAATAAAAATAGATAAATGATAATAATGATAACGATAATAATAGCTAGACTAGGCTAAGAATAATAATAGGCCTAATAGCTAACACCAATAATAATAGCTATTAGCTAACAATAACAACAACAATAATAATATTAATATTATTAATAATAATGATGATAATAATAATAATAATAATAATAATAATGACCTGGAGTGGATACACCAACAGATGGGGTGGCTGGCACAATTTTTCTTTTTTTTTGCCTGGGTTCAGGCTCAGAGTTGGTGTCGGAGCTCTCCTCCTCACTCCAATCAATGTCGCTGAGGTCCAGCTCTCCTCCATCAGACTCTTCCTCACTCAGTTGATGTAATAACATCAAAGCCTCCTCAACAGTATATCGCTGTCGTTTTCTTCCCCTCTCCATCTTCAGATCGTTGCTACTACTAGGCTAGGTCTATCTATCCGTCCTGTCCGTCCGTTGGTCCTGTCCTGTCCGTCAGTCTGTCGTCTATCTGTCTATCTATGTATCTATGTATCTATGTATCTATCTATCTATCTATCTATCTATCTATCTATCAATCTAGCTATCTATTTATCTATCTGTTCTTCTTTATCTATCTCTTCTGTCTTCTCTCTCTTCTCTCTCTCAAATGGAAACAATAGACCGGCGAATCAGCGCGAAAACAAACCCCGCGAAATGTATATAATATGTAACAAATCAGCTGCGGTACGTGTGGCCGCAGGGCGGAGAGAGGTATAAATGCTCATAAATCATTTGTTTTTTATTGTAGCACCTTATGGACTTCAGGACATATTAAAAACACATATTTAGGAAAAGTCATGGGCTGAAAGGCTTGTAGTCTTTATTTAAACAGAATTATGTACATTTTAATAACCCAAACGGTCTGTCAGACCGTCACGGCGGTTCTAGTGTTAAATGCTGAATGAGAGATTGCACTGAATTACAGAAGCTTGTGAACAGAGGCTACGAGTCTTCAGCTATCTGCCCAAGCTAACTACAGCTGCTCACTCCATAAAGACACTGCACACTGCCAACTTTTTTACAGACCTGTATCTTTCAAGCCCACAGATGGTGAGTGTTTTACACTAAAAAAGATAAAAAATCTCAACGTCCTATAAGTCTGCATCCTTTTATCTTCAGATATATTTTCTAGCTTGTGTACGGGGTCCATAAACATGTTTACACTGGCAGTGAGAGACCTTCAGCGGATGATGTGCAGTTTCCCCTCGCTAGTTTCCATCTTTGAACTGCCATGCTTCATCCCCGCACTCCCCCCCCCTTGAGAATATGGTGTCGAAACTGATGAAAAAGGGAGAAAACAAACTAGAGTTGTGCTAAATGTGTGTATGATGAGCATGACTGCTGCCATGCATGTGTATGAGAAAGCAACTGATTTGGAGTATAAGCAAAGGTAAACTAGAACAAACTGTGATGCCTTGACCACACAGAAACCTTTCCGGTGAGGCCAGATCATACTGGTTTACCAATGCTGTTTGATCACACAAACACACACACACACACACACACACACACACACACACACACACACACAGAGGATATGGCTGAGCTTCCCACTTTCCATTTTATCTCAGATTGCTTTTTGACAGAGCCTCTCCTGGGCTGTACCATGCATCTGCCACATTATCCATCTCCCCTCTTCTAAACCAGTGGCAGCATTGGGCGGGCTGTCTGGGAGATGAGCACAGAGGCTCAATGGAATAAAACTGGGAATTTGTTTGTGGCTGAGTGGGTGTGTTTGGCTACGTTCATACCGCAGACCTCCATGCTCAGTTCTGAATCGCTGCTTGTATCTGATGTTCTTGGATCAGTGTTCCAGTCTATTCTGGGATGCATCTGATAGCAATATGAACTGACAGCAATGTCAAAAAGATGACATACAAAAGATACCGTATATGTATCCAATATATACATCTCCTGCTTGTTTTGAAGACATTTTGCTGACATTCAACCTTTGACTTAACTGAGATATCCACCCAGATATTAAAAATGATAGTTTGACTTTGCTGCATCTGTGTATGTGAGAATTCATGAGCTACATGCAGGCTGCATGCCCCAGAAATGTATTTTTAAAACCACATTCACAACTGCTCATTACTACCAAAATGTATTCTACATAAATAAATCTGATGATTTATGGGTGAATTTATTTTAATCGTTCATAAAAATGTGTGAAAATCAGATATTTAAAAATCAGTAATACAGAATACCCAGTGGAAAAATGAATGTTTGCACTGTATTTGCCAATTCTCATGCCTTTTAAAATTCAGTTATTACTTTTGTGAGCTGTGTATGTGTAAAGAGAACCTTTTTTAATTTGAACTGGATGTTTTTATAAAGTAAGAAAAGCAGGATATAAAACTCCTGATAAAAATGATTGCACCTTTTGAAAAACATTAATATATTTCAGCAAAAATGGATAAAAAACTAAAATGTTATATAAAACATCCCCAGTGCAGGTTTGTCATTGGATCAGTGTCAAATATCAGGGTGAAAATCTAAATTGAGGACCAAGTGAAGCCAGTCCTCACTGGCATGCCAGCATGTGTACCCACATTTCAATAACAGAATGTGACTGCTCTTGCCTTTACGCCCAATGAAGTCCAAGCACAGAAATGTAGGGCATAGCTCATAACCCTTTGACAAGCTGAGTTAGCGCACATCAAACCGGCTATGCTTTGGCACAGTTATTGAGAAAATTTGATGAGAGAACTCCTCCCCTATCTTTTGAAGTGTCCAAATTATGATCCCTTCCAGGCCCGGTCTGATAAAGAAAGATTGAAACCCTATCGATTTTGGGTTATTTGAAAGCGGATATATAATATCCTGAGCAGAGAGACTCGAGGAATGCTGAGCACAGTGGCTGAGACACTACTGGATTCCTTCCTACTCTTGTCACAGCATCCTTCTGTGCCCCAGGCCTCCCATCGCCATGCACTGTGGTGCCGGCAGTTAGTGCGACAGCTGGTCTCCACGCTTGCCTCCACTCTCTGTCCCAGAACACCCAGATACTATGGTCTCTCATCAAGTCCTGTGAGCCAATCCAGGCTTTGATCTCTTGACAGCTGACAGCTGATGTGCCTCTACAGATGCTAGTCTAAATCATTCATATAGCTGTCCGCTGCTGAAGATTCATCATGCTTGTGAAAAGCCCTGAAATGTCTTTTCCGTTCAATTTTTTTAGCGCCAGTAGCGGAGTTTGTGGATTGGACCTCACCTAGTTCATTAGTCAGACGGTGGTGCTGCTGCTTCCATCAGCTGTAATGCAGATATGACACAGCGCTCATAAGCCTGATGAAGCCTTGGCTCATAGCAATAGGCTGAGAGGCTCAGGGAGATTGCCTACTGCAGAGTCATGGGGCTTTGGTAGTTTCCACTTGATTAAGCCTGACTCAATACACTCGGCTCTCGCTTTAATTTAAAAACTGCAAGGGGAAAAAAAAATGTAATGAGAAAGTCAAATTCATAGATATGATGTAATTGACTTTGCTGAACATCTAGGAATCCGAAGGAGTTTGATTAGTGGAACCTAATCACAGTTTAATTAGTGGACTTAGACTAGATACGGCTTCCACGGAGAATCCTATGGAATGGCGGATCAAGAAGGCTGCAACAGACAGTGATTGAGATGTCATTCATGTTAACATCTCATCCTGTTGCAGCTCTCCATCTCATTTTTTTTTTGCCTGATTTGATCTACTTTCCATTCTCAGATTTTTTATTCACCATCACACTCTTCCTTGATTGCAAGCTGTTCCGCTAATAGAGTAAATTGTATCTCAAGCTGCCGCTGACAGCCAAAGAAAGCTCTCAGCCTTATACTTATCTTGTCATAATTTTCCCCGCTCCATCTTTACCTCATGTTTGTTATATACCAGCCTGCTATTCAAGGTCCCCTAAAAGGCTCTGTGTAGCATGGCATGTTGCTTTTGCTGTCTGCCTATTTTGCCTGTTTCACCTCGTCTCTTCTGTTGTATCTGCTGGTGTTGTTCTCAGCTAAGCTAAAAAGGAGCCATTCATTACAAGGCTTATTTTTGCTTTCAGTGTATTATACTACAAGACTACACTTTGCTACGTGGCAATTTTACTTTTGGGGTATAATGATTGCATATGAATCACTTGTGGTATTTTAGTTTGAAGAAAACTTTGGGGTTGCTACAACTTGGGTCTTATTTTTGTAGTTTGGTTTCGAGAAAAGCAAGAACCACAGTTTAGATGATCTTGTGTGGCGGTAGAACAAAAAGTGAGCACATTTAAAAAAGGTTGTTAATGCACCTTCATTACAACGGAATATTGTGTTTGAATTACAGTAGCTTAAGGTCAACCCAGGTTGTATGAAATTGTCAAATAAACTATTCCAATTTATATGACAACTCACAGATGGGATTACACTCAATTATATTTGAGCCTTTTTTTAGATACCTGTCACATAAGATCAACAGGGAAATGGGTAAAGAGAAAGACTGATGACCTACAATGAAAGGTCGTAGGATTCATGCCCAGGGTTTTGCAGTTACATAGTTATAAAGAGTTTGTGCCTCAGAGATCACTAGGCCTCCAGAAATTCCCCTTTGTTTGACATTTTAACTTGTGTTAATGTCGTTAACCACAGGCGGCAACTGCAAAAGGTCTGCAATGACAAACTCTGCCTCACATGTTTTAATATACATATAAATATATACACGCATATACATATACACACACACACACACACATATATATATATAAAATGTATGTATTTTTTCTTCCCAGTGATATCTGCTGATTTACATTTTCTCCACGTGCTGGCCTCTTTTTTTCAGCCACAATATGACACTGTTAATCTGTGTCACGGCATGAATAGATTTTTTTTTTCTTGTTATTTTCTCCACCGTGATTGTACACATGCCACCGATAGCTAATTCCAAGCCCAGTGAGGTGCAACAGTGCACTGCTGATACTCAGTTAACAAGATTATTGATTTTGGAAACCACCCTCTAAGTATGGTTGCTCCTCAAAAAACACACTAATTTCATTTGTTGCTTTGGATGTGACAAAGTGACTGATATTCCTCACACGATCCAGCAAACTACTTTCAACTTGGCAAACTGAGGGTATGAGAATATGTAAAGAGGAATGCTTTGATGTAATATAAGACTTCACACAAATGCACCTTCTATTCCTCTTAAAAACAACAGACCTCCTGTGTCTGCCAGAGGAAGAGGAAAATACAGTGCTGCAGCGAGTGTAGATGAATCTCCCGGTGAATCCTGTGTGTGTTTTTCGAGTTCTCTCTTTGCTGAATTTGAGCGAGCCCAACAAGTATGTCCCACATACACAGGGCAACAATCATTTATCCGCACGCTTCTAACAAGACATCATAAATCTCAACCTTCTAGCTGCTTCACAAGACAACACCCCCAATAGAATGGCATCCTCTCTGGTGCTCTCTCCTCCCCTCACATTAATCTATCCGTGTGCACCCTGGGTCATCCATTAACCGTCCCAGTTTTCTGGCTCTCCCATTTACTGAAAAACCATGCTGGCAGGCCCTCTCATGCAGTCGGGCTCTCAAAAAAACACAGGCAATCAGTTCGAGGTTTCATCAGTCGAGGGACCACCAAAGATGCAGGGTGCAGGGTGTATAATCGAGGCGGGGAATGAACCTTCAGGTGATTAATCCATAGGCACCCCGCTTCTTCCAGATGGCATTTCACCAGGGGACGTGCATTAAAGTCTATGGACCTTGCTGTTACCGCCGCCGGTCTATCACCGCCTCTTCTGCAGGGAGCACCCGTTGAGATCGATTCACCCTTTCTGCCCCTTGTGATGTCACTACTGCCCACTCCATCCATACAGATTTATGCTTGTGCACATATGAAGGAGGTATTGACATTTAAATAAAGCAGGAGGATTAGCGGGAGCAGACAGCTGCTACTTAAGATAGACACTTATATCCATAAAAACTAGACATGTATTACAGGCTGCTACTACCCAGTGTTTGCACTGAAATCTACACCTCAGAGAAATGTTGGCTCTGCTATCCCTGCTGTGTGTCATGCTCCACATATGGCGCATTTGCCTTTATACCTGTGATGCACATGCACAAGAAGGGGATGAATGACACTCCCTGATGGAGGGTTTAATAATGGAATGTAGCTTTCCTATGTAGTGCATGACCCAATATTCGAGCTGTGTGGTTGCCGCTAAGCAGAGTGGCATTTGTCATGGGAGTGTCCGTATTGAACCTGATCATCAGCGCTTTACATGTTCTGAAGAAATTGCTTTCCATCCGGCTGAAATTACCGACAGCTTATCAGGTGCATACTTCATATAGCGGTTGGCAGAAGTGGCTGGAAAAAGCCTATCAATCACCACTCGCACACAGTCGAGCAGCAAAAGCTCCCCATAATTTGTCTTGGTGACAAAGTAAGATTTTTATTGGAAGGCAAACCATCTGGACAACCAGAAATACCAAACTTGTCTACAAGAAATGATGTTTATATACTACTAATTTGCAACAATACACGTATATCTTAAGAGAAGAGTAATGATGACTGAATGACACTTTTTTAATCAGTATAGTATGAAAATATATTTAACAAACATATCCACAAAGTCACAACATGCCCCTGGATATGTCAGCAAAACATTAATTGATAACATACTTTTCTCCTCATAACAACTAAGGCATAACTAACATCTTCATAGTTATGTTTGAGGAAACTACAAACAGTTGGTTAAAGTTACAAACCCAAGTTCTGATACAGTAACTGGTTGAAATGTATACTGCTATAATCATTGCTAGTATTTATCCTCATTACTCTATAATAGTTTGCACTGCCAGTAGGAAGTCTGCCATTCCTTTACTGGTTTTAAACATTGTACACGGGCACGAGGGATTCACAATGCTGGACTAAATTTGATAAATGTGAGCGCATGCTGACACGGTACATAATCTGTGTGCATGCATGTGTATATGTTATGTAATTTGAACAAGCGGAACAGCTCGTTCTGGGAATTTTGAGGAGGAAACATTTGCATCAATACAAGTAGATTTGAAAAGAGGATATCAACAGCTCGAAAAATACACAAGTTGCTCATGTTCTTTTGTTGTATTTCTAACGGAGGAGCTGTTCAAAATGTGTTTGTATTGACATCTTTTTGAATAGAAGTCTGGGGCTATTAAGATCTTTGTGTTACCATCATTAACCAGTAACCACTGGTGCTCTGAAAACCAACCCTGACTGAATCTTTAAAAGATTATACTTTAAAGGTTGAGTAAAGACTGTGGCTTTTGGGTTAATTATTGAAAAAGTCAATGATGGCTTGACGGATGAGACAGGATGTGTTTACTTTATTAACATTTCACCAAAATCATGATCTTTCCCTCACCTAAACTGAACTGCTTTTGTAGCTTGAACTTAACCACACATTCACGCTCAGGAGACAAACCCTGGTCTCTGGTATCAAAGCCATTGGCTGTAAACATGAACGTGCACTACAAGAATGTAATGGTAGTCAAAGAGTATTTTGTTGTAAGAATCCTTTGTCGACTAGAGGGCAAATGCTACGGTCTCATTTGTTGATGTTATTGTGTGGCTTGGGAGAAATCACAGGTGTGACAAAGAAGCTGAGTCTTAACACCAGAGGAGAGAAAAACAGCACATCTGTTGTGGGTCACAGTGTTGTCAAGCAGACAGACCATATGGGCTGCTTCCGCTCAGCACCAGCCATATCTCAGCACCACTAATCTGACAGGAATGACACCTCCGGAGAGGCTGTGAGCTATGTTTTAATGAACATTGTACGTTATTAAACTCATTATGTCTAGACTCTCCTTGCCACTAAAGTCTCCCACAGCCTGCTCCTCTGTTGTTTTCTCTCACTCGTCTTGCATGCATATAAGTGAGCATGCATGCTGGCGTGCCTTTAACCTTAAGATAACAACATGCACAACATGTTCCGTTCTCAACATCCCGTGTTACACTGGCTGATTGCAGATTGTATAATGTTGGGGCATAGCCTAGCCTCGTTCTCCAGCACCTTTAGGCGCTAAATGCAAATGTTGGTATTTCCTAGACAAGACGCTGAATAGAAGCGATGCTAAGCACATTAGTATTCATAAGCAATTGCACACAAATGCATATTTTATATCCTGTACACGTCATGTCAACCCTGACTGCTTTATTATTGCATACATCATTCAATCAGTGTCATTAGCCCCATGAGATGAATCTATACATCAGAAGATCTAAGAGAGAAATAATTACCCCGACAGATTGCCACTCCGGATTGGTCAATTTTGGCTCCGTTTGCTGGCATGTATGGATTTTCAAGTGGAACCTTGTTGTAATTATCTTTGCAAATTAAAAGACATTAGCAGGCGTCTTGGTAGTTGTGCAGGGGCATATAACTTCATTAGCCCAAAAGAGGGAATCAGCACTACCAAAGATGTAATTTGCGGTGATGGATATTTCAGTCAGACCCACCTCTCATTGGACGTGTGCTGCCTCGCAAATCAGGAGACAGACAGCGCTCTGGCTATGAGGAGAAGAGAGAGAGAGTGGGAGAGAGACGACACGACACCGGCTGGTACAGTTCGGGAAAATCAAACTGGGAAAAGTCAGGAATCAAGAAGGAATTCTCGGTGTGGCTGTGGATGTGTTCTGTTTCCGTCGATTATGTTGATTTACTCGCTCCTATAAAGTCTGGGCGTTTTTGGCCATAAAACGAAGCTCATACTCTGATTGTTTACATAAATCTGGATAGGGCCTGTGGCATTTCACACTGCATGAAAATTAAACTGCGCCACAACAACTAACTCAAACTGGAATACTTGCTTTGGAAAAAAGAAAAAAAGAAGAAGAAAAAAAGGAGGTTGCCATCACTTTCTATTTTTGAAGTTATGTATTAATTAATGCGTTGATTTGGAAGATAACACCCGTTTCATCATATTTTACACATCAAACAGGGCTGTGTTTTTGAGTAGCTGAGAGTAAACTCCCTCAGGATTTTTGTTCTACCGTCTTTTTTTTGTATAACATCCTTAAATATTCTTCTTCCTCCTCTTTCGGACTCCTTTTTAAATGAGAAAAAATAAGACTGAACCACCAACAATCTAAAACTTAGAAAACGTTATGGTTGAGCCATTGAGAGCTTTAATAATAGAGACTATAATTTAATCCTGCATTGTTCTTCTTACGTCTTGCCCTTTTTTGTAGGCACACCTGAGTAAAACTAGCAGCTCCTGATGTTTCATGCAGCTCCATAGTGCTGTTGGGGCTTTGAGCTCTGATCGCTTCCTCTCAGACATGCAGTTAGGTAATCAAAGAGTCCTTGAAATTCCTTAGCTGATCGCACAGGAGCTTCAGCTACTCGGCATTAAGGGAAGAAAATATAGATATCTGGTTATACTATCCGTTTGTTACCTTGTTTTCTTGTATTGGAATAAATTCAACTTGTTTATCAGCACAAACAAAAGTGTATGTTACATTATTTAAAAAGAAAAGAGCATAATCTGCTGAGGCCATTGTTCATATTTACAGTGCTATCAAGTGTACTGCATTGAAAAAGGTTGTTCGGTTGCATATTATAGCATACCTACTTACTAGAAAGCCTTGCCTTGTGTGATTTATTCATTATCTGGTTTATTTCTTATATCTCAAAGTGGAGAGGATTAAGCTGGCCGTTGCCTTCGGCTCTATAATCAGGAAAGTGCTTGAAAGTCAAAGGCGGACAAGTGTAAGGTAGCACAACACAGCAGAGTCGTCTATTTTAGGCTTTGAATTGTGCAGGTTTCAAGTGGTGTATGTGTTGTGCTTTTGTTGTTGTGGAAAGCCGCTGAGCTTTGCTGACTGCTCATTAAATATAGCTGATACCAGTCAGAAACAATTGCAGTGCCATGTGCATTGGGCATAAAGATTTTAATCACCAGCCAAAATGAACTGGACATTCATTACTGATACTGGATTTTTGTAGAGGCTGTAAATGTGATTTATTTCTAGGCGACCTCAAGTAAAAACAGCTACTTAAAGACCTGAAGTTTGGAATCTGGCGTTATTTAGCTCTATCGTCACCTCTCTTTAAGGTGGATTACAACCAACAAGTCCTCGCTAAATATACTGTTGGTCCATGAACTCCAGAACAACATGTAAAAGGGTTTTCAGATCTGATTCTTATCTTTTGAAAACCATCAAAATCACTATTGTGAAAAAAAAGAGGAATTTTAAATGTGATGACATTGTGGTTAAGGTTAGGTTTAGGATGCGACACTGTGGACAAAAGTGAAATGACTGCATTTCCCATGAGCAGCGCCACCTCATGTCTTAAGGATGCTAGGTAGTGTGTGCATTCGTTTAGGAAGCGAGTGGAAGAAAGATGCAACTATTACTATTAAGCTGTTAATGCATCTTTTTGTGACACTTACATGTACTGCTGTATTCACACAAAATGTTGCACCTTCCATCAGTGATGTGTGGAGGTGTAGGCATGTTTATTTGTGCTTTAGAATGTAACTGCTATGAAACAATAAGAAAATGACACTTTACTTCTCAGATTATCTCCTTTATTTTTGCTACACAGCTTCTCACTCTCTGGCTTACTCGATCACCGCTGCTCTCTCTCTCTCATCTTCTGTCGCCTTTTTTAAAATGAGTTGGGAAACCGACAAGCCTAAATTTACTTTTAACATTATTAAACAAAGAGAAATGTCTTCCCTTGTCCCAGTAATCGCTTTGCACTCCCTAATGCTGCAGTGCATATAGTATATAGTATGTAAACCTGGACTCTATATGCTGTAAATAGCTTTGTTTGATATTGTGGGGAATCAGACCCAGTGGCAGACATTTAGGATAACTAAAAATAGTCAGTCTTCATGATGATGGTCTCATTTGCATTTGTAGGTTATTTAAATGCATCAGGGGCATCATGAGACTGTTATTGTTTCATAACCACTTTAAAGTTCCTTGTAGTAACTTTAAAGTGGTAAAATTCATCATCATTGTTACAGTAATAACTACATGATTGATGTTAGGGGGCAATTCTGGTCAGGTTCATGGGAAAAGGACAGCAGTCTAGGGTGCTTAACCCTGATATTTTGATGACCTACCCATTGTCCTGAAATGGGTTTGAGATTATGTGAATGCATTAACTATTCCAACACTAAAACAATCTTCTTTTTTTTAGTTCCGCTACACAAAACCATATATAAAATTACATTTACATTGAAGGCTCGGGTCCTGTTGAGGTAGGCAGATATACATGTATTCCTGAAAAGCAGCATTTGTGTTTTTGGTGATCTTGGTGTCGTCAACAATGAATTTCATTTTGTATCCCATTGCCCCTTGCACAGTGACTTGAGGAATTATTTGTTTGAAAAGATACAGTTGAAGAATCCTGATTTGTTTTGCTTGTCTGAAGCTGACATGTTGAGTTGTGCAAATTTTTGTTTTGGTGAGATTTAGAGATGCTTGGCAGCTAAACCAGAGAACACTATATCCATCATAACAGGACATTTCTGTTATATTAACTAAATGCTCTGAATTGTTCTGTTTAATTAGTTTGTGGAACTGTATATCATGATTTGTCATGTGGGCATCCTGATTATAGAAAGATGCCTTACACTTAAATAAACAATCAATCAATCAATCTGCTAACAGCATTTTCTATCTTAGGTCTGTGGCATCACTTAAATCCTCTTTTGGCTTGTGACCAGTTAAAGTTAAACACTGGGCCGCGTCCAAAACATTTTCATATTCTTATCCCTCCACTGGCTCCCAATTCCTGCCTGCATCAAATTCAAAACCCTGACACTCACTTATAAAACAGCAACTAAAACAGCTCCTGCTGACCTGAACTCCTTCATTCGGGTGTACACTCCCTCCCCCTCACCACACTCTGCCAATGAAAAGTACTGGCACAACCCCAGAACAGGGCATTTAGTCGCTAGCCACACTCGTCTCTTCTGTAGTTCCCCAATAGTAAAACAAATTACCAAACTCTAATCTGTAGAGTCCCCATCAATCTTGAAGAAAAGACTAAAGACCAGTCTTTAATTTTTTTAACAATATATTTTATTTTAGTTGAAATTTGTTTAGATTGGGGCATTATAGACTCTTAGGTCAAACAAGAGGCAGACTATCGACACACAACAGGTCTTGAACAAGTGTACATTTAATTTGTACCTTCTTAGAAGGAGAAAATGCTGAAATGGTGAATTTCACAATTTCTCATAAATTACTTGTACAAACCATTTAAGAATCCATTAGTATGAGAGGTTCTTGCATGACCAAATGTCTATGTGCAAATCCTTGCTACCAAAAGAATGTCTGCCAACAACCCTAAACCACTATTTATTTATATTAGCAAATACAACTGAAAACTGGAAACATTTATCTGCAAAATTGCAAACGTTTTATTCACCCACTGCTCTACATGATGAGGCCACCTGCATTAGTTTATATATTTCACCTATCTGAATAATTCAGCAAAAAACTGAGAAATACACTTCTGTCCTGTGGTTATGACCATAATCCTCATATTTGGTTGTTAGTTCCAGCCCTTTTGCGATTCATATAAATTCTACTTTATAGATGTAATAAAAAATAAAAAACAGGCTGACGATATTGTTCCTGGGAAAAGGGGAAAGCTAGAGCAATAAAAAGACAGAGACTGAGCTGTAGAAAGTGAAGAGGCTGTTTCTTTAGATGGACAAAGAAGGAGAGGCAATGTGCGGCAGTAAGAGAGCAAAATGCTTCATAGCCTCGAGGGTGTGCGCTGCTGATAGAGACAGCCTAATGGAGGGTCCCTGTGAGGAGTGTTGACAGTCTATTTGCTTCAACCCAGTCAGCAGCTCTCCATACAACCACTGAAAGCAGGTGCACTGTAAAATCAGAACAGGGGGGGGGGTGTTGTAGTTGCAAGTGAATACCTCCCAATTAAAGATAAATATACATATTTAATAAGACTGAAGTGGTCTCATTTTCACCTGCTGTAGGGGTGTCTGCATAATGTCCCCTCCGCGCTAATTATTGGCAGCAACACAGCAGGAGAGAAGCAAAAGACAATGACAGGGTGAGTAGATCCCTCTAATATTAGAGACCTATCATTTTTGTCCTGTCTTCACCAACAATACTTAGTGTTAGTTAAGGCTTCATGAGCAGCCATAGTGGCTTTCCCCCCCAGTGCAAATCTCTGTGAATGTATCCAAGCTTTGACATAAGCCATTATTGTGTGAAGTGTTTAGAATGTGGGTCACATACCGGAGCTGTAACCTTGGAATTTGGGTGAGAAAATAAAGGCTTCTTTGATGCTGAATTCACAACATGACCACCGCATAAACAGAGGATTCATCTCTCAGGCATATGCATCCATAATGCATGAAAATAAGTGGAAAATAAGCGAAAAGTGGAAATTTAAAAATAGATTTTCTGCAAGATGTTATTTGAAAAAGGCAAAAGTGATATTCCGCTCTGTATAAAATACACATCAGAGCAGCACATCCTCATAAAAAGTGTCAGAATAGGTCTAAAATTCAGGCCAGTGAAAACGAGCTACAGTTTACGCCATCTAGTGGCTGCAGAAAAGCAGTCTAGCTTTCTAAAACTTACAAATCTGTTAAAAAATAATGATGTTTTATGTTGTGAAAACACTGGTTGGTTAAAGTCTGGTTAGGTTTAGGCAGGAAAACTTCACTTCATCATGCAGTCTTTGTTGTCATGGCAACAGTTAACACCACAACATTAGTTGTTTTTTTGTTGTCCCAACTCGCAGTTAGAAGTGGGAAGCGAATGGTGGTCTCATGCAGCAAATAGCATTATCTATTCAGCCATCCATCCAACCATTCTCACCTTATATTGGCGTCATCTAAAGTGCACCGTTACCTCCGGTCACAATTACTACGGCCGCTATATAGTGTAAACCTAACTTCAGGTCATTTTTGCTGGTTAAATTTTACTCGTTTTCATGTGAGGACTGGCTGCTTCAGAGATATGCTTGACGAAATCTTCAGAAGCGTATAAACGTTTAGTGGGCTCATGCTGCCTGACAGGTACACAGCCACTGCAAACCAATGAGAAATAATTCAACAATTTGGCAGTTCCTTCCATAGAATCATAAAGCATTTTGTCCTCCCAAGGCAGACCAGCCTCAGGAGTAAGTGTGCACAGCAAGATAGCGACTGCAGTTTCCTTTAAGGCACCTCTAGCTATATTTTTAAGAAGACCTTTCTATTTTAAGCAAACCACTACTGAGCTAGGCTGCAAATCACTGGTGAATTTCAGAAAATACCCAGCAACAGCTACATTATGGCTTCTGCAACTGCACTTTCACTATTGTGTCCTCTCCAATTCGCTGCAGCTGATAATAAGCAAATATTTTGTAGTTTTTGAGAAAGCAATGGAGAGAGTGGAGGAAAAAAAAAACCCAACTGATATTTAGGAGAATAATTTTATTTGAACTTCAAGGAGAGCCAGGCAGTAATCTCACTCCAGTACACAAGGTGAGACCTTGTCAGATCTTGTTGTGTGGTTGTGGACACAAATAAAATTATTTTACTTGGGGACATTATAATTATACAATATTACCCTACAATATTTATTCATTTTTTAGGGTACTATTATATTACCTAAAAAATATGTCTTTAGGATTGACATGTGTTAAAGTGTAACAGGACCATTTCAGGTCAACATTTCTGCCTTGTGATCCATTACCAGATCATTCTCACTGGTGAAAGTAATATAACTGTGAGGTAAAGTGGTGACTAGCACATTATGAAAAACAGTCGACAGTAAAACGTGTCTTGATAAGTGGATGGGATACAACTGTGATAATAAACCTAACTTTTCTGTGCTTTACATCTGGTTGTAGTCAATTATTATTGAGATCAGTAATCTGTAAGATCTGTAAATGTATAACACCTTACACAAATTGAAAAAAAAAAAAAAACTATTGTCAACTCACATTGTAAATAGACCAGATATTACCCCCACCCAACCTGTAAAGAGATATAGTCAACATTTCCCTTGGATTTGTCATCTATTCTTTTAGAACAAAAAATATTTTCTAAAATATGACACAGAGTAACATTTCAATTCATATGTGTAACATTAGCAATGTTATTATGCAACTATGTTTTAAACATGGTGTCAAATTCAAAATGTTCTGTATCTGCTTACAGCAGCAAAAGCACTTGGAAAAGGTTAAAGACCGTGTAAAGTGAAAATATATTTGTGTTCTGAGTTAGTCACATCACAGACAGATGTGTTATTAACCATCCTTCCAAATTTGAATGCTAGAAAAATTGTCTAAGTATGTAAAATTATCTTTTAAAATCATGAAAAATCAAGCACTTCTCTGTGCTGCCAAACGCTGGGGGCGTGTCTGCTGAAGGCGCTGGAAACACACCCACGAGCGGAAGGGGGCTGCCTCCGTGTAACATAGCAACAGTAGCAATGGACGCTAGCGCAATAACAGCATTGCAGTGACCCAGCCCTACATGTTTGAGCCATCAGAGCCAGATACTGACTCGGAGTCAGACAATGAACATGCACAATCTCGTGCCTCACAGTCTGCAACAGAATGGTAATGTATTTCTCCTATTTATGCAAGTTAGCAATATGTATTACTGACTATGGGAGTCTACAGTTAGCCGAGTTAGCCGCCAAGCTAGCAACCGAGTTACGCTCCCACTGACTATTATAGCCTAGCAAAAACTTTAGGGTTTCATGTAATGAAGAATTGTGATTGTTTTGTCTGTTCACAGATTAAACAACACTTGACTTTTATTACTGTTTCGTTAATTTAATTACTCCTTTTGTTTATACCTAATAAAGGTAGTACTAGTATTTGTTTTAGAGTGTAGTGGGTGGTAAATCCAAGTAAATTCAGTTTGTCCAGCTTTGAAAGGAGGCAGTTTACTCGTTTTTTCAGATCACATTATTCAACAAATGTGGGGAAACGCATTAGGTAACTAATTAGACTACAAAAAAGTAAAATATAACACTAGCCAGTTTCACTTAGTCAGTTACTTACTTGTGTCTTCTGATTAATTTGTGGATTGCTGAATGTCATCATTACATCACACAGGCTGAATAAGACAATATGCTTCAACTGATTAGGTCATTTTGCTTTACCAGGCTTCATACTGAACTGACAACTGAAATGGTTAACATTTGTCACACTGTGATTAAAAATGTACTTGTGCAGGTGCACATGTGGAGAATGCAGAACAATGCCCACAGAGGTTGAACATGTCTGCTGCAAGGAGCTGAATGCTGTATGTAAATGAAAACTGTTTTTCACAATAATAATTCAAATAATGAATACATAAGCAGCAGCATACTAGATGTCTAGCACTAAAACACCTATTACACATATTCCTATAGGTTCAGAGTAGATGTGGAGAGCTGCCTGAAGAGCCACGCTGCATGACTCTTCATCCAGGCTTGGAGCCAGTCTGCCTGAACCCCTACTCCCTGCAGAATGCCCTAAACATTTATCAGGCAGATCATGGACCACTGGCGGAAAAGGAAAGATCTGGGTAACGTAGACAATATAATAATTGTTTTACTGATTTCGGATATTTATAAATTACACTTGTGTTGATCAAATGACATGCCTTTCAAAGAGAGGTAAGGTTTAGTACCCGGGAATAAACTTACATCATTTATACAATCATATTATAGTTGACTAATGTATACAGTGTATTTCATTTACACTTAAAGCACATGAGTGATGCTTGACTGTATCCATTTTAATCCTTCATCTTCCTGAGCTATATATAAACTCTCATGTTGGACAGATAAATACTGGTTCATTCTTTAGCTGTTTTTCACTACATAGTAAATCAACCAACATGTACATCACCTTGATATATAGATGTATAAACTGAATGCACATGATTGGACATTTATACAAGCAATCATAGGTTTATTATTATTATTAATTCTGAAAATGTAGCTGTGTGGTCGTGGAAATTCTTTGGAATAAAAAAACTGCTGTCCATTTTCTTGTCCATCCATTTAGCCAATATGATGAGGTAGACTGCAGGTTGATGAATCAAACTCATCTTCCGAGGTCCCAATCTGTAAGACATGACAAAAATGTGGAGGGAAAGGCTTTTGTTTATTACATCAATCAAACAAATAAGTTCAGTTTGGTTTGGGATAGGTTCTTCTAAAAGACAACACATGTCAATAATGTTTTGTGAAAGACAGCTCCAGTGTCAAATTTGATTACACAGAGGACAACATACCAAAAAGAAACATACATAAAAATATAAATCAAAGTATTTTTCTACATTTTTTATTACAGGCGTGCTCGCTATCTGGCCTACAGGAGTTTTGTGTCCTGGTGCTGGGGATACCTGGGAAAGGACAACCGGGTTGTCATCCCCTCCTGTGTTGTCCTCCGCATTCATCAGGAGTACCCTGATGAAGATGGGGAATACACAGGTTTTAAACCTCCCCTTTAGATTGTTTTATTATTTATAGTTTATTGCTTGCTTATATTGTTATTTGTTTATAAAATGTGTCCAATGTAAAATAAATGTATTATTGAGTAATGATATATTTGTGTGTGTCACAACTTACTTCTTTTACAATGGAGGCTGGTGGAGCTCTGGTCCTGAGATTGGCTGAGGCAGGAGTAGGCTTGGGCGGTATAAAGGTGTTGCAGTATACCAAGGTGCTTTCTGAGTGCTTCATACTGTTATAGTGGTTTAATTTCAAATGTTTTAGTCACCACGGAAATTAGTCTCCAGAAATGTGTAATAAATACCATACACTAAGGTAAATGTCTGGAAGCTATGAAGGCTTGAAAAAAATATATATACCGCCCAAGTCTAGGCACAAGGTAAGTCACAGGAACAGTGGCTGCCAGATATGCTGGAGGAAGACACTGAGACCTGTACATGGGAAAAGAAAACAGGAATAAGGAAAAGAGACATTAGGCTGTCATCATGACCACTGCATACATACACACAACATACCTCGTGGGTACCTCGGAAGCCACTTTGACGCTCATTTTAGGTGTCCCTCGGTCCATGTTTTACATTACACACAAACGTAAAACCTCAGTCTACATATAATTCCTTGTCATAGCTATATTGGTGCACATAAAATATTACCTGTCGGTTATCATTGTGTTGTCGGATGGATGACGCTCAGGGAATAAGGCCAAATTATGTCACGATTACATGCATGCTAACATTACACGGGCATGACAGGGTGCATGATGTAAAATCACTTTCAGGATTTGCACATTCAGCAAAATGCATTTAATTGCCTAAATGTACAGTATTATAACTTATAAGCACATAACGTTACTTACACTCTCTGACGGGCACATAATGCCGGTGGCGGTGATGATGGCACCTGCTGTCGGCGGGATGGGAGGATGTAAGCGGTGAGGGAGACGGTCGGTGGCGGGCTGGTGGCGGTGATATAGGCACCTGCTGCCGGCGGGATGGGAGGATGTAAGCCGGGGAGGGAGACGGTCGGTGGCGGGCACGTAATGCCAGTAGCACCTGCTGCCGGCGGGACAGGGGACGTAAGCCGGGGAGGGGGACGGTCGGTGGCGGGCACGTAATGCCAGTAGCACCGGCGGGACGAGAGGACGTAAGCCGGGGAGGGAGGCGGTCGGTGCGGCACCTCTAACCAGACACAATGGACTGCTCAAAAATCCAGACTTCCAGTGAAGATGCACACACGAGGAGGCGTCATGACTAGTTAGCTAGCTGAAAATTACCTTAGTTGATGCTATCCAAAACGCGAGAGCGAGCTGGAAAACGACTGAGGCTAATGCGCTGAATGTATTTATACTGCAGCAGCAGCAGGGGCGGGTTTATGATAATCAGGGCCGCGTTACGTAACGCGGCCCTGATTTCAGACCCGCCTACTAAATCCTGACACAGAAATCTGGAAACACAGTTTGTGAAGCCTAGCTCCACAATTCAAATCTAAATGGTTGAAATGCTTTTTACACCTTTTTTAGAAATACATTTATGACCTATTTAATGTGTTTAGAAGAAAATGTCTGATTTCACTTTACACGGTCTTTAAGGAGTTATTGGTCAAATGTACAAAAAAATCAAGTTGAAGTTTGAGACAGAATATATTTAGTTTTTCAATATTTAACCAAAAGCATAATATTAACAATCCCTACCCTCAACCAATGTGATTAACTAACCTAAACACAGTACACAAACCCTGCTCTCTGACAACTCCATCTAATACAAATTATGTTTAAATACACTAAAAATCACGAAGGTTGGGTCAATATATTACCAACACAATTCTGGGTTAAAGGTACCAAGAAAGCCAATCAAAATAAGGGATTGTATGATCCAGTATTGTTATTTATTTCACTGTTGGCTTATTTACCCAAACTAAAGCTTGTTAAAATCTACTCTACTCATTTGAAACTTACATGTCACAGTTTGTTATTGATTATTAATAACTTGTTTATCATTTGAATGTCAAAATGCACATCGTTTTGTACAGAATCATGTGACCACTTTTAGCTGAAACTTGTGTTTTAACATTAGGTCAAAATAAGAGATTGTTACTAGGTTAAATTAACCCAGTGTTGAGTTTTACTCCAGTGATTCGTTCTGCATTATACTAAATTTCAACAGTAATGTGTGTTTAAGCAATGTAAAGAAAACGATTCAGTAGCATATAAATGTAAATACTAGGAGACAATGTTGACTCTAAGTTCTTCACTTTGTATGCTACACTTACCCCGACCACCTCCCTGCAATGTGAGCATGATGCAAGAATGTGTTTTTTCGTTACATTGAAAACATTGTCAGTGAACATAATTCAGACAGAGGTAAGGTTGTAAGTAGACACTGAAGGTCAGGACACAGAGGCATAGACTAAGTGCAGCTGAGTAGATAAAATCTACCTGAATGCTTTAGAGAAGACCCAACCTTAAGTTTTCAAGCAAGACTGAGGTCTCTGGATGAGCAAGGAAAACATTCAAAATGCCCATTTTAAGCATGCAGCTTGGTGTGCTCTTCTCACTTATACACATCCAATACACTCAGATAAAAAAAGAGAGCTGGAGATAGAACAGTGTGTATCTGAAGTAAGCCAGCTTCAGTTTTCCCAGTTGTCTTGGAAAAACAGCCAAGTTGTCTGCCCTATGCAAGCCTTTTGTACTTTTAACTATCGCCATTTTTTGGGAAGGCAATGTTTTGGCCACCCTTTAGTAATCCCCCTAAAGAATATTGAATCCCTTTTTCATTCATAACCAGATAACTAATCTGTTGTATTAAACTCCAGTTGGGATTTTAAAGTTTCCTCTTTTTTTATTTTTTTTATTGATGGCTGTGGTCATACTCTACACTTCTGGTGCTAAGATCTATCCCATACACATATGATAAGATTATCCAAATTAGGAAACCATCTGGTGCTGAGTGCTGTGTTGCAGATACTTATTTTAAAAGTGTTCAAAATTATAAATGAAAAAATAACTCAACCATACTTTACCGGAATGTAAATTCAACCTGTTTTGCTATTTCTCAATTTGCATCCCATTTAAAAAAAACAATAACATTAGCTGAAATGTATGAAAAGATTTAATGTTTTCTTCGTAAACTCTGGCCAATGTATTATGTGTTTGACATTAAAGTGGTGCTCGGGGAGCCCAAACCCAATCAATCTCGGCGAGGCGCAGAGAGAGAAGCCAATTGCTTAAGTGTTCAGATATTCTGATTGGAGTCCCAGGTGACCAGTGCTGTCAGTAATGAGATATAATACCTGCAGCCGTGGGAGACTTCTATTCACATAATGCCTGGGGAGACAAGAGTTGCGATGGCATTTGAAATCTAATTGGAAACACTTCTGTGGTGAATAAAGGGGGACACTGGGCTCTCTCGCCATGTGTGGGGCAAAATGAAGCATAACAAAACTATTTAAAAAACAGTCCCAGCATTCAATATTTCACATAGAAGTCATCACTGAAGCAAAATAAAGCCAGCTGTTTAAAACAGGAGCTGGTATCCATGTGTTGAGCTTCCTCAGTCTGAAGACTCTACTTCAACCTCACGCATTGTGATTAGTTTCATTTACACCAGGGGTTAATTAAGGTTAGTGAGAAAAATGTTGTACTTTTTTAGTGTCATGGAGAGTCATTTAAGAGAATTTGTGAGTAATGACCTCTGACATCCTTTCACATATACTTCCCACATTATAACCTCATTAACATTACCTGTTATTACCTGTTTGTGCTGCATTTGTGCTTTCTTGCAGTTGAGTTGAATGACTGGATTGATGGTCTGTTCCAAATGTAGCTGGAGCCAGGAGACGGTTAGCTTGGCTTAGTATTAAGACTAGAGGCAGGAGGGTGGAAAACAGCTGGACTGGTTCTATCCCACGATTAAAGAAATCTGCCTACCAGCACCTCTAAAGCTCACTAATTAACACATTACATCTCATTTGTTTAATCCACACAAAGCTAGCTGTTTCCGCCTGCTTCCAGTTTTTATGCTTAGCGGGATGCTTAACACCTAAATAACGGTTTAACCCCAAATCTCTAACTATTTTTTAATGAGTTAATGAAATGCTCTCTGGAGGATTTGTGATATCAACAGTTGTTCAATGGGGTCAAATTGTGTGCGGCGCCAATTGATGCTGATTTATACCGATGTCTGGCAAAGCTGCATGAGCTGATGCTGCTGTGTAAATTGAATGGCAGCTGAAAAGTGAAGGCATCCATACGCAAACAGCCTATTTCAGTACATTTATTAATGCTATGTATTACACATTTTGGCATTTTGGGGGTCTTGCTTTAAAAGAAACAGAAAAAAACATATTGCTAATACATAATACTGATGTTTGCATGATTTTATAAATGAAAACATGTTATTTTTTCTTTATTTGAAGCCACTATAAGAAATTTGTGATTTTGACATTAACAAATTAGCATGACTGCTTTCTATCTTGAAGGAGCCATTTTTTTAAAAAAAAACAACAACAACAACAACAACAACACCACACACAGCTATTTGTATGATGTATAGTAATAAAGCAAATTGTAGCATGTAAGATAAAATTATAGTTCAATGCTGACACAGTTTATTAAAGACCATTACTTTTTCGTGTAAACTTAACAGTTCATATTTCCACTATTTCAAATACAAACCAGGAAAAAAATACACTCCATCGTCCCCTTTACATTTGTCTGTGTTTTATCACTATCCTATAAGAAGGCAATCCTCAACTGTTCTGAAAAGGTGCCACTCTTGAGATTGTACGTTTCTCAAAAGGCTCCTAGCACTTCACTTTGTATCTGCACCTGACTATAAACACTACGGCACATGGCACTGTGGGAGTTCACTTCTAATCAATTCATATTTATCTGCTTCAGACATTTCTCAGATGTTACAGCTCCTGCAGCATTTCCAATGTCGGCCCTCTTACATTTATGTTTCATATCTATCTTAAGGCTCTTGTTTCTCATCCACTCCTCAGCTGCTTCGCTCACCGTGTTTGTATTCATGGCGTGTGCGTATACGCATAACTGTCACATATCTGATTTAAATGCATCTCAGTGGGCATAAAAGCAGAGAAACTACTTAAGGTCTCAGTCTGGCTATTGGAGAGAGTGACGGCGGGGTAAAGTGTGCAGCTGCTCTGTGGAATGGATTGAGTGCATGTTTAGGCTCATGGCACTTGGAGAGGGAGGCAGGGGTTTGCATGCATGGTGGGACTGGGGAGGTGGTGACACACAAGGAGAGGCCGTGGCACAGTTTAGGCAGAGAGGCACCAGAGTCAAAGTCATTCTCCAGATGAGCCTGAAAGAACATAAATCTGTTGTACAGAGGCCTTGACACCCAATTAACTCACAGACAAAAGAGGGCGAGCACTGAGGCTTAAGACACCAAAACTATAGCTTTTCTTTTCTTTTTTTCCTCTCCTTCTTTTAAGTTTTAAGGTCATTCTTGTAAACAGCAACCCTGTCATTTTTACAACATGTCACGCTCCTGCTTTTTTTTTTTTTTTTTAAAAACACCCTCCCATGAGACGATTAATATTCTGTCGCCACACGATGAGCATTAACTGAATCTCGCATTTAAATGACCTTGAAAAAGTATTGTTACATTAATTTCCGCGGCACACAAAATATTATGAAGCCCCATAAAGTATGAAGATCATTAAACATGAATTTTCATATCCCTAATGCTCCGATTTATATTGGGAAGGCATGTTTGCAAAGAGCACTTATGAGATGATAATTGATAAAAATCCTTGGCATGGGAAACGGAGGAGGGTTTGCTCTGCGTTGCTTCATAAATGAATGATGGAGTTCATCTTTATTGGAAGTGTACTGAGGTCGAAGAGGTTCACAACCTTGAGCTGAAAAATCAACCTTGCCAGAGATGTTTTTGTTTAGTTTTTTTCCCTCCAGAGAAGTGCTTTTTGCATGAGGACGATTTGATACACTGACAGATGTGTGGCGAATGCAAATATTTGCTTAAGAGGAGGCGCGGGGATCTTTGAGAGCGCGGCGTGGCGGGGGCTCGCATATCACAAAGGCATCTTTTGGGTGGAAACGGCGTACAGAAGTCTCCGCTGATCACAACATATGACATCTGCGAAATGAGACGCTTTATCTGAGCGCGCTGTGAAAGGCATTATTTACAAAAAAAATACACACTTCTAGATCCATTTTTTTTTCTTTTTCTGCTCAGTGCCACAGAACAGATAGCACTGTCCTTGGTTATCACATCATATTTTTCCCTCTATACATCACAAATGGTTAAATGCCAGATCATATCATTTTGACAGCCCACTCAAGCATTTATAAACCTATTCATACCATCTGTTAGCAGTACAGAGTACCCTCTGCTAGCCTTGTATTTTCTACACACAGCTCTGGCCCACAGCCCCCATAATCATGTTCAACCCCATGCTCCCATTCAGCCATTGTTATTTCCGAGGCTTACAGAAGATCCCTTTGGACAGTCCGTTGCCTCAACATCAATGGCTGGAAATGACAATGAGGCCACTGTTGACTGGCTGAGGAGAGCTGCTGGTCTGGAAAGCATTCTTGGCGGTTTACTATGTGACATGATTTGACAACACTGGACAAATACTAGACAGAAAAAAAAATGTGGATGTTTAATTTGTACAAGCAGTGCTTTTTAACTTTAGTGCATTGTTCTCTCTAATAAATAACAGTCTACAGCCATGTTAATGGCCAACATGCTGATGTTAACCATGTTCATCGTCACAGTTTAGCACAGAATGCTAAAATATGCCAAAGCTGTGTTTGATTGGAACGTTATTAGTTTTGCAGGTATTTGGTCATATAAATATATACTTATATAATGTTAATAAATCACCAAAGTATTTACAATTAATCACGTGGGGAACATGAATATCTGTCATGTGTTTAATGGCAATGCATTTAATAGTGGTAGAATTATCTCACTAAAACCTCAAATTTCAATGTCTTAATGGAGCTGGAGGAAACCTTGCCAGAGTAAAATGGACACATTATCTTGGAATTACAATGTTTTGTAAATATTTTGAGTAAATCCTTTTCTGTAATATTGAGAAATGTAATGAACTAAGAGACACTTTTGAACTGCTTATGCCAGGGGATTAACCAAGATTCATCCTCTGGATATGAAAAATATCTGTACCAAATTTTGTTGAAATTCATTCAATAGTGTTCAAGACATTTTACCAAAAGAACAAAACAAATGTTAACCTCAGGGTGACATACACACGCATACACTCACACAAATTAACTCACACTAACAGTCAAACACACACCTACCCCCAAATATCCACAATTAAAATAAGCTCTTGGTTATATTGTGTTGTATCCTTTTGACAACTACAGTACAAAAGATATGATGCCTATTTAGTTATGTGTATGTGTAGGACCTGACCCACGTAGCTATTTAATCAGTAACTGTCTACTAAGTGTTGATGTACTATGTGTGGGTCCTGAGTACTCTTACCTGTAGCTGGTTGTGCTAACCTGTGTAATAGAAATTAAATGACCAGCTTTTTAACTTTCAACCTAATTATGAATTACAAATATGACAGTACCTTCACTTAGCAGGACTATACATGGTATGAATCACTCATTTTGAATCCCAATAAGAAATGTTTTTAAGTACTATTCTTTTTTAAATTTAACCACTTAACCACTATACCAAGGCAGGTATAAAATCCTGAACAAAACTCAAAAGTGTTTCCCTTCTGTCTTTTAACTTTCTCAAAACATGACCTTTCTCTATCATACTTACCAAATGTAAAGCTCCTAACTGAAGGACACACACAAGCACACTCACTCTGCAACCAAAATAAAATATTGTCCTTAAAACCAAAAACTAAACCATGCAGGCGTGAGTTGTTGTTAGGGACCTAAAACAAATGACTGCTTCACTTGCCAATGTATGCTACCAAATAAAACAGCATGTAAACTGGTTAGTGGTTACTCACAGCTGAAACATGGCCGACGGATGAGGAACAGGCAGATTCATGATGAAGGAGGCAACAGTCCTGATGAAGTGAAGCTGAACGGGACACGTCTAAAGTTACTCCTCATAGACTAGGAGCAGTGTTTCCTGGTCCTCAGTCTAATAAATATACACGACAGTGTTTGTCAGTCACTTCACTCATCCTAAAGCTCCTTTACTTGTCATGCAGAGTTCATTTTGAGCTTTAAACTAGCTCACAACATCGACACATACTAGCAACATTAGCTTCTACTGCAGTGAAATACGTGCTAATATAACTAGCGCGCTAATGTGCTAACCGCGGTTAGCATCTGCTTTTACACACTGCATCATGATGAGGTGACACGCAAACAGAGATATTTACCTTTCTTTAAGTAGCAATATGTCTGTTACTCCTTGGTAAGACTCTGTATCCAGCAAAGAAATGAACAAAAGTACTCTCCAGCAGCATTAAAGACTTTCACAGAGCTTCTCCTCTTGTTTATTGTCTAATAACCATGGGTTCACTTTACCGGGGTTACCTGTACATCCCGCCCCTCTACTTTTCCGATTGGCGGATGTGGTAACAACCAATGCAATTAAAGAAATATCAAGATGGACAATCTCATGCCCCAAGACTATGTTATGCACTAACTATGTACAGCATACAAACTACTTCGATTGCAATGAACTTAACTTAACACAATAAAATAGTTGTTATCTGACTGTTCAATATTAACTGTATTAAACATTCAAATTAACTGGTTTTAATAAAATACCCTTTTAAACATCTAAGATTATTTATGTTATTTATTCATCTCTAGTTATTTACATATTTATTTGTCTATGATGAAACATTTTTATATTGTCAATAACGAATTTTAATCAATAAATCCAAAAGAGGATCACCAAAGTTAGTAGGATAAATCCTCTGGAGACCATGAATGTACAGAGTTTCATATCAATCCATCCAATAGTTGTTGAGATATTTCAGTCAGTTTCAAAAAAGTGAGTCATGATTCAGAAAGCAGATCACTTTGTTACACTGTAAGAAAAGAAATACCAAGAAGGACTGGTATGCTTCCCAGAATAAGATAAAGAAGCAAAAGAAAAAAGGTCAAATGGACATCTGAGTGATTTGCGAGGAAATGTCAGCCAAAATGTGTCTAAAGAAATAGCAGCATGGAACGATGTAGAATATGTTTAACAGTGAAAGAAAGTGCAAACAGTGTTAAAGGTCATTGCAACAAGTCTGGAGGCCAACTGGATGACATCTGACAGCATGCTAATTATACCGCTACTGCAGCTGAGGCTGCAACACCACTGCAGTGCTCTCATACAGCTCCCAACGGGGCCTCTATACTCAAGAGGTTTCACAAATGAAGCTGAATGTGATATTAACATGTCATTTTTCACCCATTTTGTAGATGACTCCATAGTATCTCATTTAACTTAAGGGGAAACTCCATCAATCTTAAGCATCAAGATCAATTTACCCATCATGGTGAGCACTACTCAACACTACTCAGCCTGTGTGCGGCTCTGGATTAGCTTTGTCAGGGCTATAACAATAATTACCTTAGCGATGTCATCAAAGTTTGCTCTGTTTGAGTCTTTAGACAATGCATTTAAATGAAAGTCTGTGTTTCAAATTGGGTCTATATTAGAGTTTGAAAGACCTGGGTGTACCAACTAAATTAATGTGTGGATATTTGCTCCATTGATTTTGACTTTTTGTTTTATTCACACAAGCCATGGGATGGTCACTGAAGGTCATGGCCCCCAAACAACTTTTATTTTATTCTGATCGGATAACACTGCTGTTGAGTGGAAACCTTGTTACTCCATATTTTGTTTTGGACATACTAGATTTCTGACAGTGACCATAATGATCAACATCAACAGAATGAGTCAAGCCTTTTGTCATATTTCTGTTGAGCCCGACAATAAAAAAAAAATTCACACATTTTTTTTCTCCCATCATTTAGAGCGCCTTTCTGCTCATGGGCCCCTGGGCACTCGCCCAGATTGCCTGTTTGGTAGATCCGGCCATGGTCCAGACTGAAATATCTCAACTATTTGATGGATTGCCATGCAAATTTTGTCAAGACAGTCTGCCTGCAGGCCTCCTTTGTGGGGACGTTTCCAGCTGAGGCTCTATTCTCAGGACAGCTCCACTGTCAGGTCAGGAAATGCCACCAAAATAAAACAAAACACACAAGACGATACCTCCGCTGTCAGGAAAAAAACCCACAAAACTATCAGCTGTCACGGCAAATACATGTTGCTGTCTAATGTGATTTTGTCAGTGATATATATCAAATCATTCTGTCAATGCAGTAACAGTAGTATCCTATGAATTCTTTAAATGTACTATATAGATCTCTCAGCATGTAAATGATTGCCAATATAACAATAGATATTGATCCAATAATTATAGGCTGTTTATATTAAATATTGAATATATTGATTTATTCTGTCAATGTACGATATTTATTGACTGATTAATAAACAAATATAGCCTATAGCTCATTGATTCAACAAATACTTCTTAAAAGACTATATTTTTGAAGCCTCTCTTCCTCTGTCACAGGCATAAACACATGCACTGCTCTCCTTTTATTTGCAATGTCTGAGTCATAAATTGCAGACAGACTATTTAACTTGATCCGCTGAATTTAATATGAAAAGCTTACAATCAATATCTTATTTGAACACATAAACCACATTTGTGGTTGTATTTACATCCTTTAAAGACTCTTGCCTGTATAACTATTGATCTATAAGAAACATGCCAAAAATAGCTTTATATTAATACAGCATATATGGAAAAGTGTGCTTAGTGTATGTGAAATTGACTTAAAGGGCAACTTCAGTATTTTCAACCTGACCCTATTTACTCGTAATTTTGTGTCTAAGTGAATAATTGGGCCAACAGTTTTTGGAATTGGTCCAGTATTGAGCCAGAGAGCTGCCGCTGGAAGCCAGGGCCCTTTGGAGCAATAGCACCCTGTCAATGTAAATCCACTAAAAGTGCTTCTTTTTGCAATTGACAGACTCAGATTGATTGTTATTACAAGTGTCTGACAACATTATGGAAAGTAGCATACAGAGTAATAAGATGTTTTTCTTTACCTTCATCTTGATCCAGTCTGTTTGTTATTGTGTCTAAGTCTCACTCAAGGCGAAGTCTCATTCTGAAATCTCTTGAGAGTTGAGTTGTTGTTGAAATCAGCTAAACATTCAGAGAGGAGTCATGTTGAAGTAAATATAGTGTAGCTTAGTGTCATCTAAAAGATTTTCAAAGTCATGGCTGAATATTTAGCTGAATTTGGTCCATTCAGTCTGCTAACATTTAGAAAGTCTATAAGGGCCAAATGATTCAATTATTTTATCTTCGTTCAAGTTTGCAGATAGCTAAATGGAAGTCTCTAGTGCACATGCTCTGCCCATTATATAGCATGCTCAGTATGCATTCATCTGGCCAGCACTGGAATGTCAAGCCTTACACCAGATTAAAAATTCTGTATATTGTGAAAATTTACCTGCTAGAGACAGGCTAGATCAGCAAAGTATGATCATGCTTGGCAAATATTTGAATGTAACAGACATTCATTTATGTAAAAGTTCCACACTGCAGGTTTAAGTACTTTAAACCAAACGGGACCATTGTCACTACAATGTATAGCTCTTGAAAAGAACCATGTCTTAAATCTTTTTCTACAATTTTTAATGCAAGATAAAAAAAAAACAAATAATGCATTATTTCCTGTCTTGATAGTGGAGCTGCACCAGAACAGTGTGTGGAATATATCATGACTTGGGGGGGCTGAGAGAAGACTGACATTGTATATATGACAATTAATTAATGAACACATAAAACATCAGTGTCTGTTGTCATTAACATTTGCGGCAGATGACGCCACTGGCTCTGGTATTCAAAGTCAATTGACATGGATTTTTTTGACATCATTGTATGCTGACAACCCCATAAATAAATAATGTTGATTCTGTGTGCAGACTGAGTGACTGACTGAAGTTTTGTTTTTTCTAATCTTTCAATTAAACTGGTTGAAGTTTATGATATAGCACCGCCACACTTCAGTGGTGATGGCAAGAATAGTGTGCATGCCAGTATACAGTATTTGTTAAAGTGAATTAGTGATAAATAGCCTTCTTGTGTGAATCATACATCCATAATGGACTCATTTTATGCATGGTTCATGATAATTAGAATGCAAAAAAAAATAGAAATGTGTGGCAAAAAGAGTATATTATCAGTATTTTAGAGACCCCCCAAAATTTCACAAAACGCGTTTTCAGGGGAGCTTATGTCTTATTAAGGCAAGCCAAGCTCCCCCTGGCTTGTAGCTCGCACCCTGCATCCGGTGAAAGTGAATATCTTCTTTGGTCTTGTTTAATCTGTCCTCCCAAATGCAGTCTTAAAATGTTGGTGTACCACTTTCAAACTTTTACGTATCGCCTAATCAAATATATAGTATGGCATAGCTTGTATGTTAGTGTAGCATTCAATATAAAATTATGTTTTTCTTTATCTATAATTGACAAAAAGCATTTTTATAAACAATAAAAATGTTGTTACCATTTGGCACATGTTTCTTGATCTAACATAATCTGCAATCAGCAAAAAGATCTCACCTGTTTATTGTCTAACGAGTGCGCTTACGAAATTCGGACCTTTTATTCATGGTGATGTTACTGTGCCAAGCTGTCACATAGAGCTTTCATTGTGGAGCAGGTTATTTATACTGCGACATAACTTTGGGTAGAGGGTAAACTGTTGTTTTGAATATTGGAGTGTTTAGCTGAGGAGATCAAGACAGGATCAGTGTGGCAGTCAGCCATCTCTCCCACAGGAACACGCTGCAAAACACAAAGTGCCTGTTAATTTTCTCGCTGGCTGATGCCTCAGGGGTAGAACAACATTTGCCGAAGCCTACCCTGGAAGTGTGACCTTGGGCCCTGGCCTAGTACTTAGACAGGGAGGGCTAAACAGGTTTTGCATACCAAGAGAGATGCCGTCTTGTTTTCAGTCCAGCGGGGAGCCACATAATAGCAGACTGGAGCAGGTCGAACAATCCCTCCCTCCAACTTCCCCTCTGTTTACTTTGTCCTGAGCACCTGCTGTCTCTCAGCCTGTAAATTAGAGGGTGCAACACGGGAGCACTGTACAGTATATGTGGGTGTGCAGCATACAAGGATTAATTGCCGGCGCAGTGATAAGAGCTGTTCTTCTCTCTGTTTCTCTCTCCAGTCTTTAATCAGAGACTTCAGTACTCCTACCCATTGAGCACTAGACCACCACTGCCAAAACAGATCCCTGTAAGTGAATGAGGATACATCTGTGGTGACAGAACCAAAGCTTGAGCCTTCACACCTCCTAGTAATTTATATATTTATTTTATCTATCAGTTGGACATCTGTTGGTTAGTTGAATAAGAAGAAGGGGATGAACCGGAATGAGGAGAAAACTAGGAAATAAGGCAAAAGGGGGTTCAAAATACATCTCTCTTACTTTTGTGGACCTTTATGTCTCTTTAAAGGTTCTATGTGTAAGTTTTAGAATTTCACTCTCACACTGGTGGGCATTAAGTAAGCTACAATCAGCATCTTGTTGCTCATGCTCACACTCCGTACGTGTGACTATTGCAGGTAATGTATTGAATTTTTTCCTCATTCACACTTCTTACAAAAACATAAAAGAGCTCTAGCGTTGTGTTTTGCCCCTTGCTTCAGCAAAGCTTCTCTCACTCCCAGTGAATCAGCCCCCTGTAGTGTAGCCAGAAACAGTGATAGTTGGCATAGTTAGGCTTGCCACCAGCCAACCTGGTGGGTAACAGAGCAGAAGAGCTGATCTGCAGGGAGTTTCTAGTCAGATAGCACAGATTCTGTTGTCGTGGGTGCCAGTCATTTGTTGATGCACTTGGGAGTGTGTGAAAACATCCCATCCCTTGGATTTTCTTGTAAAAAAACAGCTCAAGTCCTTCACATAGAAATCAGTCCACTGTGCGTCATAGGCAACTGAGCAAGTTCGGAAAGATCTCATTCTTACATTCAGTTCACGCAGTGGCAATAAGAAAACAAATACATTTAAATTGCTTTACAATTCTTAAATATAGCCCCTTTAAGGATGGTAGACTTACCTAACCTATGCTAACCTGGCTTCTAGCTATACTCGCTCACATCTCTTCATATCTCACCTCCTTCCTTCAGGGATGCTAGAGAGAGATGAAAGGAAGAGATGAGGGGACGGAGGAATTGACTTCACCGAATGAGATGTCCTCACTCACTCCAGCATAATTCAGAGGAGACAGCATGACACAGAACACCTTGACTGTCAAATGTGTAAGAAAAAATGTAACAGTAACAGTTTAAAAAGCAAACACCCGGTGCTTGATAACTGGTGCTCCAATACTGACTATGGATCTATTGTGGTGTCACATATTGTGACTGATCGTCACAATAGCATATTCTAAAAATCTTTATTAAAAGACTTGAATTGATGTGAGGGAGCAATAAAATCAGCTATACATGTTGTGAATAAAATATAGCCTTATTAGCCAGTGAAAGAGCACAGGTAGGTGCAGGCCCAAGCTGATATTACAGAAGTAATAATGATAGCGGCTGTATTAGGTGCTGTAAGGTCTAGTTTTCCCAAATTAGATGCACTTGGAGTGGAAAAGAAGAAAGAAGAAAAGAGTGACAGGAGTGTCTTCATGATTCATTCCTGATTCAGATTCTACACACGTAATATTTTTATTTTAGCAATAAATATGAATAACTATAGAGTGAACTGCTTTCATTTTAATTCACCTAGTATACACCTGTGGTTCCTCACTCCAAGCTCGTCCGAAACTTATTTAAAGGGACTGAAAAATCTTTGATGATGATGAACATCCCAGTCCCAGCATCAGAGGAAAGTATCTGGCCGGGCATTTGTTTTTTGTACAAGTGTACCAACACCCCCCCCAACACCTTTCACAACACCATGATTTACTAACTTAACTAACATCCACCCACCCAATCTGTGCAAACATCAGCAACATACTATAATGCATCAACAATCACTCATAACTGCTGTTTATTTTTTTAATTTTAAGAATGTTGCGGTATAGTATAATCCCATAGTGAAGAATACATGTACTATACAGAAATTGCATCACCAAAAGTTAGGTTTAATGTATTGATTGTTAAAAGGTGTTGAACTAGTGACCATGTTAACTGGCCACATCCAGCTAAATACAACGTGGTTACTCATGATGACAGCTGGCTCCTAAAAGCCCAATTTTACTTTAATCAATACATACTCATTTGTGTTAATTATCTACGCTAACCATTTACATGATTTAATTAAACTGTGCTCACCTTGTGATGTTTCTTATAAGGTGGGAAGCAAAACGCGCAGTTACAGTTTATCTTGTAATTTTATATCATTAATCCTCAATCAGAAAATTACTTCTATTCAACTAGGTAACGTGCTTCATGATTGTACACAGACTAGAAGTAGAGTTTGTGGCTATACAGTCACAACATGACCAGTCTACTCTGTTTAACTTATGACCATCAGTGTGGATACTACAATGAGATTCATCATTTAAATCAAGCTATTTAAAAAGATTTCAGGAAAATAAGTGAATAAATGTGATTTTTTTTCTTGCTGGTGACCACTCAATTTACATAATGTAAAACAAAAAGGACCAGATGGTCAGAGGGTTAAACGAGCTTATTAGAAACAGAAAGAGACAACAGAACGAATTAAAATGTGAAATTCAAAGTGTAGAGGCAACATCAAAAAAAATTGTTTTCTCTTCCTCCTAGTGAATTTTATTTAGTTTTTTTCCCTGAGCCTCGTGGGCCCTTTGACACCATCAGACCTGGGGTTTGAGCCCCGGTAAGCCCATGCATTAAAACATCTGCTGCTTATTTCTCTTGAGTGGGCCAAGTTCCTGTCTGGGTGCCAATAATGCCAGGAATCAATATCTGGATTATGGGTCTGAATACTACTACTACTACTACTACTACTACTACTACTACAACTGATAATAATAATAATGATAATCATTATTATAATAACAATTGATTTGTACCGCATTTTTCATTCATAGTGAAACTCAGTGCTACCGTATTAATTAACATAGAACACATAAAAAAAAGTAATAGCAGTTAAGATAGGTTAAGATGGAGTGAGGATGGGAGGAAGCATATAATTAGCAGAATGGAAAGCACCTCTTCAATGCATTTTCCATCTGTCACCAAGCAACCGTAGGCAATCTGAAAAATGGAGGGGGATTTGTACGTGTTATAGATCCATCATACGTCTATTCTGTTAACCCTCTTATTCTGTTCAGGAGTCTACGAAATTGAAAATTGTTAAGTAACTCACAGGACTAACAGTATACCAGTGATACATACTGTGATTGATGTCTTCACATTACATGAATGTTAATCTATTCAAGACCCAAATTACTAATAAGTACCAGTAATTGTATCATACATTACTTGAATGTCATTGATTAGAATATTTACAAACTTATACTGTACATTTTACATAAATGTCTCCACATCAGGAACTAATAGAAAAAGAGATCCTCAAATGAATAAGAAAAACTAAATATATCAATCCAAAATCCATACTATCACGGCAGGGCGCTTGGGATGCCAATGACTGTTAGAACTTTTCATTCACTGTTAATTAGCAAAAGTTAGCATGCTAATATGCTAGACTGATGTGGTGAATATGGTAAATGTTAGAATATCTGCCAAACATCAGAAGTGAGAGCATGTTAGCAGCATGGCTAGCATGGCTGTACACTCTTACAGGCGCAGCAGTCTAGTTTTTAAAAAAAATACTGTAGTAAAATATAATGTATAACTTCAATTCAATGCTAAATTAGTGCTAGTTTAATATCCTTTTAATGTTTCTCACTTGAATGAAAAAGGAACAGAACAAACATTATCAAAGTGAAATTAATGAGGGGTCATCTTTTTATAGGGTACATTTTTAGCCATGCTATCGTGGCAGGGCTCTTGAATGTTTCTGACTTGAATGAAAAAAGAACAGTACAAACACCGTGAAAGTGAAATGAATGAGAGGTTAAACTTAATTTTATGTATGATGTTGACCATCCAATTAAATCAACAACCTCTTAGCCACTATAGCTGAAAATGAACTTTTACAGCTCTGAGTGTTGGTACTTTATTCCATTGTCACAACGCCAACTTTCCACTAGCTTTAAAACCACTTATAATTTGGATCATTTGGATTTGGAAGCATGCATCTGTCTAATTTGCTGGAACACCCACACACTAAATATTTGATTTTATTTCTGTATCTGAAATGAAGCATAGACTCACTTGCATTTGTAATCAGTAAGTGGGTTATACGCATGTAAGTATTATAAATACTTGTTTTTCTTTACATTCTGGTCAACACAACCCAGGATTTAGGTTTCATATTCTATTTATATTTCATATTTAATTGCATTCACCTGGAGTCCCAGGTGCACAATAGTTGCTGAATAGACGGTTCCAATTAAAACCTGCAAGATAGAGGATTGAATTTGAATATGCACTTGTAATTATGAAGACGGGTTTATGTTAATGTTTACCTTCAGTCAGCCGGTTGTTTTTACAATAAATCCAAGATTATATGCATAGCCTTTTTTCTAAGTCAAGAACTGTGTAACTATACTGAGAGCCACACCCAATTATATGCCCATATAAAAAGAAACAACAATAACAATCAATGTTTTAATTTGAAAGATTTTTTTTGTTTCTTTCTTGCTGTTACAGTACATACACTCAGGCTATTTAATTTAAAAGACCTTTGTAATTAACTAACCTTCCATAAAAATATGATTCTGGCTATACACCAGGTTATTAGTTATTGTTTGGAAACTTTGTAGCCCAAGTCGGCATGGTTACTGGGCATTATTAGCTACACTGAATAACATAAACATCTGCTGCATCCCATTTAGTTTGGCCAGTTCCAAGGCTCTTCTATTGTGTATAACGGCTCACTGAGCCATCATTAATGTAATTAGTTCCTCCTGTGCTTTTCCAGCTATTGCACATTAAAATGTCTCAAGCTTCTCAATGGAAGACAGATACATACATTCTTATCAGAATAGGCTGGGATTTGAAAAGCCATGTCCAATGACTAACTGCCTTGCTCCTTGCTATAATGTAGTTATTCCAGTGAAAGTGAAGGAAACTCTTCTGGACTTCTGGAACCAACTTGTATAGACCTGATCTGTAATTCCCAGCAATTACCTTCAAATACTATCCATACCACCAGACTTTAGATAGCAGGTCTCCAGCACCACAAATGAGGGAATATTTGAAATAAAGCTACAAAATATCTTCCTGGAGCAATGTCCTGTGTGCTGAAGATAATCCACAGACTTCACTATGAACAAGTTATTAAAACTCATTTCAGATTTCTCTCAGAGGAAACTGCTCAGTTCTGTTTGTGCTGTAGATGTTATCATTTAAGCTTGACCACCTCCCTATGATATCCAAACAACTTTTACATAATTGGTTAAATTAATTCAAAAATCATCTCGGAGACAGGTTTGTATCATTAGGACGTAGAATGCATCACCATAATACCCTCTTTTACTCCTCTGCAGATGACTTACAGTTACAGCTTTCCTGAGGAGAACGCTCCATCATTGAATCCTGACAACTCAGAGGTCCTAATCATTGGCCCTGACCTCCTTTTTTTCACATAAAATAACTGCTTGTTCCTCTTTTTTTTCCCCAGACATCAAGCATGTTTTCTAAGGACTTTGGTGTTATTTTTGACGGCTGACTAAACTTTGAACAGCACACAAATAAAAAATTATCCAGTCATGTTTGTGTCAAATTCTGGCATATCTCAAACATCACAGTAATTGTGTCATCTGGCAATGCTGATAAAATGATTCATGCCTTTATATTCTTACATCCTAACCTTTGTAGCTTTTTGCTCGCCTTCCTTAACAATCAAGCCGTAGCTCAGCTTCCAATTTTGGCAGAATTCTACAGTCAGGATACTGACTAAGACGTTTTTCCTACATCGCCTCGACTTCTTTGCAGTGCTTGCCAATTTCTCTCTGAATCCACTTTAAAATTACATACCACACATTACAGTACATGGCCTGGCAATGGATTATTTCAGTAAACCATTTACTCTATCATATCTCAAAAGGCCTCTCGAATCTGGCAGTTTAGGCCATTTAGTTGTAAGTTAAAGTCCAGGTTAAAGTCAGATTGAGCCTTGAAGCAGTCTGTGTTTTAAACCTCACTTCAAAACATATTTTTATGGATTCACCTGTTATGACTAATAGCTGTTTTGTTGTTTCACGATAGCACTTTGTCATGTTATCACGTCCATCTGTTTGCTTTGCTTTTATATCTTTTATACAGATTTTTTTTTATATATTTGCTCTTTGTGACTAAAGTTGTTTTTACTTCTTTTGTGCTGCCGATGTTTTTATTGTACTTCATATTTTCTAATTGCAGTTTATTTCCCTTACTCTGAAAAGCATTTTTCTACGTCTCGCTTGAAAAGTAAATACAATTATTATTATTATTATTACTTTGGACTCAAGTTGCTGAATTCATAAAACGCTACAGCTTTAACAATGCAGTAATCAGAAGCAATTTTTCTGCTGATACACCTTGCTATGGCAATTTTGCATTGTTGCTATGAAATTCAATTCAAATTATCCAACACAGCTTGTTTATTGGTGATAATACAGAGCCTTTTTAAGTGTGTGGATGCTTTCCCTTATATTCTCAAAGCAGAAAAGTTGGAGCTGCATCAGTCTTTGTATTTGATTAAGGGATCGTTTAGCATAGGCAGCATTACAACTTCTCCCAGAATTGATTTGACAGCCTTAAGCCTGCCTCTTTTTGTAGCTTTGCACATCCCATCTGTTTGTCACCTCTTAATATGAACAGAGTCACTCAAGCTGAAAATGTGCAGCAAGACTAATATTTACGGAATACCAGTTATCCTAATGCATGCCGGAGCTAACAGCATAATGCACAAACATTGGGCTTATGGTGCACTATGCATGAAAAAATATGTGCTGGTGTGTGTGACACATGTGATTAGAAAAAGGCAGTCCCTGGAGCATTACACAAGCCTAATGGAGATGCAGTGTTTGGGAGAAAAAGCTTGACCGTGTTTGACAGTAATCAGTGAAAGCAGCAATGATGATGTAATGAAAAGTCTTGCTTCAGCATGGACAGTCAAATGCGTCATTAAGAGGTCACAGCCACCTACGCTTTGCCTCAATCATCATTTTAACCCCTTCATACCAGAATATAGTTACTGTATGAGCAGTCATCCATCATTTAGTAAATATGCTGTCTTTATTATTTTATACAGTATAATGGGCTCTTTAAGTTGGAGATGAAGGACACGTTGTTTCTCTGAGTGCACATTGCTCAGCTCACTGCTTCTGAAAATGGTTAGTAGTTAATAATCTGAGGATTGATTCTGTATCCCCTCCACTACCCCCCCGACTTTAAAACCCTCACTGAGCATTTTAATGTGGCCGTCATCAGTGTCTGGATAAGCGTTGTTACCGCACCAGGGCAAACTGAGCCAAGGCAGATAGTGAGAACCTGACAGAGGCAAACTTAAAACTCAAGAAGCTTATTTCACATTAAATTATTTACAGCCAAAAAAAAAAAAAATCAATTTTCAAAAGGTAATGGCAAATCCCCCCCCCCCCCTTCCCTTTGTCCTCTATAGTACGGTCCCATCTTACGTTTTCAGCACACTGTCAGAACCTTTTCACAATCACATAAATATAAATCAGCACATATTTTTTTATAACTGAGCTATTTGTGTGCTCAGATCAAGGACAATGATGATATTGTTCTCATTCCCCTCTCAAAAGTACAACGCCATTTAATGTGCTCAGTGCGCTGTCAGAACATTTTTAAAACCACATAAATATAAACAAACAGAGGTTGCTCTGACTAATTCTGTTGTTCTATCAGATTCGGGAGCTTCTGCATCATGCTGTGATCATTTTTTATCAGTAATGTTTGCACGTTTCTCTCATGTTTATTTACTGAGACAGACTGTATTGCAAATAGACTCCATTTCCACTTAATATGAACATGCAATCTGCATCTGGATACATTATCGGGATGATAACAACTAATTAAAGGGCCTTTGCATTTACACCTGGTATCAATAAGCTTTCTTGTTATCTCCATTCTGCTGAATTATGATTTGATCTCAATATGCCAATTAAGTAGATGGAGCTCACTTGATAATAAACATCTGAGGACCAGGGAAAGAGATGCTGGACACTCTTGACTATGCATATAACCTGATATTCATTCATTTAGGCACCTGCTTTTGATTTAGTTTGAGTCTTTTAACAAAAATGTAAATGAGCTTTAATCACACTTTAGTAATTTCATTACTGTTGTCATTTATCATTTTGTAAACATATGTGTGGGCTGTGGGCTCATTTTTTGCTCTGCATACATTTTCAAGTCTTCTATGAATTCTGAAGCAACAGCTGACACCACCTTTAATATGCACAGTAAACTTGCCACTGTTGCAGGCATTAATACAGCTGTTGTTCTTGTCAATCATGAGGTAAGTGGAAAATGCAACGTCTGCCTTTTTATACCAGGCTGTAATGGTTCATACACACAGTACACATACAGTAATGCAACAGTCTACCTTTCCTCAGTGAATTATATTTTTACTCCTAAATTTTGACTGTTTGCTGTTCACTCTCAGTTGTCCATTCTCAGCTAGCTGTGCTTTCCACTGTAGAACAGTGTGATGATTCAAAGGATTCAGGATTCATGCACTTGTTCACTAAACATAATGTTGATAGTCTGGGTTTAGCTTGGGAGGAGCAGCAAAAATGTAAAATAACATTAATGCAAAACTGCTCCTTTAGTGAACAGATTAAAGATCATAGCGTACAGTGCATTAAACCTAATTAAACAAACTTTCTGGGCCTGCAAATGCAAAAGATGACAGACTGGAAATAACATTAAGCTACTCTCAACCACAGTAACATTACATTACCATTAGCTTACCTTATACATAGACATGCTAGCCTGCATGTTTTCATGGTGCGTCCTAGTTGTGACATTACTAACAGATACATTGACCAGTAAGATGTCTCTTATTAGTGTTGAAGGTCAAAAGGACCATTTTACAGACACAAAGGATGTGTGCTGTATTTTGTTAAAAACTTGAATACATTTTGTCATTATTTCATAGGGTTGTAATGATCTCAGTTCAGTATGTAGGCCTACCTCAGTTTTTGGGTCAAGGTTTGTGTGTTATCAGTACAGCAGAAAAAACAAAGGAAAGCTATAGAATAACATTTTAGTCCATCTCTCAGGCACAATGGTTGTGATATGGTTTAAATAAAGGGATCATTTTTCAGATTGTCTGAAAGGCTGAAAGGCAGTCATGAGCGTTGCATTCAGTCTGTCATGGAAGGATCATCCAGCTCTAGACTTCTTTGGCATACTTTGACAGCAGTGACAATACATGAGCAAGGTAACCAGGGTTACCAGGCTAATTTAGCTAAGTCAACTGACAAACATCCATGAGCATGACACATCATAAGTGGTGCACTGCCAAAATGTTCTCGGTGGAACTTGCGCTTTAGAATTAATGTTTTACATGTCAGAGCGAGTGGATTATAAAACCATTTTGACAATAACTGTTTGGTTAATGGATCATATCAAATCAAAGAAAGTTGTTTACCAAACTGAACATCCTGTACTGAATAGTTCAAGACAAATACATGGACCAAGGTTATGCATTTGAAAAACTCTTTTCAAATATTATAATTGGTATTATTTTGGGCCAAATAAACATCATGTGAGTCATGTGATGGAAAAAGGCAGGCAAGAGAATATGTTAGCCTAACATGAATATTTCTGCATGGAGGTGATAAATGCCAGTGAAGACATCTGCCAGTCCTAGTGCTACCTCAACTATCCCAATGGTTACATGATTTTTCACGTTAACTCTTGAGTGACCGTTAATGTATTGCTGATGTATGAGCTGTTTATTTTTCCTTTGGCAAACAGCATGAAGAGACAAAGTTAGATAATTGTTGAATGATGTTGACCATACTGTTTGTTTTTCTTGAAAATGTGGTCACTGTCAAAGTTGCATTTAAACCTGCAGTACCAAGATTGGATCACAGTGTGAGTCAGACCACTGCCAGATGTGATCTGACCAATCCGATCCCATTCCAACTGCAAAGCATTCACAGTGGAATTACTCATCCATTATATATTTTCTTTTATCCAGATAACATCTCCAAATACAGATTGCATGTTAAAAGAGTTTCTAAATTGGGTTGTGTGGTTCATGTTAAGATTGCTTCAGAATGCAAATTTGTCTAACTTTAATTAAGGATGTGCAGACTGTTTCTCCATATGACTTAATATCCAATCATCTCACTTGACAAGTTCACACATGATATCAAACCCATGCACTGCAGTGTGAGACACTGCGTCTTTTTTGAGTTAATGTTATCACTTTAGGTACATGCAGCACTTTTTCACATCTGTCTCTGAATTATAAATGAAGGAACGTGCCACTGATTTTTATCTACATGTGAGGCATCAGAGTGTTAATTAATTAAACAGCCCTGTCTCTTTACTCGGCTCTTTAATTACAAGTGAATTAAACAATGCCCAATGTGAATTATGTCTAATCAGAGGAATAGATTTCACCAATTAAAGTGCCCTCCAGTCTGGAGGTGAGAGTAAAAATAGGTCGCTGACTTGCTCATAAATCTGAGTATTGATTTGAACACGAAGGCGGGGTGATTCAATAAATATACCACAGCCCTCTCAGTGCATCGCAATGTCAATTCATATACACAGAAAGAGGCAATGATGGGAAACCATTAAGCTGACTGCTGATGGCATCAGGAGAAGTTGCTTGGTGAAATTCTTTTAATGAGACCATGAACAGCATTTTTACATTTTGTATTCAGTTGTATGGAGCACAAACTGAGGTGCTATATAGACTGTAAGAAAGTCCTCTTTGCTGTGATATGATAAAAACAATTTGTTTTTTACTAAATCAGATTAACTAATTAATTGTCATCTCTTCTGTATTTTTCTGGTTTGAAGATTTTGAGGGAAAGTTACATTCTATGTTGGTGGTACATTGCTTTTATACTCAAAATATTTAATTTAGACATCTTTAGGCCAATAAATATAAAAAATTAAATACATATTTTAACATACTGGCAGTGTGCTGGAGGCTGTGAGACTGCATTTAGGCCTTTGAGTTTAAATTAAAATTCACGGCAAAAACAACCAAACAGTATGAGCAGTTATAATTAATATTCTTAAATTAGCAACGGATTGCATGACTACTAGTATGTGAAGGGGGTTGCTGGTAGAGATTAACCCACAGAGAGTTATCACCTGACTGCAGTTCCCTCCTTGTTTTCAAACCTCAACTGTCCTGTTTTGGTTGAGCCTGTTTGCTCTCATTAACCTAGTTTTTTTTTTTAGAGAAAAACAGACTAAGTTAGCAACGAGGTAGTGAACATAGTGGAGCATTTAGCTGCTTTTGGTGAATATGTGGACTATATTGAATATTAGACTTATATCTATCAGATCAAACTTCCAATTTTCAATTGAATTCCAAATTAAGTGCTTCACAAAGGCAGGCATATGTATGCACATACAAGCATAAAAGATATAAAATTACAATAGAACAAAATGTAAGCACAAATTTAAAACCCAAAGAAATCAGATAAATAAAATAAAACAAAACAGATTAAACACAGTTAAAAGCCAGAGAGTAAAAGTAACTAAAAGTATTGACAGCTAGTCTAATGGCCTCCGGCAGGCTGTTCCAGTTCTGAGGGGCTGCTACAGTAAAGGCCCTGTCCCCAGCCTTTTTTTTCCATGAACAGGGCACTACCAACATGCTAAGGTGGGATGATCTGAGGGATCTGTTGGTGTTGTAAAGGGTGAGAAGTTCTGAGATACATGTGGGGGTGAGACCATGCAGAGATTTCCATACAATTAGGAGAATTTTGAATGTTATCCTGTAATGAACGGGGAACCAGCATATGGATGCAATGATGGGGGTCTTGTTTCTTGGACCTTGTTACTAAGCAGCAGCGTTTTGGATCAGATGTAGTGTAAAAGATGCCACGGTAGTGTGAGTTACAGTACTGTTGGATGTGTAAACAGGCAACTGTTTGCTAACACGTTTTTCATATTGACTTAAAAAGATGATATATGTCATTGTGGTGAACAAAAAAAGTATTATTATTGCCAGTTTGACTGAATAAATAAATGTAAAAGAAAAAGACATGATTTTCTGAATCTGAATACATTAATTTGTGATGTGGACATGCCTGTTGAGATTGTACTTGTGACAATTGGCAATAGAAATAAATATGTGACTCTGAAATTGATTTCCACGTTCGGCATTCTTTTAACATAACCTTCAATATACTGCTCATAAGACTCACAAGTAAAAGCAACTCTACTCTGCTTTCATAGATATTTTCAATGTATATGTTGAAGTCAGGTTGTTATTGATCCCGGGGGCATGCAACATAATGTAAACATAATGTATATTTTAGGAAAAGAACAGAAGCTGGAATGGACCCACAGAGGACCTGAACTCTCCAATGGCATCAAATAAAGTTGTGCGCTGAAGATAGAGAGAAAGCAGCCTAAAGCAGTGGCAGTGATGCCAACCCAGAGAGTAGGAGTGAATGATCGTCTGTGTCAAAACCTGCACTAAGATCTAGGAGAACTGAAACAGGATTTTCCACCTTAGTTACTAAAAGCAAGTCATTCATCACCTTGAGAGGAGCTGTCTCACTGCTATGAGGTGCATGAAAGGCAGATTGAAATTTCTTCAGAGACTATTACTGCTCAAAAGAGTAAACTAATCAGTTTGCTACTTTTTTTATGAACCTTGGGCAGAAATGGCAATATATTCAATAGCTGCTTGTGGAAAAAACAGTAAAGCATTTCCAAAGCAGAGGAACAGAATGGTGAATTCAATGTTATATATAAAGCCATTGGTTAAGGGAACATATCACACTTTTTGTGATTTTCTATATCTATATACTGTTAGGATATCAGTTCCAAAATATGAGATTGAAGTATATAGAAATGCTCCTTGCAAGTCAAAAGCCAAGGCTTCAATCTCTCCTGAACGCTTCCTGTGTGACAGATTGTTCTATCTTGTCAACATGATAATTCCATAGCATTGGTTGCTAAGGTTGTTGTTAAGGTTTTTCCATATGTGGTTTGCATTGTCCACTCTCATTATATAGATTGGATTTGGGCTTGAATATGTATGGATGTATGTGTGTAAAGAATAACTTAAAAAAGGAGTGAAATCCTGCTTCTAGACTGTTACATGGTTAGGTAGATAATAGGGGTGTAACAAATGGTAAATGGTAAATGGACTGTACTTATATAACGCCTTTCTAGTCTTTGTGACCACCATGTCATTCACCCATTCACACACATTCATACACTGATGGCAGGAGCTACCACGCAGGATGCCAACCTGCTCATCAGGGGGGAATTTTAACCATTCATTCACGTTTATTCACCGTTGGCGCAGCAAGGGGAGCAATTTGGGGTTAAGTGTCTTGCCCAAGGACACATCGACATGTGGACTGGAGGAGCCGGGAATGGAACCGCCAATCTTCCAATTGGAGGACGACCGCTTTACCTCCTGAGCCACAGCTGCCAAATAACTGATCTGAGTCAGAAAATCGGTTTTGATTTAAAGATTTGATTTAAAAGATGTGAATGCATCGGTACACAGACCTCTGGATCGGTCTAAATGTAACATGAACTGGCCGATGGTCCGATTATAAAGTTATGAATCGGTTTAATGTTGCCGCTGAAATCTCCGGCTGCTCCCTGTCTGCAGCTCTCTCTCTCTCACCTATAAAACTCTCACGAGATTCGTCACAGTAACGTTAACAACACTGGCATGTTTTACAATGCAGCTTGAAGTCTGAAATCCAGTTTGGAAGACATTTGAATTTTACAAGAAGAAGGGAACACTAGATAACACTGCTGCAATATGTAAGTAGTGTAAAACAGCAATAACTATAACGACAACGATGGGGGTCATCCCTATGTTCCCACTGTCCCCAGCCTTGAACAACAGGTGAAATTCTTTATTCTATTATTAAACTGAGGGAACATAGTGCTGAGGGAACATACGGCTGTCGGAACATAGACACGCTTCCCAACGATGTGAGCATCCACACTATGAACTCTAAAGTCCTGTAAACAACGGTGTAAAGCAAGCAAGATCTGAAGCCTTAATGAATTGCTAATTATGTTGTTTTTTACATTATAATAGAGACCAAGTTCCAGCATCTTTGTAGAATAAAGAGAGACAAACCAATGTATAGAGATCACCCATGGGTGAGAGGCGCAAAATAACAAGTCTGTTTGTTTCCAAAATTAAAATGGTATTTGCAGGTTTTGAAGTTTTACTAGGTTCTTTGACTGTAATTTGTGCCAATAATGAATATTGAATATTAAGTTTGTTTTCATTGTCAGAGCAGTTTTACAATGTTCAAATCATATTGAATCACTTCGAATTGAATCAAATCCTACTGAATCGAATCGAAATCGTTCCATTTTAAAATGTATCATTCCTGTATCTGATCTTATCATATGTATCTACAGTCAAGCCCAAAATTATTCATACCCCAGGCAAATTTTGACTTAAAGTTACTTTTATTCAACCAGCAAGTTGTTTTTTGACCGGAAGTGACACAGGCGTCTCCAAGAAGATAAAAAGACGATGTACAAAAGGCATCATTGTGGTAAAAAAAAATATTTCAGTCAGCTTTTATTTACATTTGAACAAAAAGTGGCATGTCCAAAAGGGGTATGAATAATTTCGGGCTTGACTGTAGATACATATCAGATTGTCTTATATTGGACAGATGCCCACCCCTAGTAAATAACAATGGAAGATCACCAATCAGAACAGAGTGGGAGCTGACAGGAGACAGACAGAAGCTGAGCTGATGAGCTGGGTAAAGGTAACCTGATCTCACAGAAATATACTTGAAATGATCATGACCTCTTAACATGGTATGTGCTAGTACCACAAAGACAATGCCAATGGAAAGTCAATTAGGATCCATTGTCATGGTAGACACACAAATGCCCTGACTCAACAACATCTAGTCTAGAGAACTTTAATGCAGTGGTTTTTGTTTTCTAAAAACATTGTACTGTCATTTTGATATAATGAGGTAGTTTTGAGGGAATGTCAGAGCTTCAGCTGTGTCTAATAGATTGTTCCCTTCATTTTACATTTTTTAAAAGGCAATTATATTCCTCTTTTATCATTTTCCCCTAATAATGATAATTCAAAAATAATGATGAAGACCACTCCCCCCACAAATTAGTTAATTATGATATGACAATGCTCACCCGTGGTTAACATGACATATTCCTTTATTGTGAATATGCATGTAATGCAGATATATTTTCTTTCATAATAATATTAATAATAATAACAATGAATCAGAAGGGGATAAATATTTATAAGATTCAGTTAATATGATGGCAACATCACATGACGCATGCTTCTTAGCCACTGCGCTCTGACAGATGCCCAGAGCTACTGCGCCTGCTGTCTATTGAATCCAATGTTCCAATATGAAACGAAATGAAGCCAACCTACGGAAGACAACCTGGAACAGTAATGAAACACACCAAGTCCACCCACAACACAATGACCTTCCTTAACCCTGACCAGCATATCAGATCTTGTACCATGGCCTTATTTAAACAGGAGTCGAGGGTTATCAAACTGGATTTTACATGTCACATCCTTCATTTAATCCTTGCACTTGTCACTTTCCTATATCTCATCAAACTGGATTCAAGATTGTACATTGCATTTAACCTACACGGTTACATAATTGAATTACTTATGCATGTCACATTTAATTTTTTCTCTTGTCACCTTCATACATTTCATACACCTCATTTCTTTGTCCACAGCACAGTCCATATTTCCTTTGTATGGTGAATATTTTGTTTCAAGTTTTATTTCCCATTTCAAAACTATTACTATTTAATTCAGTAAAGAGATTTTAAAAGTTCCATTTAATTGTAATATTACTTACTCATTTCATTATTATTAATATCTTACTTTGGTCTATTTTATCCTTCTGTGCTGCATTTCTGGAAGCGAACAACAACTGTTTGTATGCTTACATTGGCTATTAAAACAGATTCCAATTGAATGGGCGGTGTCATGCTGACATATAATCCAAAAACCAAGATTCATAAAGATACAAAAAATCTCCAGGGTTGTGTGAATAGCCTATTAATTCCTGTCAAAAGCCTGCTGGATATACGCAGATGACTCTTTGCAGCTTGGTTTCTTCCTTTAACCATAATTAAAGTGATCATAACTCCTTATAGACTGATACTGACATTTCTAATTTGAAAACATAACCAATGGCATTATGTTGACAACTGGCAATGGTATAGGCAAAGCATGCACACAATTAGAAGTAGTAGTACATTTGTATCTGAATTGCACATATTGCATTCCATATGTTTATTAAACAGGTCTGTTAATTTGGATAGTGGAAGGATCAACAATATCCATGAGCCTCAGCCACTGTTGCTATGGTGCAGAAGCCAGTCAATATAATGTAGAAACTTTTTTCACTTAAAGATGGAATTGTCTGTAGCATGGCATATACAGAGGACACAATTCAACCTAAAAATTCTAGGTATGTGTTTTTCTTTCATTTTCTAACAGTGGCAAAGTGTGGGGTGACACAAGGGAGCCAGTACTGCAATATACAGAGCTGACAACAAGCCCACAATAACTATACAGGCTACAATTCACATCTACTGTGTATTTCTCTTCTGGTTCACTGTGGCTCTAATAACAGTGCTTTACCTGTCACTTGTGTTGTGACCGTTCATGCTTATAAATACAAATACATACTAGAAACATTGTTTTAATATAAACATTCACACACTCTTATTGATTGATTTCTTTTTTGTGTATCTTTTCCTCAACATTTCATATGGATTTGAACTGAAACTTCATAAAATTCAATAGAGAACTATAGAAATATTGATTTAGGTTTGTAAAAAATAATAATACGATTTGTGCACAAATCATTAACTTACTTAGTACTGTTTGCTTATTTTCAGTAACACAAAGAGACCAATCATATATGGATACCAATAGATCCTGATGCATTTTCGGGTTACACATAAATGTAATATATTGCTTATGAAACATACTGTAAGATGTAAGATATAGATTTGTATCTTAATTGCACATATTATTATTATTTTTTACTGTTTACAGCCTGTGTGCTCTGTGAGGTCACTTTTAATTACTGTTAAGGAAAGAAACTAGGATGGAAAGATGCCTAGGCTAACCTTTGGGCACCATCTCCTGTATATTAAATCTTTAATAACCAGAGGAAACATTAAAACTTCACTTCTCAATTTGGTCAATTAGTCAGTACCATAATTGCAAGTAATTTTAAAAGCTGACCTCTGTTTACTCTGCTCTCCCTAAGAAACAAGACAAATTCTTAGGATAAATGGAAATATTTATTTATTTAACAACTAAACAGACTGAGGATACATGACGAAGCATAAGATAATAAGAAAGAATAATAAGGTCTTTAAATAATACTAAAATAACACAATAAAGAAAATTAGTTGGAAGTGGCTTGAAGTGTGTAATGTTATTTAACGTTACACACTTCAAGGGGTAACAACCCTTGATCACAACGCCATGTTCTGACCTACTGTTGACAGGTTTTGCTGTATTTTCATTTGTATCAGCAGGGTCCTGTTCCATATTTTGTTAGTCTGGTTCATTTTCCAGTAGATTTGGTTCCATAAAGCAAGCTCAGCATAATTCAAGCTCAGTTACCATACATATATATATATATATATATATATATATATATATACATTATATATAGATATACATACATATATAGATCTGTGTTCGACGTCATGGGCTGCATGTGAATGGTGTGCACACACAGTTAGTCTGAATACTCGAGCCTGTCTTGAATTAGTTTGATTGTGTGAACGTGGATTGGCCTTTATGGAACCGCTTTAGCCTGATCTCATTTGTTAGGCTCATTCAAGTCAGGTGTTTGACAATAAGCATCGCTTTCCTGAGCTTGCTTTATGGAACGGACCCCAGGTCCGGTGGTGTTTTGAGTTGAGCTTGAGTTAGCTGTGGTGTAGAGTCACCGGTGATGCTAGTTGCAAAGCCAAGATTGAACTGTTGGCGGTGGGCAAGTCTTTGTGGGTACAAGGGTGTTTAACCATGGGGAAGAGGGGTTCAACCTTGTCAGTTGTCAGTTTAACTCCAAATTGGGCGCACTACTATCAGCAAACAGGCCGATATCTTCGCTGTCCCCTTTAAAGCTACATTCCATCAAGTACTCTTGTAATCCTTCAGTTTACATTCTAACCAATATATTGTAATATCATTCAGGAAAAAACCCAAATTTAGACATTAATATAATATATAAAATCATTCAGAAATAGACAGTTTTATACATTAATTTCATGATAAATCAGTCCTTCTTATCAACATACCAAACATTAACATTCATATTAACACTTCTCCTGATGTTTAGATATTCAGCCTTCATTGATTGAACCTTCTCAAACATCGAGTAGTGAAACATTCAGAAACAATTCCAATAATATAAATATTATAAATTGAACATAGCTCTTTGTAATTTAATTCTTTCAATGCTGCTACTTATTACATCGTTACAGTATAAATATTCATTAACTCTTAAAACAAAAGATTAAATTTGAAATTCTAACGTTACCAATAGACGGCTGCACTGTCACATGTTGTAAAATGTAATAAAATCAAAAATGAATATATCCTCAATAAATTACCACACAGCTATCAAAGCTACATCATTCTTCATGTATTTATATGACAATCAACATTACATGAGTTAGATCATGTTTGCACATTTAATTCGCATGACATTCAGATTCGTCTCAGATTTGTAGAGAGACTGCATGAATGTCCTTCAGGAATGTGAGTGAGAGTTTATGACCCTGGTCTGTGTAGATAAGGAGAGGGGTTTTCTGTCCATGGGTGTTGAGTTATTGGTCCAATCTCCTGGTTCAAATGACCCCAAAAGTCATTTATGGTTTTAGTTCAGGCCACAATTTAGTTATTGGTCAGAAATGGTCTCCCAGGAGATCTGTTCAATCTCAGACCCCCACTTGGAAAAGACGCCAGTTTGGGGTCCAGGGGTGAGGCACTCTGTCTGTGGAATTTTTAAATCCTCAATTTTAGATTAAAGAAGGGTTTATTGCATGTAGATGAAAAAAGGCCAGTGTGTCCTACATAATCATATCCAGTACTCTTCTGACAGGAATGCTTAGCCTACTATTTACACAGATGTTATGGCTCATTATGATTCTTGGCTTATGATTATATAACAGCATGACACAGCGTATTCAACCCCGCCTTCATCCTGTTCATGTGGCCATGATAGAAAATTTGATGCAATTTAGTGCAAATGCAAGTTAGGGTTAGTGAAGGGGCATTGTGCTGTGGGTGGACTTGGCACGATTGACTCCTGTTTTGGGTTGTCTGCTGTGGGTGGGCTTCATTACATTTCAAATTGCCGCCGGTCGGCAGCAATCTCACATCCAAATGCCACTAATTCTATAACAAAAGGCATTTTATAGTCTGTGATTGTAAAATGTGAAGTTCCTCATTTCATTTTATATTTCCAATAAAATGTGGCTGAGGATATTTAATAGGAAATCATCTTTCTTAAAACATTGAGTCTTTTTCAATTAATATTGAACCATGTCATCCAATAAAACACTCCAACGTTGTGTGTGTGTGTATGAGTGAAGGTGTGGACTCTATGAATCAGGTGCAGAAAAACTCTAGATCAGTTTGATCAGAATAAATTCTGTAATTACAGTTTTGTCATGCAAAGTGGACTGGCTTCTTCTCTATAGCAACGGTGACTGACAATGTTGGGTAATGTATGATTCTGCTATCTAAAACTGACAAGAAAAAATCTCTCCGAATCGAAGGACGAAACAATGAAAACGCTCCCACACACTGTGTTGCTTACTGCTGTATGTTTATTGAATCAAACTGTTTCAGTCTATTCGACCTTCGGCAGCCATATACTGGGCAGCATCACAACACTATACATGCCTATCCCCAAATGATGTTAAGCACAGCTTGAGCATGTACAATCGTAAATAGTGCAATTATAAAGGTGTAAATGCCAAATCATCTATAAATATATACAATACCGTCATAGAATTAGTCACAAAAAACAGTACAGAATAGAAGATAGTGATATGTGATATTATGTGATATATGTGTGATATTTTTGTTAAAACACATCTCCCAAATACACCAACTACAGTGGGTATTTATCTTAGTAGTATTCAACATATGTAGGCTTTTGTAAAAAAATATCTCAGTAAGAAAAAGTTACATTACACTGAGTACTAGTTCATGTTTCCGTCCCTTGGGAAACAGAGTTTGTAAGGTGAATATTCGGAATGCTTACTTTTTAACAAGTCATGATCTCCTCTCCTTGGTGGTGCTGAAACGTCAATGTTCGTTCAATACCACAGAAGCAGAGGGAGGCTACATCATGTTTCATTTCAATGGATGAACTACAACTGGATAATCTTTATCCTGTTGGCGGATCGTACCTTAATGTTTGCTTGTTCTTTGTTTGAATTTTCTAGTGGTTTAATCAATATAAGCAAGGCCACTTGAGTAGATGTGCTGTTATACCAGCACATCTACTCAAGTGGCCTTGCTAGACGATGCACTAGACGATCTCTTACATTTCGCCACCATTTGTAGACAAATAGAGGTGGATCATTAAAGGCTTGAGAGAGTTCAGTGTCTGACTTTAATATATGCCAGTGTTTCTCACAATATGACTCTGAGGATAGCAGGTGGTAATAGGTGTAACTGACACTTTTTTCTTTTTCTTCTGGCTCTTACTTAATAGGTCATGGCGGGATTTCTCTAGAGCTGAGTTTTATGCTTGTTTACCAAATCTTGGGGATGTCCCCGTGACAGAAATTGTGACTTCATGTCCATTAACCTATTGTATTGTTGAAATATGTAGAACTGTGTTTTTGTGTTGAGAAACATTGAGGATATCTTGTCATTACTAAAAGAACCGTAACATGGGAAATGACAGTGGAAATGACAGTAGAAAAAATACCATATGGTGGGTCCTCTCACCCTGAGTTCTGCAATGGCAAAGATGTGCAAAGCATCTTATAGCACCATAGTTGGTTTAACGGAGGAGTTAATAGATGACAAACACAATAGCTCTGGGCATCTATGAAAGAACAGAAGCTTTTATAGGGTAAGACGCTTGCATCACATGATAATGCTGTGGTAATGGCTGAATCTTACAAATATATTATTCTGATTGATTGATATTAGCATAATTATTATTATGAAAGAAAAACATGGATGACGGTGGAACTCCTATATTCACACAATTTCAAATCATATCACGGCCATGATTCAAGATCTGATATCTGTAATTTAGTGCAAATGCAAGTTGGGGTTAAGGAAGAGAATTGTGTTGTGGGTGGACTTGGTGTATTGGACTATGTTTTGGGTTGTCTACTGTGGGTAGGCTTCATTCCATTTCAAATTGGAACACTGGAGTCAATGGACAGCAGGCACAGTAGCTCTGGACATCTATAAAAGCCCAGTAGGTAAGAACCATGTATCATGTAATGTTGCCATGGTAATGACTGAATCTTATAATAATGATCCTCTTCTGATTCATTGTTATTAGTGATATTATTATTTTAGAGACTATATCTGAATAACATACAAATTCACAAAGAGAAAAGTCATGTAAACCAGAGGTAAGCATTGTCATCATATCATAGTTAACAAATTATTCATTCCAATGTGGGGGAAGTAGTCTTCTTATTTTTTAATTATCATTATTAGGGTAAATTATAAAGGAGGAATATAATTGCTTTTTTAAAAACATAAAACTAAGGGAGCAATCTATTTGACACAGCTGAAGCTTTGGCAACTCATATCAAAGTGACAGTTATATCAGACTAATATGTTTTTAGAGAACAAAAAGCGTAACTAAGGCATCCATCTTCTTGCCACTATCCGGGGTCGGGTATAATAAATTCAGTCAAATAACAATAAAGTTTTCTAGACTAGAAAACAACATTAACCACCATCTTTTGCATCAATCTTCATTGAGTCGGTGCATTTGTGTGTCTACCATGACAAAGGAGCCTTACTGATTTTCCAATGGCATTGTCTCCATGGTACCAGGATGTAATTTTACCATATTACATGCTACTATCATGTAATGTGGTGTTAAGAGGTCATGTACATTTCATATATTCATGTGGGATTAGATTGATAAAGGGCCAGTATGAGATAAATAAGGAGTTTTTAAAAATGTAAATCATGCAAATAGACTTGAAAATGTGCATCATATGCTCTTTTAAGGATTGATGTATTGATAATGGATATTGATAGAAGCACTATACATTGTACTTATTTTAAAAATCAAGAACTGCCAGACAAACATCCCCAACACTTTGTAACAATGACACATGACAAGCACAAATTCACAGCTGCGATGACACATTCAACAAAAATACCTAAAAAAAAGTGACACAGAAGACAGAGGAGAAAGGTGATAATGGACCCAGTGCTTTCATCACATACACATGTATTTTTAGCCACTAGTAGCTCTGGGGATGACAGTTTTGGTCTTTTGATCTATTGGTCCAACACTTGAGTCCAAAGTGGAATAATCTTGACAACAGTGAATGTTCATGCAATAGAGACATACTGAGCATAGTCCTTAGAGAATGAATCCAAACTACTGCTGTGACCTAGCACCACCAACTGAATACCTCCTTCCAGAATTTCACTGACCCTCGGGTGCACTTGTGATCAGTGCGAACATTATGTGCTAACTAGCCACTAAGCTACTAAGCATTCCCCACCCAAACCTTATGGAAAAAGTCAAAATGTTGGTTTTATCTATTACTCAGCAGAAAGTTGCATTTTCAAATGTATTTTTGTGATCCCAATAATGAAAACAGTGTGCTTGGGACAAAACCAACATTTTTGAATCCAACATTTCCATACTGAGATAGAAATTTTGGATTTGAATATTGGTTTCGCCACAGGCACACTGTAGACTGTGAGATCACAAAAATACTTTTGAAGATAAAACCTGCTGCTGGATAACATGTTATTAATGATTAAATGTGTTGTTCTTACCCTACAGTATGTTTTGTACATGAACGTATGTGACAGAGTCGGAAAGGACTGCTGAGGTCACAAATGGGGCTACATGCTAATATGCAAACACTAGCATGTTACACAAACATGCTGATTTTAGCACATTATCATGCTAACTGTAAGCATGTTAACATGATAACATTAACCTGGCATGTAAGAATGCTAAGTGAACGTGCTACTGTCAAAGTAGATCTCACAATGATGAACATTGACCTGAATCTCAGATATTCTTAAATGTCAGGAGAATAAACCATTTAGCTGAGGTTATATATGTTTGTTTTTTCTTTTGGGCCATCTTTCTAGATGACAAATATAGAACAAAATTGTAAAATCATCAATTCTATTTCTTAAGGCATGTAATAAGCTTTGAAGGCTAACATAGCAATATTGTGGCTATAGGACTGGCAATGTTAGAATTAACTGTAAACTATGTTTTATGAACCGTGCTATATTGTTATGTTGTAGATATTAATATGTGCTTACAGTTACTGCCTTTTCAGAACCAAATGAATCCAACTGCAAATAGACCTTTTAAAACCTTGACTCTAACAAGGAGGATTAAAAAACTAATTTGAGGCATTTGGTGTTTTAAAGGTAAAAGGATTTGCTTTTATTTCTCTCTCTCTCTCTCCCTCTTTTTTTTTTTTTTTTTACAGATCATTGTCTGGCTCCATTACGGCAAGAGACAACCCTCCGCCCTCACCTCCTGGAGCAGTTGTGCTGCTCTACGGCACACCAGTCACCAGCCATTCCTTAGCTATCTAATGCATAATTTGGTGCCTAATTTGACAGTCTTCACTTCAGCCTGTTTTGCCTGCAGGTTCTCAGTCAGCAGAACAAGCTCTGTGTGTATTGCATGCTATTTTTATCTGAGTGCACATCTCTTGTTAATAGGTAATTGTTGAAACCCTTCTTTGCATCCCTATCAGACTTTGGGAGCCTCGCATGGCATTATAACCCTTTTTTTTGTGAGGAGGGGATGTTTTTGTGCAATAATGATGTGGTTAAATAAAATAAGGTCACAACACTTGTATCATTTTGTATCTGATTAATGAGAATGCAGTAGAGGATGGTGTTTCAAGAGATGGCAAACACTTAGATACATGGAGACAGGGCATTGCATCAAACATTCAACCCTCATCCTCTATTTCTGCATCTCATTTGGGAAGCCGGTCCAATTACTAAACTGGAGCCTTTCACAGAGAACTGTTGCAGAAGTCAAGCGATTATCCTTTTATACTCATGGGCCAAAATCCTCGGCAATCCTATTTGTTGATAACCCCTGCCGGTGGTGGCTTAAGAAATATGAAATGAAACCTGGGAAACAGTATCCAGTGAAGTTGCCATTCTCTCTGGTAAACACAATGCCATTATATCTGCCTGTAATGAAATCGACCAGCATGGGCTACTCGGTCTCATCTGCAGTCATTGCTGGCACTCTGGAGATGGACTCCCTGTACGCATTCACTGTGTTGAGTGTTTTATCAGCAAACAATGATTCAATGCTTTGTGGTCTACCACAAGCTGTGCTTCTCACACATCAAGTGGAGTGCTATTAGAGAATACTTTGGGTGAGGAGGGGTGGAGGGATGGTGTGGGGATTGGTGCCTCTGGATGGAGTCTCTTTGCACTGCAGGAATTGTGCTGACTGAGCCTTTTTAATAGACAAGCCATGTCTGTATTCAGAGCTCAGCAAGGTTCAGGAACCCTGTGTGACAGCAGCAGTGTTTGCCAAGGGGGGAAAGGCCATGGCAAAACAAACATTCAGCTTTAGTCCAATGGAAAAAGACTGAGAGCTGCACATGTTTACCCAAAGTCTTCAGCTCAGTCTAAGAGCGTTTTCACACTGATTGTACGTTTGCTCTGGTCTGAATCAGTTGATGAGTTGGTGAACTTGGTGGGTTTTGCCCTTGGTTGGGTTTCTTTTCACACAGAGAGGAATCCAAGTGAGCATGATTAACAAGCCAGATGAGAATGTTCACTTTACTCATTGGTCAGATGTGTCTGGGGTGGGAGCAAGAAGGTAAACATAGGTAGTCCTGAAGGTGGTCCACTGGCAAAGCACAATGTATTACGGTGAGCTAGGCCAGGTCCAGCCTCAATTCATTCTCTGGCTATTGTTAGCAACTGCAGATTCCTTCATCCACATCCCACTTTGCAAAGCTTGCTTGACTACAGGAGCTAAATCTAGTAAACCTAATAGTTGGACCAGATCTAGATCATGTTTCCACCACAGAGTTCATTTTGGACTGGTATAAGACCACGACATCTAAATGGTCTTGGTGCGGTTGTTTTGGTCCCCACCCAAGTGTGATTACTATGTACAAACTTGCCCAAATGAATCTTACCAAGGGAAAAAACAAACCAAACTGAACTAAAAAGTATAGCTCTGAAAAGATCCTAAAAACAAGAGAGGTGAAATGAGCAGCAAAGATAATGCTGTAGTCCAAATGACATTTTTTGGGAAAAAGCTTTATAATATATTTGTTTAGTGCACACATTTTTATCTAATAATCTCAAATGTCTCCAAGCTCTAAATTTGACTTTTGACACATCCATCTGAGCATGATATATGGAATAAATTTGAGTGCAGCAAAGTCCTTTGAGGTCAGTCTCAGACAGCAGCACATTACAATAGAGTACAATGTGTTGAGTTTCTGCAGCAGCCATTTTATTTGACCTTGGGAACTCTTTTGTGGAACAGACAATTGACCGGCAGACATAAAAGCCCAATCTGTGTCACAGTTGAGTTCCCAAAATTGACCTGTGGATGAACTGTTTACTTTTCCACCCAAACTCTCCAACATTATATTCTAGTTTTCAACAGCTAAAAAGAAAAAAAGAAAAAGAAAAAAAAGTGCACATGTAAGAAAGCAGTTCATTCCATATTATGCTCTCTGTGGGGTTTATTAACGAGAAGTTCAAAGAAAAAGGTATCTTTCTCATTCTGCCTGAATATTATATAATACTACAAGTTCTTGAAAGGTTTTAGCCTTTAGATGATCAGATTTCCTGCTGAGACAAGAATAGGAAGGCATTGTTAGCACTGCTGACTTTGCCAGCACTTAACATTATACAGCATAATTAAAGATATCTGTCACCTGTACCCCACCTGTGCAATAGACTGACAGGACCATGAGAAAGTAGCCAGAATCTTGTCCTTAAAACAAACAAAGTCCTTTATAGTCCCTGTTGAAACAAAATGGTTACATCACAACCCTCCAGCATGCAGCGAAAATCAGTTTGATTGCCACACTCACAGAAGAGAAACCGCATGAGACAGTGTTTTTCTTCAACTATCTTGGGTAGTTTGTAGGTACACAGATATTCACTGCAAGTATTGCATCATCTAAGTGTATACCAGTAAGGCTGTTTGATCATATTTGCCTTCTAGATGAAAGTGCACTGTAAAACTATGCTAACTTCTTGGAGGGGAAGAAACTTGAGTAAAAGGTTTCTTTTTCTTCTTCTCATGGGGTCAAAAACCATTCTCTTCTTTTTCTGTCAAAACCTGCAACAATCATACTCACAAATAGTTTTTTTTTGTCCCAACTTGCCTCTGGCACTTCTTTCTTTCTTTTTTTACTCTTCATGATGGCACTGAGATTTTCAACCGGTCTCTAGAAACATGAGCTGATGGTAGCGAGACCAAAACATGCTTTGACTTTGCCATGTATTTTTTAAATTTTTTAAATCAGTTGAATGAAATTGTAAAAAGTATTTGTATTCATTTTAAAACATACAGTATTCAGTTACATACTGTTAATGATGAATGCTTTGAGGAATTGTACAAAATGAATGCTTTATAAAAGAATATGAGGATTTATTTATGTTTGCAACCATTAAATATAATTAGAACTGTTATTCATAGTTCATTGACTGCTTATACACTAGGTTGAATAATAGTAATGAGTTATTTGTTACAATATTGTTTTATTTGCTGCCAACCTATATCATTATAATGCATTAAAACCTATTATTTGTATATCTTCCCACCTACACTGTAATTAATTGGAATGACCTGTCTAAGGCTGGTGACATCTATGTGACCACCTTCCTGCAGCTGCAGAGTGATTCACATACACTATACTGTGCCACACCCCTTCTCTTGCACACAAAAATTAAACTGGGATTCAGGAGCTGTCCCCTTGAATTCAATGACCCTCTTGGGGTGGCAGTAAATTTATGAGGTAGCAGACAGATTGACAGCAATTGAATAATCCACTGTATTTATGAGTGCAGCGGAGGACCTCCAAAGTAGTGGCAGATAATAAAAGATGATGCTGATGTTGTGTGAAAACACTGAGTGGAAGAAATGTGACTCATATCAAAGTAATCTAATTTTGTGGAATCAAATGCATATAGTGCTGTATAAAGGGAAGAGGTTTGGCTCAAACTAGTATGGAGCTGTCAATTCAATATCGGTGCAGAGTCTTATTCAATTTAGCAGAGGTTAAAACCCAATGATGTGACTTGACAATTCTCCTGCACAAATCTAATTGTCCCTGACAGTCAGGATAGACGGCCTGTAAATGACACATAACAAAACAATGAAAGGAATAAATGTCTGCTGCTTTTCCTAAACTGTTGTTCTATATATATGCACATTCATAAAGTGTGTTTAGCTAGTTTGAATTGGATGGGGAAAAAGGGAGAATTAGTTTTTTGAGTGGTTACATAAAAGTTGTAAAGATTCATAGCAAAGGCAAAATAAATAATATTAATGGGATACATTCTGTGATGTTATACACTTACAAATTCCAGTCAGGAAGGAAATGTTCACACAAATGCACTGATTAGTCCAACAATATAGATTTTGATGCAGGAACATCACCATCCAACGTCTGGAAAACACAACATGCCCGGAATATAAAATCAATTGCAGCCTTCATTAGAGTCAAGCAAAGATATCGTTCAACGCGTACAAATGTACTGAAAGGGAATAGATACATTCAACAACAACAACACCCTCTCTCTCTGTCTCTGTCTGTCTGTCTCTCTCTCTCTCTCCCTCTGTCTCTCTGTGTGTGTGTGTGTTAACCTTAGACAACATGCCAACTGCTCTTTCTAAGTAATGAGATTAGCTGACAGCATATGTGCAACAGGATAGTCCCTGTTGCAAAGCATTCATCGCACAGTCTGCATGCTGGTCAGATTTACTGTTGCAAGATTCCAATAGTCTTCCAGTATTGTAATGTAGCACCCATTAGCTTTCACATTATCATTGAATTAACAGGTATTTTAAATGGATTCAATGGATTAAGAGATAAGAGCAAATACAATATCAGTGGATATTGATTGAGTACTTAATACCTCGATTTGTGCAGAAAGCTGTCACTAAGTGTAAGATTCTTCTTATAAGGTGTACTTGTTTTCATATATTCCTACCAATACCTTCAGGCATATAAATTTGTCATATTATGGTGGAATGCGGTGGCGGAGGGGTTGTGAAGGCTGAGGGTGGGGGGAGGGATGCAGTTGGCACTGGAGTGTGTGTGTGTGGGCATGTGAACTTGGCAAAGACATGAGATGAGAAAATACACTCTCCAATTCTATTGTCTCCTTGTACATCACAGTTCAGCCTGGGTGGTGTGTTTTCTAAGCTCTGCGATGCATTTACTGTCCAAAGGGAGGATTAGTGAGGAACATGCAACAAGATTTATCTTTTTCTCTAGAATGGCTCAATTTTCATATCTTCTTTAACCGAAGCTTGCGTTAGGGTTCAACAAATGATTGGAATCACAAGATTGTTATTTTAGTTGATTCTAAATACATGTAAAATGCATGGTAGATATTATTTAAAATATCAGCTACAGTAGAAAACATTCTGTAAGCTGAAAAAACAACCACACTTTGACTTTGTGAGCTTGGAATATATAATTTGTAGATGAACAAAATTGTGCTTTCAATCTAATAAAAAATAAAGTGTATGGAATCCCAAATTTTCCAAAATGAATTAATAAGAATGTTATCATGACACAAGTGATCACATGAATAAATGAATGAATGAATTAACTATTTTGAATTATTTAGAAATGGCAAAATTTATTTCATAATTATATTTTCCTTTATGTCCCTTTTTCATTTCATATATTTTATTATTTTATTTCAGTGTCATAACAGTGAAGTTGCCACAAGTCACTGACCCTCACTTTTCACCCAATCACGCTTCAATTTAAAAAAGGAAGCTTAAAAACTGCTATCATATTTAACCACCTAGCTCCTGTTGGCTAAAAATGCAACAATGCAAGCAAATAAAAAAAGAAAAAAGGATGTTGCTGCTGTACATAAACACAATACACAGACACAATGATACAAGACTGATCATGCTACCTTACTAGCCGGCACACTACGGGCTGGGTTGTAAACCTGGGTTATTACTATTTAAACCAAGCTTCTGTATAACCCAGCCTCGCTAGTCAGCTGGTTGAGTAATGTTTGTTTTTGTCAAATATAATGTGTCCGTGTTTTTTAAATAGCTTTCTTCAGAGTTACATATTACATATTACATATTACATGGCTGTAATCAGGAGCTAGCTGGAAAAAAATGTGTTGGCAGTTGCTGAGCTTGCTTGTTTAAAAGAAGCAGGGGGCGCGTGAATGTCTGAGGGGGAGGTGAATGGTGACAACTTCACTGTCATGAAAAGTGACATGAACTGAAAAGGGAAAATTCTATTATTACATTAAAAACACACTTTTGAAAAAGGACATTTTGATAGTAAAGCCAACATTAACACTAATAAGTACAATAAGTAAAATGACATTTCAAAAGTCTAGTAATTGATTTGTGATTATTTCTAAAATGATGTCACCATTCATACACTTTGAGGTGTATGATAATACTGCAGTAGTATAAAGAAATATTGAAATTATTCATATGTGGATAAAAACAGGGAATATTATATTTCTAAGCTCATCATTTATTAATATAGCAACTATTGGATGTACTGGCAAGTGTTTCATTCCCAAAGGAAACAGAATATGCATTGAAGAATTACATATAGATATAAGAGATATGTTGAAACAGAACTCAATGGACCACTTGGGTCTGTTGCCCCCCATCATGTTCCAGCCAGTGTGTGAAGTGCGTGCGAGCCACAGTGAGGTACACCAGGGGTCTCTGCGGTGGAACCTTTGAGGGATGGATTAATAGGAGTGAGGGTCTGCTGATGCATGCTCCTGCTCCTTCGGGTCTCCATAATTCATATTGTCAGCTGAAGACTCTGTGCAGAGCGCCAACCCGGAGCTGTCTCTCATCATCACACACAGTCAAGAGCCTGTCAGAACAGATGAAGCCACCGGCTCAGCACTGTCGAGGAACATTGAGCCGTAATTCACATTCTCCTGCCCCGACAGGCCTCACTAAATCCAGGTCCCGCCATGAAACGCTGGCGTCTGATCAAGGAAGCCCTGTGTTGAAACCACAGGAGAGCCACTGTGCTATGAACTAGATTAGCAATGATCGACTCACCCTGCCTCCCCATCACATGATATTGGCACCGATAATTGGTATGTCGCTTTCCTCAGCAGTTCAGTATGTGCCTGTGCATGAATTCTTACGCTATAAAAAGAGAAAATTAAAAACTTTCTTTTCAGTTCATGGCTTATTCAGAACTGAGCAGATATGTGTGACACATATAACAACCTCTCCACTGTGTTTTTTCTCGTGCAAATCGTGTTTCAGCGATATCAAAATTAAACCCTGGGGGGTTGTTGGGGATTAAATTAGTGTAATGATACGCAACATCACACTGCACTGTCCTTTTGCCACAGCCTGGAGAGACATGTGGGTTCATCCGACCCATTGCAGCTGGATCTCACAACAATTACCAGCAGCAGCATCCGCCTGATATTTGTGCTGATATATACATCTTGGCAGATGCGTAGAAAAGCAGCAAAGCCCCCCTGTCCCTCTTACAGTGAAAAGGTTCCTGTGAGTATATTTAAGTTAGAATTTCAACACCATCAGCATACACATTCAACATCTGTGTCTGAGTGGCTTAATTAAGGCATAATAAAGAAGCAGGATGCTACATCCAGCTCAGGGATTTCTAGTGCCCAGAGTCAGACCTCATTTATACAACTAGGCTTCATGATTGGCACCCCAGTCTTCAGGAAATCTCAGGTGAACACAAACCACGAGGAACAGACTGAAGAAATTATGTTCCAGAGGACTCCAAGCTACAAGCAGGACTCAAGATGTATGAACTGTGACAAATGACTTAATGTGATTCTTTTGCTAATACTTTGCTGAGACATGGCAATTTCCCTGGAAGATATTTATCATTGAACACGTATGATGGTTCAAAAATATATAAATGAAATTGCACGTGTACACACAGGTTGATTTTACATATTGTAACAGCAGTTTAAGAATGTTAATCACCACACCATCCATTGCTTTAGCGTGCCGTTAATACAAATGTATAATTCAAATAATTCAAATACATATTTAATTTGCTCGAGGCTTGTGTGCAAGAGAACAAATTACGGTGCAGAAAAAGAACTGACATATTAACATATGTCATCTGCCACGCTCTGGGTTTATGGTAGTTGCTCAATGCCTGTTCAAGTTCTCCATGCACGACTCTTAAAAGCTGTCATTCTGACTGCCAGATTTTGTAAATGGCCTCCTATGACGCATGCAACTCAAAGGGTAATACTATATGTCCTGCATATAATCACAAGCAAGTCATTTCAGCCCATTTACCAAGCTCTTTCAGATGTACCAGATGTAGCCTACATGTGGAGATAATAGGATGGATCTGTACTTGTGCTCTAAAAGCTTAGGACTTTATAAGCTTGTAGCCTTTTCTCAAAAATCTAACCAAACCTGTGGGCCACAGCAGCAACACACACATATGGAGGCCACAGAAACTTAGATCGGCCATCTTGGGATGCTTGTGTTTTCTCCTACAAGGTTCTGATGCAGGAGAAAACTGTTTATAAAGAAACATGAGTTAAGAAACTAAAGGTACCCCATGCACAGCGGTGCTTCTCTCCAGGGTGCAAGCTGGTCCATGGTAAACCACAGTAAACCTAAAACATAAAGAAAATCAATATTCCAGCACACTAGGATACTAGGAATTGAACAGATTACATTAAAAAAATGAAAAGGACCTTTTTGTTTTTAATGTAATCTGTTAATAAAAGTGTCAATCTTAACATCCCGGTGTGCGGCACTATATTGATTTTTTGGTAAACATGAGTAAAATTTAAGAAAGGCTCAGTATTATAGTCTTCTCCTTTTCAGTAAGCAAAGCCGACTGCGCATTACTTCTGCTTGCTTTGAAAAGCGCTACCCATCAAAGTGAATGAAAGAACACAATTACTATGGCTGTCAATTTACAGGCCTGGCAGTCTGCTTTTCACACAGCTAAACAAGGCAACCCTTTACCATTGTTTCTCTGTATCACAACTCAGATGAAAGAATTATGAGCTGCACAAATCAACATTTTATATAAACCGTGGATCAAACGACTAATGTGTAATGCTGAAGGGGTTCGTCACGCTCTGTGGTTTCAGAGCCTGATCACCCAACTCCACACTTCTCCTCAGCTCTACAAAATGGTTGAGTGTCTTTCAGCTTCTACTACTAATCAGCTTTGTTTCCAGCAGGAGTAGCAGGAGTTTTTGAAAAAAAAGCTCTCATAAACCCACAGTACACTATCTGTCTAGAACCTCCAGCAGACAGTTAGATACTAGCTGGTGAATGTTATATTTGCAACTAAATAAGCTGATATTTTATAAGGAGTATGTTGGACAAAACAGAGCTAAATGTAGATTGGTATTGGGATTTGCGTCCAACCAGGTGGCTGGAAACACTGAGCCAAAGCCAAATGAATGTAAATATTGGTCTGTATGCTTGTCCATTTTATCTTTATAATGACATCATTTAAATTGTATGTTTACAGCTTGTACAGCAGGTCCTGCAAAATCAATAATTATTACTTTACCATGATTATTGTGGGTAGTATGTATGATAGAGCATGATAAAAACACATTGCTTAGTGTTGTGGTGGTGCTATCAGTGGGTGAATGTATCCAGGGTTGGAATACTGCACACTTCGACACAGGTAATTGGCAATAATAATTTCACCCAAGTGTTGATGTCATTATCACTTATTTGAAAAATAATCAGCTAGTGTAAATTTTCAGGGATGGTGTTGTGCAAATAATTTTCAAAAAATCTGTAGAACATCACCATTAGAAAAGCTATGAAGAAAAGTGCGATGTTGGTTATTACTGTTATTGCATGTCTAACTAACATGTACTCCAACGTGTACCCAACAACTTTTAAACATTTAAATTGTTACACAATCCAATGAAAGTGTTACACGGCTGGCAATTTTCTACGCTTGCCTGATTAGCACTTCTTGGCACTTGCTGTAGTAGATGTGATCAATCTTTAATTACGCCGATTAGCTGGCAAAAAAAAGAAGAGGAAAACTTATAATTGTCCTTGTGAATACAAAATTTCCTGAAAATACAAAATGTGTACTTCTCTAATTAACTCTTCAAAGATTTGACAAGCTGGGAGAGCAGGAGAAACTACAGTAACAAAGGATTTCAAGTTGGAAACAGATTTTTTTTTTCATCAGTATATCAAGTATACTATGTGTAAGGTTTACTAATCTATCTATAATTTAGTTTTAGCACCGAATTGCATGGACCCAGGGGAAGATTTATCATTAAGGTTTATTATTTGAGCTTTCGCATAATCCTTTTAAGTCGTTTAAGCAGTTGGTATGGGACAAATTTTAAAGCATGAAAAAGATCATCTATCACTGTCTTGATCACCAAGGTGCATGTGCTGGTATAATCTGCAGCCATGTAATGCTCTGCAATAAAAATGGCAATAAAATATGAATCAAAAAAGGTTCACCAAAATGCAATTGGACAAGTTCACAAAAAAAAGGGAGGGGAGCATCATAGGCTATATGTAAGAAATATCAGCCACTTTCCTCATGAGCCTCATCTACAGTTACACTTTGACATTATGTTCAGTTGCAGCGCTCGGTGACATTTGTGGTATAATCTGGAAGAAAGCACATGTGCACCTGTTTGTTGTTACATATTATATAACCGAGACGTTGGATTATTTGAACAGTTTTAAATAGCAGATGCTTCTGCTCGTGAATCCAGACTCAGAGGATTAACACTTACAGCAATAATGGCTGATGAAATTGATTCATTCAATTAATTACCTTTCTCAGGTGGATTCTGTCATTGAAAAACCCGACAACAAAAACATACTGATCAGGCTCAGTGATATTTACTCCACCAGTTAAAAAAGAATAGCAGAACTCTTAAATATGAATGAGTTTGACATAGAAAACTGAATTAAAGGATATCCTTGTTCCATGTGTATAAAGTAATTTCAATATAAAGAAGCAACACAGCTACAAAAACCTCTCTGTACCAAAAAAGACCTAGAAAGAGGACAAACTCTACAAACACTACGCACAAGAGGCGAAGCTGAAGGACGCCGTTCACATACAGAAGAGGGAAAAGAGACGAGAGATGCTGAGGGAGAGAGAGAGAGAGAGAGGGGGTGAAGCAGGCAATTTCAGATAACACATGATGTGAGTGCAGTTTTTGAGCAAAGACAGAGCAACAAACATTTACATTTTTCCTGACAAGGATCTCTTGTAGCTGTGTGAGTAGTTTGATGTTGTAGCGCAGCAAAAGAAGGTCAGGTGGATAGTTGAGGTCAACAAAAAGTATGTGACTTTGACATTTAAGTCCGCTCTTCATATCCTGTCTCCTAACCAACAGTCACTAGTGTTTGTTTTTTACTCTGATCAAATTTGTCTTTTAACCTTGACCAAGTAGTTGCCGAAAAACAAACCAAGCTTTAACCACAGAGGTAGCAGAACAGGAAAAACTAATATGAATCACTTGAAAACAGTCATTTGTAATAGTTTTGCAGGGTAGTGACAAATGATGTAATCTGGAAGTGGCTCATATGGCCATTTAGGCAATGACAAACATGTTTTTGTCACTTAGGTTGGAGGACTATTGACCACTATACTGACCTATCATAGTCATTGTTGTTTCACACACACACACACACACACACACACACACACACACACACACACACACACACACACACACACACACACACACACACACACACACACACACACACACATACTTTCTGTACCAACATTTTGGGTGCACTTCCATTGAAAGAGTACTCCACCAATTTATCATTCCACTTCTAATATGGTTGCACTTACGATGGATAGTTAAAAGGATCAGAATAAATGTAGCATCACCGGAGATGTAGCCATCAGTTGGGCTGGAGATGTGGGCGCGTTACGCTTGGAGCCACTAGCCTCAAGCAGAGATGAGGAGTGTGCTACAGAGACCTGGTAACCTAATTTCTGCCTCACTCCACTAACTTTTTTCATTTTCAAACTTGTAGTCTTCAACCCCAATCAATGCTGACTCAAGTTATGTCACTTAAGTCTATTAATCAGACTTCACAGAGGAACCACAAAAGACTTTATACAGCTTCATTCACGTATGCAGTAGTAATCCAGTAGCGCTCCCCAAGACCTGGAAATCAGCCTTGATGAGTCAAATTGGAGCAGTTCTGCTCTGATAAAGTCTTTTAGACAATCAGACTAAACTATTTAATATTTAAAATTTCTAATATAATCAAAAGCTTCAGAACAGCTACTGAGTGAACTCCAGCTCCAAAATTACTTTTCAGCCTCAAGATGCAACTTATAATAAAATGGAGTTATTTTCTAAAGTAAAAGTTGAGTTCAAAAGTTTCTGCCTGTGATTTTAAGTTTTTTTGAGATTTCTGTTGCATTAGAAATTCATAAAAGAAAGGTACAGAGGTGATTTTCAATCCCTTTAACATTGAAGTCCTTCTTTGGTCATATTCAGAGCATGAAAAAAATCAATTTATCTGATCTAGGTCACCCTTTGAAAGTAAAACACTGTTAGCATTCAGAGGCATAAGGTAACCTTGTTTTTCTAATTTGATATCTCTTATCTATGTAGATGGTGAATGCAACGCTTCCCACTCACTCAGTTACATTCACAGCTCAGAGCTGGCAGCACAGTCACAGTCCTCTGCTGTTGGGCACACAGCCGCTCCACAAGGGCAAATGGGAGTTAAGTGCCTATATCAAGAGGGATATGTGTATATTATATATATAGGGGCTGAGGGAAGAAAAAAAAACTCATTCATGTCATGTTCACTTTCCTTATTTCCTTTTATAATATTTGACTTCCCTCTGCCAAGGACAAGAGGAATAGAAACAAGAAGAAGGCATAATAACATGGCAGAAACCTTGAAAGAGCCACCCTAGCCCCCACCTGAAGAGCAGAGCCTTAATCATTAGAGACACCAGAGCCGAGAAGAAGCATCTCCATCCCCTTCACCAACAACTACCTGTGAGGATTCACCTCCTTCAACCCCCTCCTCAAACTCTATCGAGGTCACCCTCCTCTCCAGTCACCCTTTCTCTCCCTCCTTCTCTCCATCTTCCCTCCTCATGCAGTTTACCGACAAGATGAAAGAGCTTCTCCCTGCTGGTACACCCAATCCCTTCCCCGCCCTACTGCCCTGCTGTCTCCCTTAAACCCTCCCCCCTACCGGCATCCACGTCCACCTTTAAGTCCTCATCCAGTTTTGACACATTCGTCACAGTTATGCCACCCTCCTGTTCCCCTCCCCTCTTCCCTTCCATGACAGCATCAGAATCATCCTCTGTCTCCTTCGCCTGATAAAAGCACAGCACGTCCAGTTATTTGTGTACAAAATAGAGCAAACTGATATCTGCTGAGTCCAGACCACAAGGCTGATGGCACTCATGAATATTCTCTGGACAAGCCAAGGCCTGGTGTGCTGGTAAGTAATAGAAAAAGAATCAGTGTTGAATCTGCTAAGAAACAGGAGGCACTAAACTTGCTCTGCAAATTTATCAAACGTAGCATTTACTCCTTGTCAGCCACAGCCTGTCCCAAAAAAAAGGGCAAATAATGCTTTTAGCACACTAAACTAGAACATTTGGAATCAATGATTTTATCACCCAAGCACAATCTTTTTTTTAAGTGCAACAGTGCAGCTGTTCTTATTGAGTCCGTTTTTTCAGGTTTATGAATGAAGCTAAAGCGCATAAGTAAGGAATTGGTGAAGTTGCCATTTTGTGTAATGGTTTCCTCCAATGCAAGAACATACCTTATGGAGCTACAGTAAAAATCTACAGGCCACCTAATACTGTGCAATCTTTTTGGATGACTTTGCTCATATTTCTCATATTTTAACTTCTCTGCACTGGCTCCCCGTTAAACCCAGACTAGAACATAAAATCCTTCTCCTTACTTATACAGCCCCTTAATGGTCAGGCACCATCATATCTTAAAGAGCTCATAGTATCCCATTACTCCACTAGAACACTGTGCTCCCAATGCAGGCTTACTTGTGGTTCCTACAGCCTCCAAAAGTAGAATAGAAGGCAGATACTCTCTTCACATTCAAGAGTAGGCTTCAAACTTTCCCTTTTAATAAAGTTTGTAGTTAGGGGCCAGTCAGGCTTGCCTCAGACCAGCCCCTAGTTATGCCGCTATAGGCCTGGTGACTTCCACAATGCACAATCTCCCCTCCTTAATGCATGTTACTTGGCATCTTCCCAGGAGGTTTGTGCTTTCTTGTCTCACAGGTGACCTTCAGTTGCAGAACACCTGCTGCCATTATTAATCATATTTCTATTATTATAATTGATGTTATTAGTCTCTCCCCTTTCTTCCCCTCCCTCTTTCGCTTTCAACCCACCGGTCAAGGCAGATGACCGCCCACCTAGTGCTCAGGTTCTGCTGGAGGTTTCTTCCCATTAAAAAGTGGAGTTTGTTGCCAAGTGCTTGGTCATGGGGGAATGTTTGGTCTCTGTAAATTAAAGAGTATGGTCTTGACCTGCTCTGTATGAAAAGCTCCCTGAGATAACTACTGATTTGGTGCTATAGAAATAAAACTGACTGGACTTGGCTCAGCTGCTATCTATAATCTGTATTGACTTTGACTCTGTGGTTATTGTTTGTGATTTTAACTTCCATGTTGCCCCAGGACAGAGGGACTGAAGAACCGTGTTGTTTTCTTGATAACATGAGTGAAATATTTATTCAGGCTTTTTCTTCCACACCAGCCTCTCTAGGCTCTCAATTCAAGATTACAAATGTTATAAATGCCATTGCACCTACTAAGGTGAAGGAGGTCTCTAGTAAGAAAAGATCTCCATGGAGAAATACCATGCTGGTCAGATTAGGAAAAAAAGAATGTGTTGAAAAGCTGAATGCAAGTGGCGAAAAACAAATCTTCAGGTTCATTATGACATCTATAAAGAGAGACTTTGCATTTATAATGTGGACCTGGGAAATGCAAGGTGTTTCTTCTTCTCTGACATCATTGCCAAAAACAACAACAATGCACATGCTTTGTTTGCTACTGTCGACAGGCTAACAACCCCCCCCCCCCCCCGCCTCCTCAGTAGCCTTTGAGCTTGTATCTGAAGGACTTGCATTTAATTTGTCTCCTTCCTCACTAACAAAATTCAGAAAATTAGGCGAGCAGTCAGCGCCTTTATATCAGATACAGGAAGTGTTGTCCCTGTGTTCACTTAAAATCAGTTCAAGTAGTATGACACAATTTTATCCAATCAACCATAAAAACCTGGAGGACATTACACAAGATCTGAAATCTTCCCCCTGCTGCTTTGATATTCTGCCAACAGGCTTTTCCAAAAATGCTTCTAATTGCAAGTCCTCAGATCTTCTACAAATTGTCAACACGTCTCTTCTCTCAGGTTTTTTCCCAGAGGCCCCAAAACTGCAGTAATCAAGCCACTCTTAAAAAAGAACAATCTAGACACTTTGCTAATAAACAAATATAAGCCCATACCAAACCTTCTGTTTAAGGAAAATCACTGACAGAGCAGTTCTCCAACAGATGAACAACTTCTGGCACTAAAAAAATGTTTTGATGTCTTGCAGTCAGGATTTTGTGTACACCACACCACTGAGACTGCTCGTCAAGGTCTCCAGTGACATCCACTAAAACACAAACAGCAGCTACATTTGACATAGTCGACCACAACATACCACTATACTGACTGGAAAACTAGGTGGGACTTTCTGGCACAATACTTAACTGGTCAAGGACAAGGACTTTGTCTTGTGTCTATAGGTAATTACACATCTCAGTGGAAAAAAAATACCTGTGGAGCTCCCCAAGGCTCCAATCTGGGGTCTTTTCTGTTCAACATTGACCTTGGATTATGGAAAACAACAAAATACATTTAATATGTATATATAATTATGCAGATGACATACCAATTTACATAAGCGTATCACCAGGGGACATACAAACACTGAGTTAGTGCATTGAACAAATCAGTGATTGAATGTGGCAGAAATGAATAGTTTTGGAGACAAGGAAGCACTCAGCTTCATCTGGTAAAAAACTACAAACCTGAATTTCATTCAATTTGACATATTAAGACTATTACAAAGTCAGTCTACTATCACCTGAAGAATATATCAAGGATTTGGAAAAACTTGTCCATGCATTTATCTTCAGTAGACTCAACTAAAACAAGTCTTTCTAAAAAAATTGATCCGACAGCTGATTCAGAAAGCCGCTGCTCGAGTGCTCACCAAAACAGTGGATCACATCGCTCCATTTCTGAGGTCTCTACACTGCCTTCCTGTCTGTCAAAGAATGTATTTTAAAATACTGCTGTTGATTTATAAAGGACTGAATGGTCTAGGGCCAAAATACATTTCTGATCTGCTCCTACATTATCGACCATCCAGATCTCTAAGGGCGTCTGTGACAGGCTTTTTTTTGTTCCTAGAGTCAAGAAAATATGAAGACGCAAGCATTCAGCTTTTATGCACCACATATCTGGAACACATTCCCAGAAAACTGCTGGTCTGCTGGTCTGGTCTTTTAATAAATCAAATATAAGGCTTCTGATAATATGTTACACTGCAATGTAACTTTTACCACCCTGTTTTCTGCCTCATTCTATTTTAGCTTTAAAAAATATATATTTAAATGTCTTTTTATATGACCTTTTACATTTTATCGTGCCTTCTATGTTTTACAGTATGTAAAGCAATTTGGATTACCTTGTTGAAATGTGCTGTACAAGTAAACTTTCTTTGCCTTCCACGCTCAGATTCTCCCTGCTGGTCTTGGATTTTAAGTGAAAACCTTTTAGTTAGAAACCTGCTTGTCTAACCTTTCCCTCGTGCAAGAAAAAGCACTTGCGATTTTTAAGGTGCAAAGCTATTTTTGATATTGAAATTTGAAACAATAGAAAGTGTTATGATGAGAGTTTGTTTGGGAACCCAGAAGCAGACACGGAGACAACAGATTGAGTCGTAAAGGGAGTTTCAATGGAACAGTGAGGGAGAGGGACTAAGAGTGGGAGGCTGCAGTGAGTTGGTGGAATGCAAGCTTGCAGTGGCATGCCGCTTTAGGCTGCCTTGGAGTTTGGAGATTGGCTCTGGAAATCTGGACACACAGAGATGTATGAGAACAGTGAACAAAGCAACACTAGATTTGCTGAAGTAAGAGTGGCCGAGAGCAGGCAGGTACCACTTTGCTGACTGAACAGTCTGGCAAGGGAGTGGAGGGACAGCCAAAGTTTTTGAGCAGTGGGTGATGAGCTGATTGCCAGTAGGTGTGCAGGTAGGCAAGACAGATCCAAAAACCAGGCCCAGGATACACACACCCACACATACATACACACAGGGAAGGAGGGGACACAAAGGAGAACAGAAAAAATAAAACAAACCCCAAAGCCCAGCTGAACCATGACAGAAACTGTCAAAAATGTGTTACACTCCTGTGGTCAACTGCTCAGATCAATACAACTTCCAACAGTAATCTGTTTTACAACAATAACGAACATCCTCTCTCTCCTCTGAGACCAACAGCAGGACTTACCAGTGGTTATGAAATCAGCCATAGAAACCAGAAACCATACTGTTTTTATATTTAAGACTTTTTCATTCATACATTTGTTGGTTGCAGGTAGCTGGACAGCACTGAAGATATTTCCAGGCTCTCTCTGGTACAAAATATTTTATTGTATTGTATTTTACTATATTTATATTATACTGTAAATACTGTAAAATATATTGACATCTAAACATAAATGGCAACCAAAAAATGTATCATCACAACTAAAATCTTTCTTTTCAGATTCTTTTGAAAATGATAAAAAGTGTCAAATTTGCAAATATCAACCATCTGCATCAAGGCCCACCCACAGCTAACATGGGTTGCCTGTTTTGTGTGTCATTTGTACTTGGGATTTTACACCCAGGGACCCTGTTGGTTTGAGCTATTTGAAGCCAGGCTCTGGGGATGGCAATGGCAGATGGTAGGTCGGTCCACCACTTTGATCCAAACTGTATAACTCATTAGCTGTTGAATAGTTTGGATACTAGCACACTAAACAAAGATGAACATAAACATTACCTGTTAAAGATCAGCATGTGAACATTTTGAATTTAATCTGGACAAGGTTTCCATCCTACTCGGATCTTCATCAGACCAGGATGTTTATAATAATGGAAAAATGTTTTTATACATCATGCACACCAATAGGCTGACAAGCTCTACAGTATGATGAAAGATGTGGTTAATCATCCAACCCACCTGGGGTGATAAACAACTCAAAGCAATTAATACTTCAATAATATAAATGCCATAAACTACATCTGAGAGAATACATCACAAATATCACAAATACCAAAATACACATCTTATACATAAACATTTCATCAGATTCATCATCTCATATATCGGAATCAATGTTCAACAACATAAGGTTTTAAGACAGAAAAAAGAACCTTAATATCTTGTCCAAAAAGATGGCCTTAACACTACTCTATAAACTATTAACTAGATCAAATAACATTGAGTGAATTGATACACTGATTAAACCGACACATTTTTATACTTTCAAATGTGAATGTCAGGATTTAGAAATATAAAAATATAGTCACCATGAAGCGACCGACAGTTTTTATATTTTAAAAGAAAATGTTTAATCTCATATTCTCGATTCAGACCTCTAGGTGTAAGAGTCTGAAGAGCTGAAAATATAACAACTCTCTCTTTGTAGTGGGAAGGTATTCAAATTGCCTCCTCTTCTCTGGGATCTAACGTGTTTAATGCCAGTGTATCTGAGAGAGGCCACTGGGTGATTTGCACAGCTGCCAACTCTCCCGACTTTTCCGGGGATTCTCCTGTAATTTAACCTCTCTCCCACTGTGCTCCCGTTTGGTTGTTTCTCCTTAGAAACCCTTGTAATGTACAAGGCCCTCAGCCTTTATCCTGAATAACTGTCCTACTTGCAGATCCATACATTTATGTATTTGTCTGATGCTACCCAAGTTACCAGATCATCAATGAAACACAATCTACACAGCATACAATCCATCTGTCACCACAACCCAGTTCAAGAGGCCTTCCTCCTCCCTTCTGTCTTCCTCTTTCTGCTGCTGATGTGATTCACTGCCTGTAGGTACTGCTGGTAGAGAGGAAGGGCTGGTTTGTATCAGCCAACAGCTAAATTTACAAGAATTTGCCAAGTTTTACCATACATGGCAAACTCAGATAAACATACAGACAGCTTTCATGTGATTAGCTGGAGGATGGGTCACTGCGGGCAAAGCAATTGAAAATAATACTTTTCTACATATTTATGCTTGTTGATCAGGTCCAGGCCCAGTGGTATGACTCAGACTAAATGTTATGCCTAGTCAAAGGTAGGTGTAAAATGTCTTGAATAGTTTCCAAGGTGACAGTAAATACGTTGATACAGTGACGAGTCTAATATCCAGGCAACACGGTCACTGTGTGAAAGCATGAGAGAGCACACCAATCCTCTGGAAATATGTGGAAGTACAGCATTATTGAGAGATTTCACTTCAGTAGGGCTCAATTGTTTGAATTAATTGATGAGTTATCATCTCAGTTGCAACAAAGACAACAAAACTGCTTTTCTATATGACTTTTCTCTGCAACAACAAGGCTATAATGGTCAGCTATTTGCACTAACTGCTCCTTTTAGAGTGATTTACAAGTGCCATGAAAGGCACATTATGGCTTCTTGTAGGCATCAAATAATCCTGACAAGAAACCATAATTGCAAATTACCAATAATAACAACAATAACATGCTCATCTGGGCAAATGACCAACTATAATTAAAGCTTGCTAAAAACCCTTCATAACTCTTCATGTATGCATTGAAAACCAGCAGACTTGTAACATGTAAGCAGGTAACCCCGCAAAATCCTGCAGATGTGGCCCCCGAGACAACTACCTGAAAACAGCTAACCTTAACCACGTTGCCACAACACTACAAGAGAAACACTAACCCAACATCCAAAGTGGAATCATGACTACAATCTAACAGGGGAAGAAAAAGCACATCAAAACAGTAACACTTTCCTTCTGAATGGCCTCACTTTCACAATCAAACCATGCACCCAGCTGCTACCTGAAGCACTAACATCTGAACAAAGCAATCCTAATGGAAAATCACCCATTTCTTATGACACAACTGATGTGGCCACAACAAAAGGGAGACACATCATGTCAAAGTTAAAAAAATAATTATGGAGTATAGAAATCAAGGATGTTAATAGCATTTGGGATGCATGAAAGGAGAGTCTGTGTATGTGTAAGTTTTGCATGAAAGCAAAACAAGTAACCAAAACCAAGGAGAGCCTGAAAAGAGCAGAGATCTAGCAACAGCCACATTCGATCACCTGTAAAAGCAGAAAGACATGTGAAGCACATTTCAAACACAAGATGACACCAAGGGTCATCACGCCATGAAGCACACAGCTTGAAGGAAAGCACACTGGCAAGAGTGTATGAGGAAGGGACGACTCTCCAACATAATGCCTGGAGACAGTGACTTAAAGAAGTGGCTGATGACACCTGTCATGGTATCTCAGATGGAGCAGAAAGATAGTATAACTATGTGCACACGAACCAGGTTGATCACTGAGTGCTGCATAGTAGTGCTCAAGTGCAGGTATGTGCTGCTTATATTTAGATTAAGTATGAACCATGTTTATTTAGATTCTACGGATTTTACAGGTAAATTAGGATAGGGTCAGAGAGGGCATACACCCAATGGAGAATTTTGGGACCAGTGGAACTACAGACAGTAACAAATAATGGATGTAGCTACTATGATGTTACCCATTGGTTTATGGACTCCTATTTTGAAGTCTTGAGTGTGCATTTGGTGTGCACCATATTTGGATGAGAAGGTGGAACTGATTCTAATGCTAGCTACTGGCTTCATTAGCACAGTGCATTTATAGTTTATGGTTAACTGTGATAATGGTAATGTTAATTTTCACAAGCAAAAATTCAAGCATAAAACCATTAAAACAAAAATGTACAGGAGCGCCCTGGTGGTCGAGTGGTTAGAGTGCATGCCACATAATCGCAGCATCCGTAGTTTGAATCTGGCCAGGGATCTATGCTGCTGGTCCTTCCCCCTGTCTCTCTCCCTGATTCCTGTTGGCATCTCTGCCAGTTACTATCAAAATAAAGGCAAAAAAAGAGCCCAAAATAAACATTGTAGCAGCTACAGCTATGTCTATAAAAGCAGCTCGCTTTTGGAGCCAGCATCAAATTGGCTTTCGAGGAACTGCAGTTTTTGACACTTCCATGTTGGCTTCATTTTTCAGCCCCAGAAGTTGCTACTTTAGGTGGAACAAGTCAGAAAACAAGCCGCAGAGGAGGATGTGACAGCTCAAGCTCAAGCGTCTTCTTACCACCCATAACTTCTCTGTCTCCATCTCCACTCTCATAATTTCTTTCTCCAGTAATACAAATTGGAAGTCCCAATGTCTTGCCCTTCAAGCAGGAACAGTTGCTGTGGTGTCTGGAGCTGTCTGTGGTGCTGAAGGAGGGTTGGGCGACTCCAAAAGAGATGCAGCTTCATCAAAATAAAACTTGCTTCATAAATTTGTGTACGCCCAGTGGAAACAGGTTTATTACTATGTTTAAGAGCCCATTTTATTTTCATAACTGTAATCTGATGAACTTGCTTTTAGCATGGAAGAAAAAGTTGAGGCCTCTCCAGCTTCAACTTGCTTCTCTTCCATTACGCCTATAAAGCTGGTGTTTTTGAGCAGGCTAGTTTTTTTTTTCTTTACTTCGTCAACCGTCTGACTTCCTAATCCACCCTCTGCTTCATTGACTGTCGCTGTTATCATCTGCAGACGTGTTTTTTCTTATTAGTGACGGCATTGTTTTGTTTGCATACTAAAACATGCATACACTTTCTGTACACTTCAATAATTTTTCTTGTTTCACAATCGGAGAGTAATTTATTTTTTTTGTCTCTTCGGCTCAGTAGTTATACTTAATCTACTTGTCGGTGCCAGTAAATGCAAGTTTGTAACCAAGCAATGTGAATGGCATGGCAACTATCACTGCAGTAGAATGTGTCAGCATGGAGGTGCATTGTCTACGCTGGGTGTAGCTGTGCCTGGTCATAGTTTTAGATGGTGTAACAGATGTAAATATTTATAACAGTGCTAAGCTTAGTGAAGTCTGGAATGGGGCTTACACTCAATTTTTTTTCATCCAGCTGGTGAAACTGGCCCTTTGTGTTTTTTCTACAGATGCTAAACCATATGGGTATTTGATTAGATAGATTACATTTCTTGTGGAACAATATATAGTGCCTTTTACTCAGTGATGTCCCTGTTATCAGCTGAGTATATGTGGTATATAAAATTCCCCTGGGTACATGAACTACGCAGATTAATCCCTGGTAGAGGAACAAGAATAGTTGTATTCTTAGCAAAGATAAAATCTGATTTAACTAGCATATGTTTCAAGTTAGAGGTGTTTGTACACTAGTGGATTGGACCTCAGAATGTGCCAGTGTGTGAGTTTGTGTATGTGTGCATGGGTTCCTTTAGATTTGAAACATGCTTCATAGATTCGCTGTCCTCCACACCCACTCAGACTCTACCAATACAACCCCCAACACACATAAGTCCATAAGGATTCTAACTTCTTTTCTTTTCAAAAGTCACCTTCCAGCTTCTCTATGGACAACACACACACACAAACACACACATTTTACACACGTTACACAACGTTTCAGCATAGCACCAAAAACCTTTCTGCTCTGCCACATTCTTTAATCTCGGCAGTGTGTGGAGCTACAAAATGCCTTGCGGGAATCTGTATAAAGTTATTTCAAAACATTCTAAACATTCTATATTTTCTCACACTCTATCTCAATGGAAACTTTGAGGTGAGACACACCAAATAAATACAAAAAAGACTCTTTGCTCAGAAGGCCTCAGAAATGATTTCAGAAGAGAAAGAAGCTTTGGAAGATGAAGAGTTCTCAGAATATGAGTATCACGTTTCTGTCACTTCAGTCTGACAGTGAGTTTGAAAAAGAGGATGATATTGACCCTCAGGCCCAGGACTAGCCCATCAGCAGCCTGCAGGACAAGAAATATGGATGTCAAAAAAATGTGAATAGTTGCCCAAAGAATGAGCCACCACGCATGGCTGCCAATGTGATAAGGATGCAACCAGGACTGATGCGAATGGCGTTTACTCATGTGCAGGACATAAAGTCCTCTTTTAATCTTTTCATCCCAGACACCACCAAAGAAATCAATTTGGACTGAACTAATTTGCTGGGAAGATGTGGTTTAGAAGAGAGGTTGAAGGAGATGGACCAAACTCACTCACAAGCTTACTTTGAGGTTCTTATCCCTGGTATGTTCAGATATAATGGGGAATCCATAGAATCTGGGCTACAGAAACTTTTCAGTGCAACAATGTCTTTGAAAACACCAGACTAGCTTAGTGGTAGAGAGATAAAATAGCTCCCATCAGGTCAGTGTGGGACAAGTGGGTGGATCATCTTCACCTGTTTTAAAACTCTGGGCCCAATGTTGCTGTTGATGAGCAACTTATGTCATTTTATGTCATCTCCTTTTAGCAGTACATAAATCTGCAAAATATGGAATCAAGATGTGTGATGCCTGTCATCATTTGTGTGGAATTTGCAAGTGTATATGGGAAAGCCAGCTGGAGGAGCCCCTAAGAAGAACCAAGGAATGCAAATTGTCCTTGCAGGGGCCCTGTGGCCACAACATTATGTTTGATAACTTTTTTACTCCTAAAGAAGAAGGTAACAATGATAGGAATAGTACAAATAAACAAGCCAGAGGTCTCACCTCAGAACAGAACAGTCAATTCATCTAAGGTTGTGTTCAAGGCTGCCAAAGAAAGGCAAAAATGTGGTACTCATGAGTGTGCTGCATAGTGGTCAAGAGCATAAAAAACCCAAAATCATAATGGATTGTAAAACCAGGGGTGGACAATTTGGACAAACTGGTGACTGACCTCAGCTGTATTGACATGTATTGATTACGCCGATTACGTAAATACAGTACGTCGATGCGAAAATTTTGCGTCGACGTGAAGGACCGAAACAAAAAATGGTGGCAGCGTGTAGTGGCAGCGTGTAGCAGTAGTGTGCGTCAGAGAAAAGTGCTCTAAAGAGAGAAAAGTAGACAGTGAAAACAGAGCTTTAAATCAAGAAAGGACTTTCTGACCCTGTGTCTAGACAGCGAGTGTCTACACAGGAGGTGTTCAGGTACATGGTTAAGTATAGGTCACCCACGTTTTGGAAGTGCTCAGAGGCCAAAACACGACTGTAGCTAAGCATGTAAAATGAAGGAAATGCTTCCAAAGGCAGGTCAAAATCAGTTTGTCTCATCTATCTGGAGAGATTTTGGGAGCAATACTCTGAAGGGATGTATTAAAGAAATGTTAAATAAATATTGAAATGTTATAAGAAATCAACGTTTTTTGATATTCATAATGTGTAAATTGCTATAGTAATCAAATAATGGGAAAATAATCGATAATCGAAATAATAACCGTTTAGGAAATCGAAAAAATCATCGCTAGATTAGTCGTTTAAAAAATAATAGTTTTGCCCAGCCCTAAATAACACTATGCTGGACACTTGTTTTAAAACGTTCAATCGTGGCATAACCGGATCTCCACCGTTAATAAATCTGTCCAATGCGGAGCAGCAGCTTAATGTTAAAACAAGATTTTCCAAGCAGACAGCTGGAGAGTTGAAGAGCTACATGACGAAATGCAAAGAGGATTTCTGTTGTTTTTGTGGCTGCCAGCAGCTCTTCCTCCCGTGGACATTCACAGATGGAGAGATTTCCTCCAGCATTTTAGTGCTTCTGTTAGCTGCTGAAGCTAAAACTGTCTACATAAACCAAGTTAAACAGAGACAGGTTTATTTAAAAATTATTTCTGGTTCATTTAAATGTCTTCACTCTGTTTGTCTTCCTCTTATTATTATTATTATTATTATCATATTTTTTCTCTGGGCAAAGGATGTCACTCAGCAACTCCTGTCTTCCTGCCTCCCACATACAACCCCCCTTCTCTCAGTTCCTCGCCTGCTTTTAGCATTTTTCAAAATTATGCAGTGGGTGGAATTAGGCTTAGACCCGGGGGTGAAGTTACACTTTAAGTGTTCATGGCAGCGATTGAGATACTCATAAAAACGCAGTAAACTATCAACAAGACCATCATAAACCATGAAAATGTCAGCCACATAACACTTCCATAGTTTGATGTGGTTATGAAAGGGATTTTCAAAGGAGACATAATCATTTTCAAAACATGTTTTATATGAATGACTTAAGTAAGGAGACATTTTGCTGCCCATGGCAATCCCTAGTGCATTATCTATGTAAAGAAGACACTTTCTCAAACATACATATTTTTATAAAGAACAATCTCAGCCAGTTTTTTTACACAGTGATTGATTAATTGTGAGTAGGTTCACAAGTATTTTGAAGCATAAAGAAGAAACTCTTTGGCCTTGTAACAATGACAAGACACACTCAACACATAACTAAACTGTACAGAAATACTACAGGTTGGTTCCCTTTTTTAACCATTGTTAGCTGTGCTGAATGGTCGCTCAAATATTGAGCACGGATCACCCATTTTTACGTAGCTGCCAATGTGAAAATCACAAAGTAGGAGACAGTCTATGTGAGTTCAGACCCTTGCTGATGAGGTCATAGCACAGTGTGTAATATGTAACCATGAGGATTTTGTGTTATCTGGATGTTACAGAGAGGCGAAGCTGGAATTGAGCAAGAATTAATCTAAAATGCAATTTTTGCAGGGGAGATGACATTTTGTTATGTCATAAAAAAGCAGGAACCCATTCAAAAAAATATATTGCATGTACCCTCTGTGCCTAATGTGGCGCTCCTGGATGTATCCAACAGTTCAGAAACAGAAAATTATAAAGACTGAATTCTAAATGCTTATGTCACTGTGGGTGGAAATAGCACCGGAAAGGTCACAGTATCTCCATATTGACATCTACATGTTAATATGGGGGATAGTCGTAGCGCCACCCACTAACAACAGGAAGTCAGCCTTATGTGTCAAACATCATCTGATTATATGAAATGTATGCGGTGTTCTACAAATGATATAAAGCAACATGATGTATAATTAGTGGGTACTACAAGCATTCCTGAAAATATATGTAGTGTTCAGGAGCTTTTAAAACAGAAATCCATTCAGGATCACTCAAGCCCAATGTATGCACATCATTCGCCTTTTGAACAATAGCAAGCATTAATAGCTGAGGTCCATAGTGGCCTAAATAATTATATGCTATTATGATTATTTTCTTTTCCTTATTCTCCACATTAAAGATTGCCTCTAAAGCTCTGCTGTGTCGGTGTGTTCACACAGTTTCCAGAGTGACGGATGACGTTCGCCTCTGATCACTCCTTCTCATATTGTTCTCCGGCCACACGGGGCACATACCAGCTCATTAATAAACCACCATGATTAATTTCCAAACATCCCTCCTGTGTCCCTTCCTTTGTCGTCTTTAAAAAAATGCACCCTCCTAATTAGTGAACACTGATGGAGCATCTACAGTATAATGCTGGGGACAAAGCTAAGGAGCACTGCTGGTGCTGAAAAGAAATCCATGAATGTCACTGTAGCAGAATCTTCATCTGTTTGTAGCCTTTAATGCAAGTCAGGTTGATGTACCCTGAGAATGTATTTGCTCAATATCCAGGATTTTAGGGTTGTTTTTTTGTATGTTTTTTTTTTTTTGGCTATTTGAGTCGTTGATAAAAAAAAATATCATCAGTGTTTTCCAGTCAAGTCTGTGGTTCACACTGAACATTGTGATGAGCTTGACATTTTCTTCCTTAATTAGTAAAATGCTCAATGTCACTCACCTGCTTAATTATGTGACATTTGGTGCCTTGTGATAAGAATAACTTGGTCCCAAAACACAGGTTGAATGCAAATATGCACATAATTCCAACAGTGGTGGTGAACAGACACTAGCACACAAGCCGATTTTAATCATTGCTCACTTTTGATAGTATATCCACTCAACAGAAGTGTACAATTGCTAAATATAGCAGCTAATATTATATCTACCTTCTCAAGGGTTGTACTACTACTGTTACTGGTACTCTCACTATCACTACTGCTATTGACTGTGTTAGTCTACCACCACAATAACAATTAACAGATGTGAATGTACTGACCTTACTGAATGGATATTTCAAGTCACTATAATTTGAACTAATTATGTATTTTATTCTATTACATCCAAAGATAAGCACTGGCTACATTTCTATGAGGGTTGTCATCTCTCCCTACCTGTAAAGGTAGGGAGAGTATTTTAACTAAGCCCCATGACATTAAAGGTGCAGTGTGAAGAATTTATTGGCATCTAGTACTAGAACAAACAAGGTAGAAATGGAATATAATATTCTTGGGAATTATTGTAGACCTGAAAATAAGAATTGTCGTTTTTTTATTACCTTAGAACGATCCCTCTATCTTCATAGGAAGTGGAGCACGCCATGTTGCACCACCATGTTTTTACAGTACCCCAGAATAGTAAAACCAAACACTAGCTCTAGAGAAGGCCTTTTCATTTTTTTTAAGAGTTTCATAGCCACCGTAGATTGTCCTACATGCTTGAAAAGGGAGTGGGTGGGGTATTCATTTGGCTGAAATCTGCAACCCCACCACTAGATGCCACTAAATCCTACACACTGCACCTTTAAATGGGGGGCAGTATTAGCATATTAGGGGAAAAGTCCAACATTTCGGTGGATACAGTTATTTGCTTTCTTGCCGAGAGTTGGGCATGAAGTACAAAACCACTCCTGTATGAGAGTGTGGTATCCTTCTCATCAAATTAAAATAATGAACTACTTCGTTTAAGATAGTTTTCTTCGAAGTTTTGAACAAGTTTGAAACAAATGTATGTTTACTACTCGAATTTCTAGCAAATTGTAGGAGGAGCGATGTACTTGTCAGATTGTGTCAATACATGGCTTTAATATTTTAAAGCAGCTGCGGCATTCTATCTCACTATTTTGAATAAAAAAGCAATTACATGGGATGAAGTACAGACTCTTGTGATTTTCTGTGAAAAATGAAACATTTCTGAGGGAGTGAACTCTTGAGATAGCACAAATAAAAAAACCTTTTTGTAACTGAAGCAATTTGTAATCAGTTTCAATAGCACATCAGTCGTTCTGTGTGAAAACATCAGAGAACTTTAATTATAAACCACTGATAAACATATGTAAAAGGAATAAATAAAGTACAAAATAACCTTAAGTTACATAAACTTCTAAACCATAATAAGCTCCTACAATGTCAAACATTCAATGAAACATGAAACTTTTAGTTTAAAAAGCTCGACTCTGTAATTTCAGATTTCAAAGAGCTCAGTGACCTTTTAAGATTAAAAATACTTCCAGGAGAAGGAGACAGAGCATATCTTGCTGCCCAGTATGTATCAACATGCCACAACCTGAGGGACAGTGAATGACCTACGGTGGAGATCAAACTATGAGACATGCTGCAAATCTAAAGAAGCACACATACTTTAAAAAAATAGAATAGATAACAGGGGCATGAACAGTGGTTTAAAGAAAAGCTTTTATACGTTTCTCATTAGAACAGGACAATTCAGTGGTGATCATTTGCATGCATAATAGATTGCATTTCTTCACAGGTATCGTAAAAGCCAAACAAGGAGGTCAACAAGGTGGGAAAGCAAATGAGCAACCTTTTCTGACACATGAGCGCAAGTTCAAATCACATGTGTATTGGTGTATTACTTAGAGACGACCTCTGGTCAGAACGAAAGAAACATCTCTTCTTCATACATACTCCGCCTGTGTGGGGCTAATGATGGGTAAAATGCACAGCAGAGGAGGCAGTGCAAGACCGTGCTTTGATGAATCGGGTGATTATATTCTGAAACACTCCTTTGCTCTACAAACTGCTGTGGCATAAAGTAATCCTGCTTGGATCTGACTGACTAAAAAGGCCTGCTTTCCATTGATGTGCGAATCCCACAAGCAGAGGAGCTTTCTGTCGTTCTTGCCTCAGATTATGGAAGGAGGCACCTTTAGTTCAATCAGGCATGGCTGTGGATGTCACCATTTACAGGTTTATTCATCTCATTTACATACATTTCACTTTGTCTATAATGTCTTTGCAATTAATGGTTTTGAATTATTCAACAGCAGGGTATATAGCTCTATAAGTCCCCTGGTACTTTAAAATGTACTATGTAGAGCTTAAAATGGTTAATATTACTGATATTAGGTGTCATTTCTACATAGAACCACAATCACTGAGGGTTTTCACCCACAGAGATCCAAGTATGTTTGCATGCATTAATTGGTCAATTTTCTATGCATAATTAGATGCTTAAGGGCCTAGAGCTCCCGCAGAGATAATTATCTAAATTCTTCAATTGTCATTACATTTGGTATGTGTGCACTTTTTGAGCTAATTCGGTCTTGAGTTGGTCTCAGTTCATCCATTCTAGGGTCTTTCTCGTCCAAATTTACAGATTCCAAACAAGCTGAATTTGATTTGTTTTGTACCTGTTGTGTCTCATGAAAATGTATGTATCATGGAACTTAGTATATCTTTGCCATATTGTGATATATATAGCAGGAAAATAACTGCTGGGGATCTAAGAACCTGGAGTTTTTGTCTGCTTTGTAATCCAGCCTAATAGCACTACATCAGATCAAAGACAAGTATGAGGAAATATTTCATATCCTCTGTGGAAGAGGGTTGGGTTGTGTGTCAATAAGATCGGCAGAAGAAAGAAAACAGACTGCTGGCTGGAATAAACATTTTTATTAAGTTATAGTTTTAGAAAAATCCAACACAAACTCACAAACAATGACTAACATGCACAATTTTAGTATACAAGACAAAACAGTTACTTTTCAATATGAAAATGCAACTCTACATGTCAGTATCTCACAGAGATCATTGATTAATACACCAGTATTAAGGTCGGAGAACACACTATATAAAAGCAATAAGGTTGTCTTGGATGGCCATGTTTAAAAAATATATGCAAGCTATTTACACTGCACCAGTTACACTCCTTTCTAGCAACAACAACCACAGAAACCAATCCAACCAAATGAACTGTGAACATAAATAGATACGTTGTTTTATGATCAGTATTTTAACCACTCCAGCTGGTGGTTTCCACTTCTTTCATTTTTATTTAGATTGTACTTTGTAGTTTATGTGCAGAAGGCCTGAAATATTTATGCAGAAGGCCTAAAACAGTGATTTCATGATTTTATGTGAGCATGAGCAGAGGTAAGATCTACAACTATGTAATGAACTAAATAAAAGAAAAGCTCGGAGAAACTGCCACACAATCAAGCACTGAAAATTAATAACCTATGAGCTGGCTATTTGGCGATGAGATTACCTTATTTGGATATTAACAGAAATATTATTACAACACTTTGAAGTATTTGCACACACAAGCTGGTTTAGGGCCCAGTCACACCAGAGACATAGCTAGATTCATGGAGCCTTTTTGACTAAGGAATACTTGCAGGGCTTATTGGTGAACTACTAAAGCTGGCAAGCTAATGGCTAACATGCTAGCCAGCTGAGAAGATGCAAACACTAGTTAGTCACAATAACAGTTCAAGCTTCTTCATATTTTCTTTGTATTGTGCCGTTTTGTGTGCCTGGCATTCAACAGAGTTACTGAGAGGGGGAAAAACTCCCCAAGTTAGCTAGCCTGCTGACTGTTGCAAAGCTTGTTTGGTCGCTAATGAGAAAATAAGTTCACACACTAGTCATGAGATGTTTTTCTACCAGTGACTCCTGTCTCACAACTGTCTAAAACTCATTCTTCTTTAGTGGACAGGAAAATTGAGCAGAAATGGGTTAGAGTAATTAAACTTGGACAGTGCAACACAGCAAATAAGCTATTTTATCTTAGTTTTCTGCATTTTGGATTATCCAGGTGCCCGCAAGCAATGTCACAATGGTTTTCTGTTAATCAATAGCACAAAATTGCAGGCCAAAGTTCACCAAAATTGAATTGAACAGATTGAACAAATGTAATAGAATTGCCTCGCCCTGTAAGTGAAATCCTTAATCTCCGAAGTTCCTTTAAATTGGACTGATTATGCCATGAAAGCTCACCATTTGAAATGCTGGTGTGACTGGGCTTTTATGCTTTTGGAAAGAAAGATACAGTTGCACTACCAATGGAGCACGACAACCCAACAATGGTTGTGTTCGACGTGTAACTCAAAAGAATCAACTAGCCAGTCAATTTCAGGTCAATGCTCCAATTCAAAGTCACTATCTACCACTACACTACAAAATACTTTAAAAATCTGTGAAAAATTGAGCAAATACAATGAGATTTCTGTTCAAACCAATCCAAAACACAACAAAAAATCATAACGCCTGTGAAGTCATCTGTTAAGGAGAGAAGTAAGGGACATCTGAAACATCACTGACTGTAACACAATAGAAGGGGTGCAATAAGAACGTGGCCATCAGTCAATCAAGCAGGTGAATTATGACAGCTGTAATAATGGGGCAGGAAAATCAATATCCCATTGATTGGTCTGCAGCAGTCTAATCAACAAGCGCAGGGCTTTATGAAACCAGTCAAGGAACAGATAGGACAGCCTGATTATGTCGGCCGTTTGGACTTTTTACGAGGCCTCTGGGGTCTGCACACCTGTTCAGATGGCTAAGTGAGGACATCATGTCACCTTGCATCAATTCCTTGTGCTTTCATTCGACTTTGGAGAGGGAGTGGGGGGAGTGCAAAATACAGACGACAACAGCCTCCGAGCTAATGACCGTACACAGCCCCATGTTCGGCAAAGGCACAGTAATGTGTAGCAGTTCAGTTGACTGTATCCTTCCACATCCACATGAACATTGTCAAGACCCCAGTAATCACACCTCGGCTCTTACTTGGGTGGTTTTTGACAGACTCATCCACATGATAAAAGGGCGTGAAAAGTAGCTCCCTCAGCAGAGCAGCAATGTTCTTTTGTTACTGTTCAGTCTGGTATGTGTCCAATAGACAGTGATAGGGCGGGGGGGTGAAATGACAGCCGTGCCTTTCGCTCCATTTCCAGTCAGGGTTCTTTCACCATGGTATTGGCATCAATTATTCTGATGCCTTAATAGCCCATAAATTATGCCACAAATGGAGTCATACATTTATTATACCACAGACCATAAATACTAGGACCAAAATTTCCACCATATATCTCAATCCATTGCGGCTTTCCTGAAGCTTCCAACCCTTTTTGTCCTATGTGCTCCAGGGGTACTTGTCTCAATGAAAATTTAATCAACATACCCTTTTCAATAATGGGCTTCTTCTACATTCTGCCACAGAGTTTCCTGTCCTTCGTTACTAATTTCTTCTGAAAGAAAAGCAAACAACACCTCCTCTGCAACATGAATCTTTCTCAGCTATTTGAAAAGGAAAGGGGAGAAGAAAAAAAATCAAAGAGTGAGCTCTAGTGAAGGCACTGTTATCCTGTAGTCCATTGTGCACTGGGCCAGCTGGTCATCTAGGGTGTAGATGGTACATGTTCTGTAATATGATATACGTATCTAGAACAGAGGTTGTCTAAATGTAGAGGAGGAACAGTACACATGGGATCTGCTTGACATAGTAACACCACACATCTCCTTTCTTTGCAATCCTGGCTTTTTCGCTAGACTGGGAATGAAGAGTGTGATGGGCATTTATTATTTAGAGGAGCATGAGATAGAGAACAAAATGGCAAGATCTATCAGGAAACTGTAGAGACAGCCATAAGCTCAGGAGCCTGTGGCTCTTGAACAGATCTAATATTATTTCAGTATGCAGAGATTAGTGGGTTTGAGGCACAGTTGATCAATTTGCTATGCATCCATTATACTGTATATCTGACAAAGCTGGGTAGAAGCATGCAGCGGATGTGTCTTTTGGGAAAAGCTGCAAAAAAAATGGGATAAGTGCTGATATTATTTAATAAAATTGGCTTAGTTTAACCTCTATGATTCCTTTTTCAAACAATAAAATATGAATGCAACCAATGATTACAGGCTAATCTTTCTGTTGAAACGCTGACTTTGAGATGATAACTTTTTTTGCAAAACATTTTTAAATAGCTCTAAAAAACCATAAAGCAAGCAGCCTCTGTCACCTACTTTGGTATGGACTGTATGTGTAAAAAATGGATTTTAAGGCATTAGTATCTCCAAAAGATACTAAAAAGATAAGTCGTGTAGACATCATAACTTCTAAAATGAAACCTAGAGCACGCTGGCACTTATGACGCTGGAAGAAATACCGAAAGATATCATGCAGGCAAATCATCACGTCTCTATCTGATGGTCCTTTAAAGTTAGTGGTGTGGTCCCTTAAGAGTTTGGCGCAGTCCAGTCCTTTCCAGTCTTTCTCCCAGTCCTGCCACTTTTTCTGCCAATCCAGTGAAGGTTAACATAGGACAGGCTGTCCGAAGGGACGGGTGAGAGGGAGGGTGCTCCATAGGCTGTAATCACCAGACGGAGCAGAGCAGCGCACTGATGACGATAGCTGAGAGGTACAATGGGCTTGGACGGCTCGCTCCTGAGCCCCGCGCTCCCATGCCTGCAACCAAAAACCAGTAGAGCAGCTCGTGAGGAACCAGAAACAACCCCCTCCCGATCAAAAGCAAGAAACATACACTCTCTGTTATAAATCAAAAGCCAAGTGAGCTTTCTTTTCCATATCTATATTGTGCCTTTGCTCTTAACAGAAGAGGCTATTTAAAGTATCCTGAGGAGATAAAGTTTGTATCACATCAAAGAGGAGAAGGGCAAACTGGGCCGTCTCACAGTTTTGCACAGCAGTGGTATGGGAGCACAGAACTGCTTTATATGCTGCAGCGCTGTGCAGCCAGTCAACAAGGAATAATAACCCAATGGCAGAGATGGATGACACCGCGCACGCATTTCTAAAAAGGTCGCTTTTCTCGCACTCGAAATAAGTCTATTACACATGGTTGGAAAGGGATGCAATGAAGCCAAATTAAAAGGTTCTCTCTGAATTATTGAATCCTCACTTAAGTTTCATCAGTGGTCAAAAAAGGAAATGGAATGAGAAAGGAAAAACCACAGTAAACTCACTTAATTTGTGGATGTGGATGGGTTCACTGCCCACGCCTTCGCCGCCCTCGCTCATGGCCTTGATCTGAATAAGGTAGTTGTCATTGGCGGACAGGCTGAGCTCCACGGTGGTTTTGTCTGTCAGGATAGTGTTGATGTCATTGTAGCGGTGTCTCTTCAGCAGCACCTGAAGCAAGGGGAAGGGTGACGCCGAAAAATGAGCTAATGCAGAAAACGTCATCCTTGATACTGAAGATAAATCAAGAGCTCGGCAGCATATTGGGACCTACCAAATATCCAGTGACCTTTGACTCCGTCTCCATGGCTACTACTGGGTCCCAGTGCAGCGTGAGTGTGTAGCCAATCATGGTCCATTGTATGTTGAGTGGAGCCTGGTCTGGTGCTAGAAGAAGAGCGAGAAGTAAAGATTGTGACTGTGATACTGTAATACTGATTGTCTTTCTAAAAAGGAATGCACATAAATAGAGCACTTCCCAGGCTGGAGATTTGACACGAAAACTCATCTTATCAGTCTGAATAATAAATTGAGGCTGCAGCAATGCCTCCACATTTATTGAGAAAGAGTGGATCCTCGCTATATTCCTAAATAAAATTGTAGCATCTAATGCTAGACGGTCACTTGTGGCAAATCTCTTGCCACAGGAAATGAAAAACTGATAGAGCCAGAGGAAGCTGGCTTCTTTGATCCTCTTGGTGCCATGAAACAGAAGGATGCAGTGTCTATTTTCTTTACTCATATTTCTGGATGTCTAAAAATGGGCTTGAAATACCCAAATTTCAAGAACCTACTGTAGGCTTGTGTAGCAGATGTCTAGTGTAGCTTTAACATCACATCACTTTTAACATCCCTTTTTAACACCTACGTTTTCACAGCAGCTACATTCCACTCAACCCACTGATTTTTTTTTCTCTCTTCATGGTTTTTCCAACGGTAAATGGAAAGCCTTCTTGTCAAATTGAATTTTAGAGGCACAACTAACAAAGCAGAGAAACGCTACGCCTATCATGAGGACGGAAGGACGTACACTTGAGCTGGCTGACACGGTTCATGAACAAGTGCCATTTAGAAATGATTTCAATGCCCCTCCTGAGGGACGGACTCACGTGGTTTCTTTGTGGTGGTGTTGATGGGCGCTGACTGCGGCCCGGGGCCAGCTGTATTGAAAGCCGCCACAGAGAGGTAGTATGCTGTGTACGCTTTCAGCCCCGTGATGTTAACTAGCGTGTAGTTTCCAGATATGCGCACTTTGCCGATAGTGTCAGGCTTGGTGTCGTCTTCCCAGTACACGACCTGATGGGGCGGGGAATAGAAGCAGTCCCGATCACATGCACAAACAGTCAGATTTCAGTGGTGCATTTCACTGCATTAATGAAATTCATATTCCAGCATGAAATCTGAAATGCTGTTTGTATTGCAGACAGGGAGGGAGGGAGCGCTGATGAATAATACATATTTCTCTAGTGGAGTCTCAATTACTGATGCACATCCTCTCAGTCACCCTGGTCATATAAACAGAGCATTAGTGGGTCACACTGTATGATAAGTGACCCAGGAAGGAAAAAGTCATCATTATTGCCTAATTTCTTCATGAAAATAACTCTTTTATCTGAGAAAGATGGATATTAAAAAGTCTATTTTAAAATGTTTTTATCCCTACTAATAAATCACCACTTTCGACAGCAAGCAAAAAGATTCTGCACTGCTTGTAAAACAAGACGCAGCGTTAGCTTCCCTTCAGGCTATTAGCCTCAAATTAAAGGTGCAGGTGAAGTGATATTTGATAAGGCAAACAGAGTAATTTGTTGCTTGCTTTGGGTCATCTTCAATATTCATGCATGTAAGTGTCATAAGAGTTAAGTCAATAAATAATTAAAGTGAAATGTGAAGACTGTCTTCGGGGATGTCTCGATATTCCATCATCCATAAATTATTGTATTTCATGTTTGTTAACAATTAAAGTTGTGCATGATAAGCACCAGAATTCAGTTTACAGTAATGCAATCTTTCAAGCAGTTCTAAATGATTACATTAAACTGAAACTGGATTGTATTTGTAGTCCAGACACAGTCCAATTAAAGGCTGAGTGCCATACATGTGCAGATCTATACTGTTGGTGGCCCATTGAGATTCACTGGCTTAAATCCACTTCAGGACTGCATTTGAAGAAATGAGCTCTGTTCTAAAAGGACAATGTGGCCAGCGCTATGGCAACTGCAGAGCTTTGTGCCGAGGGCCAGAGGTGACAGATATTGAAAGAGCACCAAAAGGGGGGGTGGGTGGGGGGCTGAGAAAAACACCAAAGCCCTCTTTGCATTCTTGAAAGGATGAGGGATTTTAGTCTCCTCTTGTGGGTTTGCCATTGGTGCATTTAAGTGTTGGGGTCACCTCCTGATATTATTACTCTTAAAACAAAATCTCTGCAGAGATACACAAGAAGATAGAGTAGAAGCAAAAAGAAAAATAGAGAGAAAAAACTAATTATAAGAACAATAAAAGGATGGTTATGAGGTGATAAACAAGCCACAGGGAAAAGCTCAATTATCATGTTATTTGAAAGAAGAAGTAGAAAAAACAGATTTTGCAGTGAGTCGTAACATACCTCATATCCGAGCACTCTTTCAGGGATGGCGGGGATAGCTTCCCAGATCACTTCAATTTGCACTGCAGACACACTCCGAGCCCTAACCCTCTTAGGAGTCACACTGGGGACTGCAGAAATAGAGCGCTGGTGAGAATCCCTGAGATTCATCCAACACTATCTCACACACACACATACACACTAATAGCAATAAGAAGGAGGAACAGAATAGACCTGTAGTTTCACTGAAAAGCTATTTCCCCCGCTCTCTTTTAATGGGATCTGTGACTGACATAAGGGAAGACTATCTGCCCAGCAAATTCAATTAACAGGATACCTCCCTGACAGCGCAGTGTGGTAAGTGTCAGCTAGGATTTCCTGTAATTTACCAGCATGATAACTAATATCAAGTTGACATTCCCAGCATTTGAGGGGAGGGGGAATAACAGCATTGATAAAAAAAAACAAAACAAAAAATTTCATCACAACTATTCAAGGTCATAAGAAGAGAGATTATAGTTTATTCAAGCATCACTCTCTCCTGTACCGTACCTTCCTCGGCTGAGAACACAGTGGCGATAGAGCTGAAAGGCCCCTCCCCTCGATTGTTGTACGCCCCCACTTTCACGTCAAAAGGCGAGAAGGGAGGGATGGTGTCGTTGCGGAAGATGTAACGCGACAAGCCGGGCGTGGAGATGACCGCTCGAGTCCACGTGACCGTGCCCACCGGCCTGAAGGCGATGATGTAGCCGAAGCCCTCTCCATTCTGCAGTTCCTCGGGGACAGGCTGGGAGCAAAACACAAAACTATAGTGATATTAAAACGCATACAGACAAAAAAACAGACAGGCCCGTCTCTGCGCTGTACCTCCACAAAGGACCGACAGCTCCTTTCTTTACCGTCGCCACCCAGAACACTCCAGAATCACCTTTTACCTTATCTTTTTTTTCCCCTCCTCTTTTGCTCTATAGACTTGTGACTAAAGTACAAAGAAGGAAAAATTGGGAAGAAATGCTCTCTGTCCCTGCTTTTGGAGGGAGAAACGGCACTCGGAGGCTGTGCTTGGAGGATAGGTGTCTCGCTTTAATGTGGGTCGTAAAATTGCTCCATTCAATTCTGCACAATTAACCAAAAACCATTACTCGGCGATGGAGAGAACAGTAAAATGTGACAGATGACTTACCTCCCATGTTATCACTAATTCAGACTTTGTGCCGCCTCCACCTCCGACATCAGTGGGAGCTGTATCAGGAACTAGAGGGATAAAGCCCAGAGGGGAGCAATTAGAACACAGTTTACAAAGCTCAACGCCAAGCCTCAACTGTACTTGTAGCTTTATGACAAGGCTGCTGGAGACTCATCTTCTATTTTACACCCCACAAACCCCCCTACACTGTGCAAAAAACAAACAAAAATTCCATAGAGGAGTGAATTACCAATATTGCAGAAATGTCAGCGTGCATAAACAGCGGGCCGAGATCTGTACGGTTTTGCAAATGACATCCGATTCAACCCACTCCACTCCTATTCCCGCTCAGCTGTTTGTGCACTGAAGTGTGATGGCAAAACTGATAGCGTAGGTGGAGGAGCACTCATGCATATCCTTAAAGTATCTTTAAGTAAGTGGAGCATCACATTTAATGTGTCATATCAGCAAAGGGTTGAGGCAGCATTTATCTCTGACGTTGAGCTCCGTGTGTACGCTTGTCTATTTGGGCTGAATACCGACAACTGACTTCCTGTTATTTCCTGGGAATTCTTGCCAAAATCTGCTCCTGTTTCACAAGAAAAAATACCTGCAGGAAACTGTGAATTGTAGTATGAGTGTGTGTGTTTGCATACTGGAGTCTATGCACTAAAACAAAGATGCCTTTTCAAACCTCATTAATGTTAACAGCTAGCGTGGCTATATTCCAACCTTGAAATGCCATTACTGCTGTAATATAGGTGTTAAATACTATCTAGAACCATTGCAGGGCTGCTAACGCTCACACTTCCAGGCTCTGTCTCCTGCTCTCACACTGCAATAACAAATGTGATGCCGAATAAGAGGAAGTGACAAAGCCAGTCTCTGGGTGGAAGAAAATATAGTCATATAAGCTGCCTCTTGTACACAGCTGTGCAAAAGTCACAATTTTTGTCACTGACAGAGCTCTCACAAAAAAAAAATCAAAATACCTTTTCATGCATGTCTATTACAGCTTAAAATGTGTCTTTGAGTGCTATTATGGTGTAGTCTGTAGTGGTTGAGGTTACCAATAATGTCACGTCACTGAATGTAACCTCAGTATTAACTTTCAGTTTGTAGACTTTCCTTTGAATTTACTACCACATGTAGCAATTACACAGCAGCAGGATTAAACAATTATATAGAAAAAAATCTTTCAATAAGAATAAACATCTTCTATAATTACTTATGTGCAGCTCTGTGATTAAAATCAAATTTCATTCATGGCGTGAAATCCTAGAAAGAGCATGATATAATCAGGGTAAAGTTGGCTACTGGAGGCTTGTTGGGCAATGGTAAATGCCCATCATAGCCCCCTCCCCTGCACTTTTCTGACAGCGAGAAAAGGGTGACCATTTCTGTAACTTCACAGAATGGACAAGCCACCATTCACACCCACTACACGCAGTGATTGACAAGCTGTGAAGAGGTGAGAAAGGAGTCAGGGTTTCAACTTCTCCTGCTAAGCTCTCCTTTCTCATTCTCGACTCAGCTTTATATTTCATGTGAACAAACAACTGCCTTCCAGGAGACATGCACTGTATTTAAATGATATTGCATCTCCCCCAATCCTCCTTCCTTCTCTGTGATGGTCAGCTTAGAGTCACTATGAAAACATTTAATTTCCATCATGGTTGTGCAAAACTTCGGAAGAACTAGGGATGTGTCATTAAATCCGTATAATCCAATAGTCTGAAGTCGACCTTTGTGCTGTGTTGGGGTTTTTTTTTCATTGAAAAACTTTAATGAAGAGTTGAGCTCTGTAGTGAATGTGAGGGGTTCATTTTCACTTTCTGAGCAATCATAATCCATCACTGAAATACCTGAAACATATTGTCTACATGCATGTGTGTGTGTGTGTGTGTGTGCAGTTAAGAGTTAAGTTTTACATACTGGCATCCTCCGTCCTGGTCTTGGGTGATGCTGGACTGGGCTCTCCCAGACCCACACTATTCCGGGCCACCACCCTGAACTCATACTCCACCCAGGCGTTCAGACCCACCACTGTTGCAGTGAGCATGTTACCGTTGACCACCTCAGGGACTGCAAGTTGGATATTAAATCTTTTGAAAATCACGCTTCTGCACAACAGGGCAGAAATTGAATGATAAATAAATAAAAAGGAGCCACATCAATACTACAAGGGGATATAGGAGGGGAGTGTTTGGCGCTACCTGTGTCAACAACCTGCCAGCCCACTGTAAAAGGAGTCCGGCCCTGGATGATGTAGCCTGTGATGGGGCTGCCGTTGTCTCTTCCAGGAGTCCAAGAAAGCTGGGCTGTACTATCTGTGATTTCCTCCACTGCCACTTTGTCCGGAGGACCTGGCGGACCTAAATCAATGAGACAATGAGCAAGGTGAGCTTCCCTCCCGCTCCAAGAAGCCACCCCTCATCAAACTTATCAAGGCCATCACACTCCCTTTAATTAAGAGCTACGTCCTTGGTGTGCGTGCGGGCAGGGACTTTTCATTCACTGTGTGTGTGTGTGTGTGTGATGTGCTGGGCCACAAAGTGATTACCGAACAGACCTGCACTGGAAAAGAAATACTGGATGGGATCATTTATGAGAGAGGTAATGAGTGGGGAGGGGACATCACAAAAGAGGAATAAAAGAAGTCAGTGCAGTGAGAGAAAGAGAGAAGAGAGGGTTGGTGACTGTTACACATTGTGGCATTACGATGTTGCTGCTGTTTGCTCTGCTGCTCCATTATTCAAATGTTTTCCGTGATATTTTTTGCTGATGTGTAAATGAGCCAATTATAGTCATTTTCTGTGGTAAACCATGCTTTCTCAAAGCACCTGGGACAGCTATTACAGTTTGTTAAGGGCATGAATACCAAGGGGAGGAAACAGGGGAGGACGGGGTGCTTCCTATAGGCGACATAGGTGACCGCCCACAAACAAAATTGCGCCAAGAAACAAAAAAAGTGTAATACACACACATGAAAATACTTATTAGTGAGCTACATTTCTAAAATTTTATAGTATTTTATTTGGCTATGGTGATTTTTTGCCTTTATTTCCTACCTTGGTTATCATAGCGTTTCCTCAGTTTCTGTTTTTACTGAGTCATTATTTATAACAGCCATTGTCGTGTGTGTGTGTGTGTGTGTGTGTGTGTGTGTGTGTGTGTGTGTTGGGGGTGAGGGGGTGGTATGTCTGTTTTTTGGGTGCTTTATTGTTTTGCATTTTATTATGTAAAGCATTACGTTTCGTCACTGTGTATGAAAAGCACTCCAGCAATTAAGTCTGATTGATTGATTTAACAATAAGCAATGATTAAAATGTTGATATTATACATTTTTGTTTGCATATTTATCATTTTAGAGTCACATTTAACCTGCTACATCAAATGATGCAGTATGTGATTGTTATCATCAAATGGCGTATGAATAACACACCAATTTCACATGTTATGACAACCCATTTTTTGGTTATTTTATGCAATTGAGGTTGTAAATTCAGTCACCAAAAACAACCTTTTGTTAAGTTTGCGAAGTGAGGAAAGATAATGTGATTCTCTCTGTTCTGTAATAAGGTGATTTTGGCTTATTAGGAGGAGGTGGGTTGGGTGGATGGTTAGATAGTTGCAAAGGGTGCAGGAGAGCACTGTTCATTATCACTAAGTGGACATTTAAATAGTCTCTTTGGGACATTTTTACTGCATTTTACTGGTCATTTTAACTCTAGCCTTCTTTTCCCTAACATAATTGTTTTTTTGTGCCTAAATCTAATCAACAGCATTAAATGACACACAAAAAGCTTAAAACAAGTAGACACAACACGCAAAATGTCCTAAAAAGTGGTATTCTATTTAAACGCCATTCTATGATATCATGTTGCCCTGCACTGTATATTTACAGCAAGCCTCAGAGGTTTTCTCTCGATCTTCATTATTTCTGCAGACACTTCAATGCCACATTATTTTACAATCCACATTTTAGTCTATTCATGCTCTAGTGTGAATTCCTTTAATCAATAGGTTCTCTTACCTTTGACAACCAGGATGGCAGAGGTGGACAGGCTCTCCACATCCGTGTCAATAACACAGACATATTTCCCTCCATGGTTCAGCTGAATGTTACGAATCATCAGATCCCCTGATATAGTCTAGAAGAGAATATGATCAATGAAAAGAAATAAGGCAAAGTAAGAGATGTAGTTTCATTTCATCATCCAGCTTTTGGCTCTGAGATGTTTTAACATTTAGAATGCTTTGCACAACTGAGCCTCTCCACACCACTGACTTTTGCATCTCTTCAAACACCAACAACAGCAAAGGCAGATGTTCTCTACAAAAATAATACTATCGGCTATCCTTCGGGTGCTACCCCACCAACCAGCCCCCACCTTCAACCCAATACAAACAACTACCAGCTCCACACAGGACACACAAAACAAACATAGTCTAGCTAATTGGCAAGAAAATCCTAATTATTCTGCAATTACATAAGATCAAGCAAGATGTAAGTGTAACTCCCAGTGTAAAGAACAAATATTATTTTACATGAGTTGCATTCATGTGATGGCCATGAGGGAATAGAGCAAAACATCACATCAAATATTGTACAATCTCTCTTCTGTGTAAGAACACTACTTTCATGTGTAGCTGTATGACGGGGATATTTTAAAGCATAAGGCATGGTTTCACTATGAATTTTTCATGCTGTCGACAAATCCTATGAAAACACTGAAACCAACAATGTGTTATTCTTAACATCTTCCCTACCCTCTCAGTGGTACTCCTACTGCGGCGATTCTACTGAAGAAAAATCTTAAAAATAAATAACAGATACAGTGTATAGTTTATTTTTTAAGGCTCAGTAATTTCCCAAAAGCCACTGTAGTTTTTTTTTTTTTTTTTTGCAAAAGTTTGTCAAGCAGGAATAAATTGTCATTTTTGAGGGACTATTTTCACCTGTGGATTAATACACATTTTTGGTGTGTTCACAGCAGTGCCCAGTGTATGTGGGATTAATCCAAAAACCAACAACAGTGCCCACGCTCATTGGAATGAAAGAACATGTCTCCCCATGCAACAGCGTGACTCATTGATGCAATTTTAATCGTTTTTGGACAACAATGGAGCCTTAAAACAAAATGTTGCTTCTGAATTGCGCTGTGAGACACAGTAACAACAGCTGATTTTGAGCTTTGGCAACAAAAAAAAACAGCTTGTGTCGAAATTCTCACACAGTCAGAAGGACCCAGTTCTGACAATGCGATTGTTAGCTACGACCCACGTCTACAAAGCGTCAAATCAGAATGTGGCATGATATGAATATGCAGGCCAACACCACACTGTTAATGCCCTTGGAAATATAAACATGGATATTACATTGCCGTATCTATGGTAAGTTTTTAAAAAGCTCTATTGCAAAATCTTGCATTTTGTTCCATTTTCAATACATGACATGTTGTTGAACTAAAATTCACCAATCATTTAACAAGCTGGCATATTAAAAAGGTGATATAGTGAAGGCTGACACAGATTGCAACAAAGATTTATAGTAGACAAATTTCACATGGTGTGACATGCAATGAACTGTTGGATTGCACAGTGTATACGCAAGGAAATAATCCTTTAGTGGCATCAATTCATTCTTGGTTTTGGTCTTTTCATGACAGAAAATTGACGTAAAATCTTCCGTCTTTATTCTTTGCATTGGCATACAGTAGGTATTCAGGGGTATAAAGCCATTTAAAATGCTGCATTAACACATTCTGTGTAGACACTGCTATCCTGTTCTCATTTTGTGTCTTCATGGAGATCTGCCTACTGAAAGTCACCTCTTGAAGTCACTTGTCACAAAGAATGTCAGCCTGTGAAAAGCAGGGTGTTGCTTTCGAAAACAAGTCACCTCGGGGTGACCCAGGTAAGGCTTGCTGCAGTCGTAGCAGATTTCATCACCCCCAGCGGGTAGTGATCATAGCTCCACTCTGCAGCGACTGGACATGAACACCCGTGGATCTCCACCTCTCAGAGGCACCTGACAAAGCAGAGCTGAGCAGAATGGGACTTCTTTGCAGCTACGGGGGTAAAGAGACTACATCTCCTGCTCTCTTTTCCCCTCCCTTTCATCTCTTCTTCTTTCACCTGACAGATTTTAGGCGTAACTCGCCACGTCTAATTCTCTCTCCAGTGTCAGCGACCACCTGGCCTACCCGAGATCTTGTGAGCAGCAAGGTGTTCTGCCTTGGCAGGAAGGAAGTGATGAGGCAGGTTAGCTTTAATTATGTAAATGAATGCATCAGAAGCTGTTGAGTAGGGGGCTGGTACCATATTTCACAAGCAGTGGCCTGCAGAGGGTACAAGGCCTTTTATTGGAAGCAGGCTTATATTAGAGAGAGGTCTTTACTTCTAATTCCTTCTGTTTGACAAGTATGTTTGCTCATATTTTAGTACAAAGCCATCTTGTTTTCTGACTTCTGTTCAATTTTTGTTAGCGGTAATCCACTTCCTCCAACATGTGGAACAATAATTCTACCTCTCCAGAACATTCTTCCACCCAGAATATTTTTGCAGTGCACCACTTCGCTGTAGCATGCAAGTGGCATGCTCATGGATGTATGCTCTCCGTTACCCTGGTTACCCATGTTCACATAATGTTGCTGCTGTCATTATTATTCAAATATGCATCGTTATCCCAGTATTTAAACAAAATTGTGTCACCTCCATCTGGGGTTGCCAACTCTCTGAAAAATAAATAAGGCACACCGAGTTGGCAGGTCTTGGTAAATGTTTTGTGTGTGTGTGAAACGATTTTTAAATTATTTGACTCGAACCTGAATTTAATTTGATGCATGTTTTTGAATGCTACGAATACATGGAAAACAAATTATTATTCAACAAGTTATTTTTTTGTGCAAAATAACAAATCTTTTGAACAGATATCTGTCTTGCTTAACTAAACAGAATAAAATAAATCTTTCTTCCAACAGAACTCAGTCCTGCTTAACTTAACAGAATAAAATAAATCGTTCTTTAACAGAACTGTACTGCTTAACTGAAAACAGATTATAAAATAACAGAAAACAATAGAAAGCTGAAAATTCTTGTAATCATGCACATTTAGTGCAATAAGAAAAGTGCAAACAAAAAGTCTGTGGAAAAGTTGTAAACATAAACACTTTGTGCCTCAAAGACCATGACTGGACAGTTGTAGTAAATAAGAAAAAAGGTTGAGGTTGTGGGGTTGAAAAAAAAAAGATTGAACTCTTGAACTCTAAAGCTTAATGTTACATCATGTGGAGCCAGCCTATTTTTTCCATTTGTATTTCTTTTTAGCTTTGCTGCAGTTAGGAGTTGTTTGTTTTTCAGTGCTACAGAGTAAAACTCTGAGCAAGACATTGCCAACAGTCCCTTTTTCAAGGGACTGTTGGCAACCCTACCTCCATCACCTTCCCCTTCCTGTGACACCAGATGGAGGGCTGGTGTCACATCCAGGTAACTACTATTTATGCTTTAATGACAAGCGCATTATATAAAGAGGCACCAGGAGTTTATTCACCCTTGTTTTTCCCCCCATGTCATTACTTGTTTGTGTTGACCACGGTCCCGGCCATTATCAGAAACCCAGTTTTTAATTGACTACCATCTTTTATTTGAGGAAATACAGTCTCTCTTTGACAGGGGAAACCTAGTCTATGAAAATATACCTCATTGTGCTCCTACACACAGTACCATGTCATTAGTAATTTCCATTTGCATTTATGAAGATTTTAATTTGGCATGTCCACAACACTGTGAAGGCATTCAAATATGATGTCAGCCTTTAAGATGTGAATGGCAGTGATCAGACTATTACCTTGGATGATAAATTGGCGCAATAAAAAAGCAAAAACCAGCGTATAAAGTAATTTTATACTGACAGGCTTTGAACAATTGACTTTGCCCTTCATCAAAAGGAACATATATTCAACAAAGAGTCGTCACATATCATTATTTCAAGGCATAAGGATTTCAAATGAACGTTTATACATGCCAGGCCTACCCTTGGTGAATGCCAGCCAGCTCATTACTTAATTATTTCAGGGGCTCAAGATTCATAAATAGGTATGCAAATTCAATCATGGCAGAGGGAGATGATAAGAAAATGTTCTCTCTTGAGGTAAGGAAATTAGAAGTTGAAGGGATTACAAGTATAAAATGAGGACCTCTGTATGACTGAAATGGCATTTCAACAATATATTTTTAGAAGTGTAGCATATGGCAGCTCACACAGCCAATTCAAAAAGGTAAGGATCCCTGTTATTGACCTGATAGTATAATTCATTCAGGCTTTTACAGAGTATGAATGAAATAACTTTTTTTCTTAATCTACATTTTTTACCACCACTGACTGCAAGGAAACTTTTCAATGGACATGTCTTGGCATCAATTTCTCTGCTTGGGTGTTATTGGTGTCTAAGAGGCCCTCAGCAGGGCAGTGGAGCATACCCTTGCACATCACACAGTAGGCTATGTCCCAATTAATCACAGAATAGCCGGAATGAAGCTGAGTTTAATGCTTGAGATGACTCACCCCGCCCACTCTCTCGAAATGATAGCTGTCTCGCTGGAAGTCGATGAGCTGGCCGTTGAATGCCCACGAGAAAGAGACATCCAGAGCTGGATCGCAGGCAATCTGGCAGGGCAACACGATGCTTTCGCCAACAATAATCTCCATGTTAGTAGGCCTCATGGTGATTCTGGTGGGCTCTGGCCAGACAACAGACGACAGCGTACACATGTTAATATTCCTGCCACGGGAACCTTTAACACCACGGTGACCCCATCTCACTCCAAATCACAGCTAACTCAAACCGCCACCATTAAATTACCCATGGTTGTGTGCTTTTCCTGATTTTAATAAGCACTTAAATTCCAAGCCTGTCCATTAGCAACATTTAATGACATCTCCAGTTCGCACTTTATTTTCGGAGATCAATTTGGAAGAAAACGTTTGAAACAGGATTACAGAGATGGTAACATTCCCATTGGTGACTGTGTTGAATTGGAAGCATTAAGAGTATGTTGAGGAAAGGTCACAGTAATTAAATTCTATGGCATTAAATGGTTCAGCTGTCAGCGCATGAGAGGAGTAAAAGCTAATGAGAAAAAATAAGTCAGGTGGCGACACACACACACACAATAGATTACACCGGAGGGCCACATGAACGTGTTATGCCACTGCATTCATAAATAATGACCTTTAAATAAAAGAATAATGTTTTGTTGCTTGTTTAACTGCTGTTTTGCAAATTGTACACTAGCAACATTAATCTGGCAATAACCTTGGTTAATGCCAAGGTGTGCCTTACAGTATAAAGGAATAGAAATGATGGTATTATCAAGCCATAGAATCATTAGAAATGGTTGACAACTAACCAAATTTGTCAACCATGCACATCATTTCTGAAACTGGATGTTGAAGCAGCTTTCTTAGGGTTGTATACTAGCAATATTTGGTATCTTAAGAATGTCTTTCATAACTTTTAAAAGTCAAAAACACAAGAGCAAAAGACGTTTGACTTTGGACTACCATAGGCTGCAAATGTTAGCATGGAAGGCTACTTAGGGTGTTAGTAGTAAGCTAGCATCACACCCAAAACCAATTCAGCACAGCATTTCTGAAACTGGTTGTTGAAGCAGTGTCCTTAGGGTTGTATAAACAGTGATATTTGGTATCTTAAGAGTTTATTTCTTATTTTTCATACCTAAAACACAAGAGCAAAAGATGTTTGATTTTGACTATAAGCTGCAAACAGTAGCATGGATGACTAATGAGGGTGTTGCCTATAAGAGTAAGCTAGCATCACTTTCAAAGCCACGAGTTAGAATATCATTAGCTATCTTTCATTAGCTCCATTAACTACGTTATTATGAAAGAACAATGATGCTCCTTTAATTTACATGTCTACATGCATCTCCATCCATCACACCAAGATATTTGTACATGAGTTAATTCCATTAACTACAGTATTATGTAACAGCAATGATACTCTTTTAACTCATCAACCTGCTTCTCTTCTCACTGCTGTCTTTTTTGCATTATTATGACACTAAATTATTATGATTTCATGTATGTTTCAAACCAGTGCATTTGTTTGGCTTGAATGCAAATTTAAGGGCCTTTTTGCATGTTTCTCATTTTTATACGAGTCAGCTAGAAAAATAACAAAGTCACCCAGAGATAGACCTTTTAAAATCATCTCACTGCATGAATGTTAGCAGGCCAACTACAGCTGACATCTACTGCCTCTGTCTGCTGACTAAATCTGCCAGCGACAGTTGTTATTTCAGCCAGCGAAAATCAACAGTCAAATGAGAAGTCAAGGACCCATTGTTTCAAATATTACCACAAATCTCAAGTGGGAAATCACCCTACATTACCATTACAAAGTGCATACGTGCAGTACTAGAATGGAAAAGACAAAGCAATTGTAACCAAGGGAGCCAGAGCTTAGGAAAGGGTCAGTCATGGGCAATTTGTTTTTACTGGGTTGTTAATCGAGACGACTCACCAGTGATTAGCAGCCTTCCTGTTGTGCTTGCTGTCCCAAACCGATTCTTAGCGACACACGTGTAGCTGGCTGCATCCCGTTTGGTTACATTGGCAATCTTTAAAGTTCCATTGGGAAGCAGAGTAATCCTGTGGGAAATAAAGCAGCTGTATTGCACTGTATTGACTGCAACAGAGAGTGTACAAGTTACAAGAACTGAGCTTTGTACTGAATCTGCCTGTAGTCATTCTTTTGCAGTGACCATTTTATTTATTTTTTCTTTACTTTCTCCATGTAGTAAGTTTATTGTGTGGCGTTTCTACTGCAATTGTATTCTTGTCAAAGCGGAATATCCTCAGAAAAGCACTTTAAACCTTGTGGTACTTTAAAGCTCTCTACCAAAGCTCAGAAAAATGAAATTCTTTGAGGCGGTTTAGCAGCAGGCAGGATGACCCATCTTTACTGTCACAGTGGTAGGCTAAACACATTAGGAAATAAAGAAATAATTTACGAACAGCATCACAGAATAACCAATGAATAAATAAAATGTGGTTTACAGGCTTTATGTTACTAAGGTCAGACAGGAACCCCTACCATGCTGGGAGGTCACCAGCCGGATATTTGGTAAAAGCCTTATACAGTATGTTTCAGTAAGCTAAAGACATGATATAACAGAGCTGAATAAGCCAACCTACACAAAGTTTAGAGTGACCAACATTTTTAAAGACAATTCCTAAAGAATTTTAAAGAAATAAAACTAGATGTAACTAATATTGTGTTGTTACTACTTATACAGTTTGTAAATATAATAACAGCAATGTTTTGCTTGAAAAATAGAAATAGAATCAACAACATCAATGATGGCTGCATTCCATGAAGGTGAGCCAGTTCCAGGTCTCTGGTATTGGGCATGCTGAATCACTGGCATACTGGGACAATTAATGGAATGGAGCCATCATTAATACTATTATTATATACACATGTGCTTTTTCTACTGTGAAAAGGGACCAAAACCATCCACTTAAAAAAAAGCATTGGATTTTGTTATGTTGAAGGGTCAAAATGAAAAGCATTAAGTGACAATTACAGAATCTTAAATATTAAAATGTAGTGTAATAGTAGCACAAATAAAGTCATTGAACTGACTCTGGGATGTCTGTTATACAGTAGAGCAACATCTGTCTCAAGTTTGCTAACATTATAGCAACTAGTCAAATCAGGCCAAGTAAGACTTTAGCAAAGCCTGTGAGTATATTGAGTCTAGCGAGGGCTTGTTTGATTGATTAGGAGTTCAACTTTTCAAGCTGTAAGAGGTTGTATAGTCTTGCAGACAAATATTTTGACAGTTGCTGCATCTAGCCGGGCAGAGATGTTTTATTTGCCCAGGTTTTGAACTAAGGTATTTGCCTTGGAGCTTTGCCTCCATCCCCAATACAATCAAGCTGAATGGATTTTTGTTTTTGTTTTTTAAAACGAAAAAAAAAGTACATTGAAAAAAAATACACACCACAACAGCAGCAATGTGTCTTTTTAGAAACAATATCTACTGTAGATAGACCGCAGACCTCATGCTTACTGCAAGCAGTGTTCATTGGGGTTCCTCTCATTCAAAGAAAAGGCCCCTAAATTGTCAGTGTGCTCTGTAGATTAACCAACAATGACCTTGGTAAATTAAACCAATACTATCTGCATGACAAGATACCATGAGAGGTATTGAAAAAATATATTTTCATTATTTGGGCACAACAAACCCTTTAACTGATGTAGTATTTAGCAACGAAATGTGCACACAGTTCATTGTCTAAACACTGCTCCAATTTACAGTATGCCTACATGTATGAGACAACCTTTCGCATCCAGCGTCTGCATACAAGTGTTGTGTACCTTGAAAGACTATGTGGGCTTCGCATTCAGTGTGCTAAATGTCAGTCAACTTGGGAATTTTACCAATTTTCTGCAGCTATAGATGCAGCTCCCCGTCTGGAGCCAACTAAGGAGCCTCAGTGCTGTTTTGACAAGATGCTCTGCTCACATTGTTCTCTTTCAGACCTCTTTTTGAATAAGCAGCTAGGGAGCGATTCAAACAACAAAGTTAAGCGTTTCCTCACTGCGCTGAGAAGCCTGTGTTTGACTTGTTGTTATTCAGTCTGTCCTGTCTTTTGCGCATGTGTGTGTGTGCGAAGAATTCTCTGTGTGCGAGCGCTGAGGTTTAGTCACTGTGCAAAGCTTTTCTTCTCCTTCCAGTTGGGGTGATGAAAAGTCTGTGAACGGATTGAAGTTTGTCATGTTTTGCTGCCGATTTGGCTATACACTTCTACACCTTTAATTGCCTCTTTGGTAGTGTATGCAATCTTTTTTAGTTCAAATTCCGCTTTTGGCGTATTCTATGAGAAATCAGACAAAGAAGGACAACAAACTAAATTAAGCACCACTTTATGCTGCTTTAAGAGGTGCTTGAAGTTTGCTCATTGCCTGCATTACGTCTGTGGGTGTGAGTTTCCAGCCCGGTGAGACGTCTGCTTTCTAATCTACAAGGATTTAATTCCCGCACCCTCTGTGACTGCATGAATCAAATTCTATTTGTATGTCATGATAATGTAGAACACTATTACCTCCCATAATTACAGGTGCAAGAGCTTCAGTGAGATTTTTAATTCCTTCCTCTATCTAAAAGCAGACAGCGTCTCCAGCAGCAACCCCATTTGCTTTTATCTTCTTAAATATTTCATGCATGCAGTGTTGTTATGACCAGCTAGCATCTTCATCCCTCACACCAAGCTATTTGCACATGAGGGTGCACGAACTACATTAGCCATGCACAATTTTCCTGGTGGGTGCCTTGCTCTCATTCTCCTCATTAGCCTTTCCTTCTATGGATCTGCACAAATGCCAAATACACTATTCAAACAAGTCAGCTTGCAGTGAATTTGAATGAAAGCTGCTAGAAATATGCACTTTTGATTTTCATCCTACCGTTCAGTTCTCTGCAGGATCTCATTCCCTTTCTTCCACAGGCTAATTGCTGGGGGCGAGGCCTGAGGCTTGCATTCAAGAGTGACTTCGCTGCCTGAACGAGCTTTTAGCAAGGCCCTTAACGGACTTTTGGAGAAACTGGGAGGTGAAGCTGTGTGTGAGGGAGCAGAAAAAGGCGTGAGATTAGAAACATATAGGCAACATGAACCGTTGCAGGTCAGCCCTGCTGTATTAAGATCAACTCTCCTCGTGCTTTCAGTGTCTGCAGCTCAAAATCTCAGCATGAACAAAGATGAAATGCCGATTGGGCTCAAGGCTATGCCCCACTCCCCACCCCCTACATCTCACACACACACACACAAACACATTCCACCTTCACCGAGCATCCAACCTGCAGAGGTTCCAGTCATTGTCAGCACTCATCATCACATTTTGTCAGCCGTGATTTGGACCCCCAAGTGTCATCACATATATCAAGACAGAATTTAATTCCTCATCGAGCCACTCAGTTGGAAATCATCAAAGCTTTGCAAATAAATCAATACCCCATCTACATGAGAAAGCATGCACAATGCTACAAAGTAACGTGTTTGTAGTATTCAAATCAATACGATGAAACGACCGAAAGTAAAATGAGACACTCCATCAGATTCATATTTTTGCTGGCAGAGCCTGTAGTGACATCAAATGAGTGTGCAGACTGATTGCTGAGGAGAGCTATAGCAGGCTGCTGGTTTTTATCTTAGGAGATGATCAAACACACAGACAGATAAGCAGGATAAAAGCAAAGGGAAGGAGGCAATCTTACCTAACACCATTAGTTGGGCACTGGAATAAATAATGCCATGTTTGTTTTCAGCCACACACTGATACATCCCAGAATCTGACAGGTTTAACGTAGCTATAGAAAGGGCCCCGTTTTCGATTTGTATCCGGCCCTGCAGAGAAAAGAGAAACAGTTCTGCATATCCATTGCAATGCCAGTCTATTATGTCCAAAGGCACAGCAGCAATTACTGATACACCATGGAGGGGAGGAGAAAGAGGGGGAAAAAAAGCCTAAAGAGCCTTGTGGTATGTTCAGATTGGAATGGGGTGAAGATGAGGAGGCAGTGGAGAAAACTGCTAACCTGCTTCCTACATACACAGAAAGAAGCAAGGCTGACAATAGCACCCGTAGCATATTAAAAAGCCATTTATTTTCTGGGGTTGTTCGGTTGGAAAAACTATGATGACAGCTCAGATGAGACAGATTTTTAACCAGATTAGCTGCTCAGAGATCCTCCATGCTGCAGCGAGTGTGGTTTCTCACCGTGCACTCTTAATTACAGATGCAGATGAGAGGTGGAGCTTAGTAAAATAGAGCACATTAGTGAGGCGCAAAGTCACCTTAGCACGTAAACACTGCTGACTTTCACAAAGAAGATGATCTTGCATGGATTTTGCAAGCTTCTACTTTATATTTTTGCTTCCCTAATGATTTAAAGTAGACACCCCACTGATTCTAGAGAGGACTGAAAAATAGTCTGTTTATTGTCTTCTGTTTTGTCTGTTTAAGAAAATAAGTAGATGACAAAAACCCTATAAATTGGAAGTGTGATGTATGAAAGATGTAGACATTTACCATCTGATGAAAATAAGTTAAGAAACGTCATCATCAAAAGTCAGCTGCCATACAGAACATGCATAAATTCTACATTTTTTTCAAAAGCAAAAGCTTGACATTTTGGGAAATGTGCTTATCCTCTTTTTGGCGAAGAGTTTAAAGAGAAACCAGTCAAACCTATCTGTTAAATACAATGTGACAGCCAGGTGACGGTTAGCTTAGCTCAGCAAGAAGACATAGAGACAGGGGAACCAGCTAGCCTGGCTCAGTTGCCAGTTGGAAATATGCTTATTCTCTGTCTGGCAACGAGTTTGAAGGGATACCACTCAAATCTGTCCATTAAATACAATGCTACAGCCAGGTGACTGTTGGCTTAGCTCAGCACTAAGACGTGGAAACGGGGAGCAGCTAGCTTGGCTACATTGCCAGGCAACAGCCCAAGTTAGCACTCCCAGCCAAGAAATGATGACATGACCCCTTGTAAAATGGCTCATTGCCTTTTTTTACACTTTGAGTTTGTATGGATTAAACAAACAAGGTGTAATATCGTGTAACAAATACTTAAGTGGTTTTCATTCAGAATCCTCATCCAGCTTTCCGCCAAAAAGTGAAGATATGTATTCCCAAAATGTCAAAACAATCCTTGCAACTGTTTCTGTTCATTCTCTTAATTTGATTCAGTTAACCTAGCAGTGGTTGTGTTAGTTCATAAACACAGTACAGACAATACCAAAGCTGTCAAAAAGACAGGACAATGGCAATTTAAGACTTTAACACCAATTGTGTAAAGAGAGAGACAATTTGAGTACAACAGAAGATGAGCCAGATGTACAGATGGGTGACAAATTAAACTAGACAGAAAAAAAAGAAGAGAACTGCTCAATGCAGGGAAGTAAAACAATTGTGACTATGACAGACACTAAGAGACTGAAGGAAGTCTGTACTAAAAGGCTTGGACTAGATCAAGCAGCATCAAAAATTTAAAGTCCATGTAAAGGAAAATCACATTATACAGGATAAAAACAAAGACTATGAACCATGAAGTACTGAGTTGTTGAGTTAGAGCTTTAAACTGTTTTTCAGCATTTCTGTGTTCAGGTTTTTTGGTAGGCCTGAAATGGTGGCTCGATGACATAAACTAATGCACCAAACTCCACTGAAAAAACAACAATTTAATATACTGTTGATTGGTGAAGAGTCGCTTGTTAACAAGTCATTTTTACTGACACAAGTCGACATTTACCTACAAAATATGTGCCGACTTAAACAATGGCTAACGTTACTTAATCTTTTAACATACTCATCCATGTTGGTTGCCTTACTCCTACAAACCAGACCTATTTTAAATCATATATTTTTATAAGTGACTTTGGTGTGAGTGTTGTTAACGCAGAAGGTTATGCTTTCAACGCCTTTAGCTGACATGCCCTCATTATTTTCCCACAATTTGAAACCTAATATTATATAGTTTGCAAGTTCAAATTGTACTGGCTGGTTAATTACATGATTTTCTGATGTGGTGTAACAAACTCAGAATGCATTCATTACTGCTTTACATGGACTTTAAAGGAAAAACCAACATTAAGTGTCTTAGTAAGGTGCTGGGTCACAGAAAGCCTTCATCACTGCTTCAGTACTCCTTAGCATAAATTTAACAAGTCTTTAAAAGTGGAGGGATGAACATCATTCGTCCAAAAGATATTCCCTCCATCACAGAACACTTATGGAAGCAGTTGCATTTGTTATGTTTCTATGCCAATTCTGTGTGCAATAGTATGACAAATCCAACAGATCTTCATACCTCGCCCATCAATTGCTCCCCATTCTTCAACCAGCTGTAGGACGGTTTAGGCTTTCCGTTGGCCTTACACTCCCAGAACAGGTTTTCCTCGATGGACAGAGCTGTGTCCGCCATTGTCTGAAGCCAGTGAGGTTTAGCTTGGAAAAAAAGAGAGGATTACTTTTTCAAACATGTGTTTTAATTATAGAAGCACTGGATTAGTAAATAACGGTATCAGAAATCACAAGCTGTAAAAGCAGCCTTGCATTAAATCATCAAAGTTTAAACTCAACAAGTGGATTATCATCACAATGAGAAATACAGGTTGGTAAACAAAAGTATTAACAATGTTCTTAGCACAATGCCAAGCTTGAAGATTGACTGGGAATTCTTTTTTTCCTTATATTCTCTTTCTGCTTTCATAGGCAGGATCCACAGTTTATCCTGTCATTTCATTGTGCCCTACATGTTATGAACAAAATAGGTTTTCTGACAACCAAATGAGATTCAAGCTGCTGGTCACATGCATGTTTCATGTACAAATGTGTATATCTGTTCCAGACACACATTGATTGCTGCGTCTCTATGGATCAACTGTCATTTAATTTGAAATGGTTCACTAACCGTGGAATGAAATACGACCCCGCGCCGCATTTTTGCCTCGCCGATTCTCCGCCATACATTCGTATGTCCCAGCGTCTTCCTGCTGGAAATTGGGGATTTCAAGGACTGCGTTTGAATTCTTCATTTTGACTTTGCTGGGGAAAGGGACCCCGCTGGTTCTCCTCCAGCTTATTTCTGGTACAGGGCTGCAAGAGAGAGGGGACAAAAAGTTCCTATGATGATGATCCCAGCTGTCAGTCGTAGTGATCAAAGTGTGATCAAGCACAAAAGAAAAGGAGACGGAGCAAAAGTGTTATGAGTTATTGTTCCCTACAAATCATAACTGTGATTGCTCAGATTTGAGAAGCTCTGATTTCCGCTCCCTTGTCTTGTCATATTGTCACCCTTGCTCTCCTATGGATTGATGAATCTGAGTATGAGTAGTGTTACGCTTGTGCATCCTCAAATCATCTTGACTAGCACGCATTCATGCATGAATGAGCACACAGCTTATGTCACATACACAATGAGACTGACTTACTTTCCCAGAGCAAAGCATTCCAGCTTCACCACTGACTCCTTCGCAGCTGGAACTGAATCAGGGAAATGAACTTCTATTTTGGGTTCATATTCACCCATCACTCCTACAAAAAAAAGGGAGACAAAAGATGACAAGCTTTTTACACCATTGATTAACAGCACACATGGCTCTCACATTGCATCAAAAAGAAAACGGTGACACCACTGAGACCACTGAAGAGCCCTAGCCACACCGCCCACCTTTACCTGTGTGTGACAGCTACCTCGTTGAACTGCTGCAGCTTGCACGCATGTGGTGTCCACACAGATAACATTGCTGCTGTGACGCTGATACCGCCTCGGCCAACCCTATTCTCTCTGCATTGATATCCAAGGAGGGTTGGATAAAGGACAACTGGAATTGGTCGTAGATACTTTGAAGTCATTTTACCTATCATACAAGAAGCTTTTTCAGTTCTAACTGACTGATACGGAGTCCCAGGTGTTTAACTCTGCGGGGTTGTAATCAAGGTCATTGATACCACTTTGTTCGTCAGTGCTCCTGGCTATCTCAACAATGATTGTCACCTGGGGCAAAGTTTAAATGACAGTCATTGGAGATGTCACATGAGGCCAAATGTGACTGACTGTTAAATCTCCTGGAAAGGAATGAAAGAACAGAGTAGGTGTAGGTGGATGATACGTGGTGTTGTGTGTTAAACCATGCGTTTGTTGCATTCCCCCATCTACAGACTTGTATATCAAGGAAAATGAACAACCATTAAACAAACGCATGACCCAACACAGCAAGGCCAACTCCTCGGGTCAAGACTCAGCAGTTAAAGACCCACACCTTAAAGATAAGGGACTCTTTTGAGGACAACAACGTACATATATTGGATAGGGAGGACAGATGGGTTAAATGAGGAGAAAAGGAAGCTATCTACATCATGGTAGAGAAACCATCCTTCAACAGAAGAGGTCCATGACACCACTTAACCCCCACCTACAGTGCTTCCCAGGAGATTTAACAACCATTCACATTTGGCCATGTTACAACTCCAACAATTGTCGTTACAACAGTGTGGAGCACTAACAAACCAATTGGTATCTCAATAACCTTGCAAATGACCACAACACTGGGGAGTTCCAGGTTTTTAAATACCTAGGACTCCCTGCCAGTCAGTTAGAACTGAAGAAGCCCCTTGGATGAGGGGTGAAATGTCTTAATATCTACAACTAAGTCCAGTTGCTTTTGATTCGATGCTCCTTGAATAACCATGATGTGGATGACTGAGAATCACCACCTTTCTACATTGATTTTACCTTTGACAGTGGCCATCAATAAGATAATGTTTAGTTTCATATTAACATAATAACAATAAAAAACACATAATAATGATGATAAAAATAAAATATACATCAATTCCTCTTTACTTGGTCTAGCTCAGTTTAAAAGCCTGTTACCAGTTAATTTTCCTTTCTATATGTAATGTTACTTTAAATAGTTTTAGGCTACCTGTCTATTCACATAAATAATAGTAATATGGTTCATTCATTCCTTGGTATTTTTGTGTTGTTTTAGTGCAAGCTGTATACAGAAGCAAAGCCATAGTGCTTTATATTTTGCTCTGAATGCTCCACAGGAAATATGGTACATAGAATACATGTGGCATTCAATTCGTCCTATAAATATTTTTTCACTTCTGTGACATACTCTATAGATAGAGACATAACATGTATCGTGAAAGGTGTCAAATATTTAATATTTCTGGCAGGATGTCAAAGTGAATATCAACAGATCATTTTCACTGTCTATTTTTGCTGAAAACTGCGTGTATCATTCAGAGGGAAAAAAAAGGCTCAACTCTGAGACTCCAGGTAACACGCCACTGAGCCAGGCGTCACATGAGCTGTGTGGCTGCTCTAACATGTTAACATAGACACAGAAAATGAAAAGCACACATGCTGCTCAGGTAGGTGGTGTGGTCCAAGAGTAAGGATGCTAAAGAGGGGGAAAAAACCAGAGATGGCTTATAAAAGATTCAGGGAACACATCAAGGAAATTACTTGCTTAGTAGGGATTTATCACCAGTGGCAATTTGACTTCATTTATGACTTTATTTATATTCACATCACTAGAGCAGGTCAAATACTCCTTCACAGAGACAGTAGTGTGCCTCACAGTCTGGCACCAAGAGCTGATTCGGTCCTACGCAATGTTTTAGTCTAGAGATGAAAGGTTAGAGACTTTGAGAAGCTGTGATAAGTGTGAGCGTCTTACACAGAAACTGGAAAACACCCAGAATATGGAAGTGCATCTTCTACATATAAGACTTTGATCATCTCTGTGTTTAGTTAGTAATGATTGGTGGCATTTTCAAACAGGGAAAGGTCTCTGATTAATAAAACACAACAGTAACTCAGCTAATGAAGGCTTTGATATTTTAGGGTTTTATGTGCAGGTCAAACAACACCTAAGCATTGAGTCTACAACTGGGCCAATATTTATCTAAGGTTACATGCAACCATTTACTTTCATGCTTTCCACCAAGAAACTTTGCTTACAATCTATTACCAACATAGATATACAATAATACCTTGATGTGCAATATAATATAGGCCTATCCTATCCTACAATTTTATACATAAATACATAATACATAAATAATTAAACCATCCACGTACACAAAAATGAAAAATATAAGACATGAGATACATTTCTATCACATTCATTCATCTTCAAATAATAGATATACCTCAGATAACACCCAACTATCCTAAAACATAAAATGCTCATACACACACACTCATACGCCTAACTATGCTTTGTGTTCTCCTTTGGAGTCTCCCCTTCCCCTACCAGCCTTGCTATAAATTCTTTTTAATCTCATACAGCTTCATATATACGTACTTCCAAACCTCACTGAGCTGCTTCATTTAGTTATTATCTTCATTCAGTGTCTTGTCTCTGTCCAAATAATATCACATCAACTCTTTACAAATCTGTAAAGAAGGTGCCTTTGTTTTTTCCAGTGTTTTAAAATGAGCTTCCTGTAAACCAGGGAGGAGAACATAATCTGCCATCCCATAGGATATCTTACTTTTTCAGCAGCCTGAAAAATACACAGCTCAGCTGTAAGTTGATTTTTTAGTTTTAGAGGTAACAGATATCCATTTTTGGTTTTCATTACAGGCTTTTTGCACAAACCCAGAAGGAGTGCATAAAAGAGAGATGAGAGCCACACTTCACACACTAATTGAAAGAGTTTGTATCTAGTATAGTATAATTTGTATTGAATTAACTGTAAATTGTTAATTGCAGTAGTGTTATGTGTAAGAGACTGTATGAGCATTTTTTCCCATTTTGTCTTGGCTCCTTTAAAATGCTAATCTTTATTCCACTTATCATTTATTGTTTGTAGTGAGTAATTTTTAGATTGTTCCTTTAACAACATTTTGTGTATGCCACCAAATTAATTGTTTCTTTTTTCCTTCTTTAAATAGAAACTCGTCAAAGAGTCCTGGCACTATAATCCACAGCTGAAAATTGTCCCTAACAAATGCACTCCTTTCTCCCGTTGCCAGTAAAATTACAATGGCCAGCTGTTTTATGGAATCATTGAGCAGTAAAAAAAACTCTCAATCATGTGAATGGCAAGGTGTGTCCAAACCTTTGACTGGTACTGTGCTTGTGGCACTGATAGCAACACAATAGGTAGGGCAATCAGACAGTATTGATAAATGTATTTCCATGTTGGTAGTCAGGCTCATGTGGGGAAATTGTCATGAAATATGTTGACAATATAAAACATATATAATAATACCAGCTTTATTCTCCCTGTCTGATGATGCCATATGAAACATTTACAGCTAATCTGAGTGGGCGAAATTGTTAATGCTCCCAATTGATGAAAGGGTGCTACTAAGCTGGCCTTGCACATACCCACACCCCATGACATCCCTAATCCTTTTTGTTGATCTTAGTTGTGTGCAGGAGGGGAGGAAAGGCTACATGGCAGAGTTTCATTAATGAGTATAAAGCAGGTCTTGAATTTAAAATAGATACTGAAATGCTGTTGGAACAACAGTAACAACAGTTAAGCCCAGTTTTCTTGCTATTATTACTTATATTCTTGTTATTTGGTCCAGCACCTGCTTTCTTTCTTTCTTTCTTTCTCTGCACGTGCGCCTCTACCACATCTCTTTTGAATCGATGCCACACAGCTCAATAAGTTTAATAAAATTAACAGTACATAATGGGACGAACCGTTGGGGCCACAAAGTAAAAGAGCCCTGTAGTTTAAGACATTTACCGTCACTTCTGAGGACCAGTGGTGTAGGAGAGCTGAGCACCTTCTCCCTCGTGATGCTGTTGTTAACCACACAGGTGTAGTTGCCCACATCTGAGGGTTCCACTTTGGCGATATACAGACTCCCGGTCTCTTGAGAGATGAACCGACGACTGTCTTGTTGGACAAAGTATGGATATTCATTGAAGATCCATGCGAAAGTCAGCTCTGGAACAGAAAGGAAACCATTGAACTTTGCATTGGCCCACTGTCATTACTTTGGATAAAAACATCTGCTAAATGAAATTGTAAATAGTAACTGTACTGTTCTCTGCACCACTGACTCTACACATATTATATTGATCAGCCACTATGAATTGGATGGCTGAAGCAAACAAAACAAAGCCTATTGTACTGAACTTATAGAATATTAGCATATATGATAATTTTTCTCCCCTTATCTCAGTTTTCTTGGGATGAAATACAAAGATGTGGCAAATGTAATAAGAAGAAACAGGAGGCTTAAGTAAAGGGACCAAAACAAAATAGATCACGTCGCATCAGTGGATCTCCCCTGATACATGCCCTCTATTCCTGAGGTCATTGAGTGACTTTGTTAGTGGGCGGCACGGACGGGTGGATGGACAAACTGATCTACAGAAGTAGAAATATATTGTCATGCCCCTTCACAAGCAGCAGGTCGCCCATAAAAAAAGGGGAGACCTGCCATAAAGAATCACTGTATCTTTTGGAGGAAGCGCACGCTGCAGAGATTTGCAGGTGTGAGGTGCTCTGTGTAATCTACCACTTGGGAGGTGAGGAGCTGAGTCAAAAAGGTGTACACTGTGACTGTCAATCATATCTGTTGCCACCATAACCTCCATGTGAAAAATGTGGCTACAATGAGTGGTGATAGAGTATTGTCAAGCAATTAAAAGTCAAGTGAAGATCAGAAGTGCACACAATAGAAAACGTGACTTATGCGCCAAGAAAAAAAAAATCCCTCAGAGTAAACAAACATCTATTTTGGAGAACAGATGTGACACAGTATGTTCGCTTGTGACAATACTATATTTAATCTGTCATATCGGTGTGATGTGATAACTAATACGGTAGCAGAGAAGGCTTTTGCAGAAGCCAAAGCTAATGAAGCGTAGCGAAAACCAGAAGGGGCGCCTCATAGATGTTAGATGAAGTTTCGTTGAGTTTCAAGGTTACTTAGCACATCAATTCTTTCAAAATGCAAGCGAGAAAGAAAAAGAGAGGACGGAAATGGAGAGAAAGAGAGAGCCAGAGAGGGAGTAACAGGGTGAAAGAGGAAAAAAGGGACAGCGGGCTCGCACTACTTTAACTTTCATTCCCTTCTAAAAATGTGAAAACACAATGGCGCTACTGTTACAGCAGCCAACTACATATAAGCCTATGTCAGAGAGGAAGGCTGTAAAACTGTATTTCACACAAAGTACTCCGACCAATTATCCCATAGACCAGCTATACAATGCACTGCCCTACAAACTGTTCTCTTGTGAAGGAAATTGGTTGTTCCAATGTGCAAGCTACTGTATCAGGAAGGAGACAAGCTAGACAGCAGCCATTGTCCATGTCCTAAGCTTTCTGCAGATACTCAGAGAGGCGGGACAGAAAAGTACGCATCTTTATCTCTTATTTGTAGCCTCTTGTTTAAAGAACACATGCCTAGCTTTTCAGTTGAACAATAAAAGCATTTGTTTTGGTTTAATGGAGGTGCATTTTTATGGAAGGCATTCAACAAATACAGAGTTTAACATTTTGGAAAATGCATCTTTTGGTTTCCTTATTAAGAGAGACCAAATGTGACAAAATCCACCTACCAGCACCTCTAAAGCTCAAACAACAGGTTGTGGTTTTACATAGGGGGAGGCTGGACCATTTCTCGGCAATTACTTACTCTACAGTGGTTGCCTGGCAACCTCACAGTGACGATGAGACCCCTGGGGCTGGTTTCACCAGTTAGATGTTGATGAAAGTTGGGTGTAACCCCTACGCCTGGCTTAGCTACACTCAGCCTGGTGATAAATATGAACATCTATTGCACCATCTAAAACTACAACTAGGCGCAGCTATTCCCAGTGTAGATGTACATCATCTACACTGACACGTGATAATTGCCACGCCATTCACGTTACTATGATTAGAAACGTACATTTCCTGGCACCAAGAAACAGATTAGATATGATTACTGAGCCGAAGAAAGGAAAATTAAATTACTCAGATTGTGATACAAGAAAAATTATGGCACAGTAAGTATGCATATTTTAGTTTGTAAACAAAGCAATGCCGTAACTAATAAGAAAGAACAAGATGCCTAGCAAATGAGAACAGCGGCAGTCAATAAAGTAAAGGGTGGAGTAGGAAGTCGGACAGTCGGCGAAAAATTGCAAAGACTTTTGCAGGCAGCCATGAGAGACTCTAGCCTGCTCAGAAATCCCAGGTGTGGGACCCCCTCCTAAAATCTCATCCTGCTGTATCTGTTGATGTAAATTTAAATAAATAATAAATTGGATATCTAAAGTCCTCTAAATTCAGCATATTTGACAGCTAGCAACAATGACAACAATGACAAAACTGTCCCCATTTTTTTTGTATTGGGGGAACGTCAAACCAGACTCTTTTAAAATCTTTTTCAGTATGCAAAACTTTGAATAAAGCATTATAAGTCACCTCACAGTTTGACGTACATTAAATTCACTAAACTGAGTTGACTTGAATAAAATCTAGTGTTTTACTGCCGGTTAACGCTACTCCTTCATGCCTGGTGGAGGACCATGTGAACCGTGGGGCAAAACAACTGTGTTGCAAGACTTTACACTTCACACCTATCTTTGACTGTACGATTTAGTCTCAGACATAGCACTACACCTAGATGGTGCAACAGGTATAATTCTACTTGGGGCTTCAGGTGCATTTTGTCTCAAGTCTGGTCTTACATCCAGGTGTAGGTCTAACTGGTGCCAAGATATGACCCCTGTAAAACCACTACATGACTTTTCATACTTCAGTGTACCCCATTGTGATATCAGGATATTTTAGAGGTGCGAGTGGCCAGATTTTGTCACCATTGGACATTGGCTAACCGTTTCCCCCTGTTTCCAGTCTTTATGCCACACTTTTTTTCATTTAACTCTGCAAGAAAGTAAATATATATATCCTAAAATGTTGAGCTATTCCTGTAAGACTGCTCTAATTCGAAAAATAGTCTGGATACGGAAACAAACACACAAACAAAACATCCCAGTAGGGATTGGTTTAATAATATTCTGTATGAACTTCATAAGGGGACGATTATTAAGAGCATATGTAAACATAGTTTGGAGTGGGGAAGTATTCCTCCAGTAAAAATGCAACGTGAAACAACTGATATTAATTCTTGTGAGTCATGCATGAATAACAGAAGACAGGCACACAAAGTGGCATGTGGTAAAACTTACCTCCAGAATGAGCAGGCGGCCCACACAACAGAACCACGCCTTGGCCCTCGCGGACATTAACAGCACTTCTCACCGTTTGGGTTTTGAAGATATCGAGATCTGATGAGTCAGATAATATTGAAATAGAATTAGACTGTGGATAAAAAAAGTTAATTATTCATAGTATTGGAGTGAATATCTGACAGCTGAAAGTTTGTTTTTTTAGATAGAGTATATTCTCAAGGGTTTCTTTGAAAAGGATAGTTCTGAAACTAGGGGACATAAGTTTTCCCTCCTCTCCCTTCACTGATTCACTGAGGCATGTTTTTGATGTTACATTTTGAGCGCTGGGACTTTAATAGGGCATCATTGATTGCCCTGGGACACCTCCTGACAGCCTGTGAAGCTTTCAAAGGCATCTTGGGTGCTGATGAAATAGCGTAGATAGATCTGACTTGGTGACGTTTACCCTGCAACGCTACACTTTTCGCACGAGGAAGAGATTAGGCTGGAATGGGATAAAATGAGCGAGGGGGTGTGGCAAGAAGGGGGGGGGGGTGACACTGTGCATGAACTGAACAAACACTGGGAGAAGCGTGCATGACAAATGACAGTTTGCAGTGCCAGCAGCAATAAGTAACATCATTATTAAATGTGGTGTAATCTTGCACTTAAAAGCATTAGCTTCCCCATCAATACTCTCAGCACAATCTATCCCCTTGCAAATGAATGAGCAGTTGCTGGCAGACAAAACCTAAACCTGGGGTGATAAACCACCCCTGGCGTCATGACTGATGGAGGGAAGCTGCCGCAGTCCGCTCTGTACTCTGTCTGCACCCTCTGGCTAACAGCCTAGAGTAAGCCTTCCAAACACAAACAAAAGAAGTCAGTGTGACCGATAAGGGAAATTAGAAGAGGGAAGATTATGGAGAGAAGTGGGACAGAGTGTTGGTAAGATTAATGAGCAGCTCTCTGATGACCGCAGTGGAATCAAACAGAGCCAAGTCACGGCAGGACACTGAGGAGGCCACAGGAGGAGATGGCTGACTTGAAATACAGACAGAGGCGATGTCCTTCTGATCTCGCCAGGCCGTCTTAGTAAATACAGAGTCTGTCTCCTAAAGACATTTATGATTCTGAGGAGCGGAGGTGGAGCGAGATTCACATACACGACTGATTGAAAAAGCCCGGCATAACTGCAGTTGATAATTATAACAGCAACGCTTTTGAAGCAGTGGGAGGTGAATCAGAGAGCTACTAATAATTACTTAGCGGACGAGGAAAGGATGACTCCTTCACCCGGATTGCGCAAAATGGCACAGAGGAGGGTAGAGATGTAGCTGGACTCCGTGCTGGAGGGGATACACTTTCTCTGGCCTCTCAGTAGAAGAATAATGGGCTTCACTGGAGTGAACTGACCACACACTGTAACTCTGAGAGCTAGAGGCCAAACTCACTGTAGCTGCAGTGATTCCTTTGTGAGCAGAATCAGTCTCTGCTGTACATGAATGGTTGGCCTAGAGATTACAGAAAGCAACCATTACAGCTCCAAGATGATTGGTCTGGGCAATGGCGCCGCTGTATAGACATTCTCTGTTATTTATTGTGTCCAGAAGACTGCCTGAGCAAATCTACTTTTACCTGCTCCAGAGGCAACGGAATACAGCTGTAATAAAACTTCTTGGGTTTTATTTTGGTGCCGCAACTTTGGCTATTATTCTTTATTCTAAGTTGCTATGCGTTTTTTATATGAAGCAGAAAAGCCAATCAGTAAACAGCAAAAAGCACAAAGAGACCTGAATGTGGCTTTGTATTGATATTTTGCCTCAATGACCGACCACAATACTATGTCCATAAAAGCTTTTTCCCCATAGACCTCCATTGTAAAAAAGATGTCTAAAACTGTTGACAGGACACCTTTACCTGCAAACAAGGTCAATTTCTAGTATTCGTATTTTAAAATATTAAACCATGAAGGTCTCATATTTGTTAAATTTCCCAAAGCCATCATCTGGGTAGGTTGTGGCTCAGGAGATAGAACATTGGTGGTTCGATTCTCAGCTCTTCCAGTCTGCATGTCGATGTGTCTTTGGGCAAGATACTTAACCCCAAATTGCTCCTAATGATGGTGTATTAATGTGTGAGTGGATGTTAGCTCCCCCCTGATGAGCATGTTGGCACCCTGTGCGGTAGCCCCTGCCATCAGTGTATGAATGTGTGTGTCAATGGGTGAATGTGACATGTAGTGTAAAAACACTTTGAGTGGTCACAAGACTAGAAAAGTGCTGTAAAAGTACAGTCCATTTACCATTTTACCATAACATTACCTCAATGTAAAGTCAATGGGTGGAGTGGATGGGGGCCTGGGAGAGAAACATATAGTGGGCTGCTCAATGCAGAATCAAACCAAGAGACTAGAAACTTTTTTGGTTAATGTGCTGGCCCAGTAGTTAATTCTAATGGATGGGTGCTGTCTCGGATTCCGGTATTCAGTTCTACTAATACATCCAAACTGAACTGTGATGTATTATTAAAGCAGACAGTTTGGATAATCATTTTACTGATTGTCTTGATGAGTGCTTGTGTGATCATCTGAGTGGTCCAGTGTCTTGCACTGTCAGTGTCAGTGTCGCAGTGTTCCTAGATCTCATAGTTTAATATGGTGATTACAATGTTATCATAACTGATGATGGTGGTCTAATCTATAAAAGTAAGAGCCAGATTGTTTAAAACCAGAATTGACCTTTAAGGCAGTGTGAAAAGATCAATTTTAATATGTACTGTATATTGATGTTGCAAGTTTGTATAATTCTACACATTATTTCGGTTGTTTTTATTACTAATAAGAGCTGTGGGAGGATGATAACTTATAGTTGGTGCAGCTGAATTTTGAAGGCGAGCAAAGCCGGAAAGAAGGCATAGCATTTCTATCTCAGGGCAGTGGCCTCATTACAAGGAAAAACGGAGTATCAGCCATGCTGATCTCTAAGACCTCCCTCACTGTGCATTAGGCAAGACAATAAATGTCAAGCAGCTCTGCTCTTCACCCGGTCCCCACAAGTGAGATTCATTACCAGGATAGGGATAATGGCAGTCCATCTCCTGAGAGGAAGTGAGAGGCTCTCTATCCTTGGGACATGATCAATAGTCAGCAGGCTTGATCAAGAGAGAAGCGGTACCTCTAGAGTTCCTGTCTGGAAGGTAGGACCCCACTCCACAGTATCTTTTTTCAACCCCCCTTTTGTGTTTTTAGGCAGCAGACTGGCAGAAAAGCAGCCTGTCAACTGTCTCATCCACTCAAAACCTGCCGTATATTATAAATAAAAGAGTGGATGATGATTATAAAGATACAAACACTTCTTAAGCTTTATTTGTGTTCGTTTCTTTTAAAGTCTGAATCACAAGAGATGGCGTATCACTTGGCAAAATATGAGTCAATTTGGACTGAGCATAGATGCTGTCAGAGCTGGAACCACTAATGAGAATCAATGGAGTTCAGAGGCAGTCAGAAGCTGCCTCACCCACTGTGTTTGTTGCAACTGACATTTCATTCGATTACCATTTCCCCTCTCAAAAATCTATTCCAAGGCAATCTAAATGAGAAATCGGAATAGCAAATGAAGAAAAGAAAGAAAGAAAGCCTGGGCCACAACCATATTACATGCATGTCAGGCCCATACACAGCAGATACAAAGAGATGCCAGAATGTCATAGCTGTGCCAAAAGCATGATACCAACTGTAGGATCACTTACATGCAAATTGGAGGCTGGCTCTGCGGCTGAGGATGGACCCCCACGTGGTATAAGCCGTGCACTGGTACATCCCGATGTCTTGGTCCTTGTCCAGGTTGCTAATGATCAGGTTGCCCCCAGACATGTGACGCCGGTAGTCATTCCCCAGATCAATGAGTGTTCCGTTTAGTGACCATCTGGAAAAACGCAAACACAATCAGTAGCTGAGCCCCTGGAGATGCACGCTCACAGTATTTATCACGAGGATCGATTGGATCGGTCCGCCCACGTCATGCAGAGAAGATAAAAGGTGCATAATAAGAGCAGGGTTCTGTAACATTAACAGAGAAAGGTGACTGCTGTGCGTTTTCTTTACAGCTGTAGCTCCCACTTTTCATCACTTCATTTTTAAGTATTTTGTTTGTCTTTTAATTTGGGCAAAATTCCAAAACTGAGGAAATCTGCAGTGGCGAGTATTGATTTTCCTTCTTGCATACTGAGGTGGATTTCTATTTCATCACAGTTTTACCATCATCAAAGAGGTTATGCTTTTGATCCTCTTTGTAAGTTAGAAGAATATTTCAAAAAACAGTTTTTTACACATTTTTAACACATTTTATTGATATTTGGTGGAAATGTTGGCAGGATATCTAAATAACTTGTTCACAGACGTCATTACATGTAGGGTAAACATAGGCCAGATAGATATCAAGGAAATGATGTTTTATAGTTACAGTAGATTGAGCATTTTGAGGATGTTTGCTATTTTTAACTATGCTATTGTAGCAGCATGGTTCAGTGGATGGTCTATCTGTTTACCACATTTGTCAAGACAGAAATATCTCTGTATAAAATAACTATTGTCTGGATTCAATTTTGTGCAGACATACTACATGATCACTAGAGGATGAATCCTAATGACTGCAGTGATCCCTTCTTTTCCTCTTGTTCTCGTCAGGATGAATTGTAACACTGATCATTTCATCTAGCACCATCATGTCTGAATTTAAATTGGTCCAAAACTTCAGTTTGCAACCAAAACTAATTTCCATCAGCATCAGCTGTACTTTGTGTTCTATGCTAATTACCAAATGTTAGCACACTAAACAAAGATGGTGAACATGGCAAACATTAGCATGTTAGCATTGTCATTTAGCTCACAGCCCTAAATAAATAAATGTCATAAACCCTCACAGAGCTGCTGGCATGGCTCTAGACTCTTCGTCTTCTTTCTGTGTGTTCATCAATCACTACGTGAATGAAAAATGAATTTCACAACTACACATCTCTTCCGGATGAACTTTGATGTTGATTTGATTCCTAATGCAGATTAAAAATGTCTAAACATAGTGTACTGTTAAAAGAAAAGGAAAGAATTGCATCGCCTTGGCAGAGTTATGCACTGTCTGAGTGCTTTCTAATTAGTTTATGTTTGTGGTTTTGTGTTTTTGACTTATTGCTTTCTGACACTTTCATATTGCATTGTCTACACACCATTTCCTTCAAAGAAAGGTCACAAAATACTCTGTCATGCGAGCTCAGTTCAGGAAGTGACAACTATTAATCACAGCTTCCAACACAGACAGAACACTGAATAATGTTTATGCTGAAAAATGAAACTACTTTATATGTGATGTGATTTACTGAAATCTAGCCTGAAGGTGACATATTTGAAGAAGATGTGAACTGAGTGATACCTATAGGAGGAGAGAGGGTAACAGGACTTTATCTCAGAGCATTAGCAGCAAAATAGATTACTCTAACTTTTTCTTATAGAGTTTGAGAGACAAAGCTTTGTCGGAATTCCGTGTGTAAGCCTGCCTTAGAGAGAGGACTACAAAATGACAATTCCAATGATAAGCAGGTGAAGAAAATCAATAATATTTCTTTTCTCCCAGGCAAACTAACAGGCTGTTAGAATGATGCTTCACGCAGTCTTAAAGCCAGTTGTGGCTCTCCCCAGTTTCCTGCCTGACAGACTACAAAAGACAAAGCTGTCTTTCATCTGGTCGCCTGCATTATTCATCTAACAGTCTATGCCAGTCACTTAATCTGACTGATTTTGTCACTGTTCCAACCACAATATTACTTTTAAATGTCCAATACTTGTCATAACAAAGCTCATATTCCTAAGAATGCATACTGTGTAAGTATTTAAAACAAAAGGCACATTTTACTATTACACTGTTTCTTGTACATATTGATTTGAATTCTCTGTTGTCCTCCTCCTGTCTGTTTGTGCCGAAGGGAGGATTATTGTATGTGCGAGAGGGGAGGAGGTTAAATGGAAAGGGATGGAAAACTAGTTATACTTGCAGCCAACCAGCATGATTGAACTTAATGGGAGAGGAAGGTGGGTAGCCTGGACAGATCACACAACCCTGGAGCAGACAGCTGGCCAGGCGTGATGGTGTCTCTGCACCATTGACACAATCAGTAAGCCACCTTCCTACTATTGCAGTAGAGACACCTCAGACAGGATGGTGAGTTTAATATCGAAGGCACCTGTCACGGGAAAGCTAGTGTTCACCTCTGTCACATGAACCCAGAGAAGGAAACATAAACAGGAGCTAATGGGGTAGTGTCATTTTGCCTCGTGCCATTTTTTAATATATATAATTCTTCTTGTGAAAAACATGCCTTTTCAGTCTTTGTCATTACGGACTACTTAACATAAGAATAAACCTGCAATTGGCTACTTCTCACATGGTAGCAGTGTGAAGTAAGTGGGAAAAAACGTGAAACATCTCATTTAGAACATGTGAAAACAACATCAGCAGCAGAAACTGTACACATCATCTTAACATGTGGTCTGTAATCAGGAAGGAAAAAAATCAATCTAACACCACTGGCGAGAAATGTAACCTGCTATTTTGCTGTTTGGTTTACTATTTGAATTTTATGCATATGTTTAAATTTGACACATCTACTGGTTATAACATTTTCTCAGCAGTGACAACACACAGCATCGTTATTGAATTTGGGGAAAAAAGGGATAAATATCTGTCTCATTTTCAGTCTGTTTGCAAAACCACAACCATGAATCTAAGGGATTATACTGTAGCTGTAGTAGAAATCATTCACTATTAACTATTCACTACCCACTAGGGACTTCTGTGGTGCAGAGAACTATATTGTGTGTCAGAAGGCAAAATCAAAAAACTATTTGACACACACTAGTCATTATTCAGTCTTTATACTAATATATTTATGGATCATTTATATGCCATTAATATTAGTTAATAAATGGGTATACATGTAATATACAATCAAGTCTGTGGTTTTAAATATTTCAACAGGTTATTTGTTTCTCACTTTCTAATCTTAATAAGCTTTTAATAGAGGGTTCTTATTGCAGTCCAAGTCTGCAGTCATAAATGTTAATAAGTTAATGTTTAATCATTTATAATAAATTTAAAGGCGTCTTCATGATGAATTAAAGAACTAAAAAGACAGATAAAGAGTCAAGCTGATGGAGGATAAACAGCAGTCATAAGGAGCTTTATGGGAAAGTGGTGCTGATGAAGCTTGGGTGGTGACCATCAATTGTACATGGTGGGATCATTTGAGCCTACTATATGATATAATTACTTCCCACTAGACATTCAGACAACATGAATGGTGAACTCATTATCTAGTGGACGAAGAATAAAAGATTGAGTTCTTCTTCTATCAACATACTGATTTTTTTGTGTGCATTACTCTACACTCCAGTTCTTCCAAACCCAGACACCTCAGTGGTCACAAGATGATTAAAGATTCTCAAATGTTTGCTTTTTTCTTGTGAAATATCAAATACATTCCCCTCACCAGGCCTTAAAAAATCCTTCAAATAAAAAATAAAAAAAGCACCAAGCAGATATTTGTGTAGTTTTGTATTTAAGGGTAATACCTTATTGTTTTTGATGAGGGAAATTCAATCAAAGTATCTACAACAAGAGTCAATAACTAGTTTCCAGCCATTCTACCAATATTTGTGAGAAATATTCATCCTCTGTCTATTTAACAATTCCTTCACAGACAGCGAGGTGTAGCAGCCAGATCAAAAGGTCTCGATGGCAGCGCAACCCAAACTGACACATTGAATCTAACACCGCACCAGACAGAGAGGAGCTTACAGTAAGTCCAGGAGAACAGTCCCATTAGCTGCGGTGTGCTGCTGCTGCTGCTGCTGCAGGCGCAGGCTGATCTGAGCATGCTCTGAATGAACTCTCCCTGACCTTGAGGTTCACATCAATTTTGCATGAGTTCCCCTCATCAAATAGACTGGGGATTGTACTGCAGCACTGGTTCACCTGGCTTTCCTTGAGGCCAGACACCCACAGAGACGACAGTGACCACACAGACCACATACCCTTCTTGTGCACACACACATCCACACACGTACACACGCACATGCATGTGCAGAGATTAGAGCTGGTAATGGAGATTCAACTGCTGACCAGGGTACTCTCTACAATTATGTTTAGTAGGTTAGTGCTCCTGCTTTTTAACAGATTGATGTTCATTTGACTTTCAAGCTAAATGTAGCACAATAAATATTCCTAAAACTGCCCTGTATCATTGTAAGTGTTTTTGTGCCTGTGTGTGTGTGTGTGGTTTTGTGTATCTGTGTGTGTCAGCTTATAAAATCTTATGGAATTACTGAAACATTACTAGATATACAGAACATGTGCACACAATGTATACATTGAGTCACAAATATTTGCCATTAGGCCTTTTATTATTACAATTTATAGTCCGGATATGATGTTTTTATTTCAATTAAAGTAAAATAAAGTGAATACATGCAACCATGAGTGAAAAAAAGATAAATATAGTTTTTATTTAAGACAGCAGCCCTGAGTTTATCTAGTTGATTTTTTTTAAAGGGATCTCATAAACCCAGGAGACTAACAAGATAAGTGACCTTCCAAATGGGTCACTTTTCTTGTCACTTGTCAAATTTGATCTGTAACAATTTCTAGATTCTGTGCTGTTATCTTCTTCTATGTTGCCACTGAACTCACAACACAAAAAACAATATCTTAGAATCATCCTCTCAGTTCTATTTATGTCTCTCTTACCCTGTGCTGACCCCTAAACAAAGGTAGAGTCATACATCTGCCCAAAGTCACATTACATGATAGGACACACCAGCCGGAGTACTTTTTTATTCCCCTTTCCAATCACTACTGTGCCCTTGATCCTGTGTTACAGCAGATTCATAGTAAACACATTGACAGGTGTATTCATAAAGCACAGCTCTGAGCCCTGGAGTGTGCTCTGGCACTACACCGGACTATTTGTCAACCGGAGAACTGTCAGGCTTCCCGTTCGTATATTTGCCGTGTCAGTGTGGGCGAGCTAAAAGGTGGAGAGGAGCATCACAGTGTCCAGGAAAGCCGACTAAACTCCCTACAGCTTATGATACAATAATAATAATTAAGGAAGCTTTTATTTTTAATTTATATTGTTTTCACTCTTCTGAATCTATGTCTTCAGTAAGTGGTTTACTGGATGTTCTATAATGCTAGCTTGCTTGCATTCTGGTCTGCTGAGTCTTATTCAATGATTGATTTTTCCATGCTTGCTGAGCATCAGTGCAAACTGATGAGTCTGTAAAGCCAGTAAAGCATTTTGTTCTTTGATTGACAGTCCAACACTGAGTTACCAGTAATGATTTGCTCCAATTAAAGGATAAGGCTGATATTCTGTTTTTCTTATTGCAAAGCATCCTACAAAAATCCTACAAAAATCAATGAGGAATTAATCTTTATAACAAGCACTGTCTGTGTATCCAAAGCCTAATATATCTTATCCCTTTGTTCCCTAGAGCTCCATTACAAAAAAACCTTTGTATGATCAACACTGTTGCACTGAGTGACATGTTCCTACATAACCGTGAACATACAGTGTAGTTTATTTTGAGTCTGCACCCTGCTGTAAATAGTCACTATTGAGCATCAGATGTGTCTGTGACTAAAAATAGTCCCCAACAAATGCACTATTTCCTTCAGTCTAGATAATCTTTATTAGAAACTACAGTGCTGTACTGCAGGAATTCACTGAGCCTTTTGAAAAATATGACTTTTTGACTCCTGGCCATTCTTGGACTACTTCTCAAAACAGGTACAGTATAGAACATTAATATTCATGATGTGCAGCACAAATTGAAAGATGGTGTGTTGCACTGTATGGTACTCTACACTACAAACGTGTTGTCTAAACAACAAAATTAAGTCCATGTGGACTGGGCACCTATATTATGACACAGGTGCCGATATGATGCAGTACGATTCCATTCCATTCTATTCTATTGTATTCTATATGATACAATGTAAGATGTGAATTGATGTGATATGACACAATGTGATTCTATTCTATTCTATTCTATTCTATTCTATATGATACGATACAATTCCGTTCTATTCTATACAATATAATATAATAAGATATGATACTATTCTATGGGATACAATAAGATACAATACGATATGATTCCATTCTATTCGATGCGATACAATTCTATTCTATATGATACAATAAGATACAATACAATTCCATTCTATTCTATTCGATATAATACAATAAAATATGATGTGATACGATACAATACTACACTATGCGACACTATACTATACTTAGTCATATCTTGTATTACTACAAACTATGCAATACACATAAGATATGGCCCTTCTGAAAATAAATTAGATCCAGATCATACATGACTAAACTCATATTTTAACAGCAGTAACTGTTTTAAGGTGGATTTTAAGGTGGTACATCCATAACCATAGAGTATACAGGAAAGCTGAAACAGCTCATTCTGATTGAACTGCCTTGCTACAGTAGATGCAGTAGGCATGTGTGTGGTTCGCTGGAAGGGTTAACATCAACTGCTCTGACAAATTCAATATTGCCTGGCCCAATTTTCTGTATGGATATTAAACCAAATGGATGAATTTTTCTTAATAGCTGCAGTAACTGAGGCAATTAAGTGTGGAGCTCTAAATGTAATACCCTCTTTCTTGGCATATCTAATTATACAAATACTCTCCATTTGCAGGGTCTAGGCCCATACATAGTTTTTCAGGCTCTGGTGAAAGTCACAGCATGACCACTTCCTCAAGGCATGTTTTTTTCAGTCAGCTCAGGACATTTTGAGGTTCTAATTTCAGTGTTAGTGAAATAAATTGCCAAGAATGTATGCTTTCTATTTTATCATCAGGACAAAACAGTTCTGTCCTTGCCCGAAGGGAAACAAGTCAAGGACAATCAGTGTCAGAAAAACTGATGCAACCCAAATAAAGCTCAGAAAAATAACTCCTACCTCAAAGTAAAATTAAGGGCAGGAGTCTTGTGTCTTTAAAAGCATTTCCAGAAATGTCAATCCACGATGGTGAGAGATTGCTCACTCAAACACCAATTCTTCCTTCTAAACCTGGTTTCAGATTTTTTTATTCATAATTGAGGGCACTGACTCTGAGCAATGGAACTGCTGACCTAGATGAATATCAGCAGTGTGAAATATGTGTTGTTTTTGTCCTACAAACAGCAGCCGAGTCTCCTCCAAATCATGAAAAAATGTGTGAAATCCAGGTACGACTCTGAGAAAACACTCAGAAGACTCACGACAGATGCAGGTTGAGGTATGAGGGATTTAATTTAAAATCCTAGCGACAGAAAGAGTAAGAGCTGTAATTAATTTGAATGTCAATTAATGTCACTGTTATTGGGTGTCTGACTGTTTGTTTCTCATATGAAAAGTCAGAAACATGATGATCACAGTTTCCTAACAGGTAAGCTGATGTTGTTACATTGTTTTTCTTTTCAAATGTAAAAAGAAATTAAACTGAATCAATTAATCACGTATAGTTACAGATAACATTTCTTACAATCGTCTATTTGATTAAAGAACTTATCTTTTCAGCTCTGAATACAAGAATAATAAAAACCACTTTGATGACTATCCAGAAGACAATGAGAAGATGTACATAATTTGTAGTGTGGTTTCATTTAAATATTTAAGGTTATAATGAACAACTACACTGTGTACTGCAGGCCTTTGATTTTAAAATCAAAGAACTTAAAGCTGCATTAAGTAACACGGCTAATTCGCCAGAAAACTATTGCTTATTTATGCATCCAGCAGACACTGTGCAAGATCAGAATAAATTAGGAGACCTGTTTACTTCAGGTTAAAATGAGCCAAATACTCCTTTTAGCTGTGTTTTGGTTGTGACAGGAATATGTAAATTTGCTACATGCTATGGCTGTTAAAGAGTCTAAATGCTATATGTTTAACTGCTAGTCACTAATGCCTGTGTGCTATTTGGTGCTGAGTGGTTAGACTCAACTAAAGCATTAAAGGAATTAAAGTTGCAGGTTGTAAAACCAAAAGCAATGGGATGGAAGAGTTTTATCGATGGCAGTTCTCTCTGTGTTCACTATGAGAGAGTCCTTCCACATTACACACCGTCATCTGATCTACTCTTCATATAAAACATTGGCTAATGCAGCTTTATGATGACAATAATCTGTGCATAGTGTAACAGCTCCTGTAATGTTACATCAGACCTCAGCTTTCTCAGCTGGAGGGAAAGCTGCACATGATACTGAAATCACCAGCGATTGAACCCGGATGAGAGAACCTCCAGAGCAACACAAGTGAATGTCAGAACGCCTTAAGTTGCACTGAAATAATGCAAGTGATGCTTTCCACTTCATCCTTGGGATATCTCCGGTTGCACAACAAGTAATCATGATACCCCTCCTCCTCCTCCCCACCTTACCGCTGCTGTGCCTGGACCATGTTTTCAGCACAGACGCATTATAGGAAATGTAAGCGTTTAACAGAATGTCACTCACAAGGTTATTGCTCCTCTCTCTCCTGTTTGCTCTGCATCTACATGGTGCTGACCAAGCTCCGAAACACAATCTACCACAGAAAACACACCGCCAGCTGCCATTTTCAAGCAGGCTCCCCTCCACCGCCAGGGAATAGCCAGGGAGATATCAAAGGATCTGCGGTGCAAATGAGCCGCTGGAATCTCCTTTTCTCTCCTAATGATTTCTTAAGCCATGCACCACATTATAAATCATCAGCTTTAGCAGTACAGTGGCTTAAATCTTATCATTAATAAAGTTAACCTCACTCATATCGGAGGAGTTGGCATATTCATCAACCACAGTAGCAGCCCCTTGACTCTAACTCTACATCACAGCTCAGGCTGAAAATAGATAAGCTTTTTTCAATTAGAAATGGATGCTCAATTAAGCAGTCGCTCTTTTGAAGCCTGTCTTTTTGTTGGATGGTAGCGTAATCTTTCTTTCTCTCTCTCAAGCGTTCAGGTCCAGAAAACGTTGTTCTTGAACAAATCAATAGCAATCAACACTATCAGTGCCATCTTTGATTTCCGTGGAAGCAGCGATGAAGATTCACAAGCAATTAAGCAGCGATGGATTTTTCACCGTGTGATGCAAATGCAGAGCGTGGAGCAGGTAGACGGCTACTGTAACCGAGGCTCGTGGGGGATGTAACGTTTGATGTGGTAATTTACCTGTACTGTGGAGGAGTGCTGCCTTCTGCCTCGCACGTGATGGTAGCCTGCTGGTCTGGGGAGTTGATCGGTAAAATGAGGTCACTTGGCTCTGTCCTCCATCTTGGCCCTTGAAATATGACATCCTCTATACAGGCTGGGGAGAGGGGGGAAAAGTCTGTCGTAGTACAAGCCAGAAAATTGTCTGTTTGACCTTAAGAGAAAACACTGGAAGAATTCAGTAAAATCATAGGCAGTGGGAGGAGGAATAGTTAATCTTGCTGAAATACAACCACTCTCTCACATTTATAGTTTTTTTTTATATACTATACTGTATGTGCAACTCCAATTCTCTGAGCAGTGTTTTTATTTACAACGACAAGCTACGAAATACTTTAGGACTATTCCCATGATGTGATGTGTACAGTATTTGTTTATCTCGCTGTGAGTAAAGTAAATCCCACTTATCTGTGACTTTAACTGCTAATGAAGACATATTTGGTATCTGTTTAACTGTATGCTCCTGCATTTTTCAGATGAGCCAGACACCTGAAATAATAAAGGTAAAAAAACAACAACACTGACATGTGCTGTGTGTGTATATACTCCTGTTTTGCATACAGCGCTTGTTTTTCATGGTGCTAGGATTATTCTCTCTCTCCCTTCATCATTATGATAAATCATTATATTGCTGCTAGCGTGCAAGAGGTGATTAATCCCCTGCTTCAATATATGTATGTATGTAAGAATGCAACTGTATAATATTACTGCAAACATGTCATATAATGCTTTGATTACTGTGTAAATATTAAGTGTCTCAGGAGTTTCGCAATAGTTTTATGCAATTTCACAGAGCTCACATATGGGTCCATGACAAATGAGGGTTGGCAAGATGAGCAATTTAAAAAATATTGTAAAAAATAGTTTTAAAAGCAGCATCAGGTTTGTTAAAATGTACATTTTGTATTTTTGTTGGATTTATGTCATTTGAAATGACATGTGCACCATGTTTTACCATTAGTAAGACTGAAAATGTCAAATGGTGTAACCACAAAAGAATGATATATATCAAATATTTCATCCACCTACAGTGTATTTAAATCTTATACAAATAATTACTTAATTTAAAAAAAAATGTAAATGGTTCTTGATCTCCATTATTCTCCAGATTAAATGTAATATTTAGAACAATAGTATTCCATTACCTTTATTTAATATAAAAAGTTATAATGTAAGATCATGCCAAACTAGTTGATATGCTGTTTTATTGAGAATTTAGCAAGTTTAATTACTTTTTTTTATGGTTACACCACTTAGACATTTTTTCCATAATCCTCTAATATATTCTCTCAAAATGGATTAAGAGCAGAAATTTGATGCTGGGTCCACAAAAAAATAATGTGTGCAAGTTATTCATATGTTCATTTTCAAATTTTAACCCCTTTACATTTGACAAAATGACATTGGACACAAAAAAAAATCATTGACCCGTGCCGCGTGATACAGCTAAACATATCAAGTTGCCAGAAACTGTATCAAAGTGATAGTTAATGAAAATTGAGGACTAAATTTGAGGGCTGAAGTCTATAATTAGTTGACTACTGAAGTAGAAAGTCATTTTTTACATGTTTCCTCAGTAATGAATGATTCTTTGTTAGGGACAGATCCAACAAATAAAGCAGTGTTATCTTTTTTTTTTTTTAGATCCTCTATGTCATACTCCACATGCACCGGTTAATTGGGGCCATAAGGATGCACTCATTTGCCAGCAGCTTAAAAGGAAAAGATGTGGAACACAATCTGGTGTAAATGAAAGCAGAGTCAGCAGACGGGCCAGAGTAGACCTAATTAATATCTACTGCTAACAGATTGCAGCATGTGGCTAACAGTTCCACACGTGGTTTTAACCAGTCATATTACGTCAAGCAATCAACACACTGTGGGATAAGATTGAGAAACCAAATATAGCGATGAATCACAGCAACTCTTGGTGGTTTATTCAGAAGTATGGAGATGTTACAATTAGCTTCAAACCAACTTACAGCTAAATTATTGTTAAATTTGGGTGAACTCTGACACTATCAGAAAAGATTATTGCAGAATTAATAAATGATCAAACAACCGGCCTCACCATCATGGCTCGGACATCAAATTAATTCACCACAGCCTTCATTTAATTCAACAGCCTCTCCCTAATGTGAATTTGAATAAAATGCCACGCAGGCTTACATCTAAGGTTGCCAGTGTATTTTGTAAGGCCGACACATTGTCCCGGGATACAGAGCCAGACAATATGACACTTCAGATGTCATAATGATTGTTATCAGCTGCAGTGATTTTCGAGGGGTTTTCAAGTGTACGATCACAACACTGAATAAGAACTAGCACCTATGGGTAGTAACAGTAGCCTTGCTTAAAATAAAATAAAAACACGTGCCATACGCTAGGAAGGTGAGACTGCTCGGATCTCGCTCCCTCGAGTGTCGGGTGTGAATTACCCATGAGCCAATTTGAATAACATTCATTGGGATTTACAATGTCATTTGAACAAGGGTTGACATTCTGCTGGAGTGTCTGTGTCTCTGCTGCTCGAATCCCAGGTGGCCACAAGGGCAGAGTGAGGCACGCCGGTTAGTAGATTGTGCTAAAATGCGGGGCTGGATTCATTGCATGGATCCCGATAATGATCTGGACAGGCCATAAACAGGAATGGGATTGGACTCCCAGTTGTCCCTGACAGTGTACTGTAAATGTACAGCAGGACACTGCTCTAGGGAGTGGTGAAGGACATCATACTGGAATGCTGTACATGTAATAACTGCAAGCTTAATCAGTGTAACCTTTTTTGGTTGGAGAAGAAGAGGTTTCAGAGGTTATTTACAACTGTTCTGATTCTGTCTCTTTCCTCGCTAATGGATAAAACTACATATTGCATAGAAACACTGCTTACTAACAATGAGATGTTATTTTTAATAAGAGACATGCACTTTGTCTGTGGCATTGTGGAGCAACATAGAAAAACAAGATCACTAATATCCTCCAGTAATGAATATGCATTGTAAAAATACCCATTTATTAGCAGAGACGTTGTCATGACATAAACCATGACAACAAGAGCTACGAGTCTCAAATATAATACGTGTTTAAATATCTTACCTGCAAGGCATCCAGTGATTGATAGCAGAACAATTTGTTTCCATGGTAACATCATCTTTAGTTGCCGAGGGCTAATAAGACTCTCATCCAATTGCTTGTGAATGGAATGCTCCCCCTTGAATACAAGAATTTTAATCTGAGGGGAAAGTAATTATGGATGTGATTAAAATATGACATTTTGATCCAAATACGACAAGCATTCAACAGCAAAAAACACGATTATAGCACTGCTAAGTTACATAATTGGTTCTTATTATTTGGGAGTTACGTGAAGTGAATGTTGAGGAAGTGAGAAGAGGAATGGCAGAAAACAGCTGACAAAAACCTGAGGATACAACCAGGTGGCACAGAAGAAGAAGCAGCAGCTGCTAAATGGGTATGTTTTCTTCTAGCGTGCGTGTGTTTCTCATCCCGCCTAACAAGCTCAATTCTGCCGCTTTAATAAAAAAAGGAGTGAGGAAGGAAATGATTGACCTCAAAAGATACTTCTCTCTCCCTATTTGACTATTAATAGGAACTGGCAGACTGTGTATTACAGCACTCCACATACTTCAACAAAGGGTTTTTGGTGGTTGATTGAATGTAAGTAAAATGACTGTTTTCATTTTGGTACACATGCATCATATTCCTTTAGATCAACAGCACACATGAGACGGTCACATAATGAAACAATAAATATGGTAAACGCCATTTTCATCTATTGGCGTCAGCAATATAAATGAAAAATACTATTGTCTATCCATTTAAAGAGGCAATCCACCAATTTGACACATGCGGCTCAGTTATAACAGTTTGGACCCATGCCATATTTTAGTTTGGGTACTTTACACAACAATATTACATAAAATAGCACACATACTATACTATAAGTCAAAGCAATCTATTATCATGGGTTTCCATGGGTATCCATGGGTGTCCATGGGTTCTGGGTAAAGGTAACCCCTATGCTGACCCAAAATGTGTAAATTCTGGTGATTCTTTACTTTAAATCTCTTCATTTGGCTAATTGTATTGTCCAACATTTTTGTCCGACATAGAGTACAAATTAGGTATAATCCAAGCAACACTGGATCAAGGTGAGGCCTTTGAGAATAACCCTCCTCATGTCTTCCTGTCAATTGTGCAACTTTTGTCCTCCTGGGTCAAAATTTGTATAAATAAGGTCTAAATTATCACCCAATACTGTCTTAGACCTTTTCAGCCAACTTCAGATTTATTACCACAAGATCTACACATATTTTTGGAAATTATGGTCAATAGGCCTCATTTAAATGAAACCTCTTATATACCTCTTTTTTGACTTAACACATGTTGTCCTCCCAGGCCAAAACTGACCCATGGACAACAGTAGGGATAAGTAACACAACATTTAGTAACACATGAATGTATAGCAAATTACCTTTTCTTTAGAGAAAGAAGGAGCTGTATAGAGAAAGATACAGAGAAAAAGAGAGAAGGCATATTAGGAGTGAAGGTAATCTGAGAAGAGGTAGGTCTTCAAGCAATTTCTGAAGACAAAAACAGATTCTGCTGACAGAATTGAGTTAGATTACTCATTGCACAAGCAAGGGAGCACACAGGAGAAGAGATTGGATTGAGATTTCCCTCCTCGTAGAGAAGATAAGACTACTAATCGTTCATTTGCAGATGGTAGTGAATGAGAAGGCTCATGACCCTGTCTGAGGGAGTTCAGGTAGGTGGATGTCGTGTCAGTGAACGAGTCTGTGGGTGAGCGTTAGTGACTTCAACATGATGCAAGTAAGACAGTGGAGACTTATGAAAAGAGGAGATATTTTAAGCATGTAGGTTCACAGATGGAGCAGGTTTCACACACAGCTTCACTGTCAGGACAGGACTTGTGGGCGTGAGCAATCTAGCTGTTGGTCATTAAATGTGAAATCAAATAAATATATATATATAATAATCTTAATTAAAACCTTCAAGTTCAAACTTAACTCAAACTCTAAAAGTAATTAATGTTTTACATACATTGCTATTGTTCAAATTGCTAAGAAGAAACTAGAGAGCTGTGTCCAATGGATAATATTGATGCTGAACCATCTGAGAAGGAGCATGAGGTAGCATTGTAACATCTAAATCAAACAGAGACATCATGAAATTAGGGTGCTTGCTGACTTTGTTAAGTGCGCCTGCCTTAGAGTATGATTAGCTTGTCACTCCGGTGAAGCAGCAGAGAAACCACAAATGAATGGAACATCAGTGGAGTTACATGAGTTGCATTCACATGTTTACATAAGGCTATAGTAGCTTTGGAGTTGTTGGCAGTTGTTGACAGGCACAGAGTTGCTGAATGAACTAGGCTTTAGAAAGAAATGTATCACTACATGACTTCTAAATATAATGTAACAAGTTGTCAAAGAATTTAAAAAGTGTGAACGAGGTCATTAAATTATAATTTTTGAATAAATTCCCCAACCAAGATCTATTGATTATGGAGTCTGACTCATACAAAGGTCTCAAAGTCAGAATAACTCAGCCTCTGCTGCATCTATTTGAAGCATTATTTATTTCTGCTCATGTCTGATGTGACTTCTCCAACTTTGTGGAAGCGTGATACTCAAATTTCTGGGCCACTCCTTTAAGTATTCTGCCATTGTTGGCAATGTTGCAAATCAAAGAACTGGGCTGTTTGCAATCGGTGTAATGAAGTGGAGCGTTTTGAGATAATGGATTCTTTCAGATAACCCATCCAACCGGTAATCAATGACCCAAATAGCCTTTAAAACTTCTCTCATATGGAGGTAGAACCGAAAGCTTTAAGACTGTAATTGTAGTGGCACAGGAGGGGCTTTGCTCAAGCTCTGACCTACATCACAGTAAGTGGAAACTGATACGCCTCTCAGGATTAAGAATTCAACCCAACCCCTCATCCTTACAACACACTACCCCTGTTGTGCAGATTAACCCAGGGCTATCTTTGGAATACTTGAAACAGACCTAAATACCACCACTTACTTGTTTCACCAACTTGTAACTGTAGGATTGTGGCTGTGGTCTGACATGAAAAGCATGGATACATAATCTTATGGGGGAGAATAAGAGGCAGCATCATTGGTACTGAGCAGCCACACAGTAGAGAGTCTACATGGGGGGGATAAATCATCCCATTTGCCTGATCATAACTTAATGGCCAGTGTTGGCTTAGCTCAACTGTCCCGATGCCAGTAATTGTTCTTCATCTGGTGTAATTGCAGGCACAGCGAGATTCAGAGTGGATTTCCTGGTGTCTTTCAAAATTTAGGGGGCGTTTTGCCACTCTAAAAACCCATCACATTGGATTACACGGTTTGAGATTCTACTGGAGGGAAAGAAGAAGAAAAAAAAATGTGTGCTGCATTTTTCAGTTTGAGTGCAGTATTAACTACCATCCGCTTTCTGGAGGATCCAACCTCGTCATCCCGAGCCATCAGTCCGAGAAGCTTCCAAGATCCTGAGAGGAAAATCTCCTCAGAAAGACTCTCTGCAAGTTGGATGTTACACAGCTCATGCTAGTGTCTCTACTGATATAAGGGATGCTTTCCTTTGAGCACAGCTTTATTCTGCAGTCTGTAAAAACCTGCACTGACATTTTCATTTTTTGAACATTTTTTTCTTCACATAATTGATTTGTTGCTTAATTAATGCTTCATTAAAATGGTCTGATATATACCAGTTTTCCAGTTATTGTTTAAAAAGGGTGTGCCTCAGCTGAATCGCAGTTTTAAGTTATAATTCAAGGGAACACAATGAAGAGTTGTCTTAAAGGGGGGTGGCACTTTTGACCTTCAAAACCTGCATCGGTGTCAGATCCTGCAGTACTGTTCATTAGCTGAAGCTTGGGTAAATCCAAAAAAGAAACACGCACTGGACACTGATAAAAGTAAAAGTAACTCCTTTTGAGCTTTGTGGCGATAAAAGGTGAGGTGGCATTTTCTTTCTTGGCTCTCTCAACTGAAATGATGAACAAAAGATTGCTCTGCCAAATGTAATGAGGCATCACACTTTCACCTCCACAGAAGCTAAACCTAATGGAAGTCATTGGCTAAATGTATTCCGGAGTAAATGAGATGACTTCTTGGTTAGTGGGGCTGTTGTTTGGCACATAATTGATAGGAGAGGTGGTTAAAGGCATCCATTTCCCCCCAGAGGGCAGCATAATTGCGAAAGAATCTAATAAGGGATGGAGGAAAGGGGAGAGAGTTTGTATCATAGGGGTGTGCACACTCAAAGTCTGTATTCAGATCACATGCAGCACACAAGCAACACTGAGCTGAAGGAACCAGATATATCAGATATTGCAAAAAAGCTCAGTCTCCTTTCAAATTGAAGACCGGTGGCATAATGCATTGACTATGATGCATCCATTCCCACTGTGATATTGTCTTTATGACAATGTGCTGCCATCTCCATCAAATCACTCAGCATGAGAACCTGGGAGACAAGGATCTGCCACCAGGGACGGACTCAATCTGAACAAACAGCTGCTCTGTGGTTTCGCCAATGAATGAAGAATTCACAATCAAGCGTATACTGATGCCTTCTAATTTACTCTAAGTGACTGAAGGCCTGCGCGAGTCTATTTTACAAGAGCCAGGGAAGATGGGAAAATAAATAAAGAAATAAGTGGAGTGATTAACAAATAAAGGCAGAGCTTAATGTCTGTATTTCACGGCTTAGGCTGCAGCAAAATAGTTGATGAAAAGAAGAGCAAAGGAGTAATTGTTCCGTATTGATCGTGCCATAACTATGCATTATCTTAGGTGAGTGAATAATGCTTCCCATGGCAAATTATGCATTAAGGTTTCAAATATAAAGCCATTTCATTCATTTACACCCACCCTCCTTCCCCTCGTCTTTCTCCTCCTAAACCCCCCCCCCCCCCTCCCTACAACACTACCACCACCAACTCAATCACAACAGATGTTACATTAACATTCATGAAAGAACTGGTTGAATGAATATTCTCTCTCTTGTGATGTTTCTTCTATTTCATTTCAAGGAGCCACTAGCCACAGCCAAGCTAAAAAAAAAATAAATTAAAAAAAAGTAGCCACTTCACACTTGTGTCTGACATGTCATACTGCATATATGAATAAGACAGCATGATTAGGACTGTGACTATAGTAAAGTATGAATGTTTAATATAGGAGGCGGCTCCATGGATAGAAATATTCTTTTGAGATGTGCCACTCCAGTGAAAGAGCAGGGACATTAAAGCACTTCACACTCAACATGTTGTTTTCACACATAAGACATAAAATATAGCCATACCCCATTCATTTCAAACTCCTCTTTTCACCAGCTTAAAAAAATAAAATAAATATCTGTCCACCACGGTACAACTAAACATCTGGCTGGGTCACTCTTCAGACCTCATACAGCTGTGTATTTTCATGCGAAAAATCACTGAATCCCTGGAAGACAGCAGGACGCCCCAAGTGACTCCCTCCGATGTTAAACACGGCTGCATCCCTCAGCTGCTGCCTAACGCAGGGGCAGGGAGTAAGTGCACTTAAAAGAGAGGGGAAGCAGCGATCCATTTCTCAACCCCATCATCAAGCCAGGCACAGCCCCAGTCCCTTATCCTAGATACAGCCGCAAACACATGACTGGAGGTCAAGGATGAGGAGCAGGAGACACTCACACACACACACACACACACACACACACACACACACACACACACACACAGGCTCTTTACTTTTTTTCTCTTTCTTTTATGTATGTATGTGTGTGTGTGTGTGTGTGTGTGTGTGTGTGTGTGTGCGTGCGTGCGCCTGCTATTCAATCAATTTCACAGCCTTTCCGGAAAGAAACTGGCTGTACAATGTAATTGCCACTCGGCTTCAATCAAAAGGGTTTTCAAAGCAAATGGTGCTACAAACTCATCCCTGCACTGCCATGCTGAATGTTGCTGCATTATAGAATAATTTGCTGCATGGCATCAAAGACACATTTCACCTCTCATTTGGCTACTGCTTGTTATTCCCCAAATATGTGCAAAGGATCTATAAATAAACATGAATAGAAGGGGGGAACGATTACAATCCCCGCTGAATAGTAGGATACTTTGAAGATGCAGCATTGCTGAGCGTTTTTCCTCTCGCTGCTGGGTCTGTCCCTTTTGCAGTCTGGGTGGGAAAATAAAAAATTAAAAGAATAGTTGTGTGCAGACCACTGGTGGCCAAATATTTGGTTTTCCAGAGCAATGTGAGCAGATCTCAGCTGTTAAGATAATGTTTTTTAATAACGCTCCTCTGTAGGCTGCAACTATCATAATCCTGGGAGGATTTTTGGAAAGATGCTAGACAAATATCAGAACAGTATGATATTAAATGGCTTACAATTACAATTCAGTAACATTAAACCAGTTTTTAAATAATCCACATGAACTATTCTACTCTGCAGAGATAGAAAAAAAATGCCTTTAACAACTTGGGAGAGCTTTTTCTCCAGGCGTGCAGTCCTGATGGTGCTTCTCTGTGTGACTGAGCAGAGCAGCACCATATGGACTTTGTCCTAGATGAGGGAAATTAGCCCCATCAGTAGAAATCCCAGTAGGACCCTCCAAACCATTTCTGAGGCTCGAGTGGAAACGCAATCATCAGCATCGTGCATGTGTGACCACTATCAGCATGCACACACTGTCTCACTACCCCCTTCCTCCGATTATAGAGAATGAGATAAAGACATCTCACCGGGGGCTTATAGCTTTAGAGGTTATACTATGTTGCTCCATGAGTCGTATTAAGTTGTATGAATCTGCAAAAGCAAAGGCGGCAAACTCAGCAGCAATCCAGTTTATTTGGGTATTAAAAAAAGAAAAGCAGAGGAAGCATGCTGGATGATGGATGGATACTTGATGGACGTGATGGATACTTACTTGTCCTAGGATGCAGTTTTTTTCCTCTTCATTAAACTGCTTTGATTGTAATTCCACTACCGGTTCCGATGTGTTATTTCGGGCTCTAATGAGCGGAGAACATTCTTCACAGCAACTCTTGTCCTCTCACAAGCCAAAAAGAAGAGGTTGTTCTGTGCTCCAGTAGTGTGTTTGCGCTCTGCACTTAATTGTGCTCCGTTTCTATATAAGTGCGTCTCTCGATCTTTTGAGGATGTGACTAACAAGGAGTATAGCCTCTGCCTCGGTAAATTCCAACAATCGGTGATTTTTTTGCAGGATGAGGATGATGGGGTGGCTGTACACCGGAGGATGTTCCTCGACCTCCTCGTATTACACTCCACGAGATGCTGCCAAGAAGCAGAGAGAGGGGGATAGAGAGAGAGAGAGAGAGAGAGAGAGAGAGGGAGAGAGGACAGCGGTGCCTCTGAGCGGAGATTCACATTGTGCGCATCCCCGGGCTCTGCTCTCTTTGTGCGCAGGAAGAAGCGCCCACTGGTGACGCGTGAAAACACCCATCGCAGCGCAGCGCACGCACACACACACACACACACACACACACACACACACACACAGTAATGCGCCACCAGCCTATGGGCACCTGCCATTCCTCAGCTTTAAGTGAGTGCACGTTTGATCTTTGGATGTTTAGCATCATGGAGAGAAAGGATAAAGTGGAAATGTGCTGAAATATTTTGGATCAATCAATAAAAGAAAGCAAGAAAGACTCAAGGGGACACTCTGAAAATGAACTAATTTATCATAATTACCAGCAGCCTGATTTCTGAGATTCAGTCAGTGAAAACGTTGTTTTTGTTGTTGTTGTTGTTTTTTTAGTGTTTTTTTTATGGAAATTGATGCAGGAATTTTGCAGCAAGCACGCAGTAGGAGAGGATGGATGGGAAAGTGATACGCAATTAATATAAAACATCACCAAAGATGCTTTCACGAGGTTAACACTTAAAATCAAATAATCGATAATCATCTTAATCCAATTGAGTTCACGTGCGGTGTTTCTCACGCGGAGCCTTTTCTGAGGGGTGTGAATGGGACCTCTTTACCCAGAAGTATACAGTGGCACGTGGACAGGTGCTTCAGTGCCTGCAGGTTTATAAATACAGCGTCACCTGATTTCAATTTAATTGTTTTCATGATGCAAGCATCTGAAATCATTTGTGTTTTTGTGACTATTTCCACAGCTCTTTTCAAGGTCTTAAATGTTCTGCTGGCGTTGGTGCATGATTTCCTCAACACAGAACATATATAATATATACAAGCACAGTCCAGTACTATATATAAGAGTTATGTTAGTGTCTTGGTAGTACCAGTGACATGGAGACACACATAGAAAACTGTACTGTATATGAGTGTTATACCATTATAATGTCCAACAGTAAACAAGCACTTCAAGCTGCTGGTATTAACATTCAGAGACAGACTAATCATTGCTGTAGATCATATACTGCAACCTACATGTTTCTAAAGGAAAACACATATTTTACACAGTAATGGAATAGAAACACAAAAGCTATTCTAAAAAACATTCCTTTTAACAAAAACTGATCTTTCTTTTAGTTTCACTGAATGAGCTCTGGATTACGACACCAAGGACAGCGTAAAACAAAGCGCCTTCAATTTTCTATCTAATATGACAGGATCTGAGTTTCACATAATTCTTGGTTTAACAACTTAGTTTTGCCTTAACCACATGTTCTAAAAATGTACATGTGATTTATTGCTCCTATACAAACAGCTCCAAACATACTTATTTACACCTAAAAATGTATCTCGCGGCTTTACTTTGAACATGTTCTCATCCTTTGTGAGCTTTAAATTTTCACACATCAGCAGCATACAGTCCACCACAGATCTTAAAGGGTCATACCAGCTGATTCAGAGCAATATGTTGCCGCTTATTATACCTGCTATGTTGGAATGTATCTAGAAATGTGTATCAGGGTATTGCTAAGTGATCTCCATTAACATCAAGGTCTCAAGAATTATATATTATACACATTTCTCATTATATCCATCATGTTTATTTGTGAGATATATGCAGAAGGAAGTGATCCAAGACCTTTCACCATCAATACTGAAAAGCATTCAATACCGACTACCAATATAATTCATCATCGTACTGAATAATTGATTGAGGGGCCACGATTTTGGGGTCAACTGACAAAAGATTTTCTCCCACCGGAGAGATTCGACAGGAGTACACACAATTAAATTACCTGCTGTATCTTTGATTTCTGATATTTAAGATGTGGAAATTCTATAGCCTTGACTCGAGGTTGATATGGGTGCAGTGAAGGAAGAGTGTTTATCCAAACTTCCTGAGTACTAGCTGAATCAAACATGTGCAATTCATTATGATTAAATCTCAATAAAAAACTTGAGCTTCCTCTTTGGCTTTATCATCCATTTTATCCACGGCAATCTAAAAAAGGACGGCACTACAGTTTGCAATTATTATATTGTCCCATTAAAAAAAGAGTATGTATAATTTTTTTTTCTTCTTAAAAGTGGATTATTTCATTTTCAAAACTCTTCATAAGCCCTGCCAGCGATTCTCTTTCAAGTTCAGGGGAGCCTTGAAAGAAGAAGCACAGTAGACATAAAAATAAATAAAAAATAAGCACCAGGAAGAGGAAGAGAGGCAGACATTCAGCCTCATGTTTCACCAACTGTCACTCATCACACTAAATAAATCTCCCTATCACTGCATAGATAATTGCTGTTAGTTTTATCTGGCGCAATCCTTTTGATTGACTTAAATATTAAAATGATGAAGATATGAATATTTAATGTTTCTGGGCACAGGAGAAGCCCACAGGGGTTTTTCTGAGAGACTGATGGAAAATATAGAGGAGGTGAAATGCCATTAATTAAGGTCATTTGGTATCTTATTGGTTGTGGAGTGGTTGGTAGGAGAAGGGGGGTGGGTAGGGGTTTTGGGGGGGGGGGGCGGTATTTGGAAAGATGACAGTTGAAGGTCAGCAGAGTTATGGCGCCACTGCCAATAATCATCATGCATACATAGATAACTAAGGTGGGGAGCTTATGTTGCAGAGAGTCTCGGAGGAATGACAAACTTCTAGAACTCCTTTATTATTAAATCTGAATCTTAATAAGAAAATACTTTGCCACAAAGCCCAAATGCCCCCAATGCCCAAAGAATATGTGAACATTTAGTCTCTAAACCTTTTTCGTGTCAAATTTCACCATTTGAAAATGACAGAAAACAAGAATCCTTACAAGGTCTCCCCAAAAATGTGCCCTCCAAATTAAATGCCAGACTACATCCTTGGTCCCCTGCACTCCAGAATGACTCATGCAAGCTTTTTTTCTGATCTGAACACCCTATTGACAGCAGCAGGGCCACTTCATTTGTCTATGCCTATTAGAAATTCTTCAATCTGCTACAGTCCACTGTGAAAGAGGAAAAAATGTTTTAGGATGTGTGGCCCATGTATTGGTAGGGTTTAGGCACAAAAAGCATGACCATGATTTTGGTTAAAGTGACTGATTCCTTAAGGATTGAGAAATCTTTGTCATCGTGGTTACCGTAGTAACCATGTGGTTAAAGTTATGGGATGATCGTGGTCAGGGTCAACTGTGAAAAAGCATTTGGTGTTGGTCATCCAGCAGTTTTTATAAAAGGATAAAAACAGCCAACAAAAACTTATCTGTGTATGTTCATGGATAGAAGCCAGGGTTAGTTTTCCATATCCTTGTTGGAGCTTGACAGTGACTTAATAGAGTTAAAAAAATATGTAGCTAATGCTCTGACGCCACAGCAGTCCAGCTGTTGACAGTAATGCATCTATAAGCTGAGAATCAATAGACATGAAGAAGCTGTCATGCTGCATTTAACATGAATATCATTACTCACATCCAAACACTACACAATAAGAGCATCCACAGTTTCACCTAATACCCACTGATATCTTGATGAGGCTGTTAATAATGACATAAATATTATCAATGTAATTATTAAACATAATATACTTGACAATTATTTAGTATTTATGTGCAGCAGAGCCTCATTATTCTATAACTTAATTCCTTCATCAGCTCTTTAGCACATGTTTTTTACATCAAGTGTCATGCTGTATGGTTGAATTTTCTATTGAACTCATATAACTGACAGGATCTTGTTACATACTGTAATTTCTGGCTTCAAAACATAGCAGGAAGATTCCCCCAGCACCGTTCAACACACATAAATCATTTTGATTCACATAATTTTCAGTGTAATACTAACAGTGTTGCCTTAACTACGTGTTCTAAAAATGTACATGTGGTTTATTGCAACTTTTTTTTTCTCTCTGTGCAGAAATCTTTGACACCATATGGATTTTTAGTGAGCCATGTTTGTATGTTTGTGAGTGACGGGATGGCCTCATTAACCGAGAGTGTCCCAGGCTGCTCTCATAAACCTCTTGGGTACTGTTGACAGCAAGCAGCAACATGCCAGCACCCACTGACAAATACCACTTGTGGGAATGGAGACAGAGCCAGTGAATTAGCTGTGGGCAATACCCAAACTCCATTTTTTACCTTAAACATGAATCAATATTGTATTATACTAGAATCCTTTGGGTTATATTTGATACTTGATAGTAAAAATCTACATTTAATGAGGATGAGGAAAGAGCAGAGGTTGCATAGTGTCTTTTTTATGATTTGTAATATAACAGATGCTTATGTTTGATAAACAAAGAGACAGGGATTAGTGGAAAGAGTGAGTCACACTGACTTGATTGACACGCTCCGATTTGTGTCAGTTAGGACTCTGAGAGGAGGGTGGGGCGTGGGGGTGGGGGGGGATTTTGATGCAAATTTCATCAATCTGGTTCCTCTGCAGCGCATTTCCAATAGCAGCTCTGTCTCTTCCTAAGTGCTGTACAAACTATTGGGTTGATAAGGGCTGTTGCACCAAATTGGGGAATTCTTTGAGAAGCCATATGCTGGCATAAACATATGCAAATCAGCTGAAAATTGGCTGAGGTCAAAAGGCTCGGAAGCATCCAGCTTGCTGCTCTTAAGTATGAATCTGAATCCCATGCTGCTCTGTAACTGATTGACTGACATTCTTCTGCACATGGAAAGAAGATGCAATATGTATAATTATTAAAGGATCATGCTGCTGCTCCACACTTTCTCCTCTCCTCTTCATACTGAGTCGAATTTGCTCTTATGAAAGGAAACTGTACGAGGAGAGAAGTTTAGAGGAAAAGAAAACAAAGTGGAAAGTGATCAGAAAGACCAAATTCACCTGAAGCTGTACAGTGATTCCCAGTGAGAGTTTTTTTAAGCTCCAGGCTTGGCAGCATACAGTACTGCTCTCATTGTTGTTACTGCCAGTTCTCTAAAGTTGGGGGTATAACAACATCCACTGGCGAGAATAACACTTTGTTTTATTGGTGCACTTTAGGTTTGTGCTGCAAAGAGGAAAAAAAAGGAAAAAAAAACAACGAGAGATGTGGGTAGCGCCTCACGGTGAACTTGTCAGAGGTGGAACAAGTGGAGAAAAAAAGTAGATTAAAAAAAGAAAGGAAATACAAAGAAAAATAAACCAGTATTGTTACACACTCTATGATGGGTCCAAAACAATGCAAAGGATGGAGGAAAATCCAAATACTGAGTAGAAAACAGTTGGCTGAAGTACTTTTCTTTAACAATACATTTGCTGGTCTGACTATTTGTTTATAGTGTTTCAGATAGAGAAAACTGTCAGATAATTAATAAAAAAATTGAAAGCAGAGCTGTTGTATTGGATTGTATTGGATTGAATTAGATTGTACAGGCGTACCTAATAACGCGGCTGATGACTGTACAGTAGATTCACATAATGTTGAACTGTTACATAGATGTAGAAACGTAGTGTGAGCAGTGACAGGATACTGTATTTGTGGGTTTTGTGAATACAAAAATCAAAAGGAATATGAAAATATGGGCTCTTTATCTCTGCAACGTGACAAGCTTGGGTTTTAACATGAAAAGCATGAGTTTGACAGCTGTAAAGCAACAAAACATATGGACACTGCACTCAAAAAAAAACTACTACTTTAAATTTCTATGTTGGTTTTGATGTCACAACATCTGTTAACACATCTGTAACATGCTACCATATCAGCAATCTATTATGAGAACAAAGCGCAGCTTAATCTGACAGCCAGTCAACATTTCTTAGAAGTGTTTTTGACGTCCGTCAGTCACACATCTCATGGAACAGATATTGTATGAAATATATCAATCCACACTTACTCTGAGACAGACATGTGGGACACATGTCACTCCAGGACCCCTGCATTTGTCAAGTCCTAGTTTATTTTCTCGTTTGGTAATCTCCACAGACAACTGTTTAAATCACACAAATCTCCTACTGGTTATATGTTCTGAATCTATTAACGGTATCTATATTGACTGATAAAGGCTCCCAATCTGGCTATGTGCTTGCCTGTTTCACAGTAGACAGATTCCCCTCGCTTGCTGCAGTGGGCGGGGAAATAAAACCTATGAATCAATAAATACAACCTCTGCTGATTTCTTCCTGTGGAGCCTATATAAAAATCAGTCAGCCTTGTGAAGGCGGTCCGGCCCTCAGCTGTCTTCTCGGTTCCTCAGGAGCTGCTGCTGACAGACAGCTGTGGGCAGAGACGGCTGAACGCAGGTCAGAGTTGGTGTTGATTGAATGGACAGAATGCTTCAATTGCGCTTAAATGCTGCTCACGTCTGGCTTTTGATGTGGACTCCTAGGAAGAACACCTGCACCTAACAAAGTGCCTCTGAGGCTGATAAAAGTCAGGTCTGCCCACTGTTCACACAGTAAAGCTGAGCGCGACAAGCTGAGTCTGAAATGTTCTAATATGAACTGTCTACAAAGAAAAACTCTTTGATACAGCGACACACCTGGAGCCACATGCATAAACGATACATTCACACAAAAATGATGCATGCACCATTTCAATAGAACATACAGTGAGAATGTGCACACTTCTCGCATTCTGTAAATCATGTGTAGACACAGTTTCCTAGAGCCAAATGTGACACATTGAAGTGAAAGTGAAAAATAAATTAACACTAAATTTAACAAAAAAAGAATAGCCAACTTCATAGAACTTGCATACACATGTTTAGCCTCTGTAAACTTGTACAATTCACAAACTTTATTTTAAATAATTGTGCTTGTGTGCTAAATTTAATCAGATCTCGTCTTATTTAGCTTACTTATGCATTGTTTTATCCTATATCCTTATCCATCATAATGAAGTATTCAGTAAACTGTTTCGATACTATTTTAATGACCTAATCATTTCTCAGCTTGCTGATAATTAAGACATTACTGCAGACGATGCAGACACTATTGGTGTTATAAATAGAAGCAGCGTGCGTGGCAAAGGGTGGTGGCTCTGGCGTCGTTGGAGTACCTTGCCAACGTGGCTATAAGACAGGAACGAGTATTCAGAGATCGTTCTGATTTTCTGGATAATGATGATGATGATTGGCTCAAGTGTCATGTTAGGCTTCCAAGGGCTGTTCTTCTCAGGCTGTGTGAGGAACTGGATCCAGCTTTAGAGTTCCAAACCCAAAGAAAGCATTCAATTCCTGTCAGTCTCCGGGTTTTTCACAACACTTGGATATACAGAGACATATCAGAAGGAGCTTGCGGACAGGTTTGGGATTTCTCATTGAACATTAAGCTGTGTTATGCTCACAGTGGAAGATTAGACATTATTAATCTAAATCAGATATACATCACATTCCAGTAAGACACGAGTGGGCAGGGCATCATTAAAATAGAATTTGTTTTCCAATTTTCTAAATATGATATGGGCACCTTCGGGAGGATCAGTATGTATTTGTGAACAGAAAACACTTTCATTATGTCAATGTCCAGATATTTTGTGATGCGCAAATAGTGCTTACAAAAGCCCTCCCATGACTCATTTATATTTACTTAAAGCAGTGTTGGGAGACTACTGCAAGCTGTTGGAGTAACGCATGGGCAGCTTCTTGGTAAGATTTGTTCCAGTGAAACTACAAGCTTAACATTGAGCTTTCATAGTCTACTATTCAAAATCTGTTGTGCTTCTCATTTATAGGGGATAACGGTTAATGCCAAGCTTCATAATGTAATGCGTTGACCATAGGTCAGTAGTTTCAAGTTGTGTGTGTGTTTTCTTACCAGTTATTTTAAACTGCTACATATGTCAGACATAACAATCCTGAACTCCATCAACTCCATTACAACATTGTCGATTGCATTCATAATCTCTCTCTGTGACTCCAACATCATCTGGAAGAATATGCACGCAAGACCGACTTGTAGGGTTAGGTGATGGCACAGATTGCACACAAGCAGTGAAAGTAGCCTGCCCATGTGCACTGGTAATGCAGTCGCTCCACCCGCAACCTCCTGTGTCCATGGGGAACCACTGTGATCATTACTGATGGGTTTCGAGAACTGGTACTGGTTCCTGACTGGACAGTACTGAAAAATTGATAAGCTCCCACGATCAAAATGTATGTAACGTTAATTCATTCTAACATAGTTTCAAATTCCTAACAATCACCTACCCAGCCAGCATGTCCATGTGGGCTCCATAAAGGTTCAATTTAGGCTGCAATAAGGGTCCCATGTGGGTTTGTCTACAGCTTCCATGGTGGCCCCACATGTTTGACCATATGGGCTTCGAGTGGGTTCTGACTGGGTTTTAGGTGGGACCCACGTGAGTTACATGTGTGGGGCCTATGTTTCTGAAACAATATGGGGCCCATGCCCGCTTAGCCCACTTACATTCCTTATGGCAGGGGTGTCCAAACTATTCCACAAAGGGCCATGTGGCTGCAGGTTTTCATTCCAACCAAGCAGGAGCACACCAGACTTGATTCATTTAATCAGCTAATCTCAGTCTTCAGACAGCTGATTTGTCAAATGGTGTGCTCTTGATCGGTTGGAACTAAAACCTTCAGCCACATGGCCCTTTGTGGAATAGTTTGGACATGCCTGCCTTATGGGACTCATACAGTCAGCCCATGTGGGCTTCACATGTAGGACCCATGTTACTGAAACCATGTGGGACCTGCAACATTTCTCCAGTTCAAGCTCATGCCCACTCAGTAACCACGTAGCCTACATTTAACCCACGTGGGGCCCACATGGACATGCTAGCTGGGTAAATATCAAGGCCAGGTGATAACATTTGACGTTGTTTACAGTCTGTGCTCTTCAGTCATGGCTAACAGGGCAAACCGTTAATGTAGACTCACTTCACTGAATTTAATAAAAATGCAACCTGATGAAACAATTAAAAATTCAACATTCTATAAATCTAAGACAAAGCAGTGTGTTTGACTGTTTGAACAAAGCAGCTGCCTCACTGTCATCCAGAGTTCAGCCTTCCGGCCTTGATGCTGATGGGATTTGGCAAACTAAAAATGCGACTGTCTCTCATGACTCATCAAGTCATTCGTTAGCATTAAAAATAAGTCTGTTGTTATTTACTGAAGACACAGTAAGCATCAGTTTTGAGCACTTCCAATTCATGTTCTTAAATTATCCCATAGACAACGTCAGTCAAGCAGCAGCCACAACTTTCATTATTGAAGGACACAATTCCAACTTATTTCTGCAAGACAGTAACAGTATAATAAATATTCAATCTTCTCACATCTTTTTTCATGTTGTGTTTATTTTATGCACCAAATTAGGTTTAGGGTTAGGGTTAGAGAGTAGTATCAATAAGAGTATCAATAAGTATTGGTATAAGCAGTATCAATTCAGTATCAATAACATCCTAAAGATGCCCATCCTTAGTGGACATTGCCTGAATTTGTGGAACATTGTGTTTATTAAACTATTCTGTTGAGCTTGATGTAACCATCTTAATAAAACAACCAACACACCATGTTCCATGTGTGTCTTCTTCGTGGTCATCAACGATGCCACACAAAGCTGACTGGCCCAAAATAGAAGCGCTGCGTTGATCCATACTAGATAAAGCAGAGGTTGCTGGCCCTCCTCTTTTTGTCCTCATGCTTTCTTTGTGTAGACTGATGCACTTTTTGGCCCTTTTTTAACATCCTCTGCCAATGTCCTTTGCTCAGAACTTGCATGGAACTTACTTTTTGCAATTCTGCAATTTTGTTCCTGTTTGCAATCCCAAAAGTGAGATCAATGACTGAGATTTATAAAACAGTACCATGCATACACACAGCTTCAAAATAACAAAAAAAGAATACGTTTGCATATTTCTGTCTTTGTGCGTACACACAGTTTTAGTCCTGAATCTACACTGCATGTGTCCTCTGGTGTTTCCTCTTTGCTTCACTGCTCTGCATGCTTTTCTGTCTTGGTTTAAGCTATATTAGAAAATGTATTTGCTTTCATTGCATGGCAGTATACTTCTGGAAGTCTAAGTTGTAATATAAATCATTTTCAAACTGAGTATGAGTCATTCAATTTGTAAAATAGACAGTTTTCACAGCTTTGATTATTCACTTGCTGTGAGAGACAGTATTGCTGTTTGACAGCAGTAGGTCTTGAATCATTAAGTGTGTGTATGCATGACCTGTTCTCTCTTTGTATGAAACCCTCACAATCATTGTCTACATATTGCTTCAATGTTTTCTTTCTTTCTTTTTAATCCATATCTTCTGAGTGCCACCTCTTTATTCCAGTGTTTTGCTCTCCATTTCAGCTCAATGTGTTGAACGCTGCTGAATATGAGTAGATACCCACTTTTGGAATGTCATGCAGGTCAAGGTAGCACTAAACCACTTTGGAGAGGGGCTGCTTATTAACTATATGTTTGTATTTGTATGTGAATACAGAGAGACTGCAAGTATACAGTTGTATCAGCTCAGGCTGCAGTGAGACTTAATGATGTTAGTTAGCCCACAGTGAGCCCCAAACCCACCCTCCTCATTAACACTCCAGCACTCACAATATCCTGCTAGCCAATTCTTTATGTTGTGTCAACAGTTTATCTAACATTTTATAAATAATTAGTAATAAATTAGTATTTACTCAAATAAAATATGGTAGTCAAGTAAAAGCCTGGGCAACGGCGGGGGGCACGGTGGGCACAACAAATAAAAGGCCAGCCCCAAAAACAGGTCAGGGAAAAAGCCACGGGTAGATAAAACTCCTGGTACCTTGATGTTTAAGCCAGTTAAGCATAAATTGTAGTTACATGGATGTAACTCCAGTTCTATGAGTACATGTGTAGCACTCTAACCCGGAGGTTCTCATTTTTTTCAGCCAACAACCCCTTACCACATAGAGAATATACTAGGGACCCCCTCATGGACGTCCCTGGGGGCATTGATACATTGATCTTTGGGCTATATAAATAAAAACTGACTTAACCTGTATGTCCCTTGGAATAATCGGACATAACCTATTTTGTAAACTTCTATATTCTTCGTTAAAGAACAACACAAGAGAAATGTATTAGAGAGATATTACAGTAGCTATAAAAAAAAGCTATTTGCTCTATCTCAACACAGAATATAGCTGAGATAAGTGTTTCACTCTTAATGCATACATAGGCTAAATAAAACATGGATTATGGTTTTTATTAAATATACTGTAAAAAACAAAACATGAATCATATAATATAATAAAAACATAAAAAAGAACACTAATAGGCCTATCCTGGGACTTGAATGTGATTGGCCTATGAAACTGTTCATGTAATGGAAATGGTAATGATTGATAAAAGTGTAATCATAAAATAAAAGCAGGCTATAACAAACTAATGCCTGCATTACAAGATATGTATCAAGTGGATTGTAAAATATCTACATTATTGCTACAATCTAAAACCATTACTTTGCTTTGGCAGCAGACTTTGGACACTGATGAGGAGTAGTCCCTGAAGCTGATTGCTTCTTTCTGCAAATGAAGACATACATAAAATAAATCAATAAATGCAACGTATGTGATATCTCTATAGCACATGCACATTCATGCACACACACACAGACAGAGAGAGGGAGAGACAATGTGCTTTTACCATTAATGTGAGGGATGAGCCCATCTATCGCTGCACTATTTCTCCAACCATGGAGAAATAGATATGAGACATACATGTAGGTCATTCTCCACTCCCATGTGAGCCCTGTACTTGGTCCTCATGGTGGTCAGTGCTGAGAATGACAACTTACACAGTGATGTGGTTGGAAAGGGGAGCAACACCTGCACGGCAACAGCAGGGAGCTCCAGATACTCCCATTTACCCAGAAGCTAAAACTCCACACGCGCCCCTTGGCTGAATCGGATTGTCAATGTCCAGTTGCATTCTAGGTCCAGCAGTTCCTTCTCTGCTTTTCCACTGAGACCCTGTGCTGATGTATGGGTAATGAAGGGGTCACGCACCCAATCCCAGGCATCAGTGTCAGCGTCAGTGAAATAATTATTGAAATAGTCACTGAGGGAGGCAAGATGCAAACCAATTTTTTATTTCTCAATCTCAGCTGGTATTTGGTTTGTATCCAAAACCTCCATGAGTTGGGGGAACATGTAGGTAATGTTATTTGGCACCCACTTTCTCCAGTTCTCCGTTTTCCCACGAAATGCTTTGATTTTGTCCTCTATCTTACCTACAGGATAGAGGCATATCACCCTTGAAAGGACAAATTGAGTTGGTTCAATGAGTTGAACACATCTGTGAGACAGGTGAGCTGTGCTATCCATTCGAGGTCTTAGAAGAGTGTTGTAGTGGTAGGCTTGTCATTCTGGTTGAATTTGCACAGCTTTGAGGGCAGTTTGTATGTACACCCGCTGTGGCACTGTTCCACAGGCGAGCCAGCACACCTCTGAGTGGAACAGTAGACTGTCCTGTCCTGTGCCCATCTCCCTGCAGAGCTGGCCGAATAAACTAGACTGCAGTGATTTTTGATTTGATGACCACAGTCACCATAGTACTGAGAACAGAGTGTGGCTCAGGACTCAATAGTTTTGACGCCAGAGCCTGCCTGTGCAGTATGCAGTGGGTGGCTAACTTCATTGGATTGGGCTCCTTGGCCCGTCTCACCACCCCACTCTAGCATCCAGTCATGGCAGATGCCCCATCCATGCAAATTACAATGCAATTCTCTAAACTCACATTGCCAGTCTCCATGTACATATCTAATAATATTAGTAGTTCCAATTGAACTACAAATTTAGACATTCTCAATCCTGTTGGAGCAGCAGTTCTTCCTTAAACGTCTGGGGCTTTTGAGGCTTAGCGATCAGGTAAGAGGCACACTATACTTTAGCAGGAATAGACATAACACTCATCATATGTTCTTGCAGTAGTCCTTGTCCTTCCTTTCAAATAAAGACCTCTTCAAATTGAAAGGCCTCATTGTCTCATTGTCAAGACCCTGGAGGCATATAACAAAGTTTTTCCATTGGCATTTTTGGCTGCACTGAGGTTATCGCGTTGAGACGCTTTCCAGAGGTGATATTCTTTGTTTCGTGTTTAATTACTGCTGATTCAAACCCAGCATTCCTTATTTTTGCTACTTCATATTAAAAGTTTAAAAGAATTTATAAGGAATAAGATGTTTTTATCCACAACAACCGCTCCTTTGGCCATTAGTCACAGCCATGGATGTATAGAGCCTGCTGCTTTCAAATATCGACTCAAGACAAGGGTGTCATCAGTCAGACACATCTTCAAGTGGAGATGCAAATTCCTGCTGCTAACGTTAACGCACTGAGTCAAACTGAGCTAAGCCCAGTCAGCAAATGTGTATGGAAACGGCTTATAAGACATTTCAGCCTCCCGTCCAATTCAATAAAGCCATGTTGGAGATACTCATCATCATATTACTTTACTTTAGTTTTTTTCATTTGCTTCATTTGTAGACAAAGGTGGTCTTTGTAAAAATGTGTCCTTCTTCATAGTCTACCGCTCACTGACTTTATGTATTGTTGTTACCATGGAAATGGGTGACTGTGCCTGACTGGCAGGAGTGTGGTGGAAGAGGTATAGATTTGTTAGATTAGAATGTAATCTCTGAACTATATATAAATCAAAATATCACTTGCTGAACTATTTTTTGCAAAAAAAAAAAAGAAAATCTTAAAATAAATGCTTTCATATCATGACAATTTACATTAATAATCTAAAAACAGGGACCCCACTTTGAGAATCCCTGCTCGTTGCAGTCACATTCATTACAGAAGCAATATTGTTTAAACACAGTGATAATGGTGCATAGTTTAATAATAATGACAGTAGCAACTCTATGTGAGCATGCTACCTGCATGCTAAAGCTAAGTGGTGCACTGCAAACACTTTCTGGGTGGAATTTAACAGCTAGAATTATTGTTGCATGTGGGAGTAAGTGGATTATCGGTAATGCAGCAACAAAAACTGAACACAGCAAACAAGCAGATCAGAAAACACAGAGGCTTCATACCAAAATACGAGCAAATATATACTTACTATACTATATACTCACATAGAGTCATTAGAAATAAAGTTCTCTCTTTAATATAAGCCTGAGTTGACGTCACTTATTTGAGGAAATTCAATGAGCACTGTCTTGTGTGTGAAATCTGCTCTACAAGCACTCACATAACTGCATGCAATATACTGAAAAGCAGCAGAAATTCTCATTTAAAATACTGAAATACTGCGAGTGAGTGATGTCTAGTCTCTTGTTTCACTGCAAAACAATAGTCTGACAACTGCTCCGTGACATTCTGCAATGCCTCTTATTGTTTTTTTTTTATTTTCCTTTGGTAGAAAATCCCTGTTTGGTGTTGCAATAGCCTGAATGTTGACATCATGTTTCCACACACTGCATTCAGTGACCAGCTCTGTCAGTGCATATGTGTATCTGAAAATGCATGAATATGTGTTTGTTTTCTTTCACTTTACAATGGCTGGGCAAATAGTGCCCAAGGTATTTTGACACATTCAGTTAAACCTAGTTGAGCACTGATAGTTCTCACTGAACTGTATATCTGAATTATTTAATCTGTGCAGCTGAAGCTATGAATCATCTCTGCTTTACTGTATGCTTTCACATCCTTTAGTAAGTAGCCTGCTGCCCACTGATGTACCACAGAACTATTTTGGTAGAAGCGTTTCAAATGCAAGTGTGACACGACATCATGATCAGGTTTTTGTATGTATTAAACAGACGTGATATAATGTATTCATTTGTGAGAAGTCTTCATGCTAAGCTAAACTAACCTCCTCCTTGCAGCAGCTTCATATTTAGACCTTCTCATCTAACTATCTGCACAAACTCCCCCCCCAAATAAGCTGATTTCCAGAATTGTATAACTTTTTCTATGTCACACGAAACCACTCTGTGTCACATGGGCCACACTTTCCATTGGATATGCTTTGATAGAGTTATGTGACCCACCAACCCTTTAAAATAGAAACAATCGGAATATCTGGGACACAACAGTCCCCAGTGCTTATCATGTGATTATTGCTGGAATTTTTTTTTTTCCATTATGACCTCTGTTAGAAATGTGAGCAAGTAAAAACAACAGAGAAAATCATGTAACAAGCAACCCCATCTTTATCATCTTGAAAAACAGGCGATGCCAAACTAAAATAACATTATACTGTGCAAACAGCTTAATTGACATTAATAATTCATCACAACTAAGCCAACAATTGGCCACAATAGATGCTGGAACATGTTGTAGTCATGAAATTTTAATTTAACAACATGTAAAATACAGTAGTGATCTTTGGGAATTCTGAACATCCATATATAATAGGTAGAGAGAGTAAATACAAGCCTGCAGCAACAGAGTCAGACACTTTCTGATAAGGAGACATAAGTAAATATCTTTTATATAGCCTATATACTGCAGCTGCACTGACTGATTGGACTTCCACAAAGTAAATTCATAGGCCTGGTGCCCCGTGGCACTCAATACATTAATTATTTTAATTACAAAGTCTCATGATTTTTTTATAACATGATGCTTGCTGTATGTTATTAGCAGCCACTCACTTATCATGGCAAAATATTACTCATCCATACATTAATATTGTAGTATCACCAAATTATAATGGTTATAAATCATGTCCTACAAAGGCAGAGAGCAGTGACTACAGAGCCAGTGAAGTTAAAAAAAGGGGTGAAAGGTTTCAGGCTGGCTGGCAAACTGGATAAGAGATAGAAAGATTGTAATGCATTAATTTTATGCCTTTTTCGGCAGATTATTTTACCCAAAAGCCATAGAGCCTACATTTTACCTAAAAAATGCAGATACTGCACTCTGTCTTGGGTAGAGCTTCAAGGAGAGAATCTGTGTCTAAATAAAAATTGTTCTCTCAGCTTCCCTGTCCATGTTTTATCTTGTTTGTTTTTAAAGTTCATGTTAATCTTTAATTGAATAAATTAATCTACAGTTTAACACATTTAATCCTTGCACACTGTAAAACAGGACATGATATTGGTGGGGGGTTTTTTAACCCATGAAAAATACACTCTCTCTGCTCTCTGAAACATTAATCAAGTTTTAATCACCTATTTATTGATCAGTCAAATCAACTACTAATGCTTTCTTAACAGATCTGTGGTGCAAAATTTGGTATAGACACTTTTTATGAGGGGATTCTTAGAAAAGAATATGAACAGTATGCAAGGGTAAAATATATTATTTACATAGCTTTACACAAATTCCATGAATCCTAAAGTAAAAACTCAGACAGCCCTAAGCCAGTTATCTTATAATTGATTGAAAAAGTTGCAAAGTTGGCAACACTGCCCACAGTTTGCTTTCACTTGCTTTAGCTATCTTGTTAAGTGGGTCCCTGTGACAGATTCAATATCATGTCAGACATATAGGAAGTGGAGTTGGGGCAGCAATAAAAAGACACAATGCAGTTACTACACCTGACTGCATTTAATGCAGATTAGCTTGTTTGTTTTTTTAAGCTAACGTTACTCCAAATGCTAAAACCTTTTTGACCAAATATTTGGTGAAAATAATGTTACTGCGCCTTTCCTTTTGTACAGAAGCATAATTCATATTTCACACTTTCTAAAAAAAATGGATTGAATTTATTCTCAATCTCAACCTCTGGGCTTCATAAAGTCATGCTCAACTCTCATATAAGAAAACTGCTTTCACTGACCTGTGCTTGAACTTCAGCAACATTCTATGACCACTGAACTGATAGAGTGCTGCAGAGTCACGTCGGTCACATACTGCATCCCTAAAAAAAAGAGCAAAAAGTAGGTAAGAAATGGGCTGGGAGGTTAGGGAGCCATAAAGGATGGAGATAAAATGTGAACAAATTAGACTGGCTGGAAAACATTAGCCGTTCAACACTTTGAAGCAGCCTTCGAACAAACTAATTCACTGCAGGCAGACAGAGGAATTAGAGGAGGGAGATTGTAAAGATGGAAAGCAGAGAGAAAATACATTTGGGTGAAGTTTGGAAAAGAGCTTGCAGACTATAAAGAGCTGGAAGAAACTCTGAGGGATAAATAAAAAAAGTTTAAGTTACAGTATATAAGAAACCAGATGTTATTTCATATGTTAAATCAAATACATGACCATTATGGAAAGGATATTGGGCTTCCTTACTGACATATTTCACTATCTGGGCCAATGGTGTCCTGTCAGAGCAGTGCATTTCATCTACTCACTCCTCCCTGGGCTCTGCTCTTTCCACATGCTTGCATATTTTAATATTTAGATACATTCTATCAGATTTGTCTCCAATGCTTTCATTCCTGTACTGTCTTGTAGGAACAGGCACAATGATAAATTAGTTTTATCTGAGTTTGATAAGTAGTCTGTTGTTGTTTTGGCTGCTTTCTCTCTGAGGCAGTAATAAACAGATTGGGAAGCTTGGTATAAGTAAGTCTTCGAGGAGCGTGGCAGCGGTAGTGGTGAAGAAAACTCATGCTATTCCCTCTTGCAGTGAAAGCCCCTCGGGTGCAAATTTAGGTGTTAATACAAGACTAAAAGAATCAGTCTGGCTCTTGTAGACTGCTTCATTTCAACATGCACGGATGTGGCTCCCTTTGCTTGTTTAAATATGCAGCTTTTCACATAAATTCTGGTTAGTTTGTTTAATTTGACTTGTATTTGGACCATGTTTTTATTATTTATACTGTGTTTTTTCCCCTTACTTCTACAGAAACCCCTGTCTGCAAACTAGTTTTCTTTTGAGGGCAATTAAATTTGAGCTGGATTGAATTGCACTGAATTCTAATGAAAGAGAAGTTTTGTCACGTCTTGTCACATGTTAATGAAATTGCCTTGCTGTAGTCATGTTAACTCATGACAACAGCACAAAAGGAATGAGCTGGATGTTTATTTCCATGAAAGACAAGGAAGAGCACAGACCTCTCAGGGAGACATATAAATAGTGCATGAAGCTGAGAGCCTCTCAGTGATTACACGTGGCCTTTTCTGCAGATGTTGATACACTGATATTCAGAGACGTTCAGGAATTGCAAGAGAGAACCGATGGCAGCAGTCATATAAAATTTGCCAGGAAGGAAGGAACATGAGGACATTAATTGGCATGATTCACTATAACACTGAGCACAATAAGCAGCTGCGTTCTCACTACGGAGCGAGACTGCGATCGTCTGCGGCAGTGACTGAGCACAGCTGTTTTTCTTCACCTGTGCAGGTTTTGAAGGTTGAGCGAGGCTATGAAGATGTTCATGTTGTTCCATCACATGGCCCTGCCAAGCTGGGGCCTTTGTTCCCTGGCAGCACGCCACCCCACAAACCACTGCCAGATGAACTGTGTCATGCCCCACTCAGTTTGGTTTGTAGATGGGGGACGCGGGGAATAATCCATTCCATTTGATAGCTTTCTGGCATGGATTTGAGTGGCTGTCACGGCAACTTAAGAACAGATTTGCTGTCAAAACTGAAATATTATGTATATCACCACCCATCTATTAAGGCGCATGCTCACCCCCAGGGCCTCAGTGCTCTCTGTAAGCTGAGAGTATCTATTTATCCACGATCTCTGCTCAGCTCGGTATGTGTAGCTTCAGCAAGAAAGTCTGAGAAACAAGAATTCAAAGAGGAACTTGAGAGAGTACAATACATCACTCTCCTATATGATACAGAAGCAGCAGGCAGCATTCTAAGCGGTGGCAATTCAATTATCTTGTTTCTAATCACACTCTGAAAAAAAAAACATAATTAGAAGTACAATTTGGGTGTCCGATCGTAGAAGGAGAGAACAAGACAGACTGATCAGACAGGCATTACACCAACTCACGTCTTCCTCTTGCAAAGCTGACTGATCTAGGCCAAAGTCAGATAAGACAATATTGCACAGCTGGACACAAATGATAAATCTAGCTAATTATTCTTTCTGCCACTAGGTTATTCCAGTGATGTAGAAATGTAGAAAACTGGCTCGCTAGTGGAATGTCAGGGTCGCATCCCAGATGTCTTCCAACACTTCCCGCAGGCTATACAAGCAGATGTGGCTAGACTGGCCCACCACACCTCCACAATGATCTACTCTCTGCCCGTAATAATGGCACAGGTAATAACAATCACAACAACATTAATCTCAATAACAGTAGGATAATGGAATGGCTGACTGTGTCGGAAAACAGCACATTTGTCTGTTAAGAAACCACATGGAACAAGCACGGACCAAATGCAGAGCTCAAACACTAAATGCTTTGGGCTCAGCAGCAATTACTGAAAATGAGAGAGTTCAATTACGCAATTCATCAAAAGATAACAGGTGTTTGACAGTGGGCAGTGGAACATTGCTGGAAACAAACAACCCATACAACAACCAGAACATCAATACAGTATACTCACACTAACATATGCAGTGCATTCTACCAAAATATCAATACACTTGGCTTGTGTCTGCAGACCTCTAAAAGTCTACGGTTCATCGAGCACCCACCTTCCATGACTTCTCACTCAGAAGCTTTTGGAGGCCCACCGGTATTAATTAAAACCAGTACAAGCTTCTCAAACAAAACTATGGCACAACCTCAGACCTCCTCAATTAGCTGCTGAACAACATGTCTTCTTGGTGGTTTCTGAGGTTACACGCTTTAAAAGAAATAAAGTGACTCAGGAGGCCTTCAGTCCTCCGAAGGTAAAAAATGTCACATGTGCTCAGTGTTGGGTTCTCAGGTGAGGAAGCATGTCTCTCTTCTTCTTTGTCCCACTATAACCTTAATCCATCCAGTGATAATCATGTACTAATTCTCATTCTTGTCCAAAACCAATGTTTTTTTGTTTAGCTTTTTTAAAATCCAACCTTAGTTATCTGAACTGTCACGGTGCATGCCTATGTCCTCTATGGAGTGCACTTCAGCCTACATTGTTAATTCCATCAACACTATAAAGTTTTGATAAAGTGTGTAGTTAGGCTAATTTACCATGACACCACTCTTATTTGCTTCGTGCATTTATGTTTCAGAGCACAAATGTTTGTTGTGCTCTATGTGCTCCACTTCATATCATCTGCTGGCCAAGAATTCAAACTGCCAAACAGGAAGTGGGAGGCTCCAAAGCACTTTATAGCTGGGGGAACCCAGACTGTACCAGGTGGGTTGGAGTACACAGGGGGGATTATTCATTATTTTGGAGGATTGGTCTTTTAAAGTACTCCAAACTATATATTTGTCAATGTTTTCAATGTTAAGGCATCTTGCTTTAAAAAAAAACTGTTTGTAACTAACAAGGGGCTTTCTTTATAAAAGGCAAGGAGTGTTTTTTTGTTTTGTAAGTTTGCTCAGTTCAGTTGGAGGTGTGCTGTGTACAGCCTGCCTGTAGCCATGGACCTGGCTTAGATTTTATTTTGGTTTACTGATTAGTTTCCTTATGTTGTTTGGAGGATTCTTTGGCTGTTTTTTTGGCCTGAACTACTGTTGTGTATTTATCTGGTATCTTCTAAAAAATACATAGTTGGTGGAGATTACTCCTGCCTCTCCTAACAAGAGCATTATTGATGGCTGGATATTATTTATGGTTCTTGTATAATAAGCTTAACAACAAAACCCATGCCTGGGCAATCTTTAAAAACAAACTTCAGCTAGAAGGTATGTCAAATAATCCCGATGCAGGCTCTCTTATTCTTTTTTTGCTTTCTTATTTGGCTTTTTGGTTTTTATAAATTTCAGTTTTCACATTTACAGTTTTTCCCTGAGAGCAACAAAGAATAAAATGTACTAAAATGCCTCAGTTGCTACATGAACTAGTGTGAGCTTGTTAACTTCTTTGATTACCAGCTATGAGTTTTGAGAGACAGTTATGATGTAATAAATTAAATCATCAATAAAAGTTGACTTCTACAATCTTTCAAGTAATGTTTCCTCTAGCACACACTTAAGATGGCCTATTGTAGTAAATGTACATTCTCAGCATCAAGTCAAATACTGTTTTATCAGCGATGAAGATGAAGAGATACCACTATTCCGCCTAAAGGTTTTCCTATATGTACATATATGTATGTATGTATATGTATATATATATATATATATATAAAGAAATATACAGTTTGCTGAATAAAACTATTCATATTTATTTCATTTTCTGCAATTGGTTATACCAGAAATTGTTCTGTGTGCACAACAAACAATAGGAATAAAAAAGCACTGTACATAATTTAGATAACTGGGTCAAAAATGCAAACAAAAAGCTTGAATAAACAGACAAAAACAGAAAATATAACAAATAAAATAACATTAAATCTGCCTTTATTGCTTTCAATAACATTTTTGGATGTTGTATACTAAGTAGGATTTTTGTATTACACAGATTTATTGTTTTAGAGTTCTGGGAATTTGGCCTTCTAATATCGCTCCCATAATTGATAGCAGAAGCAGCCTTCAGTCATTGGCTCTACTCATAAAGACCATCAGCCCATGATGGGTTTAAAGTTCAGGAAATGTGACCTTTTGGCACGGCAAACTCTGCAGTTCTACAAAAATAACATGTCTCCACTGGCAATCTGGCTCCACTGAAAAAAAAATACTGTAGTGTAGAATAGAGTCAAGTTTGAGCAGTATGAGAGTCTGGCAAGCAAGAATGTATGTGAGTAATGTTATTTAAGGCAGCAGTTACAATATGGCACAGTGCACATACTGTAATATCACACAGTAGCACATAATAACACATATGTGACATATTGTTATAGTTAGTTGTTGCACTTGGTAGGGGGGGATTGAAATCAGGGTGAAGTGACTTGGCATAGACAGTGGCTGTTAATAACCTATTTACCCAGCAGAGTGTGAAAAATGGGTGATTCTTCAAAACCCTGGATCCCAATTGCCAATGTCAATGTCTGAAAGAACAAATTCCTACAATATCCAGCTTTAATACAGTTAAGTTTAGGAAAATAAAAGTACTAAAAATCATGATTATTCTATGTCAAATATTGTTAAGATATTGATTGTTGGTCTGAGATGGGGTAAAACCCTGGATTGCGACATCAAAGAAGAATACAGGTCATGCTAGAAAGCGAACATTATCGGCTTTAGTCCAGTGTCGTTTTGTGCATAACGTATTCTGCAATGCAGATACACAGGGGAAAAAGCTGTTAGTGTGTCTAAATATTGTGGTTCTGCCCGCAGGCGCTTCCCATTGAAGGGGCCTGGAAGAATTCTTGGCCGAGGTTTGAGGTGTCAGAGACGATTTTGCTCCGTAGTGAAAGAAATAACATATGTGGATGAACAACAAGTTGCAGCCAGTGAATTTTAGCTGACAGGTTTATGTGTGGCCAGCTTAGCTGATCCTGCCTGTAATAGACAAGGATTGAGGACAGTAATATGCGGAACTGGACCACTGTAGTATATCTGAATTTTTCAGCTGCATGAGATCCATGTTTGTCTCCATTTGAGACACGTGCCTGTAGTTCAGAGCAGGCCCAGTCCTAGACGAAAATCACTGAAGGGGCTTATGAAATATGGGGGTGCACTGGTAGAAGTTATAGCACAAACTGCAACACAGAAATAGAATACTGCTGATACAGTAGAGTGGTAGAATGAGGCCTGCAGTATGTTACTAATGTTTGATGCAACAAAAAATAGGCAGGTGACACCACTGCAGCAACACATAAAGCACAGTGTGGCATATTGATAATTAATCTGGCTACAGTTTCACCATTAATAACTAAGAGGCATGAGGCAAATATGAATAATTCAAATTTTTGTCCATAATATCTTATTTAATATATCTTTAAGGCAGGAATAATTTTAAGAATAGCCACTAAGGAGGAGAAATTAGCCACATTGCTAAATAGGCCATAGGCTGGATGCACAGTGACCAGGCAGACTATTTTAAGCCAGCAGCGTTGCTTCAGCATTTAAGTTATCATCTTTATCCAATTATATTAAGAATGTGGTGGCATCTGTTATATTGTTTGACTTTACTAATTACACACATAAAGGTGAAGTTTTCAAAGTATGTCACCTAAAAGACATAATTTTAGTGTTTGGCAGTTTGTGGGTTTATCTCAAATGTCAATAATAAGTGGTGTGTCATCTGCAAACTAGAGGAGTGCTTTGAAGAAAGGCAATGACATGGTCAGCTGGGAGAGTTTTGGATCAACTCTGGTATAATGATGCTGAAGGCTGATGTTAAGTCCACAAACAATGAAGTATTATCCCAAACTGCATCTTTAACTGATCTGATGGTCAAGTCCACAGCAAGAAACATTGTTGTGGCTACTCAAAATGTCTCATTCTATGTCTTGATGTAACTTTAAATGTTTTTCTTTTTGGCCCAATCTAGTGCAGCTGAGTTCAGTTTGTCCTGTAGCCAGCTGTCTGAAACTCTTTAAACATTGTTAGGTCAGATTAAAATGAGAACCCTGGAACACTGCTGTGTTGTGTGCTGATTTTGGCATTGTGGCTATTTTGGTGTGCAGTTCATGTTACACCTTGGGACACAGGAGTCAAAGTTTCAACTATTGAGGCAAATATTTATCTAAAAGCAACCAAGATGTTGCCAAAGACAATGCATGGTATAGGCACCCACATAGGAAGTGTGAGAAGCTATTAATGTGTACTTCTCTTTGGCTGTACTTTAATTAGACTGAATAGGCTGCCATATTGATCCACTGTTGAACACATCCATGCTTGAGTTTATATCTGTACATTGATATTTCTAATAAAAACCTAAAAAAAATCTAAGCTCTCCCTTTAAAAGCAGTTAGATCACACTGGCCAGTGGCCAGGAATGTAAACTGCAGCCTCTTCCCTCCAGAGCTAATATATAAGCATTATAAACTCCTATCTCTCACCACTTTCCATTTTAAAACACATGAAAATAAATGATGCAGTGGCTCAAACTACTTTCAGATAACATAATATTTCCTTGAGTTAGACATTATAAATCCATCTTCGTTCTTACATTTTTAGGGACTCAAGCTCAATGGGCTGAAACCCTGTTGTTTTTGTGCTGTTTATTTATTTATTTATTTCAGAAATGTTTATGTGAGATGGTTAAAGCAAGAGACATAAGATTGTGTCTATTGATTGGTAGTTGTGGCAAGTACTGCTTAAGAAATATGACCCCAATTGGCCAGATGGTGGCGATATAATAACAAACTATACTATAACTTTTGAACTGTAAATCTCACAAACTTTTATCCCGGATTTTGTGGGTTCATACAGATCCATATAAGTCATGCCCACTTGTGCCTACATAGAATTTCCACCATTTGGAAATTTGACATCTCTTCCTAATTAGTAGCCCCGATCACTACTAGGTTTTCTGTGAATCAGTATTGGACTAAGCCCATAAAAAGTTGTGTAGACCTTGTTGATATTTTATTTAGTTTTCAAGTTATTGACCAGTGAACTTCAAAAGGACGTGTTTTAGCACATAAATAGACCAACAACCCTTGGACCAACCATCACAAAACTTGGTTGGATATGTCCACATAAGTACCTGACATGTGCCCTGAAAGTTTCATTCAAATCGACCACTAGGGGGAGCTACAAATGCAAGAACTTGGCATGGCATAACACACATCAGGCCATAAATCAGAAAATATATGTTCAATCATTACAAAACGTGCAGATTATGTTCCATAATATGTTGAACCATGTGTGTAAAACTATTTGAATTTGCTCAGTCGGAGGCACCACCAGTTTCAAACTGATGTAAATTTGGCCATCACTCAATGACAGTTTGTCTGAACATCAACTTGGTGGATATTTTTAATTAATTCAGCTTCTAACGGTCTGTGTTGGCTTGAGCCCCAGAATTGCCACTTGCGACTACATTTTCCTTTGTAATCATTGCCATTGCAGTTGATGACATATGAAAGGTACGTCATCAAACCACATGTCTAATGCCTAGTGGGAAACTGAACTTTTAAGTTTATAATCTTTTTCATTTTTAGACATATTTCTCAGTGTGAGAACGTCTAAGTCTCAGTGTTGCAACATTATATGACACCCTTTGCTAGTGCCTAGAGCAATGCTGAGACGCGGGGTTATAAACACATCATAGTGTCTTAGATTTATCCTTTCAATACAAGAAGACTTACTGACATGTCTGGTGAGGTGAGAATACAGGTGCCTTGAGTTGTAAATCCTGTCTCTGAAAACTGGCATTTTCATGCAAAGACCTGTACTGCATTGGTGGACTTGGAAAGCCTCTGCACCTCATTTGAAAACTCAAACATCCATCCTATCTGAAAGATGTCAACATGTGAGCAGTGCACCATTAGTCCAGAAGAGAGGAGGTGGATAAAACTTATCATCAATGCACCATTAACCTTTAATGAACTGGTGTTACATTTTGAAGACAAAGCTGTTCTGAAACTCCCCTTCCCAGGAGGTCAATTTCCTCTCGCCAGGGTGTCCTTGTCAACAAGGATTTAGCTTGACAGTGCATCAGTAAAAAAGTTAAAGAGCTGCTTTCACATATGGAAATCAAATTTACCTGAGTTTACAGTGTTTGTCAAGTTGTATTAATAACCATGCAGTAGTCTCAGATCCAAAGAAGGGGGAGCACCCTGGTAGCCAGATGGTCACTGCACATGCCTTGTAACCTTAATGTCCCTGATCTGATTTCAACCAGGGACCCTTGTTGCATGAGATACCCTTCTCTGTCTCTCCCCTTGATCCTCACTTCCCACTGTCTTATACAGGCAAAATAGGCCAAAAGAAAAAATAATCTTATAAAAAACCAAAAAACCTCAGAGGGCTCACACAGTGATTTACAGTGCGCTCCGTGTTAGGCTGCGCTCATCAATAGAGGCTTTCTGTCAAGTTGTAATGGCTGTTGTCGATGTTGATGAGGTATTATTTTGCACATAAAACACCCCCACATGCTGTCTTTTTCAATGCTAATTATGTTTGGCTCATTTTTGATGTCTCTGTCGCAGTAGGTCGGCTCTACTCACGTTGCCACTGTTAAAGAACAACCTGAGCTTTTTTCCATACAGCTCGTCTGCTCACAGCACCTGCTGACCTGTACTTCAAATCCACACAGAGAACACAAAAAAGCCATATTCATGATATGTTATGCTTTGAAGGTAACTCCAGAATCTGACTTGAATGTGCCTTTGTCAGAAAACAAAATGAAATATCAGCTTCAGTAGAAAAGATGTCATCTGGACATGCTGTGATTAAAATGTCCCTGCTGGTGTTGGACCTTTGAATATGTTTTAAAGCACTTACGCTGATTCCTGGATGTGTCATTAGTGAGGAGGTAGTACACTGACATTTGGCCTTCGGAAAGGCTTCAGCAAGCTGGGGAGAAAAGAATATGCATTAACTCTTTTACTTACAGTATTTCTCACCAGCTCTAATAAACAAGATGTGGGGATTCAACCTTTGTTTCATACATTATCTTTGTAGCTTCTTTTCAATAAATATTTTTTTCTGAATTTTGTTGTGGCCACATTTAGCAAGTACTGTAAGCAGCAATGGCACACTGAATCTCCCCATTATTTTCGAACATCCTCTTGAGTTAGTTGCTTTAAAGACATCATCATAGTGGGGTGATATACATATCACAATGTGCAAATGGTCATGTGACAAACAGAGGCAGCTGAAAGTATACATTTCTTTGTACACCTTGCTAAGAGGCTAACGCTACAACTAGTGCTAGCTTGGCTATCTTTATCTGTCTATGACTCTTGGCTTGTACAGTGTGTTCTTACTTTTCTGAATAAACCAACACTTTTATCTATGACATGCTCAAATATAGTGATAAATATAGGGAGGAGTCAAAGTCAGCAATATGACTCAGTATTAGCAATATCTGTCTCAATTTTTTCGGGTATTAGCTTACAACATTTTTCAAGACTGTCTTATAACAATAGCCAGGTGGCCAAATGAACATTGAAACAGGATCTTCTTGCTTTAATCATTCCTCAAGTTCATAGACGATCCCTTCCTGATTCATTTACAGCAGTGACGTGCGGTCAGGAGAGGCAGGTGAGGCCGGGCCTCACCTGTTATCATGGAAAAAGACTTAAAAATGAAAAAAATAATAAATGGTTATATTTGTCCAGTGATTTGCACAATAACGTTATTTTCTATCTAACTTTACCAGTTTCGGGTTATTTGAATGTTCACATGTACTGATCAAACACTGAAAAGAGACGCGCAGTGAGGCAGCAGCGAGACGAGCCTCACCATGGATTGCGCAATGACTCGGCTTACTGCGCTGGCATGCTATGCAGTGAGACAGTACAGCTGTACAGCTGTCTCTCTGTATGTCGCTATTAACATGTTCAGACACTTTTACTATATGAACTAAATTTCCATAGTTTAGCTGATGATATAATGTACAGTGTTTGTAGCGTGTTTCGTGTGCTGAGCCGAACCCTAACCCATAAAACGGCTGCAAAAAGTCAAGTGAGGCACGCAGTTCTCCGGCCTCATGGCAGGGGGCGCTCCTGATCCCAGTGATTCTTATTACGACTCATTAGCTGCAGAATAAGTGACAGTAAGCTACAACTACAGTGAGCAACTTTTACAAACAAGTTATCGATGCTTTTGTTCAGAGGGAGTACCATTTATAAGTAAAGGTAAGACCATAATAACGTTTTTTAAATTAAATGTGTTTTTTTGTGTGTTACAGTTTGTATGTGTAAAGAAAGCTGATATGAGATTTTAAACATAACCTGTTAACTGCTGCCAATCAAATGGTGAATAAGTTACTCTGTAGGGTTCATATGTTTGTAAATCTGATTGTGATGAAGTCAGTGCCTCACCAGACATGAACCTCACCGCACGTCACTGATTTACAGTGTAAGTGATGGGTGACAAGATCCACAGTCCTCGCTCTGTCCAAAAATGTATTTAAAAGTGTATCTGAAGCTAATATCAAGCCACAGCCATCCAAGTTTGTTCAATCAAGTCAACATCTTTCAATGTTAATCCTTTCAGTGGCAAAGTTTTGTCATTATTCTTCCACCACAGCTCAATGGGTAAACACTGTCCGAGAAAACACAGAGACGGGAATGGATGCTGAAAAGAGTGTAAACATGGAAGATATTTGATATTTAATGAAAATGCCTGTTCAAAATCCACAAATGTTTTGGTGCTCTGATGATGACAGAATGGAACGAATCCTCTTGATATGATTAACTCAGACTGCTGAAACCTCATTGAAGGTTCACATCAACTTTTAAATGCATTTTAGCACTAAATGACTGCATGGGCACACTGTTGATATTGGCCCTTACCACCTACATTGAAACCACATTTAAGTTTTTGATAGTCAGTGTGAACAGAAGGAATGATTACAGTTTCACTCTTCATATGGCCACCTATTTCTAAGACTGACTTGAAAAATTGCAACCCTATCCTTTAAAGCCATTGTTCTTGAAACAATCTAGTTTGATGCTGTGTCATTCTACCATGTCTGTGGCTATGTTTACAGCTCCTCCAAATACCTGCCATCATAGCAAGGGACCGGACACAGTCCTGTCCTTATTCTCCAGTCACTACATGAAGAGGGTGTGATTGTCTGATTTGTTGGTTACAGAAAGTACCAAACTCTGAAAGACTTACAAGTGTGTTCAAACAGAGATTAGAGCAAAATTTACAGATGTTAGCTGTAAGCTAGCTAGCAACAGATGCACCAAAGTATGGGACTGTGCTTGTGTGTATGTGTGTGTGTTTATGCGGCAGTTCAGAAACTCCAGCGCTTTACGTTATTTCCCTCCAGTCTCTCTCCTTTTTACTCGTGTCTATATGATGCAGATTCATTACTGTGACATGGATGTAACTTTGCACCATCCCAGTCTTTCCATTGACTTTGTGTGTATTTGCACCACTGCTAAAATTTGGCTTGCATTCTGACTGAACTCACAATAAGGTAGCAGGTTGTAGAAACCTGTATTTTGCTGGTTATAAACAGGGGTATGTGGTCCATGAAGGGCAATGGGTGAAATACATATTTTAACTTTAAAACATTTTTTTATTAACTTTTTTTTTTTTGCCGTATACATTGTATACATTTCAGTTGTTATCTGCATGTAAATCATACATAATTACAGAAATGTACAATGATTAATGATGAAGTGCTGCCTGCAGTGCTGCTGAATGCCATATATTTCTCCACCTGACAGTGGTATGAGTTTAAAATGTTCTCCTTTTCCTGGTTGCCCCCATCGGTTAACACCGCACAGAGAGCACAACTGGACTTGGGACGTAACGTTTCACACCCAAGAACTGATACCAGATTTTATAACAAATATTTACCCCCTGAAGGCAAGCAAAATATCCCAACCCTGTTGACCAAGTTCAGCACTATGGGTCATCAGGCCTTCTGTTCCTTCCAGCTGTTTTTTTAGCAGAACCTTTGATTTCTAATTAACCTAGCTGGTTGCTGCTTTTATGCTCGTGTTTAAATATTTTATGTTAGAATTTTCTGAAAATCGGTCTTTTACTGTATACCTTGTAGCACTTTCAGATTTCTGCGTTCCAAAATGTATCACTATTATTATTATGATTATTTATTACCAAAAGATAAACTTTTTGAAAGTGCTAACCTAGCCACTATTCACCAGCAGCTGGCTATTTGCGGCCAAAATACACAAAGCTACCTAGGGCCGTAGTCCCACCTAGTGGAAAAGTCACACCATGCCACTTCTTATAAAGTTAACTTTTACATTGTCACACTGCTCTGTAAGCATATAATAATAGCTAGAAACACTTCAGTAATCCTTCTTTGTTGAATTCATAGCAAAATTAAGACACCATACATATTTAGGAAACTAGAGAATCAAGTACATGGATTCCCCTTTCATTCTCTTGATTATTTTTATTGACATATTTTTTTCTTTTGGATGGATTTCCCTTTTTAAATCAATACCAGAGAGAAAAGAGATACATAAAAAAGTGTTGTATCCATTCATTTTATCTGAGAAGCTGAAATCAAAAGCGAAACAACAACGTGATTAGTGTGCATGTGTTTTGCTCTTAGGAAGTCATTTATTTCCATATGTAACGGTGTATATATGTAGTGCTATATTGCAGCATCAGGTCAGAAATAGAGTACAGTGCTCTTTTTGTTTGTTGCAGCCCCCTCAGTAGCCACAGTGTGCTGGTTAAGCGGAGGCTGATTCCGGTCTCTGTGAATGAGTAGATAGGAAGGTGAGTCTCATATCTCCATCCTGACAGGCTCAACACACCCCCGCCTCCTGGGATTCCACACCAATCATCCCTGATAGCACATGGCTCGCTTCTCCCCTCATGCACTCAGAGATACACACTCACACATACACACACATGCACGCACAACCACTCAGCAAGACCCGGCACTAGCCTTTTTATTTAAATGTGATAAATATTTAATTTGTGAACGTGTTGTGAAAGATCACACGAGCACGCACAAAGGACCCTCAGCTGAATATGCAACGCTCTGATAAATATTTCAGTACTCCATTTCCCCAACCCCCGGTTGACTCACCAGGAACCTGGAGCTGATCCTGGCAAGAATTAAACATGTTTTCCTTGCAATATTTATTCTTTAAAAACAGCCAATGCCGTACTGATTCACTGATTTCAAGAGGTTACTGTGACTGGGCTTGATCTGGTGACCATCTAAAGAAGCTGACTTTAATGACATAATATATCTTCCCAAGTCTCTCTTATGTAGGTTAGTAGCACAAGACTAATAACACCAATAATCCACCCACTAACATAATACCCTGCACCTATAAATAGCATCACACAAGCAGTAAACTGTGCCCTCTCTCTTTCTTACACATATACAACACCTATATCACAGCAGCACTACTCCTTGTAATTCGTTTAGGTTTCCTACAGAGCAATGTAAATGTCTGAGGTTACTTTTGTAATGAATAATGTTGAGCCTTTAATGCTAATTCCAAAGTCTGTCTTTGTTCAGTGCTACAGTTTTATATTTATTTCACCACAGGGAAGGTAATGAAACAACTTAGACCTTGCAAAGCAAAATAAGCCAGGATTTCAACTCTCCATTTCAAGATACATTTCATCTTTAGAGACCAGAAAGGCAGTAAATATAGAGCACCGGCAAAACAGTTTCAAGGGCAATCCACCTACAGAACATCTCTCCACTTATCAGTTTTAAATAAAAAACAAACAAACGACCCAGCTATATTCATTTTGCTGTGGTGAAAAGTACCATGCCTGGTGTGGTGCTCTTCGTTGTATGAGGGAAATTCATCAATAAAGCAATTGTTTAAACTCCCAGTAGGTTCCAGCACTGGCTGTAAAATTTATGAGCAGCAGTACAAACAGACAGTGGATGGATCGAAAAGGATCCCGGAGGCAGCCGGAAGAGAGTCCTTAGCAATAACAACACAATCAATCACCACCAGCACACGTCACATCCAACCGCAGGCTCACCAGCAGTGTATTCAAAACATATTCCCACATTCCCATGATCGCAGCTCTGTCATCATATCTTATTGAGGGTCCGAATGGTTTTATTATATGTGCAAGCCCTGCAATCTTCATATGCTAATATCTATCTTCAAGTTACAGCCATGTAATTACATCTTATGTGACAGCCAGTCAATGCTGTTTATTTTACTTTCACTATTGGTTTTTTAAAATCAATTTATATTGAGGTGTGGTGGTTCACCACAATGTCCCTTTAAAGCCCCTTCAAGCTTGCGTTCAATATCTAGATTCTTTATATTAATATATATTTTAGTATTTCTCTATAACATAAAATGAGGCAATAACCAGTCATAAGGTTTTTTGGGGGGAAACATCCATATTATTTCTTAAAGTACAATTGAAATAATTTGATTTGATTTGATAAACTTTACTTTGAAAAACATGTATAAAAAAACTGAATAAAAACTAATTTTGAGCTGAGATGTGAGCATTTTTAATTAATGCAGAACATTAGTTACTGCAGCTCGTTTGTAACAAGCTGAAGTTTTACTATTTTAATTTGCATTGTCCCTTATAAATAAACTAAATAAATAAAATGATAAAACAATAATAAACAATAAAATTTAACATATGCAAAGAACTCTGAGAATAAAGAACAAAACATATACCACATTTCCAAAAAGGAGCAGGATTTAGTTAATTTTTTACAAATCTGAATATAATTATATGGTAAGAAACAACAGAAACAACAACAATAACAGCATCCACCATGAGTGTCACAGTCATGAGAGAAGAACGCCCCCTCCTCATCCATGTAACTCTCAAAAACTATTTTTCATAACTTTTTTTGAATTGATTTATGTTTTTGCTTTCCTTAAGTTCCTCCTCTAACCCATTTCACAAATTCACCCCACAGTTTGAAATACACATACTTTAGAGAGCAGTACAAATACAATGATTCCTCTTCAAATTATACCCCTCGCCCCTGTCGGAGAACAGTTTTTGTGTTTTGCCAGGAAGTAGATTATTTCTTTCTTTGTATAATATTTGTGCAGTCTTAAATTCTACCAGGTACATGATCGATTTCCAAAAAACATAAGTTTGGTTTTGTTGAGTTTTAATGACACAGTCATTTTTGTCTGTCAAACCACATTTTTAACTTTCTGTCATTTTTGCTGTGATCGATCTGAAAAGATGCTGTAAATTCTCCTCAGGACAAAAAGTATTTGTATTGTCCACAAAGAAGAAAATGAATTTCAATTGACTTACTAACTAACTTACATAATGTTATTAATACACAGAATGGTATGAGGCCTAATACTGACCCCTGTGGGACTCTAATTGCTGTGTTTACCATATAACCTTTCAGCCCATTCATCCCCACTCCTCTGATACCATATCTTTCCGTTTTATTAAATAAGATTTAATGATGAACTATATCAAATACTTTTTTTTAAAATCTATAAATATACTCAGTGCATGCTTCTTGTTATCAGTTCAGTTAATTATTTCTTTGATTAACTCCATTAATTCCATAGATACTAATCTATTTGATCTGAACCCACACTGATTATCTGACAACAATTAATGCCTCTCAAAAAGTTATCCAACCTTTCAAGACTCAACACAGGCCTGTAACTGCTACCCCCAGCTTTATATCATGGGATACTTTAGCCATTTATTATTTTTATATATGGAAAAGTGCCAGTTGTGAAAGCCAAGTTTCAGATATAAGTCAGTGGGTTTCCATTACCATCAATGACTTTCTTAATTAAAGTCATATCAGTTCCATTCAAGTCAGTTGCCTTTTTTTTTACACTTGTTAACAATATTTATTCATCACTTTTTTTCTTTTTACAGCTTTGATTAAAACTGAATCCTTAATAGCCCACACTTCATTTCTCCATTGTCTATAGTTTTATCATTGTCAATGAAATGTTAAGGGTGACTTTTGTTGGTAATAATGCTATTTAATGCTCCATTATATTATGTATTTGCCCTTGATATTGTCTTTGTTTCTCTCTAACATTTTGTTGCATATTCTCATAATGTTAGTTAACTTCCTCTTGTATAGTATCTGTTGCATTTATTTTCTGCCTCTGTCATTCTATATTTTATGAAATGCCTAGAGTCTTCTTTTTATAGGCATTGTGCAGTCCACAGTATATCCATATGGTTTTGATTCCTATTATACTGTTTTTATCATACAGTGTTGGGAATGCACTTAGAAATGCATTATTGGCCTCATTTTCAGCATATACTTCTCTCCTGTGTTGTTTAAGTTATTCATTTCGGAGTGCACTCACAGCTTCTTCTCTTCTCACTCTCCTGTCTTCTATAGCTTTCACATATTCACAGCTATACATAACAAACACTGGTATATGGTCACTTATATCATTCATTAGCAACCCGCTCACTATATTGTTGTCTGTATTATTTGAGAACATATTGAATACATACATGTCAAATGGAGTGGTACAGTGGGTTGTTATCTGCTTGGTTTTGAGAGTTTGGGATGAAGACTTGCAGTATATGTTGCATCGATAAACTCGGGATTCAACAAATCTATATAAAAATCCACACAAAATAAACATAACCTTTTAATTTGATTGAGCAAACATTACTCCCATCCTTTTCTTCAATATTTCAATGCTGGATCCAGGTGCTCTGTACACACAACTTATTACATTTTTCTTTTTCCCCATTTTCCATGACATCATCAATGGTTGTAGACATGTTTTCTACTTTATATATAAGGTGACAAATAAGGGTTGAATAACTTTTTAAAATTGTCTTAAAAGCAGCATCAGGTTTGTTAGAATGTACATTTTGTATTTTTGTTGTCATTTGAAATGTAATTTGCACCATTTTTTTTAAACAAAAATAAGACTGAATGCTCCTGAACATGTCAAACGGTGTAACCACAAAAGTTTTAAATCCTCGTTCGTTCTTTTAAATCCACGTCCGTATATTTAAATGTACTAGTTATAAATTGATATGGTGTTTCATTGAGAATTTAGTTTTTATGGTTACACCACTTAGACATTTTTGCCATAATCCTCTACTATATTCTCTCAAAAGCAGAAATGTTATGCTGGCTCTACAAAAAAATTATTTGTGCAAGTTATTCATACATTGATTTTCACATTTTAACCCCTTAAGATTTGACTAAAACTCCATGGACACAAAAAACCGTCATTGACCCATTAACATATAGAACCTCCTTTCTTGTTCTTTCTATTAATGTATTAATATACGTCATATCCATCAATCTCAAAATCCATGCCTTCTGTTGAGCCAGGTCTCAGATACCTCAATAATATTGAACAGTTAAATTGATTTAAATATTCTTTACTGTTTTGGATGTTTGCATGTACACGTCTTGCTGTTTAACTCAATAACTGACAAACCATGCTTTGGCTTATTATTCCTGCTAAACAGCTCTTCAGTGTAATAACAGCAATTATTGTTTAAGTTAATGAAGAAATTACCCTTGGGATCAATGTCTTGTTCAAAGTTCATTGATTTTTTTTAGTGTCCAAAAGTCCATTACAGTATGCAGACAAACATGTTGATTACCCTGCTGACTTGGGAGTTACTGCTACTTATCCAGTTCTGCAATCTCTCTGATGCAGAGCACCTTTGCCTCCTCTGGTGACCCGTTAAGCTTGATGAATACTCTGCAGTTGGTCATCCATGTCGATTGAATTTTTTTCCCCCAGCTTCCTTAGCCAGCGCACCCCACTGGCAATGTCAGCGTTTTTCTTAGTTAAGTGCTCATTCACGCATACATTAGTTCCCTTCAGTCTTCTTCCTTGTCTGAGCAATGCAGTTTGGTTTTGTCTGTTCGTAAATCAAATTATTATTGCTGCTTTGCCCTTCTTGTCCTTTTCATGGGAGCGTGTGACACGCCTCGATTTCCTTGCTGTCTACAGAAATGCCATCGCTGTCAAAGAAAGCAGTCATCTGTTGCTCCAGTGTTTCCAGTTCATCAGTTGAAATTAGTCATCCCAATAAAAAATAATGTCAACCTGTTTATAAAAATGTATTGTTACTTGTTTTGTATTATTCAATGAATGGAAAAGTGGTCTTTGTGGGGAAAAAAGTCAGGAATGTTCCTTTTCTTCTTAGCCAGCTGGTGGGGTGTGCCCCTGTCTGTGTTTATTTGACAATAGCTTGGAGGATGCCAGAGGGCCAGTGTTATACCACAGGAAATAGAGACAAAGTGAACAGACTCTTGTGGATACATGTCATGGACAGACAGTGTGTTGTTAACAATGATACTGAAGAGTAATAACCACACCAGCATTTGACATGATGACTTTTGCAGGTGTGTTTGCATGCTGTATAATGTGCTGCAGCTGCCCAACTAATGACCTACCTAATGTTAGTAGTGTACTTTTTCCTGCTGAATGTTTGTTTGGTGGCTCGTTAGGGTTAGGGTTAGTTAGATAAGAAGGAGATATTAGCAGGAACGCTCATGTTGGTTGTTTAGAGTCTGTGTTCTCTCTTGTGTTGTGTAGCAGTATGCTGTCAGGCTCAGTGTGACTGTCTGCTCTGCCTATGATTGAACACAGACATTGACATTATAGCTTTATGCATGATTTGATTTGGTTTATTGAAATAAGTTCTCCATATAGACAGATAACAGATCGTGTTGGGAAGGTTACTTTGGAAATGTAATAGATTACAGATTACTAGTCACTCTATTTAAAATGTAATGATTACTTTTCTAAAGCACCAACATCTAAGTTCAGCTGTTTTCATGGAAACTGACATGATTTATAAGGGAGATCATTTCTTATAAAGCAAGATGTGTCTCTCATTTGAAAATGTATTCATTAGTTCATGTAGATTGTTGGAATATAAAATAAATATATTTTATGAAAAAAGTCAACAGTCTGACATGGGCTTAATTGGTACTGTGACACAATTTAAGACCATGTGTGCTCCAAATAAGCCCACATCATGATTTGTTTACTAAATATAACAAAAATATTGATTTGAAAGAATTAAAAACAGCATGTATGTATTCAGTAACATGTTCAATTTTAAAAAATGTGTCTGACTTCAGATGTAATCCCCTTTGTAATCATCAACCTTTTCATAAGTAACTGTAACGGATTACTAGTTACTCCCCAACACTGCAAACAGACTAATGCAATATTATCATGACGCACAAATATAAATACATTCTTACAGAACCGATATGTTTGCTGCAGCAGGAAAAAATAGCATTTCAGTTGGAGCTGGCAGCATAACAGAAGTTTATGATGTCACCTTTTCCATCTAACCTCCACCAGTTCAGCTGCTGGCATAGGCAGCACTGTATAGGCAACTGCTAGATAGAGACTTTAATAACCCTATAACACTGATATTCACACCTGTTGTAGGAACACAACAGGATCTAACAATAACTGCTTTTCTACACAGTAATGAGACATTTCACCTTTCAAATTAATGATATTAATGATACTATTTTTAAAGCAGCAACTACTTTTTCTCAATTAATCATTAAACCCTATTTATTCCTGTGCATGGCAGCAGGAGGGAATACTCTATGTAAGTGGTTGCTGCTTACAGTAATGGTTTAGTTGTGCATATGTATACCTTCATATGAGAAATGCAAACATTTAATTTAAAAAAAAAGCACATAATAAACAGACCTGTTCTAAAATAGGTTGTGCACATTATGTACACAAGTAGATTTATGTAGATGCCCTTGAATGTATATTCAGAAAACACTCATAGGGGAAGGCAGTAAGAGACATTTTATCTTTTAGTGTGGAGGTCACATTATGAATACACCTCTTCTTTTCTGCATTGCCACCACAAACTGTCCATCAGTGGAATAAGGTGAAACCATCATCAGAGATCTATACAGTATAGCCTGTCACGTGTATTGTCACATGACTCTATTTGTGTCTTTTTGCATGCACACACCAATAAAGGGGCCCGCATAATGAAAATATTGCTCCACAAGATACCTTTAAAAGAGTCTCTTTTTATTGTCACACAAAGGACTGCACGTCACTAGACTATTTGGGGAAACACTATATTTTCATGATATAATATTTTTGATTATAGTCATGTTTTCAAAAATAGAGAAAAATACACAGCTCACCTGGAATCAGACATAGCTATATTGCCGGAGCTAAGAAGAAATTAAAGTGTATCAGAAAAGCATCCGCACACTCGACTAGCTTTTCAATAGAGAGCTTTTTGTATTGCTGGGTTTTTTTTAGAGACCTTCTTCAAAGCATCACAAGCAGCACATGAATGCCGAGGTATAAAGAACCATAGAGAACACGTAACCAAACAAGTTCAACTGATTGACACAAGTGTTTTGCATTAAGGTCAATCAAGTGATGTTCTCTCAGCCCTTTATACTGCTACATTCACCTTCTACCTGTTCAAGTCTTAAAGGAGGTCTCAGATTGAAAGCTTGCTGTAAAAAAAAAAAGGTTCTTAAACACATGTGAGGATGTGTGAGGATTAGTTTGTCTATGCAGTTTGATGATGATAATGTTTTGCCATAAAGCATCAGCCACAATAAAAATACAGCAGTATTAGCAGCATCATCGCTTCTCAGTTAAACCAGTATATTTTATACTTTAAGAGAAGATTTGGAGGCTTTTCACATATACAGCAGAACCCCATTATGCAGCACTATTGCAGTTATAGACACTTACTGTATTCAAACATGTCCCAAACTGTATTTAGTAATGTTCCCGTATGTCCATGATCCCTCAGTGCACTTGGTAAACTTCTGGGGTCTTCCTGTTCACAGTGGTTCATGCTCGGAGAGACACATGGAGGGCAGATTTGCCTCTGGCATGCTCACAGCATCAGCCAAGAATCTGCTCATTATTCTTCCCATACAACAAGTAGTGTGTGGCCCGGATTAGATCGGCAGGCCTGGACAACAATCTTAGCCCGCAGAGCCAGGACCATATAGCCTTTTTGATCTATGCACATGAATTTACAGTGAAAGCCAAAATAGAGAAAGAGCTCTGCAATCTCAACAGGACTGCAGGAAAAGAAGTATTGGATAGCATGCACTAATGCTGCAGAGCTGTTTTTTTCTTTTCAGAGCAGAAAGTGAAGGAGATGGAGAGAAAAGAGGAAATGGAATGATCTATATAAGCTCTTGTAAATGAAACCACATACCATGCCTACTTACACCTCATTGCTTTGTCATTATTCATGTCTTTTTTTGTGTGTGTGTGTGTGAAGATTAGCACTGTACTATTTCTCTGTATCTTGCACGATATACACAAATCACAGCTGGGTCTGTTGTATTAATCATTTGACAGTGTTCTTTAGATGTGAATATTACTATCAGGAACAGGCCATGAAATATACATACTCCAATCCTGACACGAACGCCTGAAAAATTAAACACCTGTGATTCTTTTTTTACCGGAGCCAAATCCATTTCACTGACATGTTTGTGACAGTTACACAGTGTTTCATGTTATCAAGTAAGATTTATTTTAGCATTTGAATATGACTGCCTGGATAGTCACATTTGAATAAAAATGCCTGTTTGGAATGATTCACAAGCACAACACAAAACTCTTTTCTTTTCTTTTCTTTTTTTTTTTTGCAGTGGGATTTTATAATATCACACCCACACCAAACTCCAAATAAACATTTCAGAGCCTCCACACACTTCTGATCAAATGTTGGAATCACACAATGCAAAGCTTGTTGGGTGTTACAGCTGCTTTTCCGTCGCAAGATGTTTGTCTGATAGAAATCACAGGCTGTTGAAGTGCCGCTGCTGTTTTTTTTTTTCTTTTTAAATGATACAAATCACAGCCCAGTCAGAGTGCTATTCACAATCAGCAGACTGGAGTTCCTGCATTAAGCAAACAGTGGTGTTAGGAAATAGTTGTTTAAATGAGACGCCGAAGTGTCTTTTTCACTGAGAAGGACACATCAGTAGTATAATCATGTTTATCAGTACAAATATCAACAAAGTCTTCATTTGGATTCCCATCATCTTTCACATAGTGTGTACTAGTCTTCCTGAGATTCAGTTTAACCCTTACATACTGTTCCCCATCAGTCATTGATCTTATGGATAAAAGACATTCACAATCATTATTTTAGAATATGATGAATACAACATGTTCCAATGCTGATTTTTGAATGATTTCCTTTAAATAAACTGTGAGGGATTTTTTGTGTTGTTATGACTGGCTCTGTGGCTGCAACAAAACACAGATAACCAGCACGTGTCTTAAACCAATGCAGGTTGATTTATTTACAATGTCAGGAGTTAAAATTACAATGAAGTGTGAAAGTGTACGTCAGTGGTGTAAAAGGGTGCTTGTAGGCAGTGTCAAATATGTGGTGCGTGTTGTCTAATGCAAAACAAAGAGGTATAGCAGCAGCAGCAGCAGTGTGTCAATCCTGAGGGAGAGAGCGAGGACTGAAGCCAGCCGGCTTAAATCAGCTGCAGAGCCAGGGCACAGGTGCTCCCAATCAGCCATCTCCTTGCAACCTGCAACACGCAGCCACACCCACTACACAACCACTAGACACAGGACACAACCACACCCACTAGACACAGGACACAGCCAAGGGCTGAGGGGCGTAACAGTGTCATGTACAGTCAAGCCCGAAATTATTCATACCCCAGGCAAATTTTGACTTAAAGTTACTTTTATTCAACCAGCAAGTTGTTTTTTGACCGTAAGTGACACAGGCGTCTCCAAGAAGATAAAAAGACGATGTACAAAAGGCATCATTGTGGTAAAAAAAATATTTCAGTCAGCTTTTATTTACATTTGAACAAAAAGTGGCATGTCCAAAAGGGGTATGAATAATTTCGGGCTTGACTGTATGTACCTTAACTTCTGTAAACACCTAAGCCTCAAGCGTTTGGTTAGGGTGAGGGTTAGGACACCTGCTGGTAAAATTGACCGTGTCTAATTTGGTAGGGGGTCAGCAAGGGTTTGGCAGTGTTCATTGTTTGGTTTCTGTTACATTATTACTTCATGACTGTGTTATTTTCTTATTTACAGGTCAATTTTGTACATTTGCATATATAAAAGTGTATATCACACTGCACAAAATTAAAAAGAAATATGGATTTCATTTCCATTTGTGTTTACTGTGGATGTAATTAGGCTAAAAGAAATGTGTATAGAGTGTTTTTGCAGCTCTTACATGTAAAAATGGGTCAAACTTAACCTTGAACAGCATGTACGGGTTAATATAAAATCATGTAGTTTGTTTATTAGAATGGTATAATCAGTTCCCTGTGCTCGACTGGCGCCTTTATAACTATGACACAAAAGAAGTACTCAAAGAAGAAGAATCTAAATGACATTTTTTGCTTGAATAACAGAAGAGCAGATTAGATTTTTTGCCTCTACAGTGAGCCTTGACGGCCATTTATGTAACTCACATGCATTAGCTCAGATAGAAAAGTGTGGCAGAAAAGAAAAAAGATCCAACAACACCAGCCATAACAGAAAATGGAACATACACAGAGCAATCACAATGTCCTGTCCTCTCATAGCAACAATGTAATCCATCTGATTAGACCAAGACAGCAATTTAATCTAATTTAATACTCAGTCATTTGGTTAATATCATTTCAGACTTTGTTGTAATGATGTCACTGTTCTGATCTCAGCAATTACTTTGATAAGTCAAAATGCTTCATACTGTTTCATGAAACAATAGCCAATGATATGAAACCAAGATGATCCTTTAACTCAAGTAAAGCTCAGTTTGTACCTTAAATTTTCCTGACTGAGCATTTGCAACAGAATATTAACGCAAGCAAAAATGATACTTTTTATAATATATTTAATATCAATTCAAACTAGTGGAGAACTTACTGATGACTCTGAATGATGCTTTACAGTCAGTGTAACCACATGACATTATTTGAAGTTCTCGCTCATGCTCGTTTCATCATTCAAACATTTAATTTTCCTCTGAGCCTCGTGATCCTCAGGGATTTTTCTTTAGCATATAGAAAAGGCTACTGTTCAGTTCAGTTTAGTTCAGTAATATTCTTTGTAGGTTGACTCCATGTGCAGAGCTCCTGTCTGTCAACCAGTGCAGGCACAGGGCCCAAGGCTTCCAGGCTGGCATCAGGACTCACCCAGACTGTATAGTTCTTTTTGCTAACATGACTGACACCTTTGAGACGAGCACACGGCACGGCGCGTCTCATCATTGCTGTTAAACAGACCAACACCTGCCGGCTGCTGCAGGCTGCGGCACCGGCTGATTTCTACACAAAGAGGGCGACTTTGAAATCACTCTGCTTCAGGTTTTGACGTGAAAGGCTTTATTTTGTCTGGAGCGCTGCCGGGAGAGGAAGAATAAGAAAAAGAAAAATGACTAACTGGTTTAAAAATGTTCTAGAGATGGACTAAAACGACAAAAGCACACCACTGCATTGTATTGAGGAGACGGTGAATGAAATATACACAGTTAGTTGAAGTGGACTGCTCTAAAACCATTTTTCTACACCGGCGCCAGTAGAGATAAAAAATAAAAAGCCCAGCACTAACACTTCTCACCATTTTAAATATTTGTTCTGTAAGAAGTCAGCAAATTTACCTCTTTTAAATTAAATTTTTAATTAGATAAACAAAAGCAATCTGCAGGAAAGCTTTTTGTCCCTGCATGCTTTTAAAAGCATTACGAGCTGCAACCAACAGCTCTCATGAAAACTTGATTGCCCATGGGGAATAACTACACTTTAAATCACACAAAAAAAAAGAAAAAAAAAAGCTGAAAAGTAGCAACTATGTGTACTCGCTTTATAAATAGATTATTCACCATGCTGTATGTATTATGAGAAAGCAAGCAAACACTTACTTTTTCCTCCGTGTTCGTGCAATACAGACATTCAGGGAGTGGTAAGGAGCTGTTACACTGAATATATTGGGGATGTTGTTTCTTAGAGAAGAAAAAAAAAAGAAAAAAGAAAACCTACATTTCAATCAATTCTTTACCCTGAGTAATGATTTAGCTGAAATAAATAATGAGAAGTGGGAATTGAAGCTCTCTATTGCAATTAGTCATTTCATTTCTAAATATAATTTGGCTTAGTTGAAATGCCACGGCTGTGATTTCACCGTGTCAGTCTCCAAAGGTCAATCTAAAGGTTCTCTTCTCATCCTCTTCTTTTATTTTCACAGATTCGAGACACACACACACACACACACATACACACACATACATACACTGGTCCCTGAGATATGCCACCATATTGCTGGCTCTCTCTCTCTCTCTCTCTTTTTCTCTCTCTTTCTGCAGCAGTGTTACAGTTGCATCTTTTAAAAGCAGCCCACACAGAACAATGCTGTTGTGCTCAAGTAGAATGTGCATACAAAAATTCCCATATGGCACAGGAGGGGGAACATGACAGAGGCAGAGAGCTGACAGGTAATATAGTGATGATAAATGCCAGGAGGACATTCGGGGGTAGGATAGCAAATGTGCACAAAGAAATGAAAAAAACAAAAAAAAAAAAACAAACCTGAATTTAAAATACTTACAAAAGCAGAGTTGGGGTCCTAATTGAAGAAGAAATTAAGCTTTCATCCATTATAGGAGACTACACCAACAGTAACAACAGCTGACAGATACAATTCCATTAAATCAGCTGCTTTAGTAACACAAACACATCATTCTAGGACGGAGAGAAAATGCAACCTTTTGAAAATATATGTTGCCTTCGTGATAGTCCACTATGACTTAAATATTTGTTGTCCCTATCCTAACCTAAGCAATTCTGAAAAGCATGTCTTTTGAGAAACAAGCTCACAATGACACCCTCAGAGTTTCAGCGTTGTGCCATTGTAGCGCCATCAGAGCAGCACTGGGGATTACATGGTTTTGCAGTCTCAAATGGTTGCTCTGAGAAACAATTATCTGATTGCGACTTCAGGCTAAGGGATAAAAAGGGTGTTCAGTCTCCACAGGGACCTGTTGTAAAGCAATACCAGGAGCAAACTCGCCGCCACAGAGGCAATGTACACCGCATAGCAGTCATACTGTTGCAGAATATAGCTGATAAACAATGTGAGAATGACCAGTAATTTGCTATAAACAGCTAATGGCTGCCAGGTGCTGGCTCCAAAAACACATTTAGCTATGGGGCGGTCAATGGGAAAGACTCCAAAACTTCTCTTAAAGCACAAGAACAATTTTTTCTTTCTTCTGCAAGAAGTTGAAGCCGTTTCGCTCCTTAATGTCTGTTTATTGTTGTTGATTTTGAAATTATTGTTCTATCAGCGGGGCTTTAAAGAAGCATGAAAGACCAGTTTACTCAAACTACTCAGCCTGTGAAAACTGGTTGTGTAATGTCTTCTGTGGCTTTCTGTATAGTCTGAGAAAATAATCCCAGCAGACGTCACCAGGCCAATCGTTCCTCCAGCCTGCAGACTACAAAATGTTAAAGCAGCATCAATTGATTTTTGCTAACTTTGTCTGTCTGCTGTTTGGTGCTGGGCAGGTAGCAGACAGATTGCTTATCAGAGCTTTTTTTTGTTGTTGCTGAAAACCATTATGGGGCTGATGAGAGTTGTGAGCGTGAACCAAAGCAGAAAATTCAGAGGCCATGAAAACAAAACAATGAGCTAAAAGATACTAAACTGCATATGAGAGCAGACACCCATTGTTCATATAAAAATGTTGATTAATGGAGATTAAACAAACAGCTACAAACTGCTTTAGTTTAGATTATTAGGATCCCCATTTACTGAGCCTTTGCCGTATAAAAAACAAACAAAAACAAAATACAGTGGTCTTTTCAGATAATGTCAGTTATATAAATGTTCTTTCAGTCATCTGTTTCTCTTATCATCCAAAACACACACTGACATTTATATCATCAACAATCCACAGAAATGAAAAGGGTCTTTAACATCAATAACCATAATCTAATAGATCAGAAATATCACTGTATAATCAGTCCAACATATTAAATGATATAATAATATATAGACTATATAATTCCTATATTATCATTTATATATATATATATATATATATATATATATATATATATATATATATATATATATGTCCATATATACACCCACTCATACACACATACATACATATGATGCACAGTATAATCAGTACAATATTATAACAATGATTATTTATTCATCAATATCTATATTAAGTGATTTAATATTTGTAATATGCAATAACTTTACTTAATCCTACTAGCACCTACACATCTACACATTTACTTGTTTCTGTTCAAAGACTGTTGTTTTACTGATGATTTGAATCAAGCTTTACTGTGTTTATGTGTGATGTGTCTCAGGAGTGAGTTCTATACATGACTGTTCTTTGATAGCATTTGTATTTACCTTTTTAGATTTTTGGCTCTCTGCAACACAGCTGATCTGTCCTTATATCTTACTTATACCTTATCTTATCTATACCACTATTGGTCTGGGTCTGTAGCTTCCAGCCACTGTTTTCTCTGCTCTCTCCACCTCCATCTCCTGTTGCTGCTTCAGTTTTTCTGAGAAGACCTTCTTCACCTCCTCCTCCGTCTCGGCCGATGCCTCTCAAGGTGACTCCATTATACCATCAATGACCAGGTTATTTTTTCTGCTTTGTCCTTCCAAATATTCCATTTTATACAGTGATGGCAAGAAGACTGTTTCATCGCATTACAGCGTTTCTGTCTGTTTGGCGCTGCAGGTGGTGTGTTGTTTGAAAGATGCAGGCATTTACATAGCAGGGGATGGTGTAATAATATTGTCAGAGCTTCACCTATACAAGGCACTAAAAGTGTGAGGATATCCCCACCTATACTGCATTGATTCTCCCCCCCATTCTTTTTCTTACCCCATCTCTCTCAAGTCCACCAACTGTATAGAAGTGCAACACTAATCGCTGGAGCGCCCCTTTAAGGCTCAGGAGGAGTATATTTTCACTGTGTACTGTATGTTTCTCTGCCTTAATTGACAGGTTCTTTCGGATAACAAGCTCATCTGCGCTTGTTCCCACTTTCTTCCTGTCGTGGCTTCACACAGGGTCGAGGCCAGTACATATATATACGTAGTATCTCTTGAATGTCTCTGAAAACTGTCAAGCTTAAAAACCAACTTTTAGTATATTGTAACGAACTGGGTATGTTACTGTTTGTGTTATTTTGTGTTTAAGCCAGTTCTGTGCTGTTCAGTGAAGTGCTGCTTTTCCGGAGTGTCCGTGAATGCGTCTTGGAGTGAGACGTACAGCTAGCTGCAGCGTTTGTCGTTGTTGTTGCTAGCCTGTGGAAGAGGACGGCAGCACGTGTGTGGCTAGAGAGTTTCCTGCTAGTTTGTTTCTTTGGCGTTGGCTACGGCCCACAGTAGCCTGTGTATTAAAAGCAATAAAGAGCCATCTAAACCGGCTAACATCTCGGTGGTTATTGAGGGTCGTCACATTGGTGTCAGAAGAAAAAAAAAAGACAAGAGACGTCGCCTTCAAAGTGTGGGCTCGCCCGCCATCTCAACCACAACGAACAATAACGTGGTGAAAATGCTGCCGAAGGTCCGTCCGAAATTGAAAGTGGAGAGTGCTGATGAGCTGGATCAGTACCCCGCTGCCGGGGCTTGGGGGGCACCCGACCACAGAGAGCGGGTGAGAGAAATGACTGTTAAAATGGCTGCTGAGGCGGGCTTTGGCCGGACTAGCCTTCCTGAGGAGGGACACAACACATATGGGAGTACGGTGGCAGCCGGGATAATACGTGTGGAGCCGCGTGGCGAGCTGGCGCTGCCCTCCATGAAGACCCCCAGGTATGATGGCAAGGCTGACTGGGAGGCTTTTCATGCCCAGTTTGAACTGCTAGCTCGGGCCAGCAAGTGGTCCACTGAAGTGAAAGCTCTCCAGCTAGCGATGTGCCTGACTGGTGATGCCCTGTCGAGCCTGCTGCTACTGAGTCCTGAGGATAGGAGTGATTACAACGCTTTAGTGGGAGCACTAAAAAGGCGCTTTGGACTTTGCACAGCGGCCAGCCTACTCCGCTCTGAACTGTGCAGCCGACAACGACGACCCGGGGAGCCGCTGAGGGATCTTGCCAACGACATTGAGGGGCTGGTTCACCGCACCTATGCCCACATGCCCCCTGCCATCCAAAGTGAATTAGCCCGGGACCACTTTCTCCGGGCGCTGCTGCCGGCCGACCTGCGCGTCCAGACACTGCTGGCTCACCCCAGGTCTCTTCTGGAGGCCTTGGAGCTAGCCTCAGAGAGGGAGATGCTGTGTGTTAGTCCCCTGGGGACCACTATGGACAATTCCCCGAAGGTGAGGGCAGCAAGTGGGGCTGAAATGGACATGACAACACCTCCCTGGGCGGAAGAGCTGTCACAGCTAGTCCGCACGGTCTCACTGCAAGGAGGTCGGCAGTCTAGGCCACGCCCAAGGACCTGCTGGGGATGTGGACAGCCAGGCCACTTGATCCGGGAGTGCCCCCATGCACCTGCAAACCAGGGAAAAGAGACGGGGACCGCATAATCGGGACGATGCGGATCCCTGGGACGGCGTCCCGACCCGACACAAGCGGGAATGCAGCGCTCCTCGGACAAACAGGGGCATCGGGGCAGGCAGCTGATGTGGACGGCCAGTTGGAGCGACTTGTGGTAGTGGGGCAAACCTGGGTAGAGGACTGCTGGTACGCTCCTATGACTGTGGACGGGACATGCTGTTCTGCACTGGTGGACACAGGCTCTTCAGCAACCCTGGTTAGACCTGATGTGGTGGGGAAGGGGACCACGGTTTTTCCCACCATGGTGAAACTACAGACTGTTACTGGAGAGCGGGCTCCCATGGTGGGTGAGACAGTAGTGACTCTGGGGTTGGGAAAAGAGAGGGTTCGCTGCCCAGTGTGGGTTGCAGATTTGGAAGACTGTATACTGGGGCTGGATGTCCTTAAGGCATTAGACTGTGTCATTGACACCAAGAGGGGTACACTCACCTTTCCAAATGGTCACATTGTCCAGATGTCCAAGCGGCCGACACAGCTGGGCTGCTCATCAGCCCACACCATTGCAGTACTGCCTGCTGAGACAACAACCAACATGACTGCCTGCCCCACCCCGCCTGACGGACCACCTACACCACTCCCCACCCCACCGGCCGTGGACTTACACTTTCATCCTGTGCCCCCAGCTGCCTGTTGCACCACCCCTAATGTACCCCCCACACCGCCCCTCCACCTGCCTGGCAAAGAGCCGCACCCACAGATTATGTTCCCTGCTGCCGGCTGCAGTACCAGGAATGAATCACTTACACTGCCCTCCACCCCGCCCAATGGACCACCTACACCTACCCCTTCAGCCGTTGAATTGCCTGACAGGAGAGTTTTGGCGGTGAGGGAGGTCTGGCAGAAAAACTGTGATGGACTGACTCTCAGTGAACAGGATCTGTTGTGGCAGCTCCTACTGGAGTTCAGGGAATGTTTTTCGCTGTCAGAGGATGATGTGGGCCGAACAGATCTCATCCAACACCACATCGAAACTGGAGATGCACTGCCCATTAGGATGAGACCCCGGCGCCTCCCTCTGGCCAGGCAAGCAGCGGCAGACAAGGCCCTACAGGAGATGCAACAGGCAGGACTCATTGAACCTTCCACCAGCTCTTGGGCCTCCCCTGTCGTAATGGTCCCCAAGAAGACACAGGTTGACTGGCGGTTCTGTGTAGATTTCAGACCCCTCAACAAAGTGACCAAAAAGGACCCCTATCCCCTCCCACGTATTGACGAGGCCCTGGACACGGTGGCAGGGTCTTCCTGGTTCTCTTCACTGGATCTCCGCAGCGGATACTGGCAGGTTCCCCTTGCCCCAGACGCCAGACCTAAGACAGCCTTCATCACCAGCGGGGGCTTGTGGCAGTTCAAAGTCCTTCCGTTTGGCCTCTGCAATGCCCCCGCCACATTTGAGAGACTAATGGACAAGGTACTTGCTGGTATCCCCCGCCAAGAGTGTGTTGTGTACCTGGACGACATTCTGGTGCATGGGGGGTCCTTTGAGTCAGCCCTAGGGGCTCTCAGGCGGGTGTTGGAGAGGGTGGCGGCAGCGGGATTGAAACTGCATCCCCAGAAGTGCCACTTTATGAGGCGGGAGGTCTCATTCCTGGGTCACAAACTTGGGGGAGGCGGGGTCAGCACCGTGGATGACAAAGTGCAAGCTGTGAAGGACTGGCCCACCCCCAGCTCTGTGCGGGAGCTGAAGAGCTTTCTGGGACTGTCCTCCTATTACAGGAGGTTTGTGAAGGGGTTCTCCTGCATTGCTGCACCCCTGTTCCGGCTGCTGCAGAAAGGGGAGGACTTTGTGTGGACAGAGAAGTGCCAGGCAGCATTCACCTCACTGCAGAGGGCCCTCGTGGAAGCCCCGGTTCTCGCCCCACCTGACCTTGCCCTGCCTTTTGTCCTTGACACTGATGCCAGCAGTTTTGGCTCTGGGGCTGTGCTGTCACAGGTGACGCCTGGAGGGGAGAGAGTGTTGGCATATTACAGCAGGACATTCAACAGTGCTGAACGTCGCTACTGTGTCACCAGGCGGGAGTTACTCGCTGTGGTTAGCGCCATCCGACACTTCAAATATTACCTCGGGGGCCTCCACTTCACAGTCAGGACTGACCACTCGGCCTTGCAATGGCTAATGACCTTCAAAGAGCCAGAGGGTCAGCTAGCACGCTGGATTGAAGAGCTGCAGGCATATGACTTCACTGTGGTCCACAGACCAGGCGCTCAACATGGAAATGCAGATGCGCTTTCCCGCCGGCCCTGCATCGCTGATGGCTGCCACTACTGCGAGAAAAGGGAGACACAGGAGAGTGAGCGGCTACAACCTGAGGTGAAATGTGCAGCGGGGAGACCCGAGAGACCATCTGCCGAGCGGGGAATGACAACTGTGGATACAGCTGAGTGGGGGCACAAGCAGGAGGAGGACAGCGACATCAGTGTGGTGCGTACATGGGTGGCGGCACAACTCAGACCCTCGTGGCAGGAAGTCGGCATGTGTTCTCGTGCCACCAAAGGACTCTGGTCAATGTTTGGAGCCCTGCGGCTGCAGGAAGGGGTGCTGCAGAGGGGTTGGAAAGAACCGGCTACTGGTGAGACACGGTGGCAGGTGGTGGTGCCGAAGACCCTGCGGGGGGTGGTGCTCCAGGCGGTGCACGGAGCTCCAGGATCGGGCCACTTCGGGGTCGGTAAGACGCTCCGCCGCCTCCGTCAGGGATTTTACTGGGGCCAACATAGGCGGGATGTGGAAGACTATTGCCGCCGCTGTGATAGCTGCACAGCAAAGAAGGGTCCCACGGACAGATCTCACGCTCAGCTTCAGCAGTTTCCGGTGGGGGGTCCCATGGAGAGAGTGGGAATTGATGTCCTTGGGCCGTTTCCCCGTACGGAGAGAGGGAACCGCTACATCCTCACTGCCATGGACTATTTCACCAAGTGGCCCGAGGCTTACTGTTTGCCGGACCAGGAGGCGGAAACCATAGTAGACGCACTGGTGGGGGGAATGTTCAGCAGATTTGGAGCAGCCGAAGTAATCCACACAGATCAGGGCAGGAACTTTGAGTCCCGGGTGTTTGCAGCCATGTGTGAAAAACTTGGCTCTCACAAGACCCGCACCACGCCCCTCCACCCTCAGAGTGATGGATTAGTGGAGAGATTTAACCGTACACTGGCACAACAGTTGGCAATAGTGACGGCTAAACATCAACAGGATTGGGATAACCACGTTCCCCTCGTTCTAATGGCATGCCGGTCTGCGGTACAAGACTCCACCTCCTGCTCTCCTGCCCTCCTCATGTTAGGCAGAGAGATCCGGACGCCAGCTGAGATGATGGTGGGCAAGCCACCTGACTTCCCTGTGGATCCTCCAGGACCCGATTATGCCAGAAAACTCCAGGACCGCTTGGAGTCCGCCCATGAGTTCGCCAGAGACCAGCTACGGAGTGCGGGGGCGAAACAAAAAAGGAACTATGACGTGCAGACCAAGGGACGGCACTTCATAGCCGGGGAGTTGGTCTGGGTGTACAACCCACAGAGAAAAAAGGGCAGGTGCCCAAAGCTGGACAGTGACTGGGTGGGACCCTGCAGGGTCCTGGAGAGACTGGGGGAAGTCGTATATCGGGTCCAGCTGCCGCCAAAAGGAAGGAAAGTTGCCTTGCATAGGGATAGGCTGGCACCCTACCGGGGGACGGCCACCTCGTCAGAGCCGGACTCTCGGACAGGTGGAGTACTGGACGTTGTGCCGAACCCCCCCCAGGGACCTCTTATGGACTCGAGTACCCTGTCCACCCCTCCCCACAATGGACTGTTGCCCCTTGACCCCTTGCCTGCCTCAGGCTCTGCCCTGGCCCCCTCTTCCCCTTCCCCAGGTCAGAGACGGCCCCGGAGAAACCGCAGGCCACCTAGACACTTGAGAGACTTTGTTTGCCCCCTCGGGGACGAGGGACTGTGAAAGGGGGGGGTAGTGTAACGAACTGGGTATGTTACTGTTTGTGTTATTTTGTGTTTAAGCCAGTTCTGTGCTGTTCAGTGAAGTGCTGCTTTTCCGGAGTGTCCGTGAATGCGTCTTGGAGTGAGACGTACAGCTAGCTGCAGCGTTTGTCGTTGTTGTTGCTAGCCTGTGGAAGAGGACGGCAGCACGTGTGTGGCTAGAGAGTTTCCTGCTAGTTTGTTTCTTTGGCGTTGGCTACGGCCCACAGTAGCCTGTGTATTAAAAGCAATAAAGAGCCATCTAAACCGGCTAACATCTCGGTGGTTATTGAGGGTCGTCACAATATGATATGGTGGCATTGTAAAAAAAAAAAAAAAGGAAAAAAAAGCATATATAAATCTGACCCTATTAAGGCTCTGATTTACAGCAGTAAGCAGTCACAGTTGACCACAGATGCTGTTTTCATTTTGGCTTTCAGCTTTTACATTGCAAGTGCTGTTGCAGGCTGTTGTATTAAAATTTAATCAACGTTAATTTTTTTTTTTTTTTTTTTGCTGGGAAGTGTGACTACAGGTTCCCATGTGATTAGCACTTTGGCAGCGAATTGAAGCAAATGTGCAAAATTGAGCTCTCAATGTGCCAGTGAACCGAGGCTGGATTGCAAAAGGATATGAACACAGAGCCAGACTTATTGACTTCAAAATGTTGTCCTTTCGTTCTCGTTGCAGCCTTTCCCTCCAAAAATATCTGATCGGTCTCAAGTCTCAAGGTGCTGTAACGCTAACCTCTAGCACATGCTGCAAATAAACAAACACATCAATAGACATGAAGTACATAGGATGTGGGAGAACGCTTAAATCTCACACAAGGGAAAGCGACGGAGGTAAAACAAGAATTGTGTGTGTGTGTGTGTGTGTGTGTTTTATTGTATTTTCAATGTCTTACAGTAAATATGCCATCTGGGATGACAGTGTGTAGGAGGTGCTGTGATCGTGTCTTTAGTCATCTCATATTCTGGACACAATTTAGCATTTGTCTGCCACAGTACCTGCTATTCTTCATCATTTAAATCACCGTTTTCCATGAGGAACTATATATTTGTTTGGTTTTAAACAGTCAGTCCAGGTCCTTGAATCTTATGTGATACCAGCCACAAATACAAATAAGTACAAATAAATAAGAATAACAATTTCCAGGCTCATTGATTTGTGACAGACTTTTAACTAGATTTAGGACAGAAAAGGACAGATCTAGCCCTCTTCTGATTTTCAGGCCAACATCAACACAAACAGCTTCTTCTGCTTCTCCAACACAGTTGAAGTTGTAATTTTAAGCCTCAGTCATGTTGATACGTGTCAGGAGGAAGCAATCAAACACAATAACCTTATCCTATAATAAATTAATAACTACCCTGTAATTAATTATCAACTAAATTTGAATTCATTTGACCTCCTCCCATTTTATAGTCACATTAATCATGGCAGTCAGTGTACCAATCACCCTCCTGGCAGTGTTAATTGTCGAACAGTAATGAAGCTACAGTGGTCTTATGAGAATAACAGTGAGTTGTGATTGATTAACAGTTAAATGATCATTGATTCACTGGTCTCCGGGTGTTGAATAAGCACTATCGACACTGTCAGGAAGCGCCGAGATGTCCTGGCTCCAGCCCTGAGCCCCCTCGACGCAGATATTCTGTCTTCCTACACACACAGTTAGGGTGGGTGACTGCCATGATAAACTCTTATAATGGAGCCAGTGGCTGTTTTCGCCTGTGCGTTCATTTTACACAATGGGATCGATGCCATATACATTTTATCTAATATAATCTGGATAGAAAAATGTGATTAACTGCAGTATGTTGGTGTGTTTTTTCAACCACTTAAAAGAGCATTAAGGCAGAATTTATTGACTTTTATTAATGGCTAGTAATATTCTTAAGTGTTTAGCAAATGGTTTTTTGTTGGGGTTTTTTTATAAATAGAACTAATATTGCCACATTTTCAAAAGAAGACAATAAAGCTTGGTAATGAAATTAAGCCAACAGAACTCAATCTACGAGACAGAATGTTAATATTGGACAGATTAGGATTGGCAATGTTTCTGACAACTACTGCCATTGTATTCCTGCAGTATCTGCACATGGTAACCATCATCGGTTAATATTAGGAAATACTTTGATTATTAGGAAGGATTTTAATCAGAGAACACAAACAATAAGGTCTGAGGTTACACAACTAAAACATTTGGTTATGGTTAGAGACAGACTGAGAATGCAAACACTGCTGGTCTTCAGTTATTTTTATCTACTTCTATTCCCAAATATGCCTGCATCCTGTCATTTTTTTGAATGAAGTAATTGCTACATTTTTGTACTGCACGCAAGCTCTTACATGAGAGCTCACATGTGGTTAAATGAAGGCACCTAAAGCACTTTGGTTAAGGAAAGATTGTGGTTTCAATTAGATGTTATTACAGTAAACACATTGTGTCTTGTGCCTCAAGTCACTGTTACCTGCTTCAATATTTAGCCAAGACTGCAATTTCTGCTTAAATGAAACCAAGTGTTGTTTGTACCTAAACATAACTAAATCATACTTAAGCTTCTACAAGAAACATTGTAGGAAAACAGATAAAACATAATTTACTGTTACAGTGTGTTGACTATCAACATTAATTTATTTACAATGTCTCCTCATTATGTAGATCAAAAACACAATCTGGCACCATTATTTTTTCCTCTGAATGTATTAACGGTTGTAAATAAGTAGTATATATTTAATTAATTGGAGACTTTAATGAGCTGTGGTTTGAGAAAACTCATGATGATGGTATAAGGTAGTATAGTATAAGGTATGGTTAAGTTTGGAGTTGGAAGAACATGGTTAAGGTTTGGCTAAGTGGTCATTGTACAAATCAATTGTTCATCCAAAATGGGAAATATTCAAAATACTCAAATGTGGACACAAACCAACCTCCACAACCTTTCTCAACACACTACTTCCTGCATTCAACCTGAAAGTTGTAATTGACAGTAAACCGTGCACAATGGAACAGTCTACTATAAAAGTCATTGTGTAATCATAATATTGCATGTGATCTGCTTTTTTGGGCTTGACAACATGACACTTTAGCCGTATTGGCAGTGCTACACGAGGGTCGGTGGTGCATTTTTGATAAATCAGAAGTCTATGCATCCAACAAGGCAATCATTAAGTCACTGGTATTGACCAACAATCCTGACGCATCAACTTTCTTTGCAACAAATACTGCATATGATGGTCATGTGTAATGGGGCAGCAGAATGTATTATTGCACCTTCAAGGCAAAAACATTATAAAAGCAATTGTTTCCGCTGCCTACTCCAACATGAGTTTAATTTAATTCTGGAGCATCAATAGAGTAGAGAAAGAATAGTCTTTTGGGGGGTATTATGTTGTGATCCAGTGTTTTTCATAGCAAAGGGTTACAATGTATCTTTTTAATTATAACAACTACACAATTTGCCAAGACATGGATGAAAAAAAGCTAATTAAAAAAAGGAAATAATGTCCAGAGGTGTCATACTGTGACTCACTGGTTAGCACTGTTTCCTCCCAGTATAAAGGGCCTTGGCTCAGCTCCCAGCCCAGTGGACATTTGTATGTGTGTTTCTCAAGGTTCACTCAGTGCTTGCTGTAGAACCTCCAACCTTGTGTAACACTGAAGAGGAATAAACAGGTTAAGAAAATGATAATAGGTAATATCTGTCTGGATTGTCCTTTATATGGATAATGCAATGATAACATAGTAACACCAGACAGTACGATCAAGCTGCTCCACTAGCTCGTCTCCAAACATATGAATCGACCTGGTGTGGAGGCCATTAAGAAAATATGATACAGTAGCACGACGCATTGTGATAAAGAAAGAGTGTGGTGCTGCCTGTTGCAATGCATTATACTGGAAGCATCAAATGACACATCGATAACCACATCTGATGCATTTCTATGAGTGGTCATATACACGGTCATTTAAGAGATTTTAATAGACATTTGAGTTCTGCTTTGAAAAACAATCTCATTTTAGATTTAATATAGAGATGTAATTGCAAGTGTGTGTTTTTGCCCCATGTGTCTCTCTCAGGGTTGCCGCTCTTTGACAGAAGAAGTCCTCTCCTATTCAGCCCTATGGCAGACTGTCAGGTGAACACGCCACAGTATCAATCAATATCATATTTCACTTTGAGACATAAAGTGTTTTGTTGTACACTGTCATGCATTGCTTCTGTGGAGCCCTTTGTATAATACATCAACCTTTCCTGGCAGCAGAAACGGAGAGCAAAACCAACAAAATAAATATTTTACCTGTTGTGTGACAGTATGCAATGTATCAAATTCTCCTATGTGCCCAAAGGATAATAAGTCAGGAGAGAATTATTAGTGGGCAGGCACAAGGTGGGGGAAAATGAGAAGGACCTGCTGGGTAATGATATTTCTCATCTGGCATCTCAGTCAGTGGCCACACCAGCTGGGGCATTAGCCAAATCTCCGAGCACAACAACTTGGGGCTTGTCGGGATGAATTGATGAACATAATAGACCTAATAAACAGCAGACATTTTGACTTGTCACGGGAAAAATATACAGGTGGAACTAATAAGATAAAAGATTGCTCGGTTCCCTCAAATGTTCCGATAATGAGCCAACGCTGTACTTCTCCACCTCCTTGATTGGTTTGCTCCGCTTTGGATTCCTCTTCTAGTTGGACCATCCAATCAGGCCTATCCTTCCTCTTTTACAAAATAAATGGTGTTAAATGCCTGTTTAGAGCACCATTATGTCCGTTCCCTATACCTTGATTTTCTTTTGGGTTGTAGCAGCCAGCATGTGACTATATCAGGACTTGGAATTGACTATTAACTAAGCCCTACCCCTTGATGTTGTTGCTATGCCTGTCAAGATTTATATTCTTACATCTCACATGCAGTTTATAATGATAATGGTGGCAGAGATTCTAAGTAATCTTTTGAAATTGTTGGTCCTTAATTTCAGACACAGCTTCTTGTCATGAACAAAGTTATAAGCTCACACTACCATACTCATCTATACTGCTACTACTGTACAGATACAATACAGATACTACTATGAATTGCAGCCTACATCTAAGATGATTAACACACAGTTACAGTTTTACTCTTTTTTTTTAAAGGCTAAAACTAAAACCAAAAAAAGAAAACACCAGACTACCACCTCCAAACTCTTATAATGCCTCTAGTATATTTCTTACTACAGCTCCATGCTTCATCATCAGAAATACAAAGCTTGACAGGCCTCCCACTTTTTCTTCCTATGGCAAAAAAATGTCTGCTGCTAAAAAAGCTCCAGTTGTTCCTACTGGCACTGTACATGTAAGATTCACTAGTAGTAGTAGTAGCAGTTCCTCTTCTGTTGTTGTACCTCTGACAGAGTAGCTGTTCAAGGTGTGTTTAGCTTCCCCAGTGGTCGATGCATGTGGTATTTTCAACAGAACTTTGGAGCCTATGAAATTGCCTTTACTGCCTGTAACCACAGGTATCTTAAATGGACTGAGTTCATGGAGTGTTTCTGTATTTGATTGTTATGTCTGAATTTGTTGGCTTTTTATCTGTATTTTGTTTGTGCTTGTTTCTGGTTGTATTGTCTGAATATGGTTATACTTCTCTATAACTGCAGTTTGTCATATCTTTGGTTTCTTATCTGATAGTTGAAAGCAAAAACACACAGCAAACATGGAGAAAGAAAGCGGTTTTACAGACCTCTTCTAATTCAAAGCAAAGCATTGCCAAACTTGAACCTAGACAGAGGTCTATCCAGAATAATTGAATAACTGAAAACGCCTGCGTAGGTGTCCAAGGTTTTTTTTAATGTTGTTAAGCACTGTCAAATCTTTTCCTCACTATGAAGGACTGCACACAGATTGGTGTTTAGTATTTTTCTTTTCTGGTCATTAAAATGCAAAAATCTTATTGTTTTCCCTCTAAACTTCTTTGTTCATGCTGTCACGTAGCACATTTTCAAAGCTCATGCGACATCGGGAGTATAAATGCCTTCATTTGTCACAATCTAGACTTGTGGGTGGTCTATAATTGAGGTAAAATCGGTGTGCCGCAATCTGTGTTGTGATGACCCGCTGCTTATAGTCACGTCATATCTCAAATAGCAAGCTGTCACTGAAACTAGACTGAACTCCCTAAACAGGGGTTCACTACAACACAACTACGTGGGACACATACTGTATCTCATAAGAAAAACTGCTCTGACTGTATTTATTCTTGATGAATCAGAATCAATGGAAATGCAAATGTCTAACTGGCTGCACAATGGGATTTATATCTGTAACAGAATATCTGGGCATGTGGACAGAGGAAAATACTCCCACGTGCCAGCAGGTTTTAGGCCACATTGCTGCAGGAGCTGTAAGCATGTAACTGTAGATTCTTTTTTTTTTTCTTCACACAAAAACACAAAACCTCACCAATCACACTTTCTCAAATCTCACTGCAGCCTCTCACATCTATAAAGTTGTGAAGTTCACACGGCCCACTACAGTGAATGTGGAGTTGTTCCTGTTTTTATGTGATTTATGTGAGTCTTTTTATGGCTGTATGATTTTATGTTGAAATGAATCAGGTAGGTTTGTCACATTGCCACATGTACTTCCTATGTAGCCTGCTTACAGTTTAAACACTATCAGTGATTCTTAAAGTACTATCTTTCAAACCATTAACACTTGAAGCCAATGCATTTACCAAGTGTGCCAAACTGAGTGCTATTCTCTGCTCTGTCACACTTATTTGCAAAACTGTAAACACAACTCACTGCTTTACACCCAGTTTGCAATTTAATAACACACTCTTAGTAAAACTGTAAGCATTGGTCTCTGTATTGCTACACTCTTTTGCCAATTGCCTCTCCACAACGACACATGTGAAACACTTGTAGATAATCAGTTCCTTTGCTAATCATAGCTTGAGCACTATGCTGTGATGTGGATGAAATTGTATGGAAGAACAAAGAAGCCAAGATTGAACCGGATTTTTTTTTTCTGTTCTTTTATTCTAACACAAATGATTTTGTTTTCTTCTTCTGTGCTTTTGTTGTTTGAGGAGTGTTAGAACAGTTTGAGATTTGTTTTAATAATAATATTTGTATTGATTTGTATATATTGGTTTGTAAAAGTTGATTGAAAATTGGTCTTTCCTGCACACAGGAAAAAAAAGCAAAACCCACAAGTGCTCTTCATTTATACTATTAGTGTATAGTTGGTGCTTTGTGTGATTATTCAAATGATGGTTTGTGTGACTGTATTGATGATTAAAGAGTTTAGAGAGTTTAGCAAGAATTGTTTGTTTTTGTAAGAGACATGTAATGTTTTGCTAGTTTGGTGTAAGAGTTTTGTGGTTAATGTGTAGAGTTTTGCAAAATAGCGTAAAGATAGTGCCTAAGCAATAAAAAAAACCTCTAATGTTTTTAGTGTATAATCTTAATTTCATGTTTTATAAACTCACAAGACACTTTATAAGGTACACCTGTGCAATCTAATTCAATCCAATACAACAGCTCTTCCATAAACTCTTTTCAAGTTTATACATTTCCAGTTCTTGTTAACGTTGTTAAAAATGTGATAATTCTACTTTATATTCATTATTGAAATAATGTGTGATAGTGGCATACTGGGGTGCATTATATTGAATGGTGTTCCTAATATTGTGCCCCCCTCATGTATGTTAATGGGGTGGTCAAAATATTAGAAACACCATTCATTATAATGCAGCCTAGAACATCACCACCATCACCCACTGTAACCTCAATAATAAATATAAAGTAGAATTATCATCTTTTTCATGTTTTTTCTTTTATGTAAAGCATCATTGAGTACCTTGAAAAGCTCTCGACAAATAACGTGTTATTACATTTTTATGATATATTATAATAATTATCATTATTATTGTTATCTGTACTGGCCACTAAGAGGTTTCTTCTAAAGGCAATTTTAGTGTAAGCAATTTCTCTTTTCTTGTTCTGTATAAAAAGTGGACTCCAATTTTCAGCTGAAGTTAATATGAGGTTTCAGCAGACACACTTATTAAGTGCATTGTTTTTAGTATGAAATTCCCTCTTTGTGCTTCAACACACAGCGTTTCCATGCTGAGCCTTGGCAGAGAGACAGACACTTTGTAAGATACACACCTGATTTGACAAACTCTGACTCCTGCAGCCTCCTATTAGTTCCAGCTGAATTATATTATATATATATATATATATTTTTTTTTTTTTTTTTTTTTTTTTTTTTTTTGCACAGAACATGCACTGTGGATTTTGTGCCTTATCACTAACATTAAAATTATATTCTTTTACAGCCAGTACGGAGAGAAGGAACAATTACAGCAACTAATAATGTTTTCAATGCTTAGACTTGAAAATGTGAACATGTCCTTGACACTGTAGCTAAAAAATGATCAGTCTGTTCTTTCAAAATTGCTTCTTTTTCTATTTTTGACCAAATTTCATTAAATTCCTCCAAAATCTCCCATCGCAGAAACTTCAGGTACATTTAGGAATAAATGCATTTCTTATTTATTTCACTAAATATGATGTTCTTCAGGATGTGAAAAGTTGACTTTGTTCTCTTTTTTTTTGGCATCTTAAGCATGAATTCATGTTGACCACTGAAAGGTGATCATGTCATCTTATTCTGCCTTATGCGGCACAATCTGTCAATCCTGCCCACATACTGTACAACACAAACCAATCCTCCTGCAGCACCAAGTAACAAATACGTACACCTACACCCTGCACCTGCACCTACACCTACGTCTGACACTCACCCAGCCACCCACCACATGCTGGTGAAAAAAAAATATTTGCAAGAACTTTAACTTGAGGTGTTTTGGGACGATTTCTGTCAAACTGTCTCGCTTTTTTGAAGTTCATTTTCTCATTAAGGCTTTAATTATGCGGTTAGTCAGTCAGTTGCCTTTGTGTTGTTTACAGCTAGAACAATGAAGACTTCACTCCTTTGCTTTTAAATAAATGTGAGATATCATACATTATGCAGCGAAAACTCGATCTGTACAGCTGTTCCACATCACCCTGGACAGTGGGACCGCCACCAAATTAATATGAAATCTTCCTTCCATTATGAATGAGGACCAGGTGTGCCTCATTAAATCTGGGCCCTCTATCAGCACAACACACACTCACACACACACACACACACACACACACACACACACACACACACACACACACAGCATGTCAGGCTTGGTGTGAAGTGCATGTTGCCCTTGACTTACTGGTGACAGGTACTGAGAGAGGCAGGGAGAGGACTCAACAGAATTCATAACATCAGGACTGTCGCTGCACTCTCGCTATTAAAATGTTAAGCAGAGGATTCATTTATGGACATTAATTGATGCTGTTCTGCACGCTTTAAGAGGCCGATCTGATTCCACAGTGACTATAGTGTGATGTTTGAGGAAATGCTGTCAATCATTCTGTACATGCTGACACATTACAGTAAATTAATTAAAGCACATTAGATGCCAAGAATCTTAAAAAGGACCACCACGCTCACTGCTGCTCTATATCTACAGTCTACTCATGCTGCTCTCTTTACAGGGAAGAGTCTGTCACATGGAGTGCACTAGGACATATTGTGCATTGTCTGTCTTTCCATCTGGACGACCAAGATTTGATTTCACTGGTGGGACCTGCAGCGACAGAAGCCAGATGATTCGGGATGATTCAAAGCCCAGTTGGTTGATTCCTCTGGAGTGGCTGACTGAGCTTTGGGAACGCAGCTCCAACTCTGTAGTCCTCCATCTGCCGTCCTGGAGGAACCACTTCAGAGAGCTGGCCGAGGCCCAGTGCAAGCCCGCTGCCCTGCCCGGTCCGTTCCTCCCGCCCCGGGGCCTCATCTGAAGTTGTCAGGCCGACCCCTTCGTGGCACGGTGCCAGCTGCACCGCTGGGATCGCAGGCTGAAAATAGCCCACCAATTCATCACAGTAGCTTGCCAGCAGAGTTTGTGCTGCATAGGCACTTCTCTTAATTTTAGGACCAGTTTCAGAGTGACCCAGAGAGACCGCTGACAACTTCACTAATACCATTATTTGATGCCACAGCTGCAGTCCTCCATTAAGACACTTAAAAGCCTCTGAATGTGAAGATACTGGTGGTCTTAGCTAACAAATATATCACCACAAAGCTATTAGCATCTGTGACCTGGGTGGTGGGCTGCACCTGAGCAGCACTAAATCCTTTGCTCCAGGTCAAGACCTCAGGACTGCAGTCAGAGCCACAGCAGCCTGAGGCTACTGACTCCTCAGTCTTCCTCAGCATGACCTCAGTCTGCAGCCTGCAGGTGTTGCTCCTCCTGCTCCACTTAGAATTAGAATCAGAAAACAGGATTATTGCCAAGTAGGTTTGCACATACAAGAAATTTGCCCTGATGTTGTGGTGCATTACAATCAATATCAACCAAAAAAAAGTAAGAATATATAAAAGTGTACAATAAGAAATAAGAGTGTTATCTAACCAGGAATGTGCAAATCTCCATAAGGTAAAGAGTATATGAAATGTACATGCAGTCTAATAACACATAAAAAAAACCTAGAGAAGCTGACTGCCAGGCCTCCCTCTGCATCATCAGCATCTCATCAGGGTTTTTTGGTGCCCTGATTAGAGCTCTGCCTAGACTTCACAATACATAGTTTCAGCACTGAAAGTAATCAAGCAGCTAACATGGAAGGTACCAGACAGGAAACAGAGGAGGAGGTATCAAAGAAAAATAAATAAGAATCAAATCATGGTGTTTCTGAAGTTGCAGCTGTCCAACAGTACAGACCATGTAACAGTCATTTTTGTATCCTTGATGTTTAAAAAGTTGTTGCAATTAAACACTCAACAAATCTGCACGTAAGGTCACAAAACCTAATTTAGCAGGTGTAAAAACACTTTGAGATACAGCAGAACGGCTAAGACATGATGAAAATACATCACTTTGTGAAGTATGGTTGTAAGTCAAAAATAGCTCCCTGATATAGAACATCGAGTGTTCATGCAGGAACATATGAAATGCATTAGAAGGGTTGTAAATCTGTACATATTCTGTATGCACTACATCGCCTGATGCTATTCCTGTAGATCCTTCTTTGAGACAGGAAGTGTGCTGTTAGCTCCCCTCTGCCCGACAGTGGACAAGTTCCTGCTCCGATACTTCACTCATCTTGATGAGCTGCCTGTCTTGAAACAGCAACCTGCCTGCCGAGGTAACCTGCATCTGGAAAAAAGACAAAGGGGAAGGAGATGGATATCTGCTCTTCTGTTTCTTACTGCCTTCCTATTGTTGTTGGGTTTTTGTTCTTGTAGTGATACTGCTTTGAAAGTCACTGCAAATTACATAGATACAAATAAATATTCCCATCATCAAGGAAACACTGTATACTGATGTATAACAGGTCCTTTTTAAATGTACTTTGATGATAAATAGATAATGAGTTATTAATTTCACGTATTATGAGACAGACAAGGTGCAAATTACAGTAAAGAGAGTGCGTTGGAGAAATCACCTGTGTGGGATGATTTTATTTATTGAATACATAAACAATATGGTAGTAATCAAAACATATCATTTTCTGTAACACTGTATCAGGTACTTTATATTATCCTGTGCTTATAATCAAGTGGTTAATCACTGAAGACCTTTGGCCATAGTGGAGGCTCAGAGGGGCTGGATGGGAAGTCAGGTCACTGTGACCTGGCTGTGAGTACAAATGAACATTTCATCAAGTCTGAAATACAATGATGTGCAGAGTTCATCTTATACATATATGCCTCCTATTATCCTCAAATATTACTAACACAATTTACCCTTTGGGTCAATCTGACCCCAGGAATATCTGTCTCCAGAAAATGATTTAAATAAAATTGTTGACCAAGTGTCAGGCACTTATATATACTCATATAACACATAAATAACCCCTTGATGATGAAACTTAGTAGTGACTTGACCTTTCCTCTAGCGCCACCATCAGGTCAAACTTTTAAATTAGAATTAATGTATCTTGAAAAGTTTTCATTCTAATCTTTATGTTGTATCTTATGTTTGCTCCTCCCTTATTTTGCATGAAAATCAATGTCTTTGCGGGAATTCCCCACCCTCCACAGCACGGGAAATATCAGTTCTACTTCGGCAGGTGTGACTACAGTACAGTACGTCACACATACATACATACATACACACACATACCTTCATGCCATGGTGCGGGAAAAGTTCTCATGGGAATATTGTTTCCTCCTCCCCCATGTCACGTTAGCACCAAAAATGGAAAAATATGGTCCTTCTCCTAACTTCAACAAGAAGGTAGACTTAGTGCTGCTAAGATTTTAGAGGGGAGGCATGTGTAGTTGGAAAGACTTGGATGTGATCGACTCGCAAGCCCACATTGGCTTCCTCATTTTGGCAGGAGTTCACAAGTTATTTTCCACGCCCACACCACAAGAAGTATCAAGGTTGTCATGGGAATTATGTTTTCTCCACCCCCCTGTCAGGTATCAACTCAAAAGTATCAACTAAACACTGAATGGGGTCAAATTGACCCCAAGGATAATATGAGGTATACATACATACAGTATATATACACATATATATACAATATATATATATACATATATATGTACGTGTGTGTGTGTGTGTGCGCATGTGCGCATGTGAGCTGAGACTATTGCTTCAAAGCAAACACTAACTAATGAGGGAAGCGAAAATATCCTTAGTTTATGTGTGTGCTGAGATTGCTGCTTCAAGCAGTCACTGACTACTTAGGGATGCAAAAAAACATTTTTAGTCTGTACACGTAAGTGCTGATATTATGGTTACAAAGCAAACACTAACTAATGAGGGGTATGAGAACACCTGCAGTTTTGAATAAGTGGTAAATAACTTGATTAGCCAAGGGTGACAGTCCAAGGCAGAAGACAATGGTGAGAATATGTGGATGTACAAGAAGTAACCCTGAATCTAGCCCAGCAGAAAAGGATGGGTTATTTGGAAATATAAAACAGTACTAACAGGTTTTGAAGTTGCTGCCTGCATCCATGGAGCAGCCTTGGTTTACTTGAATTACTTTGTATAACTGTATTGAACTCAGTGTTTCCTTTGATTGCTGATGTACTCTTTCAGTGTTTTTGAGTAACAAGTTGTGGAGACCCTGAAGATTCATCTGAAGGAATATTTCACACAACACTTGTAATAAAGATCCAGGGTTTGACTCCTAGCAGCAGCTTTGGCTGAGTCTTTGAGTATTTGTTGCTACAATGCAACGCCTACTGGTTAACAGCTATACAGTGCAGGGGGAAACTTACAGGGATAGCTTGAACCTACAGCTGTGGGAGTCACCCTGTCACCACCCAAATGAAAAAGGAAAATCAGTTAGTTATCAATAAATAGTGTTTGCATTGATAAAACTGCGTTCAGTCTATTAAATTAGCATTTAATTACATTGAGCCTCAGATGTCAACTGACATCAGGGGGCCATGTTTGCCTGGTGTTCAGGTACTTTTGTTCAACTGCCAAGAAGACTATATATATGAGCTTTCAGAAAAATCCCAGTTTCTCAGTCGTAAACATTATTTAAAAGTTGGGAACGTGAAATAATTACTAATAAAACATGAAGCGAATAAACACAAGACGTGACATTAAGTCTGATCTTATTAGTTAGCAGAACATTATGAGAGTGCATGTTCAGACTGATTGTAAAACTTGTATTAAAAAGCAAGCCAAACATCATAACAGACACCGCCCTGTTTATTGTAATGATGATAATGACGATGATAGTAAATTGGAGAACAAACGTAGTTGGCCACAGTACAGTTATCCCGCCCAGTCTGAGTTCAACCTGCATAGCACCTGACTCGCGTCCTCACCTGAACCCCAGACGAGTGCAGAAAGCACTGCAGCTGTGCCTTAACAAATCACGTGTAATGACTGACAATACAATCGAACTCAAGAGCAAGACTCCACTCGAAAAACAGTTCAAATCCAAAGAGTTTAATGAAAGCAGGTTCGATATACGGGTGGGCAGAGGTAACAGAAACAAAAGGCAGAATACAAAGTCAAAAAACAAAAGGCTGGGACGTTAAGGAGAACTAAAGAAGTGAACTAGCAGAGACAAAGGAGAACACATAGACTAAATACACAAAAGAAAGTGGGATAATTCAAGACAGATGATACTAATCAGGGCGGGGCAGATAATCACAAATAAAGTGGGAAACACAGGAGGAGAGGAAGTTAAGATCGAAAACGAGAGACAATGGTGATTACAAAAATAAAACAGCTAATAACCAAGAATGTACAAAACTCAAGAACAAGACATTACATCATGTTCCCAGTTAACTCATTCACTGGCAGCTGATGGTAAGTGTTCATTTATTAGCTCCTATTTCAAATATTGTGCTTTGAATATTTGTAGATGAAGAATTTTATAATGTGAATGCCATAAAGCAGTCACCTGTGTGTGCCTTGAAAGCTATTTTGATTCAATATGAAACCAAATACATCATTATATAATTGCAATAATTATCTTGATTAATTGATTTAACGCTGTAGAACTGCCCCTGTTAGCATGAGTAGGTCAGGTTCACCTTCACCTGTCACCAGCTATTTATCTGGCACAACCATAAATTAGTCTAATTGTAAATTGTACAGTTTTTATTGAAGAACTGTGCACACAGCCTTTGATTCCAGTCTGAGCTCTTAGTTTTATAATGTTGAGGTTATTTTGGAGTGTAACCTTGGCTTTGAGACTCACATTGGAAACAAAACAAAACAATTCTTAAGAAAGTGCCCAAATCTCAGACTTCTATTAGACTGACGCAGCAAAACTTATGCATTTTATTACATCTAGGCTTGACTATTGCAATGCTCTCCTGTTTGGTCTCACTGAAAAAGTCACTTGCGACCTGTTCAGAACGCAGCAGCTCGAACACTCACACAGACCAAACAGAGAAAGCAAATATCACCTATTTTAAAGTCATTGCACTGGTTGCCCATTAGTTTTTTATATCATTGCACAACCTGGCACCAGCATACCTCTCAATCTTACTTTTAAGATATGTGATATGTATCAGATCCTTCAGGATTTCTAACCCAAAACATATGAGGAGTCTACTTGCAGTCACTGTGGTACTGGATGATGTGGAATAGTCTACCTGAGGATCTAATGGACTCCACTTCTGTGGACATTTTTAAATGAAACCTTAAGAAATATATTTTTAGCTTGGTTTTTAATTAAGGTGCCCTGGGTTTTGCTGCCCTACTTTTTACTTATCAATTTTGTCTTTGATATTTGTATCTTTCATCTCTATTAACTTTTAACACTCTATTATTCTTTTTTAGTTTTATTTGTTTTTAATTGTTGTTTTGACATTGCATTGTTTTTCTTGTATTTTTAAACTTTTTTTTTTATTTTGCTCCGTGAAGAACTTTGAAAAACATTGCTGTCTGAAAGCTGCTAAATAAATTAAATGAGTTGAGTTAAGTGATGCTGTTATTCAAAGGTGAAAACAAGAGATTAAGAAATTCTCTATAAATAATTTTCCAAATGACAAACAGGCGTGTGTTATTATCAGCATTTAAGAGTCTACACGACATGCAGTGTCACTTCTCATTTTACAGGGAATATTTAAATACAGTATGTTGCCATATGTGCCTTGATTTGATCATCATACACATTTCTACATGATTGAGTGCAGGCAGTTTTTCTGACAAGTCAAATAAAGAAATAATGATCATCATAAAAGAAGGCACACATTTTGTTTTCCATACTGGTTAACGTGTAAACAACAACCCAAGCTCTTGAATGAATTCAATAAATCAAAACACCTCGACTGAAAATGAGATATTAGTGTTCATACCAAGCTGTGTGCATGTTTACAGAAGTCATGTTTCTAATGGTATTTCAAATATGGCCATTAAAAGTTTCATTTCTGACACGTAACACAGCATTGCACTTTGCTATTGTTGAATGTTTCGATTAAAATGTGTATCTGAATTCATTCTATAGATACACATTCAGTACAAATATTCTAAGCAGTTCATTTTTACATATTTTAGAACATTTCTAGATGAAAATGTGCTCACAAATAATGTGTGACCAATTAAACAATGTAAAGTAAACCCTCATATATACTCTAACATCACTATCTTTTTTGGCATGTCATTGAATCTTGGAATCTTAAGCGGAAGACACATATGACACGCATCAAGTGCTGCCTCTAGCACCAATAGGACAAATCGCCTTGCAGTGTATCAGTATAGTATATAGTTAATTAATACAGTATAGCTACCTAGATGGAAGTCCAGTTCTATGAGTACAGAGCATGAGCAGGACAACAAAGTGCCATGGGTGAATTGTCCATTGTAGCTGTCTATTTTAATTATCTGGGCAGTGAGATTATGTTTTGAAAGCAGCGGATTAACCGTCAATTAATTAACTTTTGCCTTTTAGATACAGGCACACATAAGAGAGTTAAAACGAAAGTGAGAAAAGCAAGCATCAAACTAATAAATAACATCTGTAGTTGGGCCAACATTGTATTGAAATAAAAAACACTGGAGAAAAAAAGCTTATCTTTAGGAGCGGTGATGCTGGAAATAGGACAGTGGCACGGAGGAGTGTCTTGGGGCAGTGCAACGACGCATGACTAGCCACCGCCGGTATGAGGGGGGTTGTAGAAAATAATAGGGGCGACACGCCATTCAGCAGCAGGGTGTTCTGGCCTTCATTCAATCTGGGCTTGCTGCACAGAGTATGTATAATATACAGTGGTAAAACATCTCCAAGCTAAAATTTAAAATTGAAATGTCACATGATTTTATCAGAAAATCAGCCCCCTCTGCTGCCCTCTATAGTGAAATATTCAGTATTAAAGTCAATTTATTGTATGGCTCTTAAAATATGAATTCAATGTGTTGTTCCAAACAGCTACAGCGAAAGATAGAGTGAAAAGCAACAGTGCTAGAGAAGGAGGAGAGGGTGGGGGGTTATCTCCTGGAAGGCATTCATAGTGTTGCACTCTGTTGTTCACATACAATAGTGACAGAAATATTTGTGTGAAGAATGAAAAAGGAGTGCTAGAGAGAAAAGTTGAAACCCTGACTCCTCTCTCACCTCTGCACAGCTGGCCAATCACAGTGTGAAGTGGGTGTGAATGTCAGCTCACCCATGTTGGAAAGTTACAGAAATGGCTGTGCAAAGCCCCCCCATTGTTGCAAGCTGGAAAAGATGTGGGAAAGGGGCGGGGGGGGGGGGTTGCCAAAGCTTTCCGACAAGCATGTCTGAAGAAGTATAGCAGCACTTTTAGACTAAACACTTTCTTGGGAAGTAAGAATTGTTACCACTCAACACTGGCAGATTTACGTTTAATACTTTAAGTGCTTATAAAACGTATACACTCTAATGTTATTTTCATAGCATGCACTTACGCCTGTTCAAAGGCTATATTCCATTACTTTTACTGCATAAATCATTGTGTGCTTGTGTTAAAATAAGCCAGTGCATTTGCATGGGTCCATTGTTTCCCTACACACAAAATAGCTGGGACCAAAGCATTGAAGGCTTCACCTCCAGACAGCCAGGTGTGGAGCACCCAAATGATGCATTCCACAGAGAGAGGGAAAGGTCATCTACCCTTTATTAAGATGTCATCTAGAGTTTATCAGGGTGGAGAGCATTAAAGGCAGGCACACTGAAAAGATTGAGTGTGATGGCGGAGGGGCAATCAGTGGGCGAGCTAGGTGAAAAACTGCACAACAGACACATTTTGTGAAAAGGATAGTGATGGTCAAGGCTGCAGTAAGGACATCTTCCATTTGATGTTGGTAATAAAACTGATGTGATCATGAAAGCTTGATTGTATCATAATACCCACTCATTCATGTAGCTTTATATTCAGTTCACATCACTCCTGACAGTGTAGTACAAAAGTTTGTGTTGCCTATTAATTTTCTACAACTGAACATACCAAACCATTGCATCACTGTGTCTTTCTAGTCTCAATCAAGGACAGACGCTGTCTGAAAATGTGAAGTGAAATTGCTCTGCTGAGACGATTCTGCTGAAAAGGATGGCATCTGTTATTATTCTCTGTAAACCTGATAGCACAAAAAGAAAAAGGTGACATGGAATTTTTCATCTGTAACACAAAGCCGAGGGGAGAAAGAAAAAAAAAAAGTGAGAGAACGATAGAGAACAATCTGCTGAAGCTCCAAAACAAAACAAAAAAACACACATTTTTATAATAACCTCACGAGTTCCATCTGAAATACACACACTTCAATACCTTAAGTCATCATATTGTACTGTAGAGGTGAAAGCATTCAAATCACAGCAGAGTTTCAAACCTTGTGCAAGTGTATATTGCTCCTTGTTAGTGAGAAAAGGCCCAAGCCCTCAGTGACCGTGGAAGATCATCTGCGAGGTGATCTGCGAGGTGATCTGGCAAAAACACATAAAGCAGAAATATGCGAGGTGCTCAGAAACACAAAACCAGAGAAAGAAAAGCTTCACTCCCATTGAAATCAATTGTAAAAAGCTTTAAAGCATTCTGTCTGATTGGGGCCTAACTTATATATATATATATACTTATATAATATCTTTTATCTATAGAAATTACTTTTTATCTATAGATGTTACTTTGTCTGTAATATCTATAGATATCTATTCAAAAATGTATTTTTAACATATTTGAACATACAGAACTTAACCAAAACAAATGGGGGGAAAATTGGAATATAACACTTAAAGGACCAGTGTGTAAGATGTTGTGATATCTAGTGGTGAGGTTGCAAATTGCAGCCACTCCTTATATAGATATAATAGATATAAAGGTCTAATTATAAATCAAAACACAAACTTTTTTTTTGATGATACACTTAAGAAATACATATGAATGTAAGTTCTGCTAGATGCCACTAAATTCTATTCTATTCTATGTATGTAACATAGTGTTTTTTGTTACTTTATTTGAAGACAATTGATTGGCTGTAGGTCCTGTCATTGTTAAAATATTTGCTGAAGACCTCTTGATGGCTTTGATTACCTAATCACCATCAGACCTATAGAACATACCAGTGATTGTTTCCTAGTAGGCTTATTGACCTTGAAGAAGGACTGAAGGCCTAATGTCATTGTGAATAAAAACAGAAAGACATATGGAGCCAGAGTGAGAAACACTGTTTTCTTGTTCTTAGGTTTGGCACAAAAACAGCTTGGTTTGGAAAAGATCATTTCATGCAACAAGCCTTTGGAGCAGTGGGTTTTTGTTTTTTGGATAATGAGCTGTTGGACTATGAGCTTTCAGTGGGAAGTTTTTCATACTATTGGGGGTTTTGAAATAATGGGCTATTGGACCAGTGGCATGGTTCCAGTCCATGCAGTGGGGCTTTGTGCTTGTCGGCACTCCGCTTTTATTCTTTTACAAATAAATCACATAAATTTGCTAATTTCACACTCAATACCCGCACACTATTCTGAGGTCAGTTTCCTGCCAAAAATCTCAGTCTTATAGTGCAACCCTCAGCCATTAATGAACAAAAATATGTATTTCAGGGTAGACCAAAATAATCAAATTAAGTCAAACATGGGGGAAGACATCTAATGCAATTACCCACAGCGTGCATTGTAGATGTTCTTGCAGTTCCACACTGCATTCATTTCTCCATTAGTGGATCATGGCTCTATACTATACCCTGAAAATGCTGCCTCCTTAGTAATTCTGTAGTTAATGAGTGTGTATATATTAGCAATAAAATATATAATTTTGAAGATTGTTCGTATAAAGGAGGACTACAGGAGGTGACTACACTGAAGATACTTGTTGTCCAGGCTGCCAGAGATGAAGATCCAGTTGATGTTGCCATCATTTATCGAGACCAATGAGGTATTGATAAAATGTCACAACACAGCAAATGCTTGTATGCCACTGAAGGAACCAATGTACATCTTAAATCTGGAGTACCATTCAAAGCTGAGGTACACTTTGGTTTAGCCACATTAATGTCATAAAACAACAGAACTCTACTAGTCTCAGATTGTACAACACTGACATATATCTCATTTAAAATTAACAGGTTGGTTATAATAATTAATATCATATTTAATCATAGATTCCTTTCTGCTTTGCAATCTCAGAGACCAACGCATTTCTGTGTTGCATAACTCAGAGTGAGTTTCCTATGTGTGCCTGCGGCTACACGAACATGGGTGGCGTGGATTTTGTGACAGGATGCTCAGGGGTAGAGAGAGGCCTGTGTCAGCAAAATTGATCATGAGAAAGAACATTAAACACAAGAAAAATCCTTTCTCAAATTATCCTAAAACATTTTAAGACTCACTTTTTTAGTTAGTTATTCACTCAACAACTGATAGAAATTACTCTGGCAGGCATGACAGATTGCTGTCACCATATGAAGGTAGAAATGACATTTGACCTCAGTGTGATGCCAGATATTAGAGAAAAGAAAATACTTACTTAATAGTAAACAATTATATGTCTATTTATGTGATTTATATTGTGTGATTGACATCAATTAAAAAACTCCATTAAAATGATTTTGGTTTCATCACATTTTAAATTATTCATTTTTTTCACCCTTGTCAACACACACACACACACACGCACACAATACATTTAATATATGTTTTTATTATATTTTTATGCCCCTTAAATGGATCCAACCTCCTATCAAGTTCTGAAAGGTCCTCCCTGTTAGACTAGGAATCAAAATTCAGCATTATCCCTGCCTGGGTGTCTTTTTTCCGCTGTTATAAAAAAAAAAAAAAAATACAAACTATATCAGCGTAACATTACAGTAATCAAAACAATAAATCATTTGTAACTTGGGGAACATGTTTGCTTTGGTAAAGGAAGAGTGTCAGGGAAAATAGGAAAGGTTTACAGCAGAGAAACACTTAGGGCGGTGCAGAGAGTAAAATCATTGGAAAGTGTGAGGAAAGTCCTAATGAAAGAATGGGATACCTAAATTCATCTTGGCAGACAAGAAAGCAGGAAACATGATTGTAGTCCTCATCCAAATAGGGCAATCACTCTGGAAGAGGAAGAAGCCTTAGTAAACTACAGTGTATGGATTGCAGGCCACAGATGTCCTCTTACAAGGAGTATCATAAAATGTCTGGCTTTGGAAATGTACCATCAACAGTGACACACAAGCCTCACCTTGTATGGAATTGTGATGAAACTGGGTTTGATGATAAGTCTGAGTAAAATATTCTGTGCCAGAAAGGAAAAAGGCATGTTTACTGCTAGCACTGCTGTGTAAGTGCAGCAGCAGGGACCGGTATGCCATCCTTCATCATCTTTACCCACTGCCTTCTCATTTTGGCGTACACTATGGATGGTCCATCAGACAGCCTGTATGGTTATTCAGAGAGGGAAAAACACGACCACAGAGCTCTATATAAAATGGCTGGACCATTTCGTAAAATGTGCACCCATAGAAAGACCTATCTTGTTAATCATGGACCAACATGAAAACCACCATCACCACCAGATCATTGACATCTAGAGCCATAAAACTGAAATTTTGCTGCTTCCTCCACACATGACCCACATTGGACAACACCATTTTTAACCCACTAAAAGCTACTCACATGGGACAGCAAGAGACAGTTCTATGTCCAGAAACATGTCCACAAAAAGGCAATGACTTCAGACAGCATCATGGAAAGCAGCAGTGTACCCGCTGTCCAGAGAGGCTGTTGACACAACACCAGAAACTTGCCCTACATGTAAAATGGACAGCAAAAAATGATTTGGTTCACAGAGGTCTCATCCCTCCTTCCCTCGCCAAGATCCTCAGCACAACCACCTTTGGCACCACAAGAAGGGGCAGAAAAACCTATACCCCTGACAAGCAAGGGTTGTCACCATTGACGAATACAACACCATCCTGCTAAACCTGAATGCTGCAGAGAAGGAAATAGAAAGATGAAGAAAGAGAGGAAAGAAGAGCAGAAAAGAAAGAGAGAAGAGAAAAGGGCCAGGATAAAGGAAAATAAGAAGAGAGAGAGAAATCATCTTGCAAAAACCAGCAGCCGTTATGCAGTGTACAGGATCATTACACCACCAGGGTCTGAGGCAGAGTTGGATGACTGGGTGCAGTGCAAATTCAGTGAGCTGTGGTTTCACCTCGTCTGTGTCGACCTCAATGATGCTCCAGATGGGGAATGGCTGTGGGGGCTGTGGTGGTTCCCAACAGGTTTACTCCCAGACTGCAGGGGCACTGTTGATCACTTGTTTGTTTGAGAGTAATTACGGGGCTGGTACACCAGAGAAGAACCTTTGGCAATTTAAGAACCATCCCTTCTAACCTAACCTTAACCAAACCCCTCCATTCACAACTTACCCCTAAAATTGACCAGGACGTTTGGCTCATTAGGTTTTGGTCCTCATGAGGGCTACCAGTCCTGACAAGGTCAGTGTTGCTACTGAACAAGGTCTCAGTGAGGTAATAAAAATGTGCGCCCACACATGCACACACACACACACACACACACACACACACACACTAGGACACATTGCTTTTTTATTTCTATATCTGATGTTTCTTGTTCCATCTTCTGTTGTTAATTAATTTTAATGAATGATTATCCATTATTGTATTATTAATATACATTAATCTTAATGAATGTATTACTGTTTGTGAATGAATATCACATTTGAATTATCATTTAAATAACTTCAATCAAGTTTGTGTAAATTTGCATGAAGCATTTAAATATTAAACTATCAGAGTTATGTGTCTGATTCTTACAGTTTTTACTTATTTCACTTAACTTTTGTTAGCTAATTAATGTTACACAGTTATTTTCCTGTAGTGACTACTACTAACCAGACTACTACTAACCAGATGCACATATTGTGTAATTTAAGCTATTTATGGAAAATACATGCTATTTGAAACAATTACCACATATTTGATGACAATTAATGCCATTAAAAATGTTTTTCATGATTTCTCTCAAATGATTGGCCCAAAAGGCATCAATTAAACTAATTGAGAATTGGAAGACCTTCCCCTAGAGATGAGGCAGGCAATCACTCAATGTATATTTGTGCATGTATTAAGTCAGCAAAGTGAATTTAGTCCATGTCCTGTAGGCTGGGATGTGTCGTTTCCAGTGATTCCAGACTTTCCACACTTCAATTGAATGATGCGATACAATATCTGCACATTACAGTATGCACACGACTGCTTACTATAGGCCCAACATTGCTTTAAAGCTGCAGTTTGGAACTTTTAAATATAAATGACTGTCTGTTACATTCAAGCCCTTCCCAAACGAGTTCACACATGCTGATTAGGCCTATCACCACCACATAAATCTCTCTGTATTTCACATTATACACAGTTTATAAATCTCATGTTGTTCATGACATTCCCATACTGACCATCTGGCCGTTAATCCTGCAGCTCTTCTACACTTTCCAAATGTTATCAGACCCAATAGATCAAATTCTGATAGTCATTTTGCGGTGGGTGTGTGACACTCAAAACAATTATGGCCAGTGGTGTACTGGCCATCGCATATACTGGGACAAATCCCGGTGGCCAGTGGATCGTCAAAAATCAATTTTTGGGCCGGTGGACCGTCAAAACATATCTGTTTTTACCCATCCTCTCTCAGTGTGCATGAGAGCGTGCTGCATGCCTGTGTCAGACAATCACAGCCAATCCAACTTTTACTCTCACTAAAGGGGAGACAAAAAGGGGAGACTAAAGTCTTGCACTACGGCTTTAAATCCAAAGATATTTATTACAAAAATGATGAAATGTCCCCCTACAGGGTGGCTATTACATTTAACTGAGCTTAAAATGTAAATTGTTTGTTAGAAATATGTATGTGAAAGTTCTGATGTGCTTATAGACAGTGTTCTTGGAGTCTTGGTTGTTTTTTTTCTCTTGGTTTAGTGTGTTAAACTTTTGTAGTCCAGTCCTAACGGTCAATTGGTTTTACTTATTTATATAATTTGGGTTATTGGTTAGCTGATAGTGTTGTATACTATGGTTTTTGTCTATGTGTTTTCTTGGACAGTTTTATGCTGGGTTGTATTGAGAGTATATGTTTTCAGTTTGCTCTGTTTCTCTTCTCCCCAGCCCATTTTCACGTCCACACCTGCCCTGCATCATGTTGTTAGCCCTGCCCTTCTCTCAGTGTTTTTCCCCAGCCTGCTGTTATCTTCACACCTGTCCTGCATCAGTCTCATCAGCTCTTTCCTGCTCCTAGTGTCTTCCCAGTCAATCAACTCCCAGCTTGTGTCTAGTCACATGTTCCCCATTCCCTTATCAGTTCTGTCTCTGTGTTTAAGTCTTGACTGGCAGATCAGTTTCGTTGGATCCTCTGCTTGGTTCGAATCAGTCTGTTCTGTTGTGTCCTGTATCCAGTTCCACTCAGCCAGCTTCTGTTTTTTTGCCTGAACATCTGAGAATAAAGAACTTTTTCTCTGGCCTAGCTTTCGTCTCCGGTCTATGGAAGCCCATTTCTGCCACTGTGATGAGAAAAAAAAAAGATCCTGTAAGTCATTATAATGAGAAACTATCTCAAAATAATGACTTATATATAATGACTCGCCCCTGAGCTGTTGTGTTCGTACCACAGAGGCACTGTGGAGAGAGCTAACACTGCGGCCACATCGAAGAGCTCTCCGGTGTCGCCGCAGCGTAAGGTTCAAAACTGACATTTTTAGCTAGTTTTATCTGAAGATGTTTTATTTCAGAAGTGAAATCCAAATTTCATGACTGTCTAGTTATATTTTTAAACTTGGACATATGTACAGCACATATGTTTGTGTTATGTCTTTATTAACACAACCAACTACTGTTATTTCTATCAATAAAAAATATTATATTTGTGAGAGACTTTTCATTTTGAATATTATGGACTTTTGGAAGAAAGTGTGCTCATTTATTTATGGGCTATATATAATCACTATTTTATCATATTTGTCTTAAATCCAGCTCCATTATAGCAGGTAAAGCACATCCTGACAGCTTCGAATATTACTGTCAGATACTGTTCCCCCTCTGTTCAATATGAACAGTCATTATTATGAGATAGTTTCTCATTATTTTGAGATACTAAGTCATTATAATGAGAAACTGTCTCAAAATAATGAGAAACTATCTCAATAATGACTTAGTATCTCAAAATAATGAGAAACTATCTCATAATAACGACTTATTTTGACTTACAGGGTCTTTTTTTTCATCACAGTGGCGAAAATGGGCTTCCATACCGGTTTCTACTTTGGTTCCACCTGCTCCACTATTTATGACTGTGGATCATTAGCTTGCTAACTCATCCAGGAAATCACTCCAATCAGGTGTGCAGTTCACATATCATAAGTAGGCCGTTGCGCAATTGTCTTAATTACTTAGCAAACAAAAATATTCATGCTCAAGGCTGTATGGTGCAACAGTTTTGATCGCATATGCTGTTAAAAATGATTCGAAGATAAATATGTATCACTTCACAAGTGTGTGAGTGTGTATGTGGAGTGGCAGCCCCGCCTGCAGTAATACAGAGGAGAGGAAAGAGACTCAGCACGACCATAAATGAAAGCAAAATGCTGTCAGGGGCCATCTTTATGGCCTTTGGCCCTGTAGGCTAGTTGAGAGGAAGAAGAGTGTCTCCTTTCAGTCAGGAGGGGAACATTCGTTTTACAGATTTTTGTTGCTATCTGTTAACCTATAAAACCTGTTTAACCCTTATATACTGTTCGGGGTCAAATTTGACATTTGAAAGTAGTAAAGACCTAAATAACACTCTTTAAATGTGATTTTTTTTAAACTTTTCTTAAAGTAGCCTAGAAAATACATTGTTTTTGTGGAGCTGGTATATATATTCTTACATAGAGGGTGACCTATGTTTATTCAAAGGTATTTTATAGTCACAAGAGTTGATCAAAAGCTATGTGGTTATACTGGTTATGTGGAATCTTGAAACAGTGAAAGTATAGAGATTGGCATGTCTGTGTATTTTCGTCATTGGGACAGTGAGGACAGAGCTCAAGGGGACCTTGACACTGTCACAAGAACCGCCCATGTTCCCTTGCCAATGGGAACTTGTCAGAGCTCCCACCCAGATGGGCATCTGCTCTTGCAAACAAGCCTGTACAAAGTAACAAATCAAATCCATCAATTCCCAGGCAACCAACATAGTGCTTGTCCAACATAGTCCTCCCTGTAGTGAAGGGCAGTTTTCATAGGACTATAAAAAGTACCTGAACCCAGATAACACTTATTTGGTGGAGTGGAAGGAGTGATTTGGCGGATCTGTTATTCCAAAATGAAAAATGATAGTGATTTTAAAAAAAGTATTAGAAGAAGAGGACAACGTATTCAAAAAATGGAGGAAAGGTGCTTGTGATTTCTCTCCTTCTTTCCTACACAGCAGTCACAGCAGTCCAAATCTCACCCTGATCAGTCTGCACAAGGTGACAAAAGAGACGGTGATGCAACTTCTGCATAACAAAAAGAGGACTGTAATGTAATGTCATATTTTTTCTGCAGTTCATTTTGAAAACCAATTTGTTTTGTTTTATGATTCATCTGCACTCAATGTGGAGTTGATTGTATACGATTGACAAAAAGGAGGGTATGTGGTTTGGGGGCAGTGTTGATTGATGGGTTAATGGTTGTAATAAAACCCACAATTTAAAAATATGGCATCCCTCACTTTGAATAAAATCGTAGAAATAATTATGGTTGGGTTTTTTTTGGATTTTATTTAACATGAGATCATAACATAGTTTAAGTATTTTCTCTATAATCAAATAGTGTTAAACCTAAAGAAAACTCTCTGCCTGCTTCCGAAACATCAAAGAAGGATTAATCACCCATTTATTAATTATTGATAAGATATATGGATACAGTTTTAAAACTAAGTTCAGCAGCAAAGACAACATCTCATACTTCTCCTTATTTTTCACACAGTAAGTACTTAAGTCACTCCTTATCCGTTCCTCTCCTCTTTGTCTCAATTCTCACATCCCTCCCTCCCAAATCCTTTCTAATATTCTCTCTCTTTGGTTTGACTTCAGGAACCATGGGGGCTCCATCCAGGACAGGAAGAAGAGATGGCTCCCCCCACCCAGAGTCTCACCCCACACTGACTCCCTCTCTATACCCACCACGAGATCAGTCCATCTATCCAACTGGTACCCTGATTCTGACCTCATTCCTTCATCCCTTACCCTACACCCCCCATCTCTCCATCTCTCCATCCCTCCACCACTTACCTTCTACTATTGTTACGATGAACCTCATATCTAAGTTGTTGTGGTCTTTGCTAGTGAAAATACATTTGTGGTTTAAAATTTGAGATAGGAACTAATTATAAAGGGAAATAAAAAAACAACCTGCTTCATACTATGAAGGGTTGGAATATGAAAAGTATTAAAGTGTGTGTGTGTGCACATGTGTATGCTAAAGTATCAATGCACATATCAGATACCTAATTTACACTCCCTCTTTTATATGCTTGACATGCAAAAATACAATACTTACTAACATTTTTACAAGATGGCTTGAAAACAAGTTGTGAATGAAGACATTTTCAGGACCAACAGGCCTTAAACAATCACAAATCACAGCCAAGCAGCAGAAATAGGTGATATAACAACCAGCAAAACAGCTTACTCAAAGTCTCGGCGGGATCCTCAGACAGCAGCATCAACACAAACAGCACAAAATGAGAGCTACAATCACAACAACAACACAGCAAAGAGTTAAATAACGTTACTTACAGAGAGTCACGGTGAGACATTTATCCAGCGGGAAGGAAAGAAACCGAAGCGAGTGAAGAGACAAAGAGAGAGGGTGTATTTGACCCACGTGTTTGAAGTCCATGCTCTGTCGTTCACAGGAATGATGTAGCATTAACTTTCCTGCTCCTGTGCTGTTTAAAAAAAATCAATTTCTGGTGTTCATTTTGGCCAAAAAAACTCAAGTTAAGTGAAATGCTTCACAACAGTGATCACTTAAACATCACAACAGGCTGTCAAGCTGTGAGAGCCAGTCACAGGTCAAATATTACATCAATCAGGGCGGGACGAGGCAGCTGTCAGCGACTCAGAGGGCACAGAGTTCATACACACCAATGAGAGGGCATGACCTGGTCTGGCTGGTGTTTTTATGATTATACTGGCTTGAGATTAAGGTGGCACAGGCACACCCAAGCACATCTGTGCCAATACGTGGATGATGAATTATGGGTTTTTTTTGTTTTGTTTTGTTTTTCACAATCCTGAATCTTACACTAATGAACAATTTATGTGATTTTTACAGATTTCTCAAACCAGTAGAAGCAGGGCAAAGAGCTTCTGTTCATATTGCCTTGAGGTACAGTTTGAAATAATAATTCTGGTGGATTTGGTTTTCAATAAAGAGGTTAATGTATCTTTAAATGATACAAAAATGAATCCATCTAGATGCCAGAGGTCCCGCCAACTCCTGCCAGCAACTCTGTCATCCAATGACTGCAGAAATCAGAAGATATGTGAACCCAGCGTTGAAAAAAACAAGTCTTTCTTATATATCTTTTCTTACCGACTAAAAACATATAAGCAGAGCCTCCTCTGTTGTGCACCAGTTTTCTAAACACACCATGATTTAAAATATCTAATTTCACGACTGCTGTCTCAGGCCTCATGCGTGAATCTCAGTTATTACCACATGATTACATTTTTGTTATCCCAAAGGAAATTTGATCTACAGCAGAAATCAAACACTTAAGTTATACAGAGACATATAAGCACTGATAATAACAAGCCTTATAAATAAAAATAAAAATCCTGGAATAAACTGTCAGCCCAAGTAAAAACAAAGACACTTCTACCACATTGAATCAGAGGCTGAAAAACCAAAGATGGCAACAGTACAAGATCTAGTATTATGCACCGCGAATGAAGTGCAAAATAAATCACAAAATCAATTAAGTAAAATGCTGTGCAGCGGCAGTATGTAAAATATAATAAATACGATAAATAACATTACACATGTGCGAGACAGAAAGTTGAAATCAGGAAAAATTAGCCTAACAAATTAAGCCTGTCACTTCACTTTACCTTCATCCATAAACTTGCATCAAGGAAAGTTCTGTGTCAGGGTTTCTAATCAGCAAGTCAGGAAAGAGTGGCTCTTTCAACCAATAGAGGAGCAGGAGTGATTACTCTAATCTGTGCAAATCAACCAGTATGCCTGCTTGTCAGCTAGACAGGTTGTGTGTGTAAGGACAGAGAAGGAGACAATTTATTCATATTTAGGGAACATTTTTTTGGAACATACTCGGTGTACAGATGACAGCAGACATGCAGATATGAGGAAGAACACTGAGTTTAATATTTTTAAAATCTGATTGACAATAAAATGCAGACTTGTTTTAGGAGGCACTAGTATAACAAAATTGACATTTCTTTCAGTTTTTGGTAATATTTATGTAAGTAATTGAACATATTTTCAGTTTATAGATTGACAGCAGACCTGAGCATTGAGTGGGTACAATGATGTGATTCACAAAGTAACCTAAACAAAGAAAGAACTATATATTTCCTCCTACCTGTATATAAGCTGCCTGTTGGGACATACAGTACTGTAAGTTGAGCTAGACCTTGATCATTTTTCCTCTCTTTCTACAGCTCGGCATAAGAGACACAAAGACCTCCGGAAACACATCATGCGGCTGAACAACAGACAAGCACAGCATCCACTGAAAAGAGGTCAAAGGTCATTGACCATGAATCTATGGATGGCTGGAGAAAGATCAAGGAGGAAATTCACATCTAACGCCAGACCATCTTTGAACAGAGACCAGCTGTTATCACATGAGAGAAACTGGTCACATCATAAGAAAACTGTCTCCTTGAGAACTGAGCATGGCGACATGTAGAAGATGACACAAGATGTGACAGAAAGTACTTCAGAAATAATGATTTGGACGTTGTGCTCTGATTTTTTGTTTGCTTTTATTTATTTGTCTAGTATTCATCATTGTGGTTCTCCAACAGAATTGACCTCAATAAGGCCATAGTGAGTTTATTTGTCTCCCTCAGCAGTATTTGAGCCACACACAGCATGTGGCCCACTTGAACTAAACATTATATTAACTGCCACTTGTTAAATTGTTTTAAAAAGAAACTTTTGCTGATTTCAACTAGCATTGTATCATTCCAATGTGGTTAATATATGCAAATAGACAATTTTTAACTTCCCTCCATGTAGCCTGCACCCAAAGCTCCCTGCTCATTTGCTGGCAAAAGTCAACCAGGTGATGGAAAACACATCATTCAGTGGACTTTGGAGATCTGCCATAGACTACAAACTACTTTCCTCATTGTCTGTAGTGGTGCCTTCAAGGACGGTAAAATTTGGTCTCCCAAAACAGGCGTGCAAAGGGAAAAGCAAACACTAAACTATCATACTACTAAATACTTTAAAACATCAATATATTTGGAAGAAAACAAGTGTCATGATAGGAGGCGGAATATTGCATTGTGGAATCAGACACTAACATTTAGAGAGCGTGGACTGTGAATGAAGGCCGTGTGACGTTACAACCATAGCTAAGCTAAGCTAAGCTGCTAAGATTTTCCATGATACATCCAGAAGAGCTGTTCAGTTTTTCTGGAAAGTACATTTTGTTTTATTTGTTTTAAGTTTGTTTTTTGTAAGCAAAAATTAGCATTAGCATTATCCCCGTTAACCATGAACTGTAAATGCACTGTGCTAACCAAACTAGCAGTTAGCATTAGGGTCGACTCAACCTTTGTAAGACATCAAAAGCCAAAAAGGTTGCAAACTACTTGGTTCATCTTTAACAATGTGTTGTATCTTTACTCATTGTGTCAAATCTTCATCTGAAAACTAACTAAAACTGTCAATAAATGTAGGCTAGTAGATTGGAGTAGAAAGTACAATATTTCCCCCTGAAATGTAGTGGAGCGGAAGTATAAAGTAGCATCACATAGAAATACTCAAGTAAAATAAAGTAAAAAAGTACCTTAAAATTAAACTGGAGTAAATGTTCTTTCAGGGTTCAGAGCTACTTTTCACCTCTGTGTGATCCACATGTACATGATAGGGGAAGACTTTCTGCTTTTATTAAACTTACTACCAAATATATTATGTGACACTGCTTTACTTAAAGTGCTTTCACATTTAAAATATGCAAGTAAGTACTCACAAGTGGGAATTAATGCAGCAAGCAGAGACATTCCTTTATTTAAAGCCGCACTACTTATCCATAATCCAATGTAATACATATTGGTAGGCGACAGTAAAAAAAAAAAAAAAAAAGAGGAAGAGGTCCCTGAGCTTTTACTCCATCTATAAAACTTGTAAGCCTAATTTGTTATGTAATTTACATTAAATATGCAAGTTACTACCCCCAAATTGTGAACTAAAAGGTAAGCAGCTGTGTCCGCTGTAGTGCTGGAACAGCGAAAACACATGATAGATAATAATCGTCTGTTGTAACCTTTACATGATTGCAGTGTGCATTACACATTAGGGCTGGTTAACCTTCATAAACCGCATGTTTCTGCAAATGCCTGTTTTATAAATGCCATATTAGTGCTTGTGTATACTCCACGCTGTGCATTGGGCAAGCTGTAAAATGGAAATACTGTATGTTGTTGTATTTAAGCGCAGTTAGAGAAGCACTGAGCCCAAGCAAGGTTTGTATTCAAGCACAGAGCTCTTAAAGAGACGTGATCTGACCTTCTGGCTCAGAATTGATCTGTGGTAAAAGGATTTTTATAGTGATCTCAAATTTGACTGAGTCAGGCCTTGGCACAGTCTGTATCATATTTTCAAAATGACATTGCTGTACTTCTCCATGTTAATACATATTCTGTTGCCGTTTTATTTCATTATTTCGACACCGTATTGACTGGCTGATATTTAAAGCTAGCGAGTGGCTGAGCTGTCGGCATACACCAAGAAAGAACTCAATCACAGATTTCAGTGGGATATCAGATTTGTCTTCAATCTTTTTTCCTTCTCAGTGCACCGATAATGTCGTCAATCTGTCTGTCTGAAGATGTCCCCATGTCTACGGTGTCCATTCCACATTCTGAGCTCAAGGAAATGAGAATGGGTGATCCCTTGAATTCATATTTTTATAATCATATCTCTTTTGAACTGCTAGTATCCAGTTTTGTAAACCCAAAGCAGGATTAAATATTCATGATATGAAATTAAACCAGAAATACAGTACACTATACCACCAAAGACTGTGTGGGTTGATTATACTTCTTTGAATCTCACTCATATCAGGTCTTGGGAATATTTTATAACCACGTCGAGGGAATCCAGAGCCACAATAAATCAAATGTGTTGGCCAGTAATTATTGCCTCGACTCTCTCTCAGGGATTCAGGGTTTTCACTCGTGAGCGTCCTCTCATTGGACTTTGGAGCACTAGCCCTTGTATGTTTTTTTTTTTTGAAAGACAAGTGAGCAGAAAGCCGAATGTCAGTTTAATTGGTGTGTTTGCAGCTCCCATTGCACACTCCTCACCAGCTGCAAATTAGTTCCAGGGTGCAGCTCAAGGACAAAGGGCTTGACACATTGATATGTGCACACAACCATGATCAGTTACTGTGCGAGCAACGTCTGGAGAACGTTGAGTGCTGCCGTGAAAGGGAACGGATGTCTAGTGATACACTGTTAGGATAATACAGTCTAATGATCCTGGGGTGCCTGATTTTGCATTTCCATAGTGGGCTCTGCTGTATAGTATGTACACTGATGTAGCCTACATTATGGAGCTTCTTCTGGACTGTGGTTTAGAAATAATATATAGTAATGATGCTAATAATGCTGCTTGCATCAATAGTAAATTATGAGACCTTGGCCAAGGGCATCATGGGATGCTAATATTGCTCCAGAGCCATATGCCTGCCTCAGTGTAGCATGTACAGTAAGTCTCATACCTTAGTCTCTTTGTTCCTTGCAGTGCAGTGCGACGATGTAGGTGCACCTTCACATTCCAGACTTAGTGTTTGACAGCCATGGCTGGAAAAACCTGCTTCAAACATCGATGTGGAGCATCAAGTCTCCTGGAGCCCTCATCTTTGTCTATTCTCTTTGTATTTCCTGGACCTGGTGAAACATAGCAAGGTGTAAGAGACTGCATGGTCAAGGAGAGACTGTGAAAACACACACTGGAAATTGTATGAGGGATCCTGCCCAAGTGTGTTGCAGTGAAATTGATATTATTCATCATGAATTTCAGCACACACATGAATTAATAGAGAGAGAGAGTAAAACTTGTAGTTTTTAAGGTAATTCCATGCATTTTGCAATTGGTGATAATGTAATCGTCAGGAACATAAAGTCCTTTCACTGTCACTGTAAAGGGAATGTACAACAGTTCATGTGTTGATTGCTTTGAATGAAATGTGAGAAGGTGTGTGTGAGAACAGAGAGAATATTTGATGGTGATGGTGATAGTGATGGTGATGGTGTGGGTGCTGCAGCTAGCGGGGCAACATCCAGACAGTCAGTTTGCCAACATATTAGCCCTTTGTTAATCACATTTTGTTCCTGTTATTTCTCAGATAAGACAACCAATTATTTAGATTTTAGATGGACCCTTTTTCATCTATTTGTAAATCTCTTTGGTATGTAAATATATATTCTTTATATGTAATATGTATTCTTTATTTAAAAGTCTAATATACACATGCACATACTCAAGTGTAATAGGATTCTCACAATAAGGAAAGGAATAAATGGTAAATGATAAATGGACTGTACTTATATAGCACTTTTCTAGTCCTTCAACTACTTAAAGTGTTTTTACACTGCTGTCACACTCATCCATTCACACACATTCATACATCAGGGGGAACCACCAATCTTCCAATTAGTGGATTGTCTACCTCTACTGTACCTCCTGAGCCAATATATGCCTCAGAGGTAACTCATTTGCTAGAGAGTTATAAAATCAAGGTGAATTTTTTAGGACAGGGTTAATTATTAAATCAGCAACGTACTGTACTGTATGTGAAAGCACATATGTTCTGAACATGTGACAGAAGCTGTACCTGAAACTGATTGATGTTGACCCTTTTTCATCAAACAAGGTTAAAAATAGAATCCTTGAATTTCTTGCTTAAAAATGTTGACATTTATTTATGCGGCCACTTGAGAGCAAAAGAACAAACTGCAAACCATAACAGCGCAGTCTGAAAAGACAGACGATAATGCCCTGTGGATTTGTCAGTATGAGTGACCCCTTTCACATTATACATGATGATTATATCCATTTTTAGTATAGAAAGTAGCGGTTAGTGCACCATTAAAGACATTTAACACTGGCACAAAGAACAATGAAGCAATGTCAATCACAGCAACCATTTGGAAGAAAATAGACCATAAATTACTGCTATGTACTCTACTTATATCTGTATGTATGAGGAACTTATTTACATATAACCTACAGAACTTTCTCTCATATGTGGTTCTTATTTTTTACAATATCTAATGTCTTGTTTACTTACTCAGTGCGGTTCATATTCCCTCATGGAATATATAAACACCATTATTTTGCATAGCTGTGGTACAAAGCTGGATAATAATCATCTGTGGGTTTCTCACCATCAGTGACCCCTTTCATATTACAAATGACAATTACATTTTTTGTGAGTACAAAATATTGTATTAGTGCAGCTTTAAAGATACATAAAGATGGAGCAAATGTAGGTATCTGCAGCATTACCATGAGAATGCAGGATTCATAAATCAGTATCAAAGTCAATTACATAGAACATGTTGAAGACAATTATTCACTTAAATGCTGCCGTATGTACCATATTTATACTATATCATTATATATGAGTGTCATATATATTCCCTTATAGAAAAGACAACTAAAAATATATATACTTGTTCATGTTCTAACCTCGACTGGACTTCACTGTTTTTATATACCTCTACATCACTATTAGGATGTTTTTCTGTACATCCAAGAGACTACGGAGGGCAGTTTGCTGTAACTGCCACGCTGCTTCTACATGTCGCCATGCTCAGATAATTGCGCCTTGCATTGCAATCACTTTGGCCCCAGATCCCGTCGGCGAGTGACACCGGTTGTTATTCAAGCGGCTTCTTGGGACAGACCAGGGCTGTAAATAGTGTAATGTTTCTCTCTCCAGGGAGCGCTGAAGCATTGTTGTATTCACTCTTGCAATCTGGGAGCATCACAACACTATTTTTCACTGGTTAAAAAATAAATAATAAAAAAATAAAAGCCTGGCTCTATTCGTTTTTTACAGTACTTTCATACTGCAACAGGTTATACACTGGTGACGTGTCTCCTCTCAGGTGAAGCTGCATTAATTTGTTTTGCTGCGGTTAAACCGGGGAATATGAGGTAGGCATGGCTGATTCCAACCCATTTTATTGAAGTCTGAGATAAATAAGTACCCAAGTGCCGCTTTCACCGCCACGTCTGCTGCTCTGGATATACCTGACTCCCATTGCTGCCGTTTAGGGACGATGGAAATGTTATTGCTCTGTCAGTTTTATCTCACATTACCTTAGCTGCAGGGTGTCACCAGTGGTGTGCAGGCTCAATCTCGTTGTGGGACAGTGGAGCGCAGGCCAGTGCGCCACAGTACATCTGCTAATATCTGTTTTGTTCAGACACATTCACTCTTCAGAAGATTGTCTCAATCTGCATCACAGCATGAGTACTAGCAAGATCTGCACTTGGCTGGTGATACATACCCAACACAGCTATGCAAAGCAAAGACAGCTGATGTCTTACCAGCAAAACAGGATGTGAAAAATTCCCTAGACAGACATAAATGCTAAAAACCTCAAATGCAAAAACTGTTCATGAAGACTATTTTAATACTAGTGTCGGAAATTAAAAACACCGCTATAGAACACATTCTCAATAGCTGGTTATGAGCTGGAGCCTGCAGGCTGTGGAGGGATAATTAATGTCAAAACAGTGCAGTGGTACAAACAGACTTTGGCTCCGCTCTCGGCCTGACATGGCTACAACGCACCAGTAGGCTTCAGAGCCCTTCCAGTGTTTCGGTGAAGACACATTCCACCAGACTGCACTGCAACAAGCTGCCTCTGACTAGCCCTCTAATGAGGTTGGGGACTGTCAACAGCCTTCTCTGACGCTTCTCCAGCCAGCCGGGCTACTCGCTCCCTACACACTGCCCCAGTCCCTCCGGGCCTGCCACACACTTTACACCGGCTGCACCGATTAATCAAATAAGGCCTTCTGCTGCTCACTTTTGCATTTCTTTAAAGAAGACTGTAGCCCTTGAGAAGCAGTCTTGACGTTGTAATAATTGGGAACTCTGCTGACCTTGTTAGCAAGGCTAAAGTAGGGTGGCGAATGTGCTCACAGGCTGTAATTAAATATTTGCAGCAGCAGCAGTGTTTGCGCACATGCAGATTATGGACACATGTTATTGCATTAGGACACTTTTTTTTCACAAGGCTGACTGAGCTGTCTTTCATGACAGACCACATCTTGCAGTCTACAGCCTCCAGGTTGTGTGTAGCCAGAGCCAGGCTCCAGTAATAAGCAACAGCAATGTTCCAGGATGAACCAAATGATGGACCAGAAAGTTTCTACTGCATGATAAATAAATAGGTTGGAATTCAAAACATATAATCTGTCTTTTGACTGTGAACGGTCCATTAAAACTAGTGAAAAGCCTTCTTACTAGTGATCTGTTGTCTTGTGTTTGTGAGGATGTATTTGGTTACAACTCAGCGACTTTTAGCTGCCAGTCACTACTGTCGGTACAGATTTTACAAATAACCTTCCAGCCAAACAAGCTGTTTTCAATTAGTCCAAACGAACAGATGCTCTCATTCTCACATGGCCTCAGCCTACAAGCAAGTTCAGTCAATCTCGTAACATTTAATAATTAAAAAATAATTTAGCACAAATTGATGATTCAGCCCAGTTGATGAAAAGTTTTCAATTTGCTCGTGTCTTTCCAAGGAAAAGTCAATTGGGACTGTGAAAAATAATAATATTTTGTGTGTTCCCTGCTGCAGAAACAGAGGCTTATTTGTTGTGAGCACCAACAGCAGACAGTGTCTCAGACTTGAACAGAACAGAACAGAAAATCTGAGAAAAAAGACAGCACCATGCTGATCTCTAAGTGCAATGCAATAAACACAGCAGCATAAAAGCAGCTCACTAAGTGTGTCACAAGTAATAATAATACTGAATGTCACTCAATAAATGGAGTAAACACCTAGTCATTCACATATTCCCTATAGAGAGGTAAGTCTGAGCTCTTACTTTATATTGAATAGGTTTGCAGTTTTTCCAAGTCTGGCTGAAAACAACAGTCAGGTCTCCATATGAACAGTGAAAGGAGTTTTCCTCACTGTAATCATTCTTCCTGTTCATGCTGGCTGTTAAAAGATCTCCTTCAAATGTGCTTTCAATGTAAGTGATAGGGGCCAAAATCCACAGTGTGTCCACAAAGCTTATATGAGGCTTCAGCAGTCTGAGTTAGTCATATCAAGTGGATATCTGCCACATTAACAGACTCTGTAGCATTAAATTCCTTCTTTGTGTTTCCCTGTTGAGCTGTGGTGGAAGTATAGTAACACAAAGAGGGGCTTTGGCATTAAAAAGACATTGAAAGATATCTACTTGATTTGACTCATTTGAACAGCTGAAGCTTCATATTAGCTTCAGATACATTTTTAAAAACCTTTTTTGCACAGAAGGAGGACAGTGGGTTTTGTCCTCCATCACTTCCATTGTAAGTGCATTATGAAGGGATCTTCTAACGGTAAGTATGAACACGAGGAAGAATAATAGCAAGAAAAATCTATTTCAGTGTTCATCTGAGGGCCTGAAAAATTGTGAACCTGTATTTTAATCACATACTGTGTATTACATACGCTGTTGACCACAGTCTGTGTTATAAATCTCAATTTTAAGTTGAATTTGGAATTATTTTTACTTGTAATTGAGTTAAACACTACTGCATTCATCCCTCTGTTGGTCATGTACAACATACTTAAACAGCTAACTGTGCTAGCAACAAACAAAAACTAACTGTTTTCATTTTTGATAAACATGAATATGCAAGTGGATTATACTGAAGCACTTTTGACACATCTCTTTCACTGTCACCTTTCAAGCATACAGACAGTGAGTGTTGCTCAAAACACATTTTCCCATGGAGTGTTTCTTGAGCACCACACTCTACCCTTAAAGTTGTTAGTTCCACTTCAGCAGCATCAGCTGTTGCACTTCAAACAATTATGCCTTGAAAACACCATATTGGTTGCCATAAAATAAAATAAATGCCTTTCCAAACGTTTGCAGATACATTTCAATCCACAATGACACACCAGTACCAATAATGCTGATTACTTCCTTGGATACCTGTGATACAAGGTAACTTCATAACATGTCTTAGGTGATCCGATCACAAGTGAACAGAGCTAAATGCAAGTGTAAATAATCATGGAAAGATGCATTGTGATCCAATCACTTAAACCACTTAAGACACATTTGACTACACATCTTTTGTTGTGTAAATGCTAATGTGTCATGATGCTTCCCATCAAGGACATAACAGGAAAATGTATCATCAGTGCAGGACCTGGCAGTAATTTTGGTAAAAGCAGGACAGCAGTAGAAAACAATGGATTGGAGTAATCTGAATAGTTGGAATAGTCTTTACATCAGTTCTTGAAAAACACATCTGGTGCTTGTTTGGAATGATAACTGTGCTCGGGGGCCCTTTGACCTCCTAGAAGAAGTGACGTAGGCAGCAATGAAATCTGGACACAAGCGGTCAGCTCAAAATGCATAATAGATACAAGTGTGAACAGCAGTGTGTCTCTGCTTGTCACTTGTGATCTGACCACCCGAGACACATGGCAGGTGTAAACAGGGCCCATCAAGTGGCTAAGTGTGATACCATTTAAACATCTATTTAAAATGTAATTCCATTTACTTCCACTTTGTTCTTCCACTACCGGTTAGCACTATGTGAGTATGGTTAGTATAGTATATCTAATATGTGCAACGTGCCATTGGTTTAAACTATTTTAATAATAAACACATATACATATGGCTATTCATTCAAAATATAATAGAGTAGCAATAAAAAGAATCACATTTTATTCATTTTGATAAGAAATCAAATACTTATCCATCTACACTGAAAGCACAAAGTCAATAGCTCCTTAAGCAAGTGGATGGCAGTGAGTACAGTGTCAGACTGAGGACAGCAATGTCTGTTTGTTTGTCCGAGCCACTTTGGCGTTACACAGAGTGTAAAGAGGGACTGTCTCCAGGGCCAACAGTGTGGCCAGCCTAGTTTCTTAATTGTGAAGAGGCACAACTTCAAATAGAGGGGAAAGAAAAAAAGCTGATCTGCAAAAGCTGCTGGGCGAGAAACAAGAAAAGACAAACACAAAACATCTGCTATCAAAACATATTTGTCGGAGACCCAGTTAACTCATTAAAGCGTGATAATAGGAGCTTTAAATGCTATAGCTTGATGCATTTATTGTAGGATGAGCTGTGTGTTTCTTGGTTGATAACCTGCCTGCTCCAGTCAGAATCAGTAAAAATGGTCAATATGTGCAGAGGCGTGCAATGCATGTTTGGTCTCTCCCAACAGAGCGGCTGATGCCAAATTCGGGGGGCTGGCGGCAGATGGTGTGGGTATGAGATTAGACTGGCATTGACACATGGCAGGAGGCTGTGGTGGTGTGAAGTTGCTGTGGGTGAGAGTGGAGTTCAGAGATGTTCTCCATGGGAATTAGCACTAGCGTTGAGGAGGAGTAGATTTACATACGTGTCTGTATCACCAGCTTCGGCTTCAGACAGTTATTTCTCCGGCCCCTCGGGGGAAAAATGTTAAATGCAACATTTTTTTCTCTTAAAAGAATCCAAACAGTCAGCACAGAGTACTGTATGCTTTTTATGCTCCATTTCTCCCTCTGGACTGAACTGTGTGCCAGAAGTTTATATATAACAGGATGAATTACTAAGTAATCACTGACCAGCCCTACTTTGCATAAGGCTGCGCTGGGAAAAATAGACTTCTTTATGTTATTGCTACCATAAAGTAGGATGATACTGCTGCTGGAGTTCATTAATAACAAACCCAGCCCATAACTCTTTAAGAAATATGATGCGTTTTATACATATAGGAGCACATTGGACCAACTGTAGTTTTACTGGGGCAATTAAGGACAAGAACCTTGCTCAAGGGCGCGAATACGAGTGGCTCTTTGGATTCATCTCCCTGGTGTTGAATCGCTCAGCTATTGACCCTGTGTAATACCCCCTGCTGACGCAGTAGAAAAAAGGACTTTAATTATATATTCAAGAGAAAATGGTGGGGAAAATAATGGGATACCCCAGTGGCAAGGGGAGCTCAAAGTCAAGGGGAGCTTGAAAAGAATATTGAATTAAAAAACATTACGTTTTGATGGTGAGAGTCCCCTTTTCCCTCTCTGTGGGCAGGTGTTCATAAATTATAATGCTTGATCATTTTCAGGCGTTTGACCAAGATCGACACAAGGGGTTATAATTTTGTACTGTGGCTTGTGGGTGTTGAAACAAACTGTAGAAACAGCCATTTAAATACTGTGAACATAGATGAGATGAAACCTCATATGGGGTGTGCTGATGCTGGATTTGCAGGACTGGTTTCAAGCGTGTCTGAACAAATACAGCCAGAAGAGGGCAACTGAGACAACAGAAACAAAGAAAAACTGGTTTTGCTTCATAAGCTGTAATTCACAATCATACCAACAGAGGGGAGCAGAGCACAACTTTTACAAACAGACCAAGCCTTGGAGAAAAGAGTCTGTGTTTTGCAATCTTTGATAGTTTGAGTTCATCTTAGTCCATGAATCGATTCGTGTCAGTCATTGACCAGTAAGGAGACGTCTGAGGTTATCTTTGCTTCACGTATCACCTCCAAATTTCCATTATCTTTAACGGATTAAGATAACATTTGACAAAGTAGACTGCTAAACATTAATCCCCTTTGCACATCACTGATCTTACCACTGATGCAAGGTCACTCTGTGGTACAAATTATTAACATAGGGCAAATGCAAATCTACCTATCAAAGCCTCCCACTTGTTAGAGCATGAACACCAAAGCACATGACAAAAAAAAGAAAGTATTTACTCAGCCTGTGGTGTGTACACATCCTGAAATCAAAATGCTTCCTTTGACTGAACATATAGGTTAATTAAATAAACTCTTATTGAATATGCTCTCAATCAGCTATTCAAAATTAACACACTGTTATTGGGAAAAATATTGTCAGCCCAGCATTGCAACACAAGGTTCCTAACAGCTAAGTTTTTGTAATAAATATTCATCATCATGTGTACTGAAGTGGGAAATAAGTAGACACAAACAGGGTTAGGGTGGAGGGGGTGGGGGTGGCATTCTATATGTAGAACTGTGGGGTGCTGGTGAGGAGGGGACTTTATCCCAGCTTCATCTGTACACAAAAGGCGAGACAGAAACTCGATTACTGGGAAATGGAAGTCTCCTGTCGTGTGATAGTGACTGTGTGGGGGGGGCCGCGACTCCGAGATGATACCATCAAAGTCCTCCTTTATTTTGCTTGATGAGGAAGAGATGCCGCATCCCCGGAGCGGCCTGAGGGCATGCTGATGTCATCTGCCTGTCAGACACAATGACAGGAAGCCTCGCTGCTGCCGGGATCCACACGTAAAATGAATGAGTGGGTGACTGGATGGACTCTGCTTGGTGGATTCATCAGGTCCTACAATGAAACTGGTCATGGCAGCGATAATGGACAGAGGACGCATTAGCATTTTCATGGATACTCGTGACCTGCTATGTGCTATGATACATCCTGTGCTGATGATAAGCTCTGCATCACCCTTTGGTGAATTCCATATTGCTTTTCATTAGTGCTTAGGGGTGTGATGCTGTTTGGGATTCACATTGCAATATCAAGAGCTGCACGAGGGTGCATCTGGGGGCTGGTGCAGCGGCGGTGTTGCTTACTGCTCATGCTCCACCCTTGATCCTCAGAGACACAATGGAGCTGCAAGACAGAAAAGCAAGCAACTTCTTTAGAGTATTTTTGGAAGCTCATGCAAATCAACCCTGGCAGTGTGTGTGTGTGCATGTGTGTGTGTGTGGACTTTGTTACACAGACAGATTTATCAGTGGGGCCTTTTGTGACCATCCCCATCCTCCAGCACCTATTGGCTCCAGCAAAGGGAGTGGAGACAAACACATGTGCTCTATCCAGATTATACCTCATTGGAGATCTACAATAGCCGCATTAAAGCATTTAAATAGAGCCCTGGGTCGTCAACCTTCCCACTGGTGACAGGTCACAGATGCACGGATTGTTAACTGGCCACTGCTCGTCGGAGCAAACTGCAGGGATAAGACATCCATGAATGCTTATAAGAGTGATTCTCCTTGATAAAAAATAAATCCCAACCTCAGCCTCTCACCGCTGCCAGACAACATTTAATGAGATGCAGCCAGATTGCTAATTGACTTCCTGAATTCCACGTAGCCTATATCTCCATGGCAACTAAACCAGCCACCTCTTTTCATACAAGTCGGAAAAGGGAAAAAAGTTTTTTTTTAAAAGCCTCCATTCACTCTGTTCTCTTTTCTTCTCGGAATAATACATTGATGATTACATTTAAACTCATTCCCAGCTAATGTTATTATAGAGAAATAATGAGGTTTAATCAATGCAACACATGATTACACAGATTATATCTGTTAGTAGTATTAATGACTCAGATGTACAAGGCAGGATTGTGAAAGACAGAGACTGTGAGGTAAAGGCCATTAAAAGAGAGATTGTAGTGGAGGGAGGAGGAGGAGGAGCTGGGCTTGTCTGAGTGTCTGGCTCCCTGCTGACACCAACATGGCCCTCTCTGTTCTCTGTCAAAGTGACATCAGCCAGTCCTGAATCACTGCTGCCGGCCTCCTCACAGCACCTCTGTGAATCCCTCTCTCTCACTGACACGCTGACCCCCACCATAGATCAGATCATGTGTCCACATCAGACGGGTAACAAGATCCAGAATGTCTAGTCCAACTGCAGAGACACAGGAAATATGCGGGAACATGCTGTAAATTGCACAAGAACATGCGGCAGACACCAGATCCTCCAAACAAACTCCTGATTTGGTTTTGGTTTTGCTGAACTGGGCTGTGCAGACCTTAGACCTCATTTCCTCTGATTATGCTGAACACTGACATCAGAATAAACTATTTTAAACATACACATATATTATATTTCACACAAACTTTCTCAGCCTTAGGAGGAGGAGATTTCAAAGATTCTTATAGCTAAATATATTTTTTTACATTAAAGTCGTACTTCGGCAAATTAATATTGTGCTTCGATATAGTTAAGAGATTGTGAAGTGACAGATTTCAAACAGAATTATTAAAATTGAAGGGCTAGTGGAAAAAGCAATGCTGATTTAGACCCAAAACTGAGTCAAGCTCCAAAAAACACTCCATCCTACATTTCCTATATATCGCAACCAGGGTTACTTAAGAAATGTAATAGGTCACAGATTAGTAATTACCCTATTTAAAATAATGTAACTATTTAAAGTACCTAATCACAGGAATGTAACTTATTACATTTGATTACTTTTCTAATTTTCTAAGGAATGTTTTCAGCTGTTAGAGTAAGTGTTCCCATTAAGCACCAAAATCTAAGTTCAGCTGTTTTTCATACTGTATAAACTGACATGATTTATAAGAGAGATCATTTCTTATAAAGCAAGATTCATCGCTCATTTGAAAATGTATTCATTAGTTCATGTACATTTTGGAATATACATTAAAGATATTTTATGAAAAAAGTCAACAGTCTGACATGGGCTTAATTGGTACTGTGACACAATTTAAAACCATGTGTGCTCCAAATAAGCCCACATCATGATTTACTTACTTAAAAATATTTAATAACAACTAAATATGTATTTATTAACATGTAAAATATTTAAAGAAACCCTCCTGTGCAAAATCATAAAGGTCTGACTTCAGATGTAACTGTAATTTAATTACACACTTTTTTCTCAGTGACTGTCATGGATTAGTTATATTTATTTTGTAATTGGATTACGCAATGCTGTTACATGTAACTTCTTGTTAATAACAGCTTTTTGACACAATTTTGTACTTATCATCCCAAGATAAAACTATGGTCCAATTGTCATCAACACATAATATCTAAATCATGTGAAAGATGGCAGGATGGACAGATAAACAATGGACTATATTAATCAACATGTATGCATTTGCAGATGTACACATTATATTCAAAAGATTCTCTGCCACCCAAATATCTGTTTTTCAGAAATTGATTTAACTGTTTGACCTGCTCCCTAATTACCAGCATCTTTCATTTGGTGAATGTATCTCAGTAATGTTAGCTAACGTTAACATTTCTTGGAAGGAAAAAAAGTGGAGGAGTAAATACATTTACAGTCCATCTGGAAAATAGACCAGCATCAGAAGACTAATGTTTAAATACAGGTAAGCTAATGTTATATTTATGAAAGGTTGTGTATTTGGATGTACACTTGTACACAATGTTTCTTTCAGTTGGCTTCCTTTCATGTTTGTGCTCACATTTATGCTAACGGAATGAGCGCAGGATTAATGGGGGCTAAATGTTGGCTAAACGGTGCATTTTCCGCTCAACTTGCCACAGACAACAACATTAAATATGTGAACTGTACACAATGAAGATTATGTCAACTGTGCCCTCTGAATGTGAATATGATGCAAGTATTGTGAATGAAAATGAGCCAAAAATATCTCTGATAAACACTTAAATGCCTCTAAAATTAACACTTTTTAAACAGCTCAGACATAGTTGCCCCCCGTGACTAATAAATAGACCTTTAAGTAGGTTAAGGCCAACTATATAATTTCTGCTTAATCAATATGGGGTTCCCTCCATGCTTTTAAAAATGTAATACAAAAACATGTCTCCCTTGAGAAATTTGGGGACCTAAAATGTGGCACAGTACAAAAATACAGCAAAGCAATCCTGATGCAATGTCTTCTAATTGCTAAAATGATTTTGCCTCTAGCTGAAAATGTCACTATCACACTTGAAAATGTCACGATACCACACTGAAAACTATGTCACGTCGTGTGCAATATCTGATGCAAATGTCTTAAGTCTCATGTAGCACTCAGACAGCTGCTGGTGATTACAGATGGAGGGGGAGGAAATACTTAAGCAAACATAACATGTATCAACATGTATATATGCCAACACGTGTGGCATTTGAATACATCTCCAGTCTTAGGAGATAATAAGAGATTGTGTGAGTTCTTTCTTTCCCAATATTAAAGAAAAGGTGTGAAGACACTGAAGCAAATGTGAAGGATTATTTCTATTGATTTCCATTGTTTCTTTTTAATTAGCCCCAGGGCTTTAATCTTGATTAGATGGGGTTCGGGATCTAAAGTTATTGATTTGTTGGTAGACTACTTTAAAGACACTCTGCTGGTTATTATCAATCCCTCCTGCTCCCCTGTGGGCAGCTTTTGCCCCGCTTCCAAACATGTTAGTCGCCCCTTGGATTGCTCCTGAAGACATTTAATTGAAACAGACAAAATAACACCCCTGTTATCCCGTGGGCCCGTTTCTATTACCTCCATATGCACCTCCCCTGAGAGAGAGAACAGTGTTACACCGGTGCATCATTCCCACCTCCAAACCTCATCTTGGGATGATCAAACAGCCTGCAGGCCTTGCCAGAGCTGGAGATGTGTTTTCCTATTGTAATAAAGCTGCTGTATGACATCTTCCTTATCAGAAAAGCTGATGATGTTTTATCCTCAGCATCCATTCACACAATAATAAATTAATATACAAACACTGCTGTGTGTAAATGGGAGCTCTTACTTGTGTTCCCAGAGATCTGATACGACCATGCCTGTCAACCTCTCTGCCTGAGCATAAGCGGAAAGGTAATTATTTGCATGATCACACAGTCATTGTGTTGCATCCAACCACAGAGAAATTTAATTATCTAATGGTAAATTCTTTCACAGGAGGAGAGTGCCCCATCTTTTCTTGCTGTACCGATTCATGTCTTTCACCCCAACAGCATGGTCAGTCGCATTTTTAAGTGTTCGCAACTGTGTGTTAAGATAAGCTGCCCCATGTGTGAAATAGTCTTTTACTCGCTGGTTAAATTTGTATAACGCTGAAGCTGGTGTGACTGTGAAGTGCACAGCTTCTACTGTGCTGATTTGTCCCTTGATTCTCAACAATAAAACATAATACATTTAGAGATAGATTTGGAGTTTGGATCCAGCACTACAGTCAAACCACTCGTCTCAGCACAGTGGCCACAAAATGCTACGGGACAGCAAAAATCTACACATGCACACTCGTAAAAACCACACATGTTCACATCAAATAACAGCACTTCATCTTTATCAAATGGTCTGGCAGTTATATTACTGTAGGAAGAGAGGGAAAGCTTATTCCCTATTTCCTCCTTTGTTAAATGATTGACGGCCTGTTTGGCACCAGTCTCCCATCTCAGCTCAAACTCATAGCTGCAATATTTGGATTGCTATGGTAACAGCTTTCATACTGTGAGACACCCCCCCCCCCCCCACCCCCCACCCGCCTCCTCCTGCCTTCATCCAGACACCACGGTATCTCCCAGTCTTTACTGGTTGAGAGGATGCTCCTTGTCGCACTCATAAAGAGAAAATGATTCTACGAAGGCATATGATGAAGCTTCACTAACAGAGCAACGCGCAGTCTCTGGGGAGAGCGCCTACACACAGAGCAATCTGCCAGAGGAAAACGCCCTCTCCCAACCTGCTGCTGATATTAATTAGGAATTGAATACTACGGCTTTGCCTCCAGCGCTTCCTGTGCAGGGCGGGGAGGGGCTGCGAGGCTGCTCGTCAGGAGCCACCGGGAAGCTACAGATGTTGCTCGCACATTCTTATAGTAGAAAGTGGGAGAGGCTCCTGCTTTATTCTGATCTCTTTGCTGCAGGTGGGTTGATAAGAGGCAAGCCACTGGAAGTCTGAGAAGAAATCCTTCATGCAATAAATCACAGCTAAGGTTCTTTTTGTGGGCTATAGCACTATTTCATTCAGCAGTCTAATGCCCACAAGGTTAAACACATTAATAAATAAAAGCTATATTTGGCAGAGCATATGACAGGTTTATGCAATCTGTATTCTGAAATATATGCTGTGCAGGGGATTATTGTACAATAGCTGAACATTTAGGGAAATAGACTTACATGGCTTTCTTTCTTAGAGTGAGCTGAGATTGATAGATCTCATGTTTGTGCATTCGTTATGGGGCCTGAGCCTGGGTGTATTTATTCTATCTTACCATAGCAGCAGGGAACAACAGGTAGCCACCCAAAGCTAAAAATATGCTTATTAACATTAACTCTATAACCGAGTGTTGTTTTTTTAGTCCATACACAAAAAGAAATGATATAACATGTTCATTAGCAAGCTTTGTAGGTGTTGTCGGATGTATTTTTTATGTTTGAATAGAGCCAGGTTAACTGTTCCCTGTTTCTAGTTTTTATGCTAAGCTAGGCTTAACGCACAGACATGAAAGTGGTTCCTTTAGCTGCCTGTGCTTATTATTTATTAACCTTTATTTTACCTCGAAAGACCATTGAGGAGGAATCCTCATTTACAATGGTGTCGAGAAACAACAACAACAACACAGCAACATACAAGACAATATTAGATTTAGCTCTATAGCGACTTTTTGACTGTTACTGTAGGAAAAGCACAATTGTCATCAATTAAATTACCAGTGGCACTTCTATTTAAGTGCCCCAGTAAGCCATGACAGTGTGATAGAGAGCCACAATATCAGGACACTGAAACTGAAGCAGCTAAATGGGGTTCAGCCATCTCTATTTTTATCATTTACACCTACAGTGACATGTAATAGTAGTGGTAATTTATTCATTGGGGCCGTGTAGCATGTTAAACATAAGTGTTACTATTCGATGTAGGCTGTGGTACCAGAGTTAGCTCATAGCTCATTTTCATCTGTGTCAAATTGTCATGATAGATCGAAAACATGTTCCGATACTCAAAATACACAGAAATGAAACTCTGCCGACACAATAATCCAGGATATGACTAATCTTTTACTATCTTTTGCTTCCTAACAAATTCGCAACCTTTACAGGAAAAGAAGAGATATGCAGCATCACCTAATTAGCTGTTTGAAAGCCCTGGTTTTTGTGTAATTCCTGTGAATGCTTGTATGTGACAGAACAATTAAATTCCCTGCATGTTCTCACCAGTGAACGTGTGTGCGTTTGTCGAACTGGCAGATGTGTGTGTGTGAACACCTCGTAGCTCTCACATTTGATAAAACACTCTTTCGCAAAAGGAGATTTGTCTTTTCTCTCTCCAGTGGCTTCAGAGCTGACAAGCAGCACTTTAATCCACCCTGCCAACTTATTGTTTTTTATCTGCGCTGTGTGAGTTTTTGCTTGTGCTGTTTTCATTCTCACGGTAAAAGCTGGGAATTTATTTTGTGTTTGGAGTTCAGTCAGACTAGCAGAGCAACTCATCATGCGTCATAACACCAAGTCATTTTTTCCTTGGTGATATTCATGAATACTTGAAGCGTGGAGTCTTTCATTGTGCTGCATATAGGAAAGTTTTTCCTGTCTATTTGCCCTTTTGCATTGAGAAACTGCAGTAAGTGATGATTCAGTGTGTGTGTGTGGCTTGCGTTACATATAATGAAGCCACCAACTGAACTACAAGAGACTGGGGGAGGAGCTATATAAATGAGTTGGTTTGTAATTCCCAACAGTGGACCACCACTGCTTCACAAGGTTCAATACCAGCCTTTTCAGTGTGACAAAAAGCATGTTAGCCAATTGTTTATGTCGGATATGAAACGACACTGCAAATGCAACAAGCGTATTGGATCATCACCATCTTATTCCCCTTCAAATAAATATCAGCTACACATATATAAACAATATATTTTAAATTGGAATGAATGTACTTGAACGCTTAATCCTTTGAAATGCCTTTTGAATTTGGCTTTAGATAAATAAAACACTGCGCAGCACTGTTGTTGAGCTTTTGGCAACACAATCCATCTTAATTTTTGATGAAAGCCTATGGGCTGACTGGTATAGAGTGTCAAGCAGCACACAGCCTGCATATTTACTTCCAGCTCATTTATTCTCATTATGCAGCCCTGCAGACGTCAGTGAGGGGATTTCTGCCCCACAGTGATATTCCATGATACACAAGGAGAGAGAGAGAGAGCGGGAGAGAGAGGGAGATGGGGGAACACATCAGGAAAAACAAGACGGAAGCGGAGCGATGGGGGGGTGCGTTCATTCATGCTTTGCCCGTGAACTTTGACACCTTTGACAGAGGTACCCTCTGTTTCCAGGCCTTGCTTTGACGGCACCAGCTCATTCTTTGCCCCTCACTCAGTCTCCGTTGGAAATTTCACATTCACTGTCACGTAATGAGGCCCTGCCCTGTCTGGCTGGGGAGGTACGATGATTTCATATCTTGGATTTACTTCCCTGCAGTAATTATAGTCCATATGGCCAACAAACATGTCACCTGAGAAATAAAGCAGTCTGAACATATATTTCTGACACAGAGAAATAATTACAGGGTATATATTATAGTTGCACTACAGTCTCATAAGACACCCTTTAGAGGCTTTATTAATGGTTAATAAATAACCTAATGCTTTATTTTAGTTCTTGAAAAAGCCTGTACACAATCTGGATCAGAATCCAATTATTAACAACCTCTTCACACTTACAATTGCAGATTTCATTAATTAAAGCAATTCATTAATGACCTATTAATATTTATAAGTGCATATTTGGAGGCTTATTGGAAACTGAGAGAGCCATGAGCATTTATAAATGCTTTAGCAATGATTATAATTGTATTATTACAAAATAGAAGAGCAGCCAATGGGATTTTTTACAATAAAATGTGTTCACTATGAGGCATAAGTTCCACGGTTGTAATATATGCAGCACAGAGGCTTTTACAACACTTAAAAGCACTTGCTTTGAACGCTTCACACATCTTGTTAGTTTTTTTCTGTAGCGCTTAATCACAGATTTAAAAAGTTTAATGAGCAGAACCTGGTGACGCTAATTAAGTTCAGGGCAGTAAGATGTCGGTTGATGCCTGCCCTCAAGCTAGTTAGGCTCGACAGTCTGTAAAATCCCTGGTTTTGACGGCTGGACCGAAGCATTAAACTCCCTCAGCATCTCATTTAAGGAATCCATGCTGTAAAATTACCAGTCTCTGATTTAAATTTGTATTTTTCCTTTTTGTTCAAGAAAATCTATTAACATTAAAACAGCACAATTTAACACTTTTTTGCTCCTCATGTTTCACTTCTCTCCTTGGACTTGATGTTTTCCATTTAAGTCCATTAAAAGTTGCATATTTACCATATATCTTAAATGAGATGTAAAATTCCTCCATTCTGGTGTTTATTTTATTATTCAGGAGTCATTTGTGTTGAGTAGCCAACTATGATAAAGCCCTTTATCAAACTGTTAGATTCTGATGCTTCAGTACTGTTGCCATGGTTACCTGCAGTTTAGTACAGGCACCCTCATTCAGAATGGCAAACACACATACATCACAGGTGTCTGGTTAAACTGCCAGAATATTAAAATTTAATCCACACCTACCAACCAATGAAAGTTCAGAATTTTCATTTGCCATGGTATAATGATGAATATAACTAACCGATAATGCATTAGTGAATAATTGACTTAATATGAATTATTTAATGTTTCGAACCCTTTCAAAAGGTGCCTTATTAAATAGTGCTATCATTTTAGCTTGTATTATAAAATATATAAGTAGATTAAAAAATATAATAGTCAGCCATGTTTTGTGGATGCTGTATGATTAAGCAGTTCAGTCAAACAGTTCTTTCTTGTGCTTTAATTAATACATTTACATTTACAACTTTAAGATAATTATACTGAGAATAAATTATCTTTTGTTTTGGTGTAGCTTTCTTTAAGAGCAAACTTTTAGGATAGTACCATCTGTCAAAAATTACAACATATAGTGAATCAATTTACACATAATTGCAGCTTTTAACCTGTGCCTATGTAAGGTCAGGATAACTAGACCTTGAGCTACTGTATCATGTTTACCACTTGCAGATGAGCCAGTTCCTGTTAAGAAAAAAGGAAGCAGATGTTCCACAAAATCTAATTTGGTTTGATAAGAGCACTCAATGTAACGCAGAGCACCTCACAAAGGTATCTTGTTACATTTATTGCTCCGTCAAACCATTGTGTAATCCATTCAGTGCGATTATGATACCCTAAATCAGGTTATTTGGATTCAAGTCAATCTGTTCATTTCCCTTCTTTGTGTAAGGGAGAGGTCTTAGTCTCTACAATGTGGTGCCAGTTGGATGAACATGAATCCATAGTGGTGAAGCCAGGAAGGTGACCTGGCTCAGGACTCATGACTTTGTTAACTTTAGCTCCATTGTGTTTTGACCTATTCCTTTTCAGCTGTTTCCAGCACAAGTAAACCAGTTTGCCACAGAAGAGTCCCTGTTTCTCTTGTTTCTGTATATTGTATATTTGTAAGGAAAATGATTTCACTTGAGCTCTGAACAGTGTAGAAAGAAACAGTGTCAATGCATTTTCATTGTATTAAGTGAAGCCATGTTTGCTTGATATTTTTAGGGAATTCAGTGGTTTTACCTAGTAGTGGGAGTTTATGCTACACATTCCAACTTATACATTATGGATGCTTTATGGACAGATTGCAGAATTTTTACACTTCACACATTATAATTCGACTATGTTTAGGATAATATATTAATCATAGATACAGAATTCAGCATTTCTCCACCGAAATGTTATTCCTGGCAGAGTGGAGAAGGCTTTGAAACAGCACTGACTTTCATCTTGGGAAAATGAAATATACCAAAAATATAATTGGAAAGGAAACTGAAACTGAATATATAAAATATATAAATATATTAGAAACCTTTATTGTGGTTCCAGTGGGATTACAAGTAGTAGTATGTTGCAACACACTACTCTAGCGACGTAGTATTGCACTTCCATAAAGAGACACCAGAGGCCAAAATATCCTGACTTTTACTGCATGGAACAAGCTGCCAAAACATTGGATTCTACATTTCATGTAATGTAACTCGATAAGCCATAGAAGACATTATACAAGCCTCTTGACACGTTAACTTACCTTTATTGTAAAATAAGTGGGGTGCACCTTGAATGAATGGCAGTCCATATGGCACATAGTTCTGGAGGGGCAAAAAAACGTAATAACAACATGGCTGTCCAGGTTTCAGAAACTCATCACAGACCACAGCACAAGTGACAGGTGTCTCCACACACTGACAGCCATTTATAGACTGGAGACTGGAGTGGAGGAGATGGATGTGAGCAGAGAGACGTGACATTGTCTAGGAGGAGGGGTTGCCTCGTGCACAGCATATTAAAAATATATCTTTCCACTGTTTGAGTCATGATGGTTCTTGAATTCTAATGGCAAATCCAAAATATTCAGATTTTTGGCCCTGAATGCAGTCTCTTTTAATGAAAGCACAAACAGATGTACACCACTGACTAAAGCGAGTAAAGAAATGGCGAGAATTGAGCTTTTGAACATTACTGGTAATGGTGATAAAACCTTCTCACCGCATCATTTCCAGGTTGGCAATCCACTCACTTTCTGTCGGTGGGTCTGAGGTTATCGGATAAATTGATTTCTTGCTGACCTTTACTGTCTGCTCCTCTGATGCAAAGAGTTCTTAATGATCTGGTGCTGTCAGAGGTGCTGAAATCACAGTTCCCTACAGAGGCTATTAGTCTACAATACATGGGCTGGAATTATGATGACTGAAGTGAACAGTGTTGACATACAACAGCTTGACAACAGTATGACACCTGTTAATGTAATGCAATCCAGTGCAACAGCCATGAAGCGACTACCTTAGTGAAGCTTGAAATGCCTGGTGTTGTCATGTGATTTTTAACAAAGGTGCATTTCTATTTAAATTATGTTTTTTCTAATCTCAACATTGATATATTGTTTTATTGCTGTTGTTCATAGTACTAACATTGTTTCCAGAAAAGTTTACTCTTGAAGATTGACAGTTTTATTTGCCTTTAGTTCTAATGTGTTTTTGCCAAAGGTATTATTTACAGTAAAATACACCAGTATAATGGCACCCACTACATATGTCACAACTCTTGTGTATTTAATTATGTTATGTTATTTATGTTATGTGTTTAAACCTGGACAATATAGTGCATCGTTATTGGTATAAAAAGTGTCTAAAGCATTTGGAATATGTATATTAAATGCAAATTTGCACTCAATCCAACTTGTATTCACTATTTTCTGTGACTATTTATATATACTACTATTTCGTACTATTTTATATCTTGAGCAACAACAACGATCCTGCAGGAGGCAAGGTTAGAAAATAGGATTTGAGAGTAGCTGGGGAGATAGCGAGAGAATAAATGACACATACTCCCCTCTCTGTTATTACTGCACTGTTCAGATCCCCTTGAGCAAGGCATTTATATAATCCAACTGTGGCCCAGTGGCCCAAAGCAAATAGTGGGCTATTACTGGGCAGCTCCCAGTGGCCAGTGTCCGAGTAGCCCCTGTGTGTGTGTGTATGTGTGTGTGTGTGTGTGTTTGTGTGTTTGTGTGTGTAAACATGTGCAGTCTACTGTGTGGACTCATATTAAATCTAATAAAAAAATATATAAACTAGAAATCTATAATTGATTAAAAGCAATTGGGATAGGGTTTTCCAGATTGTACACCATAGAATATAATGCAATAACCTACCTCAAGCTCATAACTGAGAGTAGCAGAAACACTGTTTTTTAAATTTAAATGCTATTTTCTCCCATTCATATTTGAACAGCATCCTCCCTGGTGGAGTTTAGTGCTCCCCTTTCCTCTTCTCCTCCTCCCACTAAAACCAGCCCATTCTGAAGCTTAGGGATAATGTCGCTGTCACTGGTTATTTGGGGGGGAGAAAGCTCTAACCCGGTCACAACGTGGTTAAGTTGCGCTCCGTTTTTTCTGCGTTGCCATGGCTTTTTTCTTCTCTTCTAAAACCTATTGACTGCGATAGGGTCCCTTCTTTTCTTTGAGTCTGTCTTTGTGGAGGAGGAGGAAGAAACCGCTATTACTTTTTTTTTTTTTTTTTTTTTTTTGCTCGCACAGGCGGAGAGGGAGCGGGGAGAGGAGCGGGGAGAGGGGAGGGTTAGGAGAGAGAGGTAGTAGCAGCATCCACGGGAGGAGGGGAGGAGGAGGAGGTGCTCTCCGCTTCAGACCCAACTGCGAGGCTAGCCGGTTAAACCTCTCCCTCTTTGCCTTCTCTCTTCCAGCGGCGCAGAAAATTCAACTTTCTGAACGGCTGCTCCTGCGACACGAGTTGCGTCTGAAGGTGAGTTGCTGTAATTTTCTACGTCGCTATAAAAAAATACGCCTCTTTATTTTGTTAGTTTACAGTTGCGACACTTGTTAGTAAATTTAGCTAGCGCTCAAAACGGTGGAGCTGAATTAGAGCAAGCACCTGTGTGGATGCGCGTGTGCGTGTGTGTGCGCGCTCCTCTTCGTGGCAGGTGGTTGGCAAATTTGAAAGAAAAAGAGGAGTATATGTTGGAAGGAGATGTGGTGACGGGCTGGTGTTTTTATGTTTTAATGTTTTAATATTGTCCATTTTTTTTGTCATGAGTCGAAATATAACTAGCTGCATTTTTGCTCATACCTTGAGAGGTGGGAGCTGAACTAGTACAGGGGCTAACCTAGCTTAACCAGGTTAACCCCACCTAGCAAAAGCACCATTCACACTTCTTCTTTTTTCATTTCTGTTTAGCACATTTTCATGAAGCTCTCAGAGCATTTGAAATCAACTAAATCATATTAGGATATCACAGCAGACAAGTATGAATGCACGTCTTTTATGTAAAGTAGATAATTCTGTCTTATTTAAATGCCTGCCTGTAATGCCTGATAGTAATCACTGGATGAGGATTAACACTTTTGCCATCCCCCTTTACTCACCCACCACACTGCCCATATATCACAGCAGTGATCCAAGCCTGCTTATCAGTGGCTCTCATGCTGAAAACTGAACCGCAGGACTGAATCATACCTCGTCATCCCTGTGTGGTGAATAGCATTATATCATAGTGAATTGGCATGTCATTCTGTGAGTGGCATGCACAGGAATAGTTGTTTATAGTAAGAGATGGTGCAGATTTGTTTTCATATGCATAGAGAGAAAAAAGTGCATTTGAGCAGATTTAGTGGTTGTGTTGGGAAGAGGTACTGTAAGTGGTGTCACAAGGTGCTGGAAGCAGCCTTGAAAGTCTGTAACACTCTAATCACAAGGTGATTTTTGCTATTATTTTCCGTCTCTGATAAAGTTTTAACGATGCTTTTTAGAGAAGAACATACCTTCAATGTATTTACTCGTTTTCCACACTTAAAGGAATCACTCTTCATTAGATGCTATGCTGTTGAAAAAGTGTACAGCTTTCATGACAGAAGATTAGAATGACTGATGAGACTTTGATGAGTGTGATTAAAAACACATTAAAATCAGAAGATTGCTGTAGTGGTTGTTACCTATAGCTGTGGTAATTGGTTGGGGGTGGGGGGTGGGAGGGCGGTGTGCTTATTGAACAGAACAGTTGTATGCTTTGTTGCAGCCATATACCGGATATATTTCACTTGACGGTGAACACAGCGATTCCCTCAGTATGAATATTTACAATGTATGCAAATGATTATGGCACACGGGTGTGTAAGTGCTGCAAATTCAAATGTTGATTTCCTCAACTGTGTTGTGTTGTTGTTGTGTGGCGTGCTCATTACAGATAATGCCTTTGAGGGAATCCCAGGAAACACAAATGCCTCATAATTCACCCCATAATTTTATATCTGTATTCCTTTTGATGCTTTTGCTCTATTGTTCTCAACACAATCAGCTCAGCTTTTATTGTCTGTAACAGTTTGTGGCCACTCCTCATATCACTTCTGTTAGTTCTAGTAGTGCTGATAGTGGTCATGCTGCTGTTTAATGTTTAAATACAAAGACCCTCTGAAGGTCAGGCTGCCATTAGTGGATCTAATCATCTCAAGCTGCTCTCCAAGAAGAGCAGATCCTATTTATGTTGTCCCCCTAGTTATCCCAGCAGAGCTTTGCATGGACACACACACACACACACAGGTACAGCAGCATTCCCTCCTTGTAATTATCACACACCAGGTAACTTTCCCGAATTGAATTTCTAGGCCAGAGACGAGAGCCTCTAATGGCACTTGTCATCACACGTGGTCCCCAGCCTCTCTGTATTCAGGGCAGTGGTGCTTTGTGTCCAGAAGTAGGTCGAATGCTTCTCACCAAACAATTTGAGCCCGAGCCAATAATTGGACAAGCAAAAGTGTCGACCATCTCCACCAGGCCTGCTCCGTGTCAGCCAAACCCCCCTCTTAATATGCAGCTCCAAAAGCGACGCATTTCATGGACCTTTTTTCATCCTTTTCAGAATCATTCGCGATCACAAAATGCAAGAAAACAGAACAGTCTTTGTAGCTGCGGACAAGACTCCTTCTTCGTATGTTAGCAAGCTGACTGCCGATGTACACAACACATGTCTGCTCGCATGTTCAACCCCCCCCCCCCCCCCCCGCCCGCCCGTCACAGTAGCTGGAACTGCACAGATCAGACTTGTACCTGAAACATCAGTGGGGCGTCACGCAGCGTGGAGTCTGGCTCTCTTTGTTGCCCCGCGATTGAAATTCACTCAAACAGACGTGCAATGATAAAAAAAAAACGAAAAACCTTGCTGTGGTGTGATTTTTAATCTTTTTGGGTCTGTTTCTGAGGTGCTGATGTGGATGATAACAAGGGTGGATGGGGGGGGGGGGGGGGGGGGGGGGGTGTGTTGTAATTTTTTGGCTTTATCCATTCATACAGGTGTGCTTACACCATGTGTGTACACCATAGCAGAAGGAAAGGTGGAGGGAGAGACAGAGAGCTCTTTCTTTGTGGCTGGGCTGTATACACCTGTGCACACTGAGAGATGTATGTATCAAGGTTCAGTGATGCCCCCCACACCCACACCCACACCCACACCCCCACGCCCCCAGCCTCAATGATACATGTGAGGAAGGTGAGACACATAAGACCTGGAGTTTTCAGCTGGTGATACAGAATAAAAATCTTTGGCTCTGATGAGAAATATTCATTTAAGATAACAGAGATGGTTTTCAGTGAATTAGAGCTCAGCCACATTGTTCCGGAGATGATAACAAAGTTTTTCCACTGATATTAAAACACACATCTCTTCCTGCCTCTCTCCATAATGCTTTGTTAGCTATTATGACCCACAAATAATGAATTGCGGTTGTGTATGTAGCTTCTTGCCTCTGAGTACACTATGAGCAAAAGTTGAAACCTTTTAACAGGGAGAGAAAATACTCCAATGCTGATTTTAATGGAATATATTTGGCATATAATAGGAGATAAATAAGCAGTTAACACAGAGACACAGGATTAAAAGTGGGGGGAAAAAGTCATTTTCATTTCACTGGGTCTGAATATTTTGAGTTTTACATCTTTATTGGTGGAAAATTGGTGGAAAATGTGTGGAGGAGTTGTCTGAATTCTCTGGGCGCAGATATTCTGCTAATATGTTCGTTTAAAGAGCTCCATAGTGTTTCTCTGTGTCGGTGTGCACAGTCTGGAGCAGATGCATCTCTTCTCAGCATCAGCAATGTAATTTCAGGGTATAATTTTCTCTGTCTGTTGGAATCAGGAGTATCAGATGGCTATTAGAGATTAGACAACAGTGAGCAGGAGTGAATCGCCGCCTGGTTATCAGCCACATCTAGAATGTGTCGCCTTAGGTAACGCCAAAACCAGGATCTCTAAGAGGAATCTGGATTATAGCTGTGTGAACAGGTACACTGATTCATGGCTGTAAAGTATAAACCACATCCCATTGATCTAGCTGCTAGTGTTGATGTGTTCAGAGTGTCTTTCCCTGTGCGGCTGGCAGACACAGTGGGAAGGTGGGAAGCCTAGCAAGTACCCAGACCTTAATTGAGGTTCAGCTCAGGCTCTGGCTCTACAAGCAATTACAGTGACGGCTCCTGCTCCCTGTGCTGTAGGCTGAGCTGAGAGTGCCGCAGCACCGCTCTGTACCTGAGTCCTCCTCTTTCATGTTTGTCACCGGTGACAGCCGGAAAAGACACTCTCTAGCCAGAATGTTCTGGAAATGTGTTTGGTGACATGAAATATTCATTTCCTCGCCTGCTCTCTGGCAATGTGAATATTTTATTTACATTTTTTTATGATACCTGTGACCGGTTTAGAGGAGATACATGATTCCCCCTTCTCCCCTCCTCACAGCCTCTGATGAGGGCAGGAGGGGTGGAAGCAAAGATAAGAGGTGCTGATGCTGATCATCAGAATCAGGGTTTATTTCTTATTTAACAGGCCACTGCATCATCAGGGCCAGTGGGCGAACGTGATCAATGGCCTCTCGTGCCACGCAGGCAATTAATCAGTTAAAGTTAATACTGAAGGACAAACTGGCAGCCAGGTCAATGTTATCACATATGTTCAGCGCTTCTTTTCCCAGCAGGAGGGGATATGAGGTCAGTATCCAACACCAGTCATGTGCAGTGCCTGCAGGTATAATTTTAGTCAGTCATTGTCCTTTTTGTTGTTGTTGTGATACTGAGGCTGTTTTCCCACAGATCCAACATTTGCTGCCAGCTGCACAGCTTGCACACATTTCACAATCTTTCATAATGTCGAGTTTACGTGTCACCATTCAGAAAAAATATGAACATCTCGTTACTGTTGTCCAACAATATTTACACACATCTCGCACCCCTTCCTCAGACTGCCATGTGTTATTCATTCCACTGTTGGATTTAGTGAAAGACATATGATGCATGGTTATTATTCCCGCCTCCTATTGCGTTAGAAAATTGTAAGTGTGATGTTTAATTAATCAATTTAGATGACGCTCGCATGAAAGCCAATAAAGAGAACCAAATACGGTTTATGCTTTATGAGAGGGATTCTAATCCCGCTGCGCGCCCCTGTCAGCCTCAAACTCATTTTCCCCAATCTTATTGTTCCGATTCTTGCACGCCTGCTCAGATTTATAACGCTGCCGTCGTATCACAGAGTACATATCCTCTAAATTCAATGTTTATGTTAAAAACCTTGGTGAAAAGGGCAACAGCACCATAAGATTCTCCAAGGAACAACAAACATGACAGCTATGCCTAGAAGAGGAAGAAGTTATTGCCTTAAAGTCACTGGGACACAGGGATGATTTCCATTTCAATTGCAGGCTCAATTTGGGATAAGTCATGCATACAGAGGTGAGGCGAACAAAGAGCTCGGGAATAAAAGTGACAAATGTAAAGAATAGAAGAGGAGAGCGCAGTATCATAGGCTTTGTGTCCCATGAAGGGTATTGTGTGTGTGTGTGTGGGTGTGTGTATGTGTGTGTGTGTGGCTGCATGGATAAGGTTACAAGAGGGACCCTTGGGACTTGAAAGTGAAGGGCACCGAGGAAGAGGGAGGACAAATGTGACAGGCAGGGGACACAGAGGACGTACCGGGGCACAAGTGAAACACGCCTCATACCACAATGCTGCTCCTGTGTGATAGAAGTGCCCATCATAATTTATCAAGGCACAAGATGTTGGCTTCACATGGCTTGTTTTCTACAAAATGCCCAAATATTTCAAAAGGAAAAAAAGCAGCAAATTCTTTTAGTTGAGAAGAAGGAACTTGCAAGTGTTTTGCATGTTGAGTTGGGCCTGTCCAGTACTGGGTTTTAGGGGCTGATACCGATACTGATATTAGGGAGCAAAACAATTCCGGTGTATATTGATGTATTGGCTGATAATGTGTACACAATATATACATAAACACACATTTCTTTCCATGAAATGTGGTTATCAAACACTAGTAACAAAGATATGTAATAGAGGCCATGATATCAAGTAATCGCCTTATTGTTTTTGCTTCAGATATCATGATAACTCCCAAACAATTGATTTAAGATAGGTATTGAATTTCATGTGCACATAGTAATCATCTGCACAATAGCTGCTTTCCTTGCTATAATATCAGTCATCTGTAGGGCTGAATACTGAACTTTAGTACTTCAGGTTCAGGCTGAATTGTCTTCATGGCACCAAGTATCAAAACACTGTCAGGTATTGAAAGTTGGGATTAAATGTTTGGTCATATTCTTAGTCATACTGACTTGTTCTTAAATCAGATATTTTCTTATTTAACTTATTTTTCCACCATCTTAAACGTGGTTGTGTTATGTGAAACAATGCATTTGAGAAGTAAAAAAAAAAGTCAGTCATATCAAAAAATCTCATTCAATGAATCATATATGTGATAACATTGTGAAAAATGCAAGGTGACATCTTCAGATTGCTTGTTTTTCCTGACCAGCTGTTCAAAACCTGAAGTTTATTCAATTTGCAGTTATATGAAACAGAAAAAACAAAAGATCTTTACAGTGAAAGAGCTGTAACCAAAGAAGGTATCCACCTTTGCTTAAAAAAGTGAATTGGTAGAGGAATTGGTTGCTTTAGCTCCAATCAGTACTGGAAATCAAGTATCATATTGATACTAGTATAGTATAAGAACCAACTTCATCTCATCAGAAAATAAGGTCAGGCAGCTCACTCCACATTCTCACAACATTTGATATTTAAAAGCTCATCAAACTGAAGAAAGTCACAAAATTGTGATGTTCTAGTGTACAAAATCTGTTCTTGATGGTTAGTACGAGATAATAAATCCTGCAAGTGTTCTGGCAGTGTGTCTAGCAGTAGGTGAGTAATATGTACGTGTGTGTGTGTGTGACAGGGTCTGCTGTGAGGCCAGCAGTGCTCTATGTCCACAGGCCTCCCTTGGGATCTCATTACAGAGCGCCGGGCTCTGCTGGGTGCTGTAAGTGGACGACTGGGAGCCTCCGAGCCAGCTCTGCCCCACGTATGTATGATTTGGTGCGATCGTGTGAACCTCCGCGTCCGCTCTGCATAGCAAGAGCCTGTTTACCAGCTAACCCAACGAGGGCCCCGGGTCAAACACAGCACTCTCCTCCAAATTGAAGATTAGAGAGCAGATCAAGCACAATTAGAATCGTGAAACAAAAAAAAAAAAGAGGCTGAGCTGCTGAGTGGCCAATTTGCTAAGTGGGCTAACACCTGAGCGGGACACTAATCCTTCTTTTGTTTTTCTGTGGCAGCAATTGCATTGATCCATTTGTCCCAAATTGTCTCTAAGGGTCAATCATCAGAGATTTTGCAAGCGACAAATGACCTAATCTTCCCCTCCTCATGGGGATACAAGATTTCATCGACTTTTTTCAGAATATATTTTGAAGATCATCTGGTTCTGTTATTCGCCGAAGAAGTCTTTTGTGTTAGAATGTATTTATTTCCTAGTACATACTATTTCCAGCAGTTTTTGAATGACAGGATAGTTTCTGAAAGTCTTTGCAATTGCCCTTTAGGCTTTTCTACAAAGAGCCAGAACACAGCATGTCTTCTTCTTAATGTACTCACCCCCAGATTGAGCAAATGTTGAGCGAAAGACTCTTGCCAAGCTGGTACAAATCCAAATTAATTCATCAGCTTGGGGGAGCCCCTCACTCTGTTTTCTTTTACAAGTGCGACCCTGCAGACCACCAGCTATGAACCACAGACCTTGTTGACCTCATTATTTTTACAGCGTTAAGATATTTTGGGTGGAAACCAAGACAAGTTTTTTACAGGCCCGTATTGGGTTGCAAACAATCTCACCTTGTAACATTTTGTGTGGTTTACAGTGGAGTCTTAATGAGAATCAGGGGGGAGAATGAGACCAGTCACCAGGTCTCACTTTGGGTAGGTAGAGCTGTTGAGATGTTGAGGCTTAAAGGAAGTAGCTTGGTGCTAAATTTTAAGCATTTTAGTCACATTGTCTCATTGGAACACACAGGAGGGGTAAATACGGTTTAATTGCATTAGCTAATCAGTGTAATGCAGGCTTTCCTGAACACAGCTACTCATGAGTAGTGCTCATTATGGAATACCAGCCTAGTACCAAACACTACAATCTGAATGATCTTCCTTTTAGAAAACAGCAGGCAAACACTGTAAGCATCTAACATTGTTTTACTTTCAGAGGATTGTGAATAGATAAAATACTGTATGAATACTCTTGATGTTTTTTGTGATTGTTTATCTGTTTGAATCTAGTTTCTCTTTTGTAGTACAGTAGAAAATGAAAGCAAATAGATTACAGTAGTAATCAATAGTTCCACAGTTAGACTCACTCAAGCTGTTTTCTACAATGCTTTCAAGGTTACTTCAAAATAGCATATCCACTTTGTTTCTTAAGAAATACAGCTGCAGGCTCTTTCTATTGGTCATGATCCCAACAGTGAAAATAGACCAGATTTGTTTGTGTGAGAAATGGCTTGTTAACAACAGAGACAAGTACAGAATGTGAAAACCAGCGAATTTGACAAAATAAGAAGAAAATCTCTCTACATAATAATGACAACATTATCCCGTCGCAGAGGCAATGCATGATTATCAGCCAAAAGCTCATTTGCTATGTCAAAGTAAGACAGATATGTTTTGGGGGAAAGAAACAGATGTTTGTTTTCAGACTAATTATGTTGATATTAAGAGGAGATAGATAAAAATAATGCCCTGCAGCCCTCTAATTGGTTATTTTGGCTTGTCTACCTACAATCATCAGTTTAGAAGCCTCTTATCCGGGTTTGCACTGGTATTACTCAACCCAACAAATTGTTTTAGGAAGACTTTATGTTCATGTGAAAATGTTCCAACATCAAAGTGGAGTTTTTTTATTCTCAGAATTTGTGTTTTGTTGTGCCAATAAGTTAGTTTTAGATTTTAAAGTTGATAAAATTCTGTCTAGTGAGTCCCTCATATATCTGTGAGTGTGAGCATGCTCCAAAAACACATGGTCCAGCTCTACAGTTGTGAGCTACGGTGAAAATCTGGGTTTAATCTGGTTCGGCTTCATTAAATTCTTCAGCGGTTCAGGCTGTGGTCAAGTTAAAACAGGATGCACAGCAATTTGGGGCGAGCAGAGCCAGAATTTTTCAGCTCAGTGTGTGTATGAACAGACCTTACACCATTTCATTTCAAGCTCTATGCCAGTTTGAAACGGCTTAAAGGCTTGGAGGGACGGCTTTGAGAAACAAAAACAGATCAATAGAGGTGATCCAGGAAAAACCCTGCTTTGATATCTCCAGCTTTCCGACTGGAAATGCTCCCATCAGTCTTCATCTGACATGTAACGCAGGTGTTTCTCTCTCTGCACGGATGCTCACTTCTCTGTGGCTTTTTCCACTGACCCTTCCGGTTTCTTGAGGTGTGTCACAAGCCACAGGCGGCGTGTCATCTTCCCGGTAAGGACATCCGGGTGGTCTTCCTTTATATGATTCACCCTCAGCACCGCAATACTCGGAGATACAGTAGTGTAGGCAATTTGTTGTCTTAAACATTTGACATTTGCATTTAAATTGACTTTCATGCTGTTGTGATTTATTTCTCGAGAGCGAGGCAGAGTTTCGTCGACGGCTTTGACTCTAATTCTCTCGCATCTGCCTCGTGTACGATAACAGTGGCAGGATTATTATTCGGCGACATCGCAGTCTTAACTTTGTTTCGTAGTGTACTCGAGCCACACACCAGCCTCAGACCACTTGTGTCTCAAAAATGTTTCTCACAATTTGCAGATTAAGTTCCAGTCAGTCATGCTTGACGGCTTTTCTCATGAATTAATTGTTGTAGAGAGAGAGAAAAAAAAAGATTTCTGTACTTTGGAGAGAAAATTAAACTCAAAGAAATATAGATTGGTGTCTTGAGAGTTGAACACTTCTAGAAGCCACAACATAAACATGCGGCTACATGGGGACACTATATTGCCTAGATTGACTTGTAATGCTTACTGACATGTGCTCCAATGCTTTGTTGTTTCCCATATTTCCGGTGTCACTAAAAGGGTGAATGACACCTGTTTAGTGTGTGATTCTACTTGAAAACATATTCAGTAAACTGAAGCTCTTTCAAGTCACATTGAATCACGTCTGCAATTCATCCACCTCACAAAAATAGTGGAAGAAGAGGCTGCGGGCTCTGCAGGGGTCATGATAATTTCGGAGGCCGTGTGGCGCTTGTGGGATGACAGTTTGACACAGGATGTTTGTTGAGATCCCTCCAGAAAGCAAGTATAATTGACACCATTAGCCTCGAGGTCTGTCAGTTTTCTGACAGTTGATGAATTCACGTGCCCCCTCCACTCTCCCTCCCACCCACCGCCGTAGATAACAAATTCATACCTCCTGTTTTTTTAAGCCATTTTACACCTCAGTAATCCCTTTCTTAACAGCTCCTCTGCCCAGCTGAGCCACAGTTTTGCACCAGGTGTCAATGGATTCACAATCGTCCTTATCAGAGTGTGAAGTGGGTGAAACCCTGGCTAACATGTCCTCGTGCAAGTCTGTCCACAGGACTTATACCCTCGGGGTGCGAATTCTCAACATCTTAAACCAGTGCTATACAGGCCCTGTGGCTGTGCCGTGTGGTATAACTCACCTGCTGTCGAGACATTTGGATCATATCCCTGAGCAATGAGCAGCTCCCCGGTTCCCCATTTACAGCCAAACCAAAGTTACAGATGGCTTCCCTTCTTCCTGTGGTTCACCAGTGGTAGAGGAGAAGGTTTGAAGGTCACAGGCAGGTCTTCCTCTGTTGTTCCGTGTCGAATGTCATGTACTGACACACGGAGGCCTCTTTAATACTCGAGCCCCTCTTTTTCTTTACCACCTGGAGTGTGATAGGATTTTAGCCGGGGTTTAGAGCGTGCCAAAAAAGAGCGCTATTAACCCTCTGTATTGTGCCTTTCTATGAAGGGCAGTCCACTGGCAGTCCCTTCCCCTGTGTTCATAATAGAGCAGACCACATTCCCTCCAGTTAACATGGACATAGTTTGCTGGCTCTCAAAAGGGGCTCTCATGCAGATTTTGCAACAGCGGACACACTTTTTCTTCCCCTCATTTTTCAACACTGTTTAGACCAAAGCTCCTTCTCCTTCAGTTCGAGCCATCTCAATCATGAAGTAAACAACATCCTTCCTGTCATTCGCTACACGACCAGAGTGCAAAGAACTCTTCAAAAAGAGCTGAAGACAATGAGTCCTCTCCAGTGTGTGTGTGGGATTGTGTCTTAGCTTCACAAAGAGAGACTGATGCTCAGTTTGTAGGCTGAAGGAGGCATTTTAGCATCACAGTGAGAAAAAAAGGCAGATTTTTTCCAGCAACTACAGCAGTGTTGTTTTGACCTGCTGTGTTAAGACTTAGCATTTTCCTAAACATGCACAGATCAAACATTCTCAACATATAATCTTAACTTGAGGCTCTTTTTTGAGGTTAGTTAATATTTCATTTCACAGTGGTAGTCTGTTAATGTTAAACATTTATACTGGCTGCTATTGGAACTAGAATCTATATTTTGTTGCATGGGGTTCTGACACAGATGGCCGAACAGCTGTGATTGAAATAATTAGTAAAAAAAAATAAATAAATAAATCTACCAGGTCTGTACCCTCCTACATCATTTTGTGACTTGCCTGCTTACTACCCCGGAGAGATGGAAACTGGTGTGAGTAATGGATATTCATCTACTGTATGGGGACTGTCTGCCTTAGTGATTCATATTGTATGTAGCTGGAGGAGCATACTGTCGCCGGGAGTGCACATATTGCCAGTGGAGTCACGTCTATCCATCTCCTCTCTTAGCGAGTTGTGAAATGGGGGGGCCCCAGAGCTGATCAAGCCAACCGTAAGCCCAGCTCTAGGTGGGGGGATTCCATTACGATGCTCAGCCTGAAAAGACCCCACAGTGGCTACAGCAGCAACCAGAGGAAGGGGGGGGATTTGTTTTGCTCAATAAGTGGTGAAAATGGTATCAAAATGCTTTCCACACACACACAAAGGGCAGATTTATAAGTCTGGATGTCTCCAGTTTCCTGCCGCCACGTTAAAGCAGGAGGCGGGGCTGTTAAACTTGCTTTTCTGTCAGTGTCGGTAAACAGCACCCAGGTTGAAGGCTGGGGTCGATCTGCTACATTGGCAGAAGCTTTCTCTGCTAAGCTTCACATAGAACGCCCGCTCTTATATACACAGATGTAAGGCTGAGGGTGTAAACAAGTCCATGTAAAGCATTTACACGGAAGAGAGACAGAACAAACAGGTTTGATCAAAGCTGTATGTGCTTCAGTGCATCAAAGAGACACTGTTCTGAGCCATTTGGTTCCTGTGTTGACCCAGTAAAAGCAGCAAGGTTGCTATCTACAGATAAGAGCATGTTGAGGAACGCTTTCACCATCCCGACCAGAGAGCTTGGAGCTTCTGCACCTAGAATGCAGAGCGCAGCAAGTCCACAACCATCATCATTAAAGCCGCACCGCTGTGGACACTAATGGCTGTCCCCGTTCTGCTGCCTCGGCACATTCACAGGGCTCATCGGAGACTTGAGGAGTGTGAACACATGAATTAATTGAACAGAGATGAATTCACAGTTCCTATACCTGCTTTATAGCTGGATGCAGGATGTAGAAAATGTTTGTAGCCAGGAGGCCACCACGATGTCCCCTTTCAACCACTCTCAAGTCATCAAAGGAGGCTAATCGGGGGAGTTTGTCCTCATTTATCTTCATTTAAAGGCTGGAATGGATGGCGTTGTTTACTCGTTTCAATATTGAGAAAAGAAGGGGGAGCAGGGACGAGAGACGAACAGTGGCGGCACTGTTCAACTGGGGGATGGTAAAAAATTGATGTGCTATCCCCGGACTCCTAATTGTGTTCTAAGATTTCAAATCGCCACAAGAGCGTCTTCAAATGGGAAACATGTAGCATGAAGCATCTAAAGGTGTGCCAGTACATATCTGCATGCATGTTTTATCACAATGAAGATTTATTGCCTCTATTTCTCAAGAAAAATGTTAAACGCCATATTTGAAAATCAATACAGGGTCATGACAAGGCACATTCATCAAATTTGTTTATTTCTCCAGTCGTGGTGGAAAGCTTTACATGGCCATCTTTTTCCAATTACATGTAAAGGCAGGCATAGTCTCACCCTCTTTTGTTGTTTTTGTAGTGGCGGTATAGATTTTTAGTCGTGGAAATGAACTCTTTCCTGACGAGCCTGCAGTCATTGTGCTGGTTTTTAGACATAATCACCCCCCCCCCCCCCCCCCTTTTTTCCAAATGTACACTTTACTAATCAATAAGCTTTCACAGTAATATAACTCTGTGCGCCCCTGAGAGTTTGTGGTAAATTCACTGCATAACATTGGTAGAATTATATTACTGTGGTTCCCTGTTGTCCTGGTCACTGGAAAGGTTGGTTCATTCATGCCATGGCACACAGACCTCATGCATTTGTTTTTATTTCCAGTCAATTATAATGATAATCAAATTGGTTGCAGGAAGAAAGAACTTGTTTTTCTATGTGGGTTTGCTGGATTTATCAGGATTTCAACCCAACTAGATCATGATTTATGTTTTGTCTTATAATTTCAATACGATTGTGTAAAAACACACCCACTGATGATGTCCTACCTGATGCCGATCAATACTCATATTCCATGAGATCAATTACCCATATGGAGCAGAGGCTGGGATTCTCTGCTGCTAATTTCTGGTTGGATCCTGACCAAAATTGGACTTCTGGGGCCAATCCTGATAATGATTTTCTAGAGAAAAATGTTGTAAGGACACTATATCAGCAGATACTCCTTTAGTCTTGGTTATCAAAGAGTAGTGACAAAGACCATGCTAAAAGAGGATATTTCACAATGGAAGAATAGCCTTTTTCCTTATGTTCTCATCTGTAATATGCTGCTCGAGCAGCTCACATGAACTGTGATACCAATCTGTCTTTGTTAAGCCAATATCCGCTAATAATATCAAGCCTCCGATAAATCAGCCTTTTTTTCCCTTGTTTTAATCATATTACCTTTGATTCCCAACCAATAAGAGTAATCTCATTAGTCTTATCCAGATGTACTGCACTGCACTGCAAATGGAAAAATAAAAAACACATAATTGGGTGTGCTGCCAGTAGGACTGGGTACCGAACTTCAATACTTTTATGGTAACAATCAAATTGCTTTCGTACAAAAAATTGTCATTGTCATTCAGCACAATATTTCAATACGTAGCAGGAGCCAAGCTGTCTGGAACATCCGGCTGTAGTTTATCAACACAAACAGCAATGGTGGAGGCTTCATCAGTAACAGGAGGTTGGACCAAAACAGGTAACCTGCAGGTACGATAAGATGAAGCTGCATTCAAATACATGATGATGTTGCTTATCATTTGTAACAGCAGGTTCAGCAGCTGGTGAGTACAACAACAACACCTTGTAAGGCTCAGCTAATATTAACTAATATAAACTGCAGACTCCCATGTTGTGTTGTTCAGTGGTATGGCCAGATAGAGACTGTCTCACTATGTTGGCAGCTGTTTGCCAGCTGCTGAAGCACCGCCGTTTTGATGATATCATCATCTTCGATATTTTAATAAAATATTTGTCTTGTCTCGACTGCAGGTTACATGTTTTGGTCAAACTTCCGATCACTGATTAAGCCTCTATAGAAGCTGCTGCTTCCACTAGCTATGTTTTAAACTGTCAATATAGTGCACAAAACAACTTTCATAAGGCAAAGTGATAAAAGTATTTATGTTAATGTTAATCAGCTTTACAGACACACTGAACGGACTTTCTCTTTAAAACTAAGCAATGTTTAAACTTTGCTGGTTGTGAGTGAGTAAGAATGTCATTATAGTCACAGCTCATGCTGGGTGCCACATTCAGACTTCATTAGATGACATTATGGGTTGAATTGTTTGTTATACGAAGATTAGCTTGATGGAGTCAGTGTCAAAGGAATTATGGTAAATAGGTTTATATTTTTTATGTAACTGCTTCGAGTGAGTAAAATGCCAAGAAGAACTAAAGATGTGCATTGTAACATCATTTTCTTTTTGTTAAAATGGGTTTTATAAAATTGGTATAGAAAAAAGTAACGCTCAGAAACTAGTTTGGAAGTAAATGTATCAGTACTGGTTTTGGAAATTTTGGAATGATACTCCTGTCCTGTCTGGCAGAAGGCTACATTCACTAGTCCAACGTAGTTAAATGGTATGAAGTAACCCTTTGCTTCACAGTTTCTCTCTAGATGTCCTCTGACAAACTTTTCCTTTGATAGTCTTTTCCCTGCTGCCTTGCTATTTACAAATGCAGGCTCAAAACAGTTGCCAAGCTACAGATTAGATGGGATTTAGACATGCTCGAATTTGGCATCAGTGTATTGAAATAAAGGTAGAGGGTTGTTCTACAGGAAGAAATCCACGGAGCACAAGTATAAGTATTTAGTCTGCTTACTTTAAAATAAAACCAATATAACTGATTTTATTCCAACAACATAACACACTTCTAAAGGTTAATTAAATGCTTTGACATGGGTTTACAATATCCGGTAAGGGAGGTATACTGTATCTAGTTCACGCATTTAGATCAATTCTGTTTTTCAATAACCTCATTCTGGATTAGCAGCTGAGCACTGCAGACAACTGGTGTTACAGAGTCATGGCCACCTTTTATAAGATGCAGCATACCCACCATCGTTCATCATTATGCACAGCCGAGAAACATGCATTATGGATGGATGTAGTCATTCCAAATGTAATATATAAACTGTTAATGGTTTTGAGATGAAAGCTCGGATGTCAGAGAGTGAAGAGAATGTGTCAGATTGACCAACATCCTGCTGTGACCACATCATGAGATAGAATCAGAGATCAATCAAAGCCTTCGTTAATCGAGCTTACAGCAGAGAGGAATTCTGCTTGGCCTGTTACCAGCTTCCTGAAAAGTAACAAGCTGGAATCCATTACCACGTCTCTCTCCATGACATCTTCCATCTGTAGGCATGTGAAAAGAGAGTCAATCGAAGTCTAAATAATCATATTAAAAGTATGAATTTTCTTTTGGTTGTCGATTTTGTCCTTTGTCACAGCTAGAGGTTATAGGTCATAAATGAAGCACGGCCTGCTTGTATTGACTTGTTCTATTTGTTTCAAACCCCCTTTCAGTCACACAGTAACTTTATATAAGGTCAAACAATATTTAACATACAGTGTTTAAGTCTAATAAAAGTTGCCTTCCAAACTTTTACAGGCACTGGCAGCAAACAAAAAGGGTGCTTATATTTACTATATATATATTGTTATTGGTGACTTTTTATATGTCGCCATATAAATATAAAAGAAAAGTATTGTGCAACACTGCTGAACAAAAACAACTAATTTTCTAGGAAAGTCTACTGTCAAATGTTCTCTCCATACTCCCCTAACTTCAATATGTCCAAAACAGAGCAATTCCTAAACCTCTCTTTAATAGAGTCTTTCAGGGAGGCACAGGAAGAGGAACAAATGCCCCCATTCAGTAGAGTCCAAAATGCTAATGCCTCCGGCTCTTAACACGCTTATAAGGGTTCCCATGTCACGACATGGCATAGTCCACCCTAATGGTGGCTGTGGCTTGGGACTGCATGAAAAAGCCAGACACATTACAGAACACAAGAAATATGACAACAGGACTGCTGGTTTCCTGGGGAATAGGTCATCTGAATACCCTATTTTCCTTCTAGAAGCTGCACAGAAGCATGTTATGTTACACCGAACATTGAGGTTTCTTTTGTTCACAGTGTCTTTGGTCATTGAAACCTCTGTTAAAAATGGAGTATGGGCCTTGACATTTAAAATAGCTATACAAAGCTAGTGGCATTGTGTGGTTTTGTTACTATAACCCCCACATCTGTGTAGTCATGGAGTCTGTGGTCTGGTTGAAGGGAAAAAAAGAGGCAATAAAATGACAAACAGCGCAGGTGCTGTCACTGGAACATTGTTGACCGTTCCAGCGGGTTGTATTGAATTCCAGTAACTATGTGCTCCTGTATGTAAATTATGTTAACACGAGGTCCTGTATTGGAGGAACTTTCTGCAAGCAAATAATTGAAGGGTAGAAAGGGTTTAGTGATTGCGAGGGGAAAGTAATTACTCCTTATCAGGTTGCGTGCTGGAAGGCAGTCTGCCGAGCAAGCCACCCAGCCTTCAGCTCTTTTCTGGATTGATATTATGTCAGCCGTTCAAAAGGTATTTCTTGAGTGACATTCTGGTAAACCTGTGGAACGGGTTCAATGTTGTATTGACCAGTTCAAATGATTAGACAACAGAGTACATCAAACTTTTTTTAATTCCATTTTCAATATGTCATTTCACGATCTGGAGCGTACAGCCGTTTGAAACCGACTTGTTGGACAGACATTATTGAACCGAACTCCAGATGATGAGATACACTCTTTCAAGACTACACTCCCAGTAGTGCTATTGATGACTGGATAGAAAGTGCACAATTAATATGAGCGTAAATGGACTGTGCAATGCTTGGAAAACAGAGTGACATGCTGCCATCGATGCCGCTTTTCAACAGGATTGAATTAACATGTGGGAGTACATTTCCTCAGTGTCTTTCCTCCAGCAGTGTCTCTGTAGAATAATTTAAGCAACTCAAAGACCGTAATTACACCCACTAGTCAAAAGTTGTGTTAAGGTGTGTCCTTGAAGGAAACACATCAACTCTTTCATAGCATCCCAATTATGTATCAGTGTTTTTTCCATTTTTGATTTTAGTTTAGCTGGAATAATATTTGTAAAGCTGTAAGTACTGAATGTAAATCTATACAGCATGCATGTATGCTTCCCACAACGGCAAAAGGCTTCTGTTCAAACCAATAGTCTAGAACAGATCAGTCAAATATTTGGGCATCCTGCCATGAACAAACGGACCACCATTGTGCCTTTACAGACATCTGATTCACTGTACCATTGCTCAGTCAATGCTACATCCTTTTTGATGACCCACCTTTTGTTTTCATTGTTCTCAAGTTCTTTTCTTACTCAGTATAGAGTGAACACTGCATGTTGACCATTACATCATTGGCACTCTTAATCTGTTGACATGTACATCAAAAGAAATCATTAGGTTGAGGTTGCCGGTACCTTTTCAGTGAAAAAGACCTCCTTACTCTTTTCTTGTTTGCCTTTGGATAGCTTGATGTCGAGTTCACAATGCTGCGTGTTCAGTCATCAGTTAACCTGATTATAAAGCCACCACATGGAGCAGGGAGGTCAGCTGTGTGCCCAGCTCACCACTGGCCAACCTGTTAGTGGGATGTGGTTCCAACCACACAAAAAATCTATATAAGACCAGCATTTGAAGCATCATGTATGATTACAATACACCTTTCTTTTCAAATGGCTGAGTCAGGTCAGTGACAAAGAATGGTTGGCAAGATCTAAGATCTTTTGAAGACTTAAAAAAAAACATGTTAAAGCTTGTGTAAAATTAACACTTTGTATTTCTGTTGGTCTCATTTCATTTGAAATGACATTTGCACCTTTTAGTTTTACAAAATGTAAGACTGAATTTGCTTCAGTATGTTAAGTGGTTTCATATTTTTGATCAACCTTGAGATCCACCTTTTCCTGTATATGATCTTAGTTCTCTGAATAATACTGGTCATACCAATTGACACAAACCAGTTATACCACGTTACCATGTTGCTTCTACAGTCAAAGGCCAGTGTTCAGTGCACACTGAAAACAAAGCATGACAGTCAATTAAGTCAACAGAACTTGGTGTTTTATTTTATTTTAAGAATGAAAAGGTTTTTATGGGTGTTGTTAACCAGGGTAATCAATTAAACCATTTGACATGTCAATTTAAAATCTAATTTGACAGGCATTATCATGGTGACTGTAAATACTCATTTTAAAATTAGAATGATTAATAATATAATTTTATATAATAATAATAATAATAGATTTAGCTATTGTCCACCAAGTATTCTGTCAAAATTGATTAATACCAGAAATCGCAGACTAGCTCCTCAACAAAAAAAGAATGTATTCAAGTCATTTGTACGTTTATTTAACAATTTTAATCTTAAATTTAACTACATGGACCACATGGACACAAAAAAATGGCGTCATGTCAGCATGCCAGCACTAGTGATTTTTATCTCCCATTTTCTTTCCTCCCCGTGTTCTGTTGTAGGTTCGATTTTATGATTAAGCAAATTCGATTTGATCCCACTCAGCACAGATGATAGACCGCAGTATCACAGCTAAATGCTGTTACTGCATCAGCACTTCAATATATACTCGGAACCTGAGGACGCCAGTCTCCTTTTGCTCTGACCACTTGATACCTCTTGAGACCTGAATTAACTCCCTCTTTGCTCATTTGAAAGGTAGAGCTTTTACTGCTCTTATCTTTAACCTCTCACCGCTTAACCCTCTATGTAGCATGTATCAATGAAAACTAAAAGCTTTTTTTTTGCTTGGCTTTGCTAAGGCTGCACAGTTCAATCTTTTCCAATTACTGTGAGTGAGTGGAAATGTTTAAAACCACATTTTCCTTTTTTCCCATTGTTCTTTTCATTTTCTATTACATGAGGCACATTCTGTAGTGTCCTTGCCACAAGAGGACCTTGATTTCTGAAGACTATAATTAACATTGTCTTTTTGCATTAAATCAGACCTCAAGTCTGGATGAAAATCTGTTTAACATATTTCACACTGTCGTACTTGTTGAAAAACTTTGGTAAAAAAAAGTTGTCGAGCCACAAACCAGCATAATACAAATGCCAATGTGTGGGAAAAACACAGCATTTAGGTCTCCTCTATGTGACTTTTACTACAACAAACAGCAGACCTCCACCCACACACAAGAAACACAAAGCCATATTCTGTCTTCAGGCATAGCTTTTGATGTTAGCCTGACAAAGGCGCCAACTCCAAAAGCCCCCTTTCACTGGATTTTTTAATGCCCCATGTGTCTTTTCAAGTAGTGAAAAGATGACTTTCTGGGTGTGCCTGTGTGTTTCAGCTGGAAGCCGGCATTTGCGTCATTTGTTGGAGCATCCTTTCAAGTGGCATCAGCTCATAGAAACACTGAGAGTATTAAGCTCTTGATTCGGTGAGATACTACACATCCGTCTGTATGGTTTGATGTAGGGAGATATATTTCAGCACAGTGTGTGGTTACATTTCCTATTTTATTATCTTTTTCCAGTTATATCTTTCTACTTTACCACTGATGCACGTATAGCACAATTATAGAAACCAACCATGTTTTTTCTGACTGTCCATTCAGTATGACACCTAATGAGGAAACTGTACCTGTCTTGCCTCGAGCCAGCAGGTGCTGCTTTAATGCTCATCCATAAATTTACCAGCTACTCTGTAATTCATTAAGCTGGTTGTAGGCAAACGTCAGGTTCTTGCACTTCCTCAACCGGCCCCTCCGGACATGTGAATAATTTATACAGATTTTTTAAGTTTTATAAGCCACCACTACCCTGAGTCCCACGTATCCTGCACTGTGCTTGGTTTTTTCTTGGGAACACATGTAGCTTAAAAATATATAACGACAGCGCGACAATCCATCAAGTGAAACCAGAAGGGATATTTGCATGGTACTACAGTTTCTGCTGTACTTTATAGAATTGTGCCTGTGGGCTACCACACCTGACGTGGGCTAATTGGCTATCAAGAGAGGCTCTGAGAATAATAAGACTACGGGTTTCCCACTAGTGCCTGCTGCCTTTGTGAACTGTTGAGACGAGTGAGAAGCATGTGCTAAGTTCTTCTAAACGGACACATTTTTAGGTAAATATCGGAGAAAAGAGGATTTCTTAGTGTTACTAATGCAAAGTAACATCTAAACAGTGTCATCAGCCCACACACCACGTCTAAAGATCTGCCTGTCTTCTTTTTATGCGCTTAGTGAATGGCCATGAGGATGAGGCTTGAAAAGTTGGCCAGCCAGCCTATTGACGAGCAAGCCTGTGTAAAAACACACACACACACACAGGCGAGGCCGCACCCTCAAACCCCCCCCTCCCTAACCCTTCACACACACCCACCCACCCACCCACACACCCACACACACACACACACAGTCATATAGTTAATTCGTCTCAAATATTGGTCTGGCCCCCTTGTCTCTTGCTGGGTGCCCATGCGAGACGGAGCCCACCGACATTTTCCGCCGCAGGATTAACCGTGTAGCGCGACGGGCCGCTCCGCCTCAGCGGACCTAAAGGGCTGACCCCGAGATGTGTGAGTGTGTGTGTGTGTGTATGTGTGTGTGAAGAGGTGGCCAGCAGGACACTCCTTAAAAGGCTATTAGATCCTCACTGCTTATTATGAGTGGGCGTGCAACTAAATCATCCGCTCTGCTCTCTCTTGTAACAGGACTATAGGCGGAAAAAAAGCTTGTTTTCTGGAAATAATTAATCCTACTTGTGGGCATAATAGTATTGAAGAGAGGAAGTGTTGAAAACCCCCCATCGCTTCTGACAGGTGGGCTGCTGCTGATGGAGATGATCATCTTCTCATTTAGCTTTACCGCCTGCAGGACCTTCCTATTAAATTAGAAGCGAGCCACCCTCTCTGGAGAAGAGGATGTGATTCAGGCTGGAGTGGAGTGTGCATTTGTGCGAGCAGGTTTTCTCTGTGCGTGTGCGTGTGTGTTTGTGCACACAGCGTCTGTGCCAGCGTGCGCATGCCGATCCCTTTAACCTATCCTTGTGTGTCTAGGGGTGTATCTCAAAAGCGGAGCGAAAGGCTGGTTACCATGCCGACACGTTTTTACTACGAAACGCCGCGTTTATCTTAATGAATTCATTTTCCAGCTCATGTTTACCGCTGTATCCCCCGTCAGCTGTGTACACACTCTAAATAGCTGCAGAGTAGAGGCCCCCTTTTCCCATTGCTATAAGTGACCTGGGGGGAAATAGCTTATTGATTCTTGGGTGGGGGGGGGCATGATTAAATTGAGTTCTAAGTGGACACTTCATCTGAACTTGTCTACAGGAGGAAGATAAAGTACAGCAGCCAATCTGCTTTTGTCCATATCCTGCTCTGCTATTTCTCCCTTCTATTTTTTTGTGTGTATATTTATTTATTTATTTATTTCTAATATAATATTCAGGTTAAGATTTAGATCTGACACTGTGCAATCATTATATCCTGAAGGCTATTGACAGTTTACAACAATTTGAACTGGGATCATGTCACTGTTCATCATCATCACGACACTGACATCATCATACTGACACGCGTCACATAACATTTCTCCTGGCTCCTTGTACAAGTCTTGTTTGTTTACCATACAAACCCAGCTTACTGTAGGTAGGTATCACAGGGTCAGAGAGGGAACAGACGTTGTTGTGCACATTGTGTTCAGTAGGTGTGTTAATCAGGAGTAGAGATCCCCCCCCCTCGATCACTGCCATGATCGCCTAGCGCACCATCTGTGATGCTCCGAAAGCCAGCAGTCTGGCTGAGAGAGCTGGACAACAGTCTGGGTTCAGTCTCTCTCTCTCCATGTCCTCACAGGCCTGCAGTCAGGGCTCCGCTTTCACACTCTCTCTGTGTGTGCCCTTTTTACTCGACTTCAAACACTTGGGATCACTTAACACTTGCTCGCAGTCACTATTATTAGTATAAAACATCTCGTGTAGCTCAGATACACCACAGAATGCGTCTGACCCCTCTGTTTTCTTTCTATTTATTTATCTGCTATCTGTTGTTTGATCAGATCCTTTTGTAGTGTTTTTTTCCATGCTGAATAAATCTGCTGTCAACATGGATCTGGGAATAATTGAGGAGACTATTAAAGCGCCACGGATAACAATTTCAATGCTGGAATTTCAGTCTGATTTTCATTTGCAGTAAACAGTACCAGTCACATCTCTGGTTGCAGTCTGAAGCTGTTTATAATGAAATTCCTAAAGTGTGATGTGACTTAAATGTAGAAACACGGTAACATAGCACAGCATGCCTCTGGATACAGGAAAAACTTCTCAAAAAATGTGATCAGAATAAAGTTAGGGGCCACTTGTTACCATGGCAACCTATAAGAAAAACCACACATAGAAATGCATTGCTTTTCCCCGTATTGATTCAGAGCTCAGAGAACGAAGCACATGGTAGCACACTGTATCAGCCGAAAGGCAGGTTGCCCCATGTTTTCTATCTGCCGGTGCCAGGTTAGAGGCTTATTGACCGTTTTTTGACAGACTGAGCAACAGACGATTTTTTGGTGAAATGGGCCATATGCCCAAAGTTCAATTAAACGCCTCACACTGAGAGGAGCGAGCACGTATACCAAATGGTGGGAAAAGTATAAATCACTCTTCATGCTACCTCAGCAGTCTGGTTGTCCTTCAGGAATATTGATGGCTTTGCTTGCTTAACTCATTTTTTTTTTACTATTCACTTTAATGCTATAACATTTATCTTATCCTGACAGCTCGGAGGAGAGTTTTAGGTATCGCATGAGTACTTGCTTTGGAAACACATGGGGACATTTTGGGGGGTTTTAGTGGGGCCACGAACCGCAGATGTAACCACCTGCATTTTTCTTTCAGACGGTGGTGGGGGAGCAGCGTGGCTTTGACCGGGCTCTGTGTTGTTCTTTTGCCTTTTGCCTTTTTCCCTCTCATTTGCTCTGGTTCGCCTTGAGCAGAGGGGGGGGCAGCAGGTCAAGAGAGCGTTATTTTAATTCCATTGACACGTTACGGTTGCAGACCTCCATCTTGTAGCGGTCAGATAACATTTAGTGATTGCTGCTGGAGGAAGATAAGAGATGGTGTCATAAATTAAAGACATTTTCTGTGGGAGCGCAATCATGATTGATTAATACCATTATTTTCTTGATTAATTCATAAGTTAAGTCTAAAAAATGTAAGAAAATGGTGAAAAATGTCACATCACTGTTTCCCAAAGCCCAAAGTGGAATGTTCTTGTTTTAGCCAACTGTCAAATATTCACACTTGAGGAAGTGGAACCAGAGAATTTGGACGATTTCCTCTTAAAAAATGACCCCAAATCAGTAAGGGATTATCCAAATAGTTTGTAACTTCTCAATTAATCAACTAATCATTGCAGCTCTAGAGTACAGTGGATTATCTCATTTTCAATTGAAGTTTTGGACGAGTTGTTACCTAAGTGAAGTCAGATAAATGACCCATCAGGTGTCAGTGAAGCTCAATAACAGCAGAAATAAGCCAAAAGAATCTATGAGAGTTTATTGAGTTGCATGATACTGCTTCCACTTTCTCTCCATGACTTCCTCTTTACCGCCTTTGACAATCAGTTCAAAGTGTGAATAAATGTTAGTCTTCTTTCCTCTGTAAGTCATGTCCGAATCAGTGAATCAACTCTGGAAGTGTGAATTGAACGGCCGAGCAGCAGAGAGAGAGAGAGAGAAAAAGAGGTTTTCCTTCCCCCCGGGGCCAGCGCTCAGGACAATGTCAGGTTTGTCCGGCCCCAGTGCATAAACACTAAGCTTTTCGGAACTGGCAGCCGGCCCCGGTACCTACCCATCTTCCCCCTGCTTCCAGAGCCGTCCAGCCCCCGGAGCACTAAGCATTTGTGCAAAGTTCATAAGGCTTCCCTCTGTTTGTGTGGCCATAATGGCAGCTCCATCCTGTTGTAGCTCAAAGAGCGCTTATGGGCTCTGAGGGCCGGGAGCTGGCACCGCAGAGCCGTATGAGTGTTCTCAGTTACTGACTTTGGCTGACTGGCTCATTTTGTCTCCCGACTGCTCCGAAATCTCACCCCCCACCCCCCCTTCCAGTGTCAGCCTTTGCTTCATCATGTTCTTCATCTTCTGTTTAAACCCAATCTACAGATTATAGCCTAAAAAGCTTCGAGCTTGATAAAATGAAGTCAGTCAGACTTTATTTCTTTCCCTTAAAGCAAGCTAAATCAAAATATCCAAGCTGTCACAACCACAAGGCAATAAAAGGTTAGAATTAAATACATTTTTTTAATGTGCACCCATCCCCATAACAAGCCACTAAATGACCGAATCTATCAGCTCAGTCCAGTAAACGTCTACACAATCCCACCTCTACCTCCACCTCCACCTCCATCGTTTTCTAACTGTCAGCATTCTGGAGACCCCAGTGATAATAACCTTGTTATTTGTAGCTGCAAGTTCCGTTGAAGCAGCCTTGCCTTCGGTAGGTTTTTCCACCAGCGGTTACGACCTGCATCAGCATAATTCAAGCATGACCCTCCTCCTCCTCCTCCTCCTCCTCCCCTCCCCGTCCCCACCGCCCCCTTTTCATTTTCTGCCTTTTCTCCCCGTTAAAAACCTCCAAGTCTCAGACGAGGGTACACAACCATACATCATCCAGACTGAGGGCGCTTCCTCCTTTCCCTTCCCTTCCCTTCCCCCCATCCTCTCCTCTCTTCAATGTGTCGTGGGAGAGAGGCTGTTCTTTTTTGCACTCTCTTATCGACACTTTCAGCACTGACATGTCACCCAGCCTCCACTCCAGTCAGTCCATCTATATAGTCATGCAGTCAGCAGCGTGTGACAGTCAGGTACGCTCACATCCAACATCCCAACATGCCAGCTAAACTCAAATATCCTTTTTTTTCTCCCCCTCTAAAAAGATAAGACAGTTAAGATCCAACAATGCCGGACTAATGCTGGCTGACAAATCTTCAGCAGCATTAACAATTAAAGAGATTGTCAGTGTCTGACTGGAAGAAGATTCCAGCAGGAGCAAAACTCAACAGATTTATACACAGCAGGAGATGGGTGCCCCCCCACCCACCCACCCACTGTGCTGTTTATGTGTCTCTACAGCTGATCATTGCAAATAAATACTTTTCACTGCTAAGCCTTCAGGTGCAGCACACTGAAGCAGGAAAACGGGGGGAGTAGGGGTGGGGGGTGTGGGGGTGGAGGGGGTGTGAGCGAGATGGAACTTGCATTCCTCCACTCTCCTTTGTACACAGCCGGTGAATAGCCTTTAGATGGGGCTTTGTGGGAGTGATTGTCAGCAGCTTAATGAGCGTCTTTGCCGAGCTAGAGGCTTTGACAACATATGTGACTACAGTGCTTCTGTTCCTCATAGAACAGTTTGGGCACTCTACATTTTTGTACACATCAGATTTTTCCTATCTTTCCTACCTTGGGGGGGCCAGAGCTTTAAATTACATGAAATATTAATACTTTTGGGATTTGGGTGAAGCATGTTTGGGTCATTCCACATGCAGGGAGCAAGCAAAAACACTGGACACTAGAGTTAATATTTGTCGTCATCATGATGCGTGACGATCTGAAACCGTCACTGATCAATATCCAACCCCCATCTGCTGAATCAGGCATGTCCACACTATTCCATAAATGGTCGTGTGCCTGAAGGTTTTTGTTCCAACCAATCAAGAGGACACTAATCGACCAATCAGCTATCTGAAGAATGAAATCAGTTGATTAAATGACTGACCTTTTTTTTTTTTAGTTCACTGTTATATTATGCAGTTACATCACTAAATGAGGTAGCCTAATCATAGGGAGGAAAAGGCTGAGAAAGGAGAAAGGATGAGAAGTGAATGGGCTCAAATGTTTTTTTAAAAAGCAATTCATATCCAACAAACATGCATAAAAAGTATAAAAGAAAGGGTCTGCTGTATAAAAATATTATAATATCCCTATAGGAGTAGTCCATGAGATGACATCACTCTCCCCTCCCCCATCATCATCTTCTTCCAACACCATGTTTCACTGTTAACATCATTTAGTAGACACTGCCCAGCCCTAATCTAATCTATAACTAAACAAATGACTCACCAACTCTTTGCATTTCTGAACAAGTCACAGAGAAATCAACAGTTTACAACACGTGCAAAAATGTGTACTTCATGAGACGCGCTTGTTTTATTTACCCTGACATCTCAAACATTCTGGATCAACCCGACATGTTGCAACTGTTTCATGGAAGAAGACTTCATTTGAACTCATGCCAGAGAAATAAGATTTAATGTAAGGAGTGTGCAAGGCGTATTAAAATAATAGATCATGCATACAGTGTAAGTAATACATCAGATAATACAGTGTGTTAACTAAACAAACAGAGATAGTGAACGAGATTGGAGATATAATAAAATACATAAATACACTGGTTGACAAAAGTTACTCAAATTCATGAATCAGAGAGATTTTGACTCAAACTCTACATAATCAGATTGATTCATTGGTTATGTTTTCAGGCTCTGTAGTGAAGTATTTAACCTCCAAGAAGCCTTAGACTTCATTGAAGTGTTGTGTCTATCCACATTCACTTGAGTTCACCCTGTCTCATGCCTCCTGTCAGAGCTAATTTATGTCAAACTGGCACTCCAATTAGTTCTATTTACCAAGCCGTTTATTCTAGATTCAATATTTATAGTATAACATAACTTCTTTCAGATTGTGATGTTGTAAACACACCTGACTCACTGTGCTGATCATTGTGTTGTTATTGCTGATCATGTACAAAGGAAGTAATTTATCCACAGGAACATGTTAGCTGTACTGAAATCCTGTTAAATGACTTGATGAATGTGTGTCAGACCTACAGCATGGGCTACTGGAGCTCAGCATCAGGCCTGCACCAATAATTACATTATCGACTTATCCTACAATAATGTCATTATCTACATCATATGATGCATGGACAAGTATGGCCACACTTTTCATTAGAAGCTAAGAGGCTATTCATATCACAATGGCTAAGCAAGTAGTGTCCTCCATTCCTCACTGTGTATGTACTGAGTGGAGACTAGGGTTGCAAAATTCCGGGAATTTTCAAACTTGGAAACTTTCCATGGGAATTAATGGGAATTTATGGGAATTAACAGGAATAAACCGGGAATTTACTAAACTGAAGCTATGTTCTTACAACCAGATGTCATGCAGTACAGTTGAATATCTATGCTATCACATGCTCACATACTGTAGCACACTATTTACTGCAGGGCTACTGAGACCACGCCCCCTACATGCACTTTTGTAAATCATTTTATAATTTAATATAACTTCAACAGCTCAGGGACATCAAGCGACATTGTTTGTGCACCTTTTTAAAAAATGTTTTAAATTCCCATAATTCCCATGGAAAGTTTCCAATTTGGAATATTTCCAAAATTCCCCAGCTTAACTTCCCATGGAAATTTATTGGAAACTTTCCGGAAATTTACCGGAAATTTTCCACCCCTTTGCAACCCTAGTGGAGACTGCAGAAGAATTAAAGGTAAATAACTCCATAATGGCAGTCTGTGATTTTAAAGAAGTGTAGCACTCATTATATCAGTGGTATAACATAATCTTCAAATGATAACATATTGTCCAACAAAAGTAGTTCTTGTGACAGGCTTACTTTGCTTTATGCTGTTGCTCATTTGACTCATTGGTTTGTTGCCTTAAAAAAGAAGTGTGTACTAGGCAGATCCTAATGGAACATCTGAGAGAAAGAGCTGTTAGTTCAAAGTTAGATTTAGCTTTGAGAGAAGATAACAGAGAAGGAAAGTGGGACACCCTGTCTTATGTTACTTCTGCTAGTTGTTGCTGAGTTCCCAAGTGAATATCAAACATGGAGCGGGATTTATTTTAAACTAAGTTTATAACCGGGTTACATGTGGGAGCAGCTTTGATCAGACTTCTCCAGCTGAAGACGATCTCGCTTTGCAAACCACTGAAATTGCTGTTGAAAGTTTTTTAAACAACCCAACACTCCGAGGCTCAATAGTATTTTTTCACAGTGTCGTGTTTATAGACCATTAGTGTCCCGCTCATAAATACTGAGACTCCTTGCTTTGTCATATTTCAAAAAAAACTTAAATCTGGAGTGTCTGTGTCCCTCGAGCTCGCTCCATTCCATTTATCTTAACACAGCCTCGGCTCGACCCTGTTAGAGCGATGGAGAGGCACAGGAAGTGGGCCACATATCCGACAGCTGTGTCAAACAGCTTACCCGGAGTAACACTGTCCAGATGCTCAGCTCCAGGACAGAACAGGAAATCCAAATGCCGAATTACAGTCAGGAGCGAGTGGCAGAACCCTCTGATTTCACAGGCTGGAATGATGATTTGACTGTATGTATGTCAAACACCTGCAGCGGCATTTCTATAAAAAATATTATGGCTCTGCTGCTTGAGAGTGCTGTAGGGAACATCAGAAATTGGCGGTTTGTTGGCAGAAATAAATTGCTTGGGGGTCTGATGGAGGTAAGGATTTGGGGATAGAAGAGCCATCGATCATGTCTCGCCACGGCACAGTTTTCATCCGGGGAAATTGCCAGCATCAGTCAGACGGGAGTGAGCCAACGCGGGAGAGCAGCACGCCGCGTTAGTTCACACACAAAAATAATTTTCCAGGACTCTTGAATTCATCTCTCTCTCTCTCCCTCTCTCTCTCTCTTTCTCTCTCCCTCTCTCTCTCTCCCTCTCTCCCTCTCTGCCCCGGCTACTCAGCGAGGATCACACACTAATGTGATTATTGTCCTGGGCGAGAGGGCCACACTCCTGCGGGACTTCAAAGAGAGCAGATCAGAGTAAAAACTAGAAAGAAAGAAGAAGAAGAAGAAGGAGAGCTGTGATGCAGACAGGTGCAGTGCACTTTACCAAACCTCTTCTTCTGGCCTTAAACATATTAGCAGGTTCAAAGTGAGGACTCTGGCTCATCTCTTACCATACATCACACATACATTCTACAGGATTTATTAGTCAAGTGACATGTATTTCCTTCCCTCTCATACATTATGCAACACACTAGAATTAAAAAAACATAATGTGGCACACACATGATAGTTAATTTATATGAAGATCCTACAGTAAGGGTTTGTTTTTACTTGAATATGCTCAGCGTTAGTTCATATTTTTTATTGAGACAAACCGCTTTCACACAAACACAAAAGAGCAGCTAATTAGAGGCTGGGGAAAGCCTTCATGCTCTTTTGTTGATGAGAGAAAAAAATGGAAGGCTCTTTAGAAAAACGCACAACAGAAAAGATGAAAACCTCTAGTGGTTGAAAAGCTCTTCAGTTGTGTTTTCAAATGAAGTACAGTAAAAAAAAAAAGAAAAACTGACACTTATTCCAGGATGTCTAACACCAACCGTTGACATGAAGATGCAGCTTTAGTACTGTACATGCATATTAATGCAGTTACATAAGGCTGCATGGGGGCTCTATGGGATGTACACACTGGATCCTGCTCTCTCTCTCTGGTGAGGGAAGTTCATGTAGGGTCAGCGAGGTCATTCTTCATCAGTTCATATAGAACACAGAGGTCACACACCCCCTCAGTTCATCAGGGGCCAGTCGCTCTATATCTGCCTCATTCCTCCACATCTGAGCCCCTCTCATCATTCCTCCACCCTACCCCTGCCCCTACCCCTCCATCAGTCCTCCAGCCTCCATCCTCCAGTCCCCCTCCGCCCGCTAAAGCCACACACCCCTGAAATATTAATGCTACGATAATTGAACTGTCATGCTTTCTGAAGTGCAGTAAAATTGAGCAAAATCTCAATTACACAAGCATATTATCTAATACTGCTCCCACTTCCTAATCTCATTTAGCGTCTTGTTTTCTGTGCCCCCCCCCCAGCCGCTAATATTTTAATAATAGATGAATTGCCACGCTTGTTGTAGAATACTGATAACGCTTATCACCGTTAAAGGTCACTATGAAATACACTTTACATTTTGAAAAGCAAGACGGTATGTTTTAAACGCAGAGGAAAATTAATTTATACATGACAAACAACAAAAAAAACATTTTTTTAAGCTTTTTTTTTTCTACCAAGTGAGATCGGATGTCAAATTCTTATGCTAAATGAGCCATTCATCAGACTAAAAGAATAAAACGACGACGAAGAAAAAACAGTGTACTCATTACAAACATCAAAAGCGACGCGAGTCAATGGGCGCCTGGTGTTAATCAGCTGGGTCGTTGTTTTAATTGTTCTCCAACGATCAAATGGGAATCAGTGTGGAGGCATTATCGGGACGGCGAGAGGGGAGCGAGGAACCGCCGTCTTCCCGTCGCAGGTCTTTAGCAGAGAGAAAATTTTAATCCAGCCTGACAAGACGAGGATCTGCTTAATCCTATTACAGGCTTGCACATTAAACTACAGTAGGCCCACACTTCTCCGCCTGTTTGTCTTTGTGTGTGAGAAAGCAGCAGCTGGTGCCAGCTCAAGAGCCTACTGTATAGTCAGCTTTTGAATGGCCCGCTCTCGGACCCCACCCGGTTACTAAACAACGCATCCACAAGTGTGTAGAATGTTCCAGGAAAGCAATGCCGTCGCTGTTGTGGTTTTCTTTTTTTCTTCTTCTTCTTTTTCTTCATATACTGCTTACATGCTCTCAACAGTGTGTTATGTGTGTGATACCGTGTTGTAAATTTGTCTTGTTTTTAGGGTCAAAGTCAAAGTTTAACACCACACCAGATGGTTGAAATATGAGAGTGAAGAAAAAGGCAGAGCTTGGCAGTAATATAGCAGAAGTTTGCTACATTTTTTTATTTTTTTTTCCTTAAGGAGAAAAGGCCACAGAAGCTGCTCAGTGATCAGAGATGCTTACAAGTGTGAAGACAAACAGAAAGATTCCTGGAACTCACACACTAACACGAGACCGGTCGTGCCAGAAACTTCAATATACTGTCAATAAGGTTATGTTCTTGGCAGTGGACTAACAACCAATCACAGAAATAAAGCTGTTTCAAACCAGTGGCAAGTCTTTGGGCACATTGAGGTTGGTTGAGTTAGTTAAAAACACAACGTTAAGATTGTGGTATCACAGGTCAAACACAGGAGAGGAAATGTTGGTCTTAGCGCAGGAAACGGTCACCACAACCTTAAACATAAAGGGATGATTACCATGCAAGGATTAAGTCTAGTCCAGGACTAAACTTGTTTCTCTGTGGATATTTTCACTGACTTCAGATTCAGAAACTTTGTTGTGTTTGACTTTGTCGTGACAGAAAATTGTCTTAGATGTGGCTCACCATTCTAGACTCAGACATAAAAACAGAATAAAAATACAGAGTATAAATAATTTAGGCAGAGTATAATACATGATGTGGGTGTATATCATCATGTCTTTAGTCTAGGACCAGTCTAAATCTCTCTCTGAGAAACTCTACAATAGAGATGTTGTGATTAAATGAGGTAAGAATAAGTCTGGGCCCAGTTTGGCCAGGCCAGACACCAGCAATTAGACCCATCCCCTGCGAAAAACTACATTTGATCTAGCTATTTCTCTAATGGTAAAAGACCTGCTGCTGCTGGATACTATGGGAACTAGAATCATAGACTAGACATTTCATACTAGTGGATTTAATGGTTTAGATTGACATAAGTGAATATATTTGGTTTATCTTTTTCTATGATGTATGATTTATTTGTTTAAATGATACAAAAACAGCAGTTCCCCATATAATTCCTGGGTTACTTTCCACATTCTTGAATCGACGACTAGGGAATTTTAAGCTCAAGTGACTTCATTTCTGTCATGATGAATACATTAAAAGATTTTTCCCTATAGTCTAGCCATAAGATAAAGCTTTTAAAGTGAAGCAACATGTCAGCTCATATCAGGATTTTGGAAAGCTGGAAGTCTGAAAATTAGCTGGGTAGTTTTCTTTTTATTGTGACAGTAAGACATTACTGATGGTGGGAATAATTAGGTTACAATGCTTTTGTACCAAAGTGGTCCAAATTTGAGATGATTCCCTCTTGTTGACAAGGAGAAAGTTTGTCACTAATTGCTCTACATCTGTCACTCAGAGAACTTTGAAGCAGGGGTGGCAGATTTCACTTGGCCCACATCACTTCACTCCCCTCACTGCAGCCCCCCCCCCACCACCACCACCACTGCAGAGCTTCTGTCCCCTCTGAGCTTCAGCTAAGCAAGGTTAGGGTTCATATTGGCCTTCCCACAGTGAGCAGCTTTTAACCTCCTGCCAGCTTCATCAATCTCAGGCTGGTGTGATCGCTGCTGAAATGGGCGGGGATTAGGAACAGCCTGCGGTCTTTAAATCAGGCAAGCTTCGAAGGCCCCCAACCCCCCCCCGCCCCCCACTCTCTCTCTCTCTCATGTGCATCATATAGGTCCAATAGGCAGCATACCCCAGGACCACAATGTAGACATCACCGCTCACAGCAGTTAAGTCCTCAGCTCACCTCCCACAACCAGATGGCCGAGTTGCATTGCAATAAATGTTTAATAAGGGGCACAACAAATTAAATCAGAAGGCAAATGATCAAGCACAGTTTGAACAAGGTGTAATCCATCTAAAGTGGTGTTAGGCTGGTAAAGGGTTTTGGCCGGCACAATAAGACAATGAGAACACATTGTCTTGTGGGGATTGTAACCCCCCCTTCTTCTAACTCCCCTCTTAACCAGGCCAATCTCACCAACAAAGCTCTAGCCAATTAGCTCAAAGCCCTTACCTTTTGATTTTAATCAGTGTTTAGCAACATAAATCAAAATGTCTGGGAAAGACTGAAACAAAAGGAAGCCTTAGGCGGTTTTCTCAATGACTTATAGCACTGAGACACCAATCTCCAGTTGGAGATAAAGTCAATAGGCTTGAGTAATGATTGAGTGGGGTGGATGCATATTATGTGCAACACACTCAAGACTTTCAAACCATGTTGGTGTAACGCCATAGGTGGGTGGTGAAGGGGTCACACGCTGGTTCAGAAAGGGCCAGTATTGAGTCATAAGGACCCCAGACAGAGCTAATTCCATTAACATAAGGCACAGTTGAAAAGTTCAGAGTGCATGTTGGTCTGAAAAACAGGCCGTACCGAATGAATGAAATCGACTCTTTTGTTCTCTGGTCAATTATTCAATTAGATCTCTGGAGCAGGAGTTTGACCCCAGTGTTTCCTATCTGGGTTTGTGAAGGCAGAGAGATTAGAAAAGAGCCAGAGTTAGATTGAAGCACCAAAGTGACCACCTCTCTAGGGTCTGCACAGTTGGACGAGCATGTACCAATTACTATATATCTCATGTCCTGGATACTGCTGCTAAATAAAGTCCATAACACCACGCACACATGCCTTTTTCGATATTAATTATACACCCTTAATATTTGCAAATTACTTCTTATGTCATTTTGAAGCATATTAAACTATTTCTGTTACATGAACACCAGCAAAACTCTCCACAGATCAACAACCTTATCATAATTCCACTTTTAACCTTACGCTGACGATTAGCTGATATTCCTCTTATTGTTATTATGCTGCGCGTGTTAGCTGTCGAGCTAATTACTCCAGGGCGACCTGCTGTGCTGGGTCACGGCCAATGCAAGGAAGACTAATGAACTGACACCCCGAAGGGTTTACAGAGCACCACTACAGCCACTAAAATTCCCATACATCGCCCCCTTTTTTTCCCCCTCCCTCCCTCCCTCTCCTTCCCTCCTCTAGTTCTACACTCCGGACCGATCATGTGCTCATTAAGGCCCAGACTCTGGTCTGTTAGGTGGAAAATGATCCAGCGCTCTGGTAGCTCCGTGTGTGCAGACAGTTTACTCCGTCTGACTGTTAACTATGTTAGCTTATTTATTCCTGGCACCCCCCCCCCCCCCTCCCTCAGGCTGCAGTATTTTTCCTGCAATAACAGATACATATGTAGCTGCATTGTTAATCTCTTTTTTGAGTTATTATTATCAGAAACATGCAGGCGCAGATCAAAACAGCCCTACGATTAAATCCGCTGAATATCTTAACTTTGATGGTAATTTGGATGTTGATTTCAATCTCGGCTCTATTTTGGAATAAATGCCTTTCTTTCTCAACTCCACCACCCTCCACCACCCTCCACCACCACCACCCATCTCACTAGTGCTGAACATCTGCCATGCATTAATAAATCCACAGGCCCCTTCATTTGTTTTTTATTTATTTATTTCCATTGTCGCATGAAAAATAGACTCCCCGCCACACACTTCCGCAGACATCAAACTACAAAACAATTTGAGTCCCCAAGGGAAGAAGGATGATAGGAGGCTTTTAATGCGACTATTTCTTTGTCACAGCACAATTTGAAACAAGCGCTGTGTTTCCTGTTGATGCAGACGAAAATGTGCCTGTTATGCCTGGCTGAGCACAAGAGCAGCCGGGCTCCCAGTCACGGGGGGATTTGTTATGTTTGGGGTTTGCCAACACGTGGGCGGATTCATGGGGCCTTCTTTCTCTCTCTCTGTCTCTCCCACAGGTAGAGCATCTTCAGCACGCCAGAGACATGAACTGAGGAAGAGGATAAGGAGGAGAGCTCTCGTTTCTTTTTGAAGACATCTTGAGATCTGCAGTGGAACAAAAAAAAAAAGAAATCATGAGGTCGCAGAAGAGAACAGGATTGGTTGTCGTGCTGGGCTTGGTCACCTTTATTTGTGCCTTTCATACAACTACAGCTATTGATATCCCACTGGAAGGTGAGTGCTGCCTTGTGATATTAGACATGAGTAATGAATGCATCTTCACAAATGAATGTAATGGTCAAAGGTGTGGTTCACTCAAATAACAAAAAACTAATTTTATCTATCATTTCACACTACATTATGTGTAGAAATAGTCTTTAGAGATCATTTTCTGGATTATCCACCGAAACAGGGATATTGTTTATGCTGATGATTTTTTCCCACAGTTGTTGTAGTGGAGGTATAAATCTAATGAATGATAATATGTTGCTTTAGAAATGTAAGTCAATTGAACTAAATGATAACTTGAATAATTGGTTCAAAGTTAGATCACAAGCTGTGAGTTACATGTTAAGTTACTTGGGTTTGTTCAACCTAACATATCTTTTATTAAACATAAAAGTTTCCATAGTAAAATATCCCTGATGCAAAGCATGCTGGGAAGTTAGCTTTTAGGCTGATGAGGCTTCTTTAGGAACATATTCTGATGAATAAACACTAAGTAGCACATTCATTCAAATCATTAATTCCAAGTCTCAAGACTTTAAAGGTGCAGTGTGTAGAATTTGGTTGCATCTAGCAGAACAGACTTGTCAGAAATGCAGTATAATATTGATGAATATGTTTTAATTAGTGTAGATTCACCTGAAAATAAGATAATGATGATAATACCTGTGTTTTGGTTACCTTAGAATGAGCCTTTTATATCTACAAAGGGAGTGGGTCCTCTTCCACAGAGGTCGCCATGTTGCACCCCCATGTTTCTTTCCTTTCCTTTTTGTAAGTTTCGTGGCCACCGTAGGTTCTCCTGGATCCTAGAAGGGGAGGGGTATTCAGTTAGTTGCAATTTGCAGCATCACCAAGAGAGGCCACTAAATCCACACAGCTCCTTTAAGTGAAAAAAGAAAAAAAAGCTAGGTTAATTGATTTCACCAAGCTGCAGTATGATGTTTTATTCAATATGAATTGGCTGAATGTTGACCTGTTGACATGAAAATATACCTCATAGACATACATTATAAGCTACTCCAACAAAGTCAAGTATGAAGCAAGGCGATACAGTCTAGTGTATGAAGAAGAAAATCTTATATGTAAGGAATCTTATACTTTCTTATGCTTAGCCACAGAAAAAAAAGCTGCCCTTGGTTGAACTGTAAGTGTTCTTATCAGTAAGAACAGCTGAATAATTTATAGGTGAATAAATCACAGCACGGTGAAGAGTTACAACCATCAAACAGCCTGTGAATGGAATATATTTACAGCTATTATCTTGTTTGAATCAGGTTTCTTGTTTCTTTTGTGTCAGATCTGCGTCTCTCCTGTGTCCTTGGAAACACATATCAAACCCCTCCCTCTCAATTATTCAGACATATCTCTAAAGAGCTTGATAAAAACTAAAAAGACAAAAGCTTTTTCAGGCTCACTGATGTCACAGTATCTTTTTAATTCAGTCCTCTGTTCAGCTTTACTTGTGTGTGTTTAAAATGGGTTTGTAGAGAGAAAGCTTGTGACACCAAAAGATAATTCCCAAACTGTTGACTGTGTTTTGTTTTGTTTATTTTCCTCCCCGCTGCCATGGATTTTCTAGTTTTAGGTCATGTAAACAGTAAGTGCACACTGCCATACTGTAGCTGGTATTAGTGACGTCCATGGCTTTTTTCTGTTAATCTCCTGGCTCACTGTCAGGCACAGCGGCAGCTTTACTGACAGCCATATGTGTCGGATCTGAATGTGTCATCAGTCATGATTCCATAATACTGCTATTTTAGCTCCTAGGAGTCGTGGCATTTGTTTTTTTTCCCCTTCATACTTAATCAGACCATTACAGCTTTGTGTTGTGTGTGTGTGTGTGTGTGTGTGTGTGTGTGTGTGTGTGTGTTTTTAATCCTTAGCACATGTCACAACTCTCATCATAAAATCATGCCAGACCAAAGTTTTATGCCAAAATGAAACAATCTAAAAAAAAAACAAAAGACTGATTCTTAAACCTGTCACAATAATTATCTACTTACCGTACAATAAGATAACTATTGACATTATCATGTCTATATTATCTACTTATTGTATAAGACATGGACATGATCTTGATCATTTTTACTGCAATATCGCCACACTTCGCATTAGCAGCTAAGAGGCTATTCATGTCACATTGGCTAAGCAAGTTGTTGCCGGCATTAATTAAAGGTAAATAACTTGTGTTTTTATGGAAACATAACACCCATCCTCCAATCTCACCCCTTGCCTCCCTTGCATTATTATGATGTTATATTATCATTATATCAGTGGTATAAAATGATCTTCAAATGACAATAATATTGTTTATCGCGATAATTTCTAAGACAATATATCGTCCAACAAAAGTAGTTATCGTGACAGGCCTACTGATTCTTGTCAATTAGACAATAACAATCCTATTTGAGAGATTGTGATTAATAGAGTTATTAATATTGTGTGGAGAATTACGTTTTGGAATAAAACTCTGTACGTGAACAACATCATAATAAAGCGGTTCCCAAGCCTTGGTTCAAGACCCAAATGGTCCCAAGACAAATCAGACTTTTTCTCTTTCTTGTGAAATACTTTCAACACTTTCTGCTTCTAAAAATCTTTCCAGTGAAACAATCAAAGAAGTACTCTTAGCTCAGCCTTCTCACAGCCCATGTCCTCATTAAGACCTTATAATCTTTGATGAGGGGCCACAACTAGATATTGCTTTGTTTGAAGGGGGTCACAAGCCAAAAACAGGTTGGGAACCGCTGACTAAGTATCATGTCAAATACGAGACACTTCTGAATGTCGAGTCACATTTTCATGCTTGTTTGTTTGTCGTCCAGTTGAGCAGCTGCCCACCATCACCGCTCAGTCGCCCGGCTCTCTCATCGCCTTCCCTTTCGACGAGAGCTTCCCCATGACGTGCGAAGCCAAAGGGAATCCCGAGCCAGAGTGAGTACCGAGTCGTGCATCGTCACGTCAGACGGGAGGAGGAGGAGGAGAGAGCGAGAGAGAGAGAGAGGATGTAGAGTTTGTTAGCAGACAAACAAACAAACAAACAACAATTCCTCATCCATTTCTTAGCATGTTGAATTTTGCTGCTTCGGTTTTTTACCCACATTGACAAAAAAAAAAAAAGAGCATCCAGCTTTCTTTAGCTGAGGGACTTGACATTTCAATACCTCCTTTCTTTATGTAGATTCAGGTGGACAAAGAATGGCCTGGATTTCGACCCCTTCCTAGACCCCCGGCTGGTGAAAGAGGAGAATTCTGGGACCTTTGTGATACCCAATAATGGGAACCTCACTGAGTACCAGGGAACCTATCGCTGTTATGCCTCAAACAAACTGGGAACCGCTATATCGAAGGAGATTGAGTTCATTGTGCCCCGTGAGTAACATACATCTGTGTGTGTGTGTATGCCTGTGTGTATGTGTGGGGTGCTCTGTTACAGTGCTTTCAAAGTGATTCAGGGGCCAACAGTCCCTCGTAATGACTGCACCTCTCCATTGTGAGCTTTTCATCGTACGGGACGTGGCAGAAAGTCATTGAAGCTCCCGAGTGCTCCACCCCTCGCAGCATCTCATCTATATCTCTGTATTGGAGAAGGCAACCAATGTGATCCAACCTCTCCATCATTTCCCTTTGTGACATTTTCCATTTTTTGTTCCCAAGGACGGCCCATAAATCCTCAAAGAAAAATCCACTCCAAGGGGGACTTTGACGAAATTTGGCCGGGGCCTCAACCGCTCAGCAGTGTTGACAAGCCCCACACAATAGTAGTAGTGATGTCTGTTTTGTTCCTGCAGGCCAAGAAGTGGAGAAAAAAACCCCATAGAATTTACTGAATGATACAAGGAACCCAACAACAAGCACATACTATGACTCACGAATTCAAGAATGATGTTTCTGCCATCTGCTGGTAGAGAAAGAGAACTGCAGTATTTGTTTTATTCATTCATGTCTGATTTTTTTTCTAGATGTCCCCAAGTTTCCTAAAGAGACGCTTGATCCTGTTGAAGTGGAGGAAGGTCAGCCTTTTACTTTGAAATGTGAACCACCTCAAGGAATACCCCCTCTGCAAATCTACTGGATGACTATCAGTAAGCGATATTGCTTAAATTTTAATGGCATGAGCACATTTGAGCTCAAATCACGTGATGAGACACCATGTATTTTTACTTTTTAAAATTCTGCTGTTCAAGTTCACTGAATGTAATTTTAAAGTTTCCAAAGAGAGCCAATATTCCAGGTTGAATGTTGGGGAATTTTGTTTGAAATGATGTACACAACATCTAGAATATTTCCGTTTGATGGCATACTGCAGCCAAATGTTTATTTATTGGATGTTTTTTCCACTCACTGAGCTTACACATATTATAGCTTCAGTTAAGAGCTGGAACAAGATGTAAGCAAATAAAATAAATATGATAGTATGTTGAAATAAAATGATCCTTCCAAACTTAAACAAAAAGGGTTCAAATAGAGGTTAATGTTGTCAGGCTGATATTTGCCTCTTTTTCTTTTTGCTAGTCTTCCTGGGGTTCATTCAAAACACAACAAACAATGAATAAAGTCACAGTGTCAATAAAATAAAAAGCTGAAACAAGCCAGATATGAAGATAAGAAAATTCTGCAATAAAAAACAATAAACAATAAAAGATAGTAATGAAATCATCATTTCTCTGTGTTCAGATCTGCAGCATATAGAGCAGGATGAGAGGGTGTCTATGGGCCTAAATGGAGACCTTTACTTCTCTCATGCGGAGGAGAAGGACAGCAGGAGAGACTACTGCTGCTTCGCCGCTTTCCCCAGAATACGAACCATCGTTCAGAAGACCGCCATGTCTGTCATCGTCAAGACGAGTAGGTGTCAGCCCGGCTTCTTTGTTTTCCTCTCCAACCAGCATGATGCAAACTTTGATTTGTGTTTCTGAGCACTGACCATTTCCAACGTTCTCATTGATATACATATTCATAGCTACACTTCAAAAGCCATTCGAGCGTCACTCTGTCTTGTTTATGTGCATCTCCTCAGTTTTATGTTGTGATTTTGAGTTTGATGTTTGTCACAATGCATCTACATTTTCCTCATATTCATAGTTTTGTTTTTTGTTTGTTTTTTTTGTATCTCATCCAACTCCATTTCAGAAAAAAGTGACATGGGTCCTGAGTCTGGTGAGTTTAAAGTTCTCAGAGTAACACATCACTGGGTTGTGCATTTTTATTCTGATACATGTGTGCACAAGACAGGTGTGTGAATATAAATGAAAGCATAGTGAAAAATAACTGCACATTCTGATTTCTGCAACTCCTGATGTGATTTCTAATTCATACTTTCTGTTGTGCTTCTGCAGCAAATGCAATCATGGACAGGAAACCCTCTCTTCTGATGCCCCCTGGTGTCAGATCAGAGGCAAAGCTGGTCAAAGGAGAGGATTTGAAATTGGAGTGTATTGCTGAAGGATTGTGAGTATTGCCAACTTTTTATTTCATAACTTAAGTTTAAGTCCTCATTATAAGAATTTTAGTCAAAAAACAAACTGTGATTTTGGATGACAATGGAAGATCTGAGGCTTTAGATTCATTATATTAATGTAAAAACTTCAAACATTTAGTAATATTGCTTCTGCATATGTAAGCATGAAGTCATATATAGACCAAAACAGATATGTAAATAGAAATGTTTTGTCCCTTTTCTGTTAGTCCAACTCCACAGGTCGAGTGGGTAAAAATGGGCGATCAGCTTCCCACAAAAGCAAACATTGAGAGTCACGGGAAGCTGCTGGTCGTGCCAAGAGTCGAACAGGATGACAGTGGGAAGTACATGTGCACAGCAAAGAATGGACTTGGACAAGTTGTCCATTACTTCACAGTGACAGTGGAAGGTAATGACAACCTTCCATGAGGTTGTAAAGCTATCATAACTTCTGATTGATGTACATCTCACAATAGTAGACAATCCATCTTTTGTTTATGATCCTTTAAGAGCAGCAACCTTAAGTTTAGAGTACATTGTAGATGTGATGCACCTGTTTAAGAGGATGTTTAAGAAAGGTGGCACATCTCTATAGATAAGTAAAGCTAATTGAGGAATAATGCCTGCTACATGCTGATGGACATTAATGTGTTTAAGACTGTAGTATTGGCTCTTGAATAAACTCAATGTGCAGTTGTGCCTTTTTCATCTCACATTGTGTAATTAATCACACTGTCTAATGTCATTTAGTTTCTTACTGCTGTATAAAGGCTGCATCTATGATTCTTTTCTTCATCAAGTAATCTGTATCTAGATTAATAATTTTGTCTATAAACTGTCAGAAACATAATATAATAATGTTAAGGCAACATCTTCAAAAGTCAGCAAATCGTTTGTAAAAACTGAGTTATAAAATATATGTGCACATCAGGAATACAAAAAGTAGATGCTGGACCAAATAACTAAATCTGTAACAGCAGAATTAAGTCAGCAAACTGTAGCTCCTAATGCACGTATTAATTTATGGGATATCAAAAGTGACATTTTGAGCCTCCTGCTCTTCTTCAGATTAAAGACAGAATGTACAGTGGACAACTTAAATACCCAGCCAGGTAGACACAGGTCACCTGACAGTCACATGATGTGTTAATCCCACTCTATATTTACAGGAGTACATATAAGTGTAGAAAACATAATATGAAGTACAAAACATGTGTAATAACCAAAAATAGAAATATATATAAATAATGAAATGTGTTTTCATATATTTACATAGACATATAGATGCAAAATAGCAAAACATCAGGCCGTATAGCCGTCATAACATCACTATGGCTAGATTTATGGTTTTTTGTCTGAAGAGAAGCAGGAGGTTTGAAATGTCACTTTTGATATCCCATCACATTATACCTGCATGGGGAGCTGCAGTGTATGGAACTTTTTCTGCCGTTGTAAAAAAAAATGAATAAAATAATTATTTAAATAGTCGGTGATAAATTTACTGTCCATCAACTAATTGTTGCAACTATATTCTGGGTATTTTCTCTGTTAAATGATCTATAAAACTCACACTGCCATTTCCTGCTTGTAACCCCAACCCTTGACTTAACAACAGTCCAAAACCCCCAAAATATTCAGATTTACAGTCACATAACACATAACACAAATCCTGTGAGAAGCTAAATCAAGGGAATATTTTCCATTCTTGTTTGAAAAATGACTTAAATGATTAATCAGTTATCAAATTTATTGCCAGTTTATTTTCTCTTGATCAACTGACTCACTAATCAAGTCGTGATCTTAGCTCTACTTTGTGTTTTGGTGGCCTTTATGCCATCTGTGTCTGTCCAAAACAATGTATGATAGAAACTTGATTTATGTAAGCCAGTGGCATTCTGATAGTAAAGATCTGAAGAGCCTCTCATGCCTCGTGTCAGTCTGTCACGGTTGAACAGCAGGGCTATTATATTGACATAGATTACACAACTGTTCCTGTGATCATGTCCACTGTCTGTTATTGCTTAGTGTCTTAGTTATATTCTCACACTGACTCATCAGCTTGATAACATCATACTGTTTGTGTCTCCATCTTCTTCCCAGAACCTCCAGAGTGGCAGTTTGAGCCCGAGAGTCAGCTCAATATGATCGGCTCACAGGTGCTCATAAAGTGCTCCGCCAGCGGGAATCCTCAGCCGACTATAACGTGGAGGGTGAACGGCAAACCTCTGCACGGTTAGTCCTACCACAGTCTACATGTAGATTCACTTCACTGTTTAAAAGCTTTCCTCTCAAATGACAATTTAAAAAAAGTGAAATATCAATGTTGTTTTGCTTTGCTTTCCTTTAACACAACATAATATTGCATAATATACAACATAAGGACAGAGATATGAGTTGGGCAGCAAGGGCAATGAAGCCACAAATACTCACAAGGATGATGAAGGAAAATACATCATCCTCAGCTGAGGAAAAAGGAAACAACGTCACACTGATCACACTGATGAAAATGGATATTTTGCAGCCAGATCTGTGCAGGTGATATGCCATACAATAAAGACAGTGGCTGGAATTGTTCTATAATGATAAAGTAGCAACAGGTGATTTTCTTTCTTTTCACTGTATTGTGCATGCTACTATACCATTCAATTATCAATGAAAACATGCAATTTAAATAAATAAGAAACTGGCTGATTGCTGCGAACATGATGATGATCGGCGGGGGGGGGGGGGGCTGAAATAAGCTGGTTAGAGGGGGGCCACAAGTAGAAGCTCTTTGTCAAGAGGGGTGAGTGACTCACCATAAACCACTGGTGTGATTCTGGCTTTGAGTGTGAGTGGGTTTGTGTTGACATTCTGAATACAGGGGGGAGAAGTATTTTAACGATACAACAACAAGGTTGAAAGGTTTGTAGCTCTGTTATTATGACTATGAGGAAGAATAAAAACTACTAGCAGATTAATATTTACAATAAAATGTTCAACAAGTACAAATACTGTACATGAGCTTTACTCAACTATCAGCAGGATCCAGACAGTCCATGTTTAAAGACGAATATCAATGAAGGAAAGTGAAGTGAGGATACCTGTCCTTTCCACAGTCCGTGGAAAAGTAACAACCCCAAAAAGAGGGCATTTATAATGTATATGGATCAGTGACAAATACGATTTGGCAAGATGAGCAATTAAAACATATCTTAAAACTGTTTTAAAAGCAGCATCAGGTTTGTTAAAATGTACATTTAGTATTTGTGTTGCTTTTATATCATTTGAAATTACATTTTCACCAAAAGAAACAAAAGAAGGACTGAATGCTTCTGGAAATGTCAAATGGTGTAACCACAAAAGAATGATAAATATTAAATATTTTATCACCTACAGTGTACGTATATAATTGTACACATACAAATAATTACTTCATTTAAAAAAATGCAAATGGTTCCTGATTTTATGATTCCCCAGATTAAATTGAATATTTAGAACAATTGTATTCCATTACCTTTATTTAATATAAAAGTTATAATGTAACATCATGCCAAACTAGTTGATATGGTGTGTTATTTAGAATTTAGCATTTTTAAGCAAGTTAAATTATTTGGTATAAAAATGTTTCTATGGTTACACCACTTAGACATTGTTTGCCATTATCCTCTAATATATTCTCTCAAAATGGATTAAAAGCTGAACTTTTGTGCTGGGTCCTGGCAGGATCCTGGTTTGGAATAAACAGGTTAAACCAGAGGGGAGTTGGAGGACTGGAGGTCAAGGAAGTTAGAAGTGATGGTTTTAGCTTGGAAACTTTAGGAGGAAGAGAGGAGCAGTAAGGGGAGATTCAAGTTTATACCCATTCATATTACTTTATATTTTCTATAATGTATTATCTTTAATATAAACATGGCATTGCAGCATGAATGATACCTTTAACACTGATTTATTATTGAACTGTTTTTTGATGTGTTGCAGAGAGCCCTGCAGCTAACAGGAAGGTTCTGGGTGACACCATCATTTTACACAACACCAAAGAATCTGACAGCGCTGTCTATCAGTGTGAAGCCTCCAACAGACACGGAACCCTCCTGTCCAATGCAAACATCATGATCATGGGTAAACGAAGCAGAATTTAACACAGAGAGCCACGATTCTCATCAGAACCATCACGTTTTTTCATCAAGGGCACTAGAACACAATCTATGGATCTATATAATTGTCTCACAGTGTTCATAGGCATCACACAGTTTGCGGTGAGTTATCTGGAGAGCGGCTGAGCGATGCGTCAGGGTAGAGAGCCAGCGCTCATGTCTACGTATGCCCATAAAGCAGCGAGGAGCCAGAGGAAGGAGGGCTGTCTGCAAGCTGTACTCCTCCATTCCAGGCTGGCTCGCTCTCCCTGTGGAGCAACAAGCCCTGTTCCCTGCCATTTATATGCTAACAAGCCACCCTATCCTTACCCCTCCCCTCCAGTTCCATACCGATTTCAGCACCATAAGACAAACATGTGCTGCTTTATAAGTGCAGATAAAAAAAAAAGAAAAAAGGAAAAGCGAGAATGTTGCTTTTCACAAACGATGCCGAGTTTGTTCTCGGTGACACAGGAGTTAATAAAGCCGGACAGTGTCTGAATGCTAAGTCCCAGCTGCTTCCTTTGTAAACAATTAGGAGAGACAGACCATTTTAATGGGAGGCTTTGGCTACAACTGATAACATGCACACACTCGGCTAACTCATTATTTCATTGTTGTTTTTTTTTACCGCCTTCTTTGATTTTCACATTTATGCCTTTCTGACAACCTGACAGCCAAATCATTTTTTTTCTTTTACACAAAGGAGGCCGCAATTAAAAGCACAGCAAAAGGCAAACAGTCATTTCACCTCATTTAACCCGCCGTCATCAAGCAATTCCAGTGTAGTTTGTATCTGGTTTGAAAACTGCAAACTTGATCTATCAGGAGTTCAGGGCCGCCACCTTTTTTTTTCTCCTCCAGCATTAGAGGATACTGCTTTCCTAACAACCTCAGATTGATGACTCCAATCTACTGCTGCCTCTTTTGCAGATCTGCCCCCCATGATTTTGACCAGCGAAGGGAAGGATTACTCTGCTGTCAAGGGGAAGGGAGTGATTATGCACTGCAAGGTCTTCAGCTCTCCCCCATCTACTATCACTTGGTGAGTGTGTGGAGTGCCGTCCTGTCTCCAACACGCCAGCAGAGGGCAGTAGATCTCAACCGGTGGATGCATGCATGCAGCCCCTCTCCAGTGTACACCCTTTCTTCATCTGTGACTTGCTGTTTCTTTAAAACATGCCAAGATAACCCCCCTCCCCCCCCTCACACGCCTTCTTCTTCCTCCCTCCCCAATCACTCAACACTAATGTTCTATTCAGAAACTTTTATTTCATCTTTCCTGCAGCGCTGCCGCGTTTTATCCTTTTCAAGGCGGCTCGAGGTGTTCATATTTAATTTGACCCAAGAGAACTCTGAGACTTTTATTTCACCAACAGGAGCAGGGACGACTCTTCCGAATCCGTGGAGGGGCCGAGGTTCAGCGTTCACGACAACGGCTCGTTGGAGATCAACAGCGTGGAGAAAGAAGATTCGGGACAGTACACGTGTATCGCCAAAAACACAGAGGGCAGGTCCGCCATCGACGCCACGCTCTATGTAAAAGGTAAACAGTTATACCTGTAGAAGTGTTTGCTGCTCTCAGTCCTTGAATGTAACTAATACCCCCCCCCTCCTCTATTGAAGATCCCACTACAATAGCCGTGGCCCCTGAGGACCTGCAGATCTTAATAGGTACCACGGCCCAGCTCTCATGCCTGGCGGAGTACGACAAGTCCTTCAGCAACGACTTTGAGCTCCTCTGGGAAAAAGATGATATGGAGATAACCCTCAACTACACTGAGAATTCAAGGTAGGGTACTGGATTTTATTATATTTCTCACACTTAATCTCAACCGCAAAGCCATTCTAATTTTGAATGTTTGGTCAATCAATACTGTATCTCCACCTTTCTGTCAACAGATACTTTGTGGAGGATGGTATCCTTCAGATCATCAATGTGAGCCACAGGGACCAGGGTGTCTACACATGTGTAGCGAGAACTCCCGTGGACCAAGACCAGGCCTCAGCTTTACTCATGGTGTTAGGTAAGAGAACGATGTGTGAGCGATGTTTCCGCTCAGATCCAAAAAGGGATCAGAGACCTCTGACGCTACATTAATGTATGACGCATTCATGGGCCGATCGATATGTCAGGAAGGCAAACCAGAACACGAACATGCAAACTGTGACTTTTGTTGGCTGCTTGCCAGTGTGTCACAATAGCCACCTGAAAGACACTTTGACTCCAGATGTAAAAAAAAAAAACCATAGCAACCCATGCAACTGGTTCCACATCCTCTGGCTCTCGGGGATGATTTGATTGAACATTTTGCTCCCCTTGGCCTTTTTTTATTTATTTATATATTTATTTTGGTGGTTGTTGCAGAGATTGATGCATGGTTTGAGGTTTTTATTCCAAAGCTGTGTTGTTGTGATGGTTTTTTTCACAGATGTCCCCGATGCACCTGAGAACTTGGTCCTCTCTGAACGCAAAGGCAAAAGTGTGAAACTGAAATGGATCCCGGGGGACGATCACAACAGCTCAACCACAGGTAAAAAAAAAAAGGAGCATCCATGTGTGGAGGTGTCATACAAACAGGACAAACATGAGTCAGTCCATCCACCAAGTCTGTGTGTATTAATATGACACGCACACGTTTTTGGACGTCATTCTGCATGTAAATACATTTGTTTGATATCATCTTGTACAATATGAATCTATTATTGATTCATCCAAGCATGAATGATGATGAGTCTCCCTGAGGAATACATAAGCCCAGAGCAGGGTTTGAGGTTTTTTTTTTTGTTTTTTGTTTTTTGCACAGCTGGTGGTTAGATAAGCAATCCTTTGGCAAGAGACATAGCATTGAGGGACCGACTCTGATTGTCTTTTCTCCCCGTCGACAGAGTTTATTATCGAGTACGAGGAAAGCCAGTGGGAACCGGGGAACTGGAAGGAGCTGCTCAGAGTACCAGGAAACCACGCTTCGGCCGTCCTCAAACTCCACGGCCACGTCGACTACCGCTTCCGCGTCTCCGCCGTCAACGCCGTAGGGAAGGGTTCTCCCAGCGAACCCACGGACAGATACAAAACCCCTTCGTCAGGTATGCGGCGACCTCCTTTCATTGTTTACATTTTTTTCCGGTGAGGTCTCTCCAGGCCGCTCGAGCTGCAGACGCCGCCGCTCTATGAACTTACCTGCTACATAATTGATTCCACTCTTGTTGAAAATCTGCTCTCTTGTGCGCCCGTTTCACCGGAGATTTCTTCCACTAACAATGCCGACAAAATCCATATTCCTTCTTTTTCCGCAGCCCCCGACAAGAACCCTGAAAATATCAAAATCGAAGGTCATTTGCCAGATGAAATGAATATCAACTGGGAGGTAGGGTTTTTTTCTTTTTACATCAAATTCTGTAATGTGGGCTTCCTTTACATAGTGAATTATTCACATCTGCTACAGTTTTTGGAAGTGAAAGAATTACTGTAAGAGAACAAAGAAGAAGTTTTTATCAATGTTTCATAAGCAATTATCAATAGACATTTAAGAAACAGAAATGGCCCTCTTTTGATATTTCATTCAGCGGTTCAGAGCCATTTTCTACTATCACCCCTGAAAGAGTTTCCATTGAAAGCTTCTCGTTTAGCAGCTTTGATTAGAAAGAGAAAGAGAAAGTTATGAAAAGGAACATTTTCTTTTGACACGTACAGTAATATATTCTGCTTTATTGTAGAAAGATGAATCTCTCCTTTACTTATTATCTGCTTGCCCTGTCATGGAAGCGTAGCCCCCTGAATCCTGGATTCATGAGCTCTACCACTGTTAATGATTTGCTTTTGAGGATAATGGTGTCTCATTCTATTTCTCACGGGCAGACTTCTGTGAGGAGATAAATCTTTTCATCTACAATGTCTTAGCTATATCAAAGAAAAGCCTCGCTGCTAGACCAGGTCAATTGTTCCATTGTTTTAGCAGATAGCAGGATAAAACACTGCCAGTGTTCCAAGCACAGTTCACTGGGCTAGCCTGTCATTTTAATCCCACCGAGTCAGTGACATTGAGGGGTGAAATACAGCGGCGCGACGTCTTATGCAACTGTGAAAGTCTCCATGAAACCCCCTCGCACCATTGTTCTCTTTTTTTTTCAGCCCTTGTTGCCAATTGAACACAATGGCCCCGGCCTGGAGTACAAGGTGAGTTACAGACGGCAAGACATGGAGGACGACTGGAAGGAACACATGGTTAAGAGACACTCGTTCATAGTGAAGAACACGCCCACCTTCGTGCCCTACGAGATCAAGATCCAGGCCAAGAACCACCAGGGCTGGGGCCCCGACCCGGAAATAGTCTCCGGCTACTCTGGAGAAGACTGTGAGTAGCGCTTCTTTCTCATTTAGTTATGTAATGCTGCACAAATTAATATTTTTCGTTATCAGCAATGGATCAAATGACTGTAATGTGAAAGGAATCGCTGATAATGACAAACCCACAGAGAATTATGACCAAAGTCTGCAGCTAGCTCCTCTCAGCTGGGCTTTAACTCACTGCTTTGGTTTTATCCTTTTTTATTTCCAGCAACAGCAGGCAGCTACTTTCATTTCAAAAAAGTTGTGATTAACCCTCTGTACTCCTGTCTAGCACCAAATTCCAAAGAAAGTTGGCAGCTAGTTAGAATTCAGAAGCTAAAGACTCAAATATTTCCAGCAGCAGGTGAAGACTATACAACTCTGAGGAAATATTGGACTTCCAATCATCAACTTCCCAGAAACACAACTTCAAATGAATGTTAAAATGAGAATATGGGTACATCTCAAGTCTCTTAATTGCTTCCACGTCTCCCTCACTCGAGTCTTAATCCCTCCCACTGAGGACACACAGTGAGACACGAGGAGAGAGGAGACGAGGAAATATGCTTTTAGAGAAATGAGACGTCCTTTCTTCTGAAGCATCATGTGAAGAGACGTCTGTTTCTGATGACAGCAGCAGCTGATCACAGCTGGATCAGCTGTCAGTTGGCTTTAACAGCTGGAGTGACTTTTGATGGAGTTTGTATCTGCACACGTGTGCACTGTGCTAATACTAATAAAGGTGCACGGTTATCACTGCCAGAGCAGCAGCTGTTTTCTCTCTGTAGCCGGTTACCTGTTTGACAAACACCTGCACATGAATATAATACTGCATTCTGTATTTATACTGTGTACTGTGTCCTGCTCAGAGGCACAGGGAGCATTTCTACAGGCACAGTGTGTTTATATTATTTATTCATTATGTGCGTTTGTATTTATTGATATTCTGATTGTGAATTCATTGTTTAATAACCCAGAATATGATCAGATTGTTATGAACATTGGAAATTATTTATTAGGCTAAATGTTTCAGGGAAATTTGAAATTATGCAACTCATATGAAACATGATGCTCAGGGATTTCAACCTCACATGTGGCTGAATAGAAAATGTGTTTAAATGTGTTTCTTGCTGACAGACAAACTCTTCCTTATGGTAATTTTATTCATAATAAAAGTTAATGAAATAATTGCTTTGGGAAAACCTTCAAAATCAGAATGAGTTTGGTTCAAGTGAGGAGTAAGGAAAAATAAGACTTGAGATGATTACTTACTCTACATTTTAGCATATCACAGATAAAGGTTTCATTATCCTGTAATTACCACTTTTGGCCACAGTGGCCACTGTTCAATAGTAGTCTCACTTTAATATTACTCCCTGTCTGCAGGGTGTATAAATAAATAAATAAGCAACTGTTTACCTTAACAACTACCATATGTCAGAAGCTGTGTTTTTCAGCATGATACAACATAAAATCATCTAACCCCAAATGACCAAAAGTATCAGCAATGCATCTTTAAAAAAAAAAACATTGTTTACAACATTGTTTTTTTAATATTTAATAAGAAGAAATCTAACAAAGATGCACTAGAAGAACAAAACAGAGACATTATAGATTTTCTCTTGAAGGCAAAATGAAATGTTGTTGAGAAAACCTGCCCAACAAATACAATACAAAATGTTTCCTTAATAGCAACAAGTGTAATGTATAGAGAATGCCTGGAAACATTTGGATTTCTTTTTTTTTTATATTCTACAAATTGTAGCTGGATGAAAATGATCATGATGATGATGGGTCTACAGTTTACTGTCATAAACTTATAGAGTTGTAGCTTTTTAAATTCACAAAGTTTCCACTTTTAAGGCAATTTGGAGTTGTCAAAGTAGTCGCTGTAGCTTATATATATATATATATATATACATATATTTTTAATATGTGGTTTAATATGTTGTATTTAATATTTAATGTGTGGCTCCCTCTGCTTCAGGATTCAGGTGGGCTTGCAGGCTTTGTAACTTTATTGACTTGAGCTTTCCAGGTTATGTACTCTAAAAGATACAGTTTCCTAAGAAGAAAAAAGCTCAAAAACCTTCTGTATGTCCTGTGTTTAGCTTTCTTCTGGACTTGCCCTGAGGAGGTCACATCAGGTCATGATCCCCCCCACCCCTCCCTCCCCTTTCGCTTGTGTCAAATGTGGTGATAGGAAGTCTAGTATTTAGCTCCTTTAACTGTTCAGTGAGGTAGAAATCCTTTTGTGGTATCAGTCTGACAATTATGTGATTATTAAATGTAGCTAGTTGCTTAGAGTTTCTCTGTATTTTTATCTGCTTTTATTTCTGATGTAGTTCAGCATAAATATTTGAAAGTCTTTTTATTATGATAACTCAAACTGCTTTATTGAAGTTGTCTTGGGCTCCGGCTCAGTTCCTCTTCATCTTTACTTGCAGAATGCTTGCTAGAGTCTAATGCATGTTTTGCCTTTACAGTTCCCTCCGCCGCGCCCAATAATGTAACAGTGGAGGTGATAAACAGCTCTGTGGTCAAGGTTACCTGGAAGCGTGTGCACAAGGACAAGTTACATGGACATCTGGGAGGCTACAGGGTAATACCTCAAAACCAGACCTTTCTTTTAGACACAGTTTAAAAGGAATGACCCTGACCTTGCTCTTAAACGTTTACTTCTCTCGACCCTCTCTGTCTCCTTTTACTCAACCACCTCCATGCTTTCTTGCACAGACAAAACACAAAAAAAACATCCATTCAATTCATTCGATATTCTTTTTCACACATATGCACATGTATGATTTCTCTGCTGAGAACGGCCCTGTGTGTCTTCTTCTACCACGCAGATAAACTGGTGGCGTCTGCGCAGTCTGACGGATTCAAAGAAAAGCCACGGAGAGAAACACACTCTGACGTTCCCAGGAGACCGAGACCACGCCGCTGTAGCTGGAATAACACCGTTCTCCGAGTACAACCTCATCGTCATGACCTTCAACGGGCGGGGCAACGGCCCCGGCAGCCATCCCGTCAACTTCAAAACCCCAGAGGGAGGTAGGATTGTGGAGAAAAAAAAAACAGCGTGAGGCGTATTGATTCACAACTACTGAAGGGAAAATCTAATAATAGCAAAAAAAAGGAAACTGGGTTGCAGAATTCGACTGCTTACTGTGTGTATTACCTTCTTTGCCCCCACAGTCCCTGAGAAAAATCCTGTTTTCAGGGTCACGGATGTACAGAAGCACACTGTCTCTCTGGTCTGGGCCCCACCGTTGGAGCCTAATGGGATTCTCACCGGGTACCTCCTTGAGTATCAGCTCAGTACGTATCTACACTCTCCTCATGCTCATACACAACACTAAGATATAATGCTGATGCCTCCTTCCTGCCACAAGTACATATTGTTTTTTTCTCTTGTTTAATAGTGTTTCCATCTCTCTGCTGCTTTTCAGTTTGCACCCTCTTAAGAAAAAAAGGAAATAGAGTTTATACAAAAACACACTGGCTATATATTTCATTGTGTGCATATCACAGTCTTGAATAGCCTCACTGTTATGAATGCCTCTACCTTCATACTGCATTTTTCTGTACTGATACAGACAAGGATGTGCAGTACTTCAGGATAAGAAAGGAAGGTGGATCTTTGACCCTGCTGATGATTGTCTAACCCATGATCCTCAGCAGGGAAAAGAAAATCATTGTGCTGCTCTAATAGGAGCGGGGTCACCGTTAGGTCAGAGCTCGTGTAAAGGAAACATGTCAGGGCGACGTCGGCTAGCCCGCGTGTCACCATCATGGCTCGACCAGTGCTGACCAAGGCCGCCGTGTCACAGTCTGTTTAGGTCCGCTTTTACTGACCCCATCCTGTCCACAGGGGACATCTCCACTACAGCTCACAGTCCCAGGGGATACCATCACCGAGCACATCCCACATTCGCTGTCCTTAAACTAAAGTCAAAACCGAGCTAACGACCAACTTCCCGACAACGTCTCAACACCGCATTTCCCGGCTAATTGAGTTTGATTTGGCGGCGGCACAAGAGGGCCAAATGTCATCCAGTATTTCAGGAGAGGACATTTTCATTGTGCCACAGCAATAAAGCTGATGGACTCTTTGAAGTGTGACTTTTTTTTTTTCCTTTTTTTTTGAAGTCCCCTTGAAGGAAGTCATGTGCGAAATTTTGAGGATAATGCAGCCAGCTGTCAGCGTATCATCAGCGACACAAGTGGAATCTCAAGCTGCAGCGCAGCTGTTTTAGGATTACACCCATCAGCAGCCTTTAATGGCTTCACATCTCCCAGGAAAGGTCAGCTGTAATGTTGTGTAGCACGCCGACCACACGGGAATACAAGGGTGTTTAAACAGTTAAACTAACACGCTTTGAAGTGACACGCTTTCTGTGTAAAACCTTTTGATCATCGCATCAAGTTGTCAGCGGGGAGGATCAGTGAAATAGCTGATAGATATGGAGGATACGTACAGTAGATGTGGACATGATGGAGGGTTTTTTTTTTTCTCTACCATCACACTACCAGTTAGTGTTACACATTTAAGAGCATATTTTAATTCTCTATTCTTTTCTAAAGCACTTAAATCCTTAAATGCGAAGGCTGAATGTAGTTTGGCTCGCCGTTGAGTGGGCGGCTCGGTCACGCTGCTTTTAAAGAGCCGCTCAGCCACTCCAAAGCCTCGGGCAGAGCGGCCCCAGTAGAAACTAAACAACTAGTCTGATTACCTCTCAGAAAGTTAGTCACACTTGACAGGGCAAAAATAAGTGTGTCAGGAAAGCGAAGATTAGGGCTCACGCTCAATCCATCCTGTCATTTAAAAAAAACCCTCATTCATCAGAAATACATGTCTGTAAATGTATTTTTAAAAAGCCAAAAAATGAAAAATCTACCCACTTGATTTGCAGTAGTATATTTTATGCAGATTGCTCCAGACACATTTTTTGGACACTTCAGACATTCCGTATTCCAGTTACTCTAGACCCAACTCATGAAGAGAGCAACAAGTGGAATTGAAATGTGCACTGATCTAAAGTATCTACATGAGTGGGAGGTTTAAAATGACCCTGGCTCCTCTTCACTCTGTCCCCCCCCATTAAACTCACTTGAGACGTCAGGTCATTTTTCAGTTTGACACCACATAAGGCTAAGCAAATATGAATGAAGGGTGTTTGGATATATTGTTTGTCTGAAGTCAGTGGAAGAGGCCAAAGTCTGCAGCCTTCAGCCAGTTCACTCTACAGGATCATGTGTTCCAGCTGTCAGAGGAGTGGTTTGGGGGGGTTTGGTGAGAAAGTATCCATCCACAGGGTAGAAACATGATTCTTTTGGCCTCTTCTCTTTCTCTATAGAATCCTGGATGAATCCTTTCTGTCTTCAGAAACAAAATGAAAAAAAAAAATCTTCACAATGTATGATAACAGTGGGCAGCACAGAGGCAGAAAAAGGAGACAATACATACTTGTCATTGTTTCTGTTGCCTCCTACCACAGAGACGTAGCACCTCTCTCACAGCAAAGGTCACCTCGGCACCTGCTGCGTTTGTTTTTGTTATAAAGAACATAAATGCCACCTCTACCTGCTGGGCTCTTTTACGTTGTGAAAAATGAGCTCAGATCACAATGTAGACAGAGTGCAGACAACAGGAGCACACAGAAATCCTCGCTGTGGATGCGCAGAGTCAGTATCATCTGTGCAGTTCAATTCAAATAAACCCAAATTATGAGCTGTCACGCATAAAAAAAAACTAAAAAGCAAATGACGTGACATTTGATTTCTTTGACATAGCTGAAACATCTTGTGGTTGTCAGTTGGAGACATCTTGACAGGGCAGTTTTTAGAGAGTTTCTGCCTCTAAAACAGATCACAAGCTGAAAGTTTAACATCTTAATATGCGGAAAAGTACATGAATTGACCACCCATCAGATTACATATAATAAACATCATATAAAGATCATATTTATTTGTCAGGGACTATGAAAAGAAACATGAATCTCATTTAAAGTGAAGATATATGTAATGCAGGGAATGCAGCCTGTACAATGAAGCAGTCATTTGTCACCCCTTTTTTGTGAATGCAGTAGTTACAGGGTACAAGCAAGGGTAACAGTAAAATTGCCATACATTTTGGAGACTGTACACTACCATTAGGACAAAGCATTACACTGCTGGGTTATTATTACAGTGTAGACACAGGGGCTGTGTCCAGAATCACTCCCTGTTTACTATACAGTGCACTACATTTACCCTACGCCTTTTTATTTGAATGTGTAAATATCTATATAGAGCCCTCAAGTATTCCATAATGGAACAAAAACACACCACTTTCTGCTATCAGTCTGACAATGGGAAATTACCGTTACGCAACTCTACAGTTGATGGCTATAGACAGTTAGTCTTGATGTGCTGCTCAGTATTACGTAAGCACCAAGCGCTCCAGTCAAAGTGTGAGAATTGCAGAAAAGTAATTTCAGTTTTTCACAATAAAATACACTGCTGTTCTCACTTATTTTCACTCAGCATTCACAGTCAAGGCCTCTTGATGTTCCTGTGGACGTCATAACTGACTTGTATGATTCAGATTTGAAGGACACATTTTATCAGTATCTCTTACCAGATGGTTTATTATAGTAAAGTTAATATATGCATTATATATATATTATTATTCATAGGTTATTATACAATGGTTTTACTGGTCTGGCACACTCGAGAACAATTGTAGCTCAGGGGCCACATACAGCCCCTGAGCTAAAATGAGTTTGACACCCCTGCTCACTTATATAGGGAGTAGTGAATGAGTGAATAAGTGAGTGATTTCGGAGAGTGACTATAAAAATCATTCCTTTCTTTCAATGTAGAAGGATTTAGTTAAAGCTTGAGCTTGAGTTTGAACTTGTTTTTTTCCATATTTTTCCATTCAATAGTCAATGACACAGAAGAAGTGGGGCCCGTGCAGACCGTAGACATCAGCAATCCCGACACCACCAAGTGGATCCTGCGCGACTTGGAGCCCTTAAGCAAATACAAGCTGTACCTGCGCTCCTGCACCACGGTGGGCTGCGGGCCGGTCGTCAGCGAGGAGTGCACCACCACCTTAGAAGGAAGTAAGTGATGGAGGGTCGAAGGGAGGGGATGTTGGGGGGGGGGGGGGGGTCAGGCAATCGACTGCAACGGGGCTTGCGGGTTTCAGGTCGGCGAGCACAAGAGACAACAATGACAACACAGATGAGCTCTGAAGAACAGAACAAGCTCTGTTGAATTCAGACTAAGCGAAGTCAAAGCCATTTCACTATTTCAAAAGCAGCATCGAACGGGGGGCGAAATATGATATATGCCCGGGCCAGCCAAGCTTTTCATATCTCCATGTAAGTAATTTTTGTGGATAAACAATTTCATATGGGCGTAGTGGAGGTTTTCATTTGTCACTGTCATGAGAGAGCAAGTGCTTATTGATTGGACGGAGAGAGCGAGCTATGGAACAATCAGCAAAGAAAGAAAATTGTTTTGAGCAGCGAGGGAAACTGAAGGTTTTGATACTGAATTGTGTAATCATGAAAGAGTTGGTGGGTAAGTCATCATAATGAGCCGGCTTGTAGCATGTAATCTTTTCTTTTCAATTACATATCATTTATTGAGGGACCGCACACTATACTTCAACCAGGCTCCTACAGAAAGTAAAGTGGGGCTGCAGGATGAATGATTAGACAGGAAATGAAACCCAATGCGGATTTACCTGAGTGTCAGTAAAAATGCACTGCGGTTAAGGACACTGTCGGCATAAATAATTGGGCGGGTGCTTTCACAGTACTACTAACGCACCGTAAAGAAAGTTAGTATGCCGTTCAATTTATGTTCTATACATACTGAATGTTGAAACACACAGCAGGGGTTCAGTGTGTGTTCAGCAGAGGAATCCTCACAATCACAAAGACACTGAATTGGTTCTGAAGGGTTTGTTTATTTGCTCAAAAGTCAGCAAAAAATGATTACAGGAAGAACATTTTTTTTATGTATGTATGAATTGAAAGTTAGTGGCACGGTTTAATTATCAGCATCATTTTTGTTAATTCTCTCTCTCTCTCTCTCTCGCCACTAAAACAAACACTGCTTCGAGTGTGTATTATGAATATGTGTGATCGCCTGCTTAGCAATGCAATGCTTCCCACCTCTATCTTTATCTGTCTTCTTTTTTTTTTTTTTTTCATTTTTCTTTTCTTTTTTCTTGCAGCTTCCACTTCGGCTCCCACTGTCAGCCTCAGTATGTAGATCTGTATTCATAGATGCCGCGGCATGTCATACCCACACATACAATCTCACACCACTCTAAAATAACTAACATTTACCTTTTTTAAAAATAACATATATTTGAATGTTGCGTATGTTGGTATGACATGCTCAACAGTAACGGTTATTATTCTAGGTAGCTGCTGCATGATTAGATGTAGAAATGTGGACAGGTGTGAATACCATAGGCTCTGAATATATATCATCAGGTTTTGATTGTTCATCAGTTGGACACATTATATTTTTTTTTAGCCTGTAGAGAATTTAAAAAGTTTCCAACACTGAGCTCCTCTGCAGATAATTGACCTTGTCTGCTGTGTTGCCCTTGCCATCAGCAGAGAGCACTCCAATGCCTCCTTTCATTAGAAAAACGTCGACTTCTTCACAGATAAAGTTTGCGGCTTCCTTCTCTAATAGCAATGCTAATGAGTAACCTAATTATAAATTTGTATTAATCTTGGCTCATTAGTGACTGTAAACGAATATTGACTTTTATCATAGCAACATGTCTGAGTCAAGCTGAGGGACTAAATGAAGCTTTAAGAGCTTAAAACCAGAAGGAGCATCAGACACGCCACGCATTCAACCTTCTTTCTTTTAATGACGTCCAATAAAAAAAAAAAGGAGAAAAAAAAGAAATGAAATCACTTGTACAAGGCAAACAAGTCCAATTACAAACAAATTATTACATATACATAAATATACATAAATACAAATACATAATTACAAATAATTATGTATTTATATTACTGTAGATGTAGATGTGTAGTCCTCGTGAGTAGTTACTAATTTTAGAGTGTAGCTGGATACAGCATGCGTGCTAACCCCCCCCCCCCCCCAAAGCTCTCCTCCAATTGATAACCACAAGATCTGTCTTTCTTTCCAGGCAAGTCAGCTTCCCCCTCACCTCCAAGCACTCGCAAGCCCCCAGTGACCAAACCCACTCGTTCCTCCATAGGTAGAGCTGCAGCACATCCCAACACAACAACAAGCACATGATGAGATAGAATTCAAATTTACTGAGGTTCAATTTGTGAGAGTTTCCTCAAGTGAAGGTCCGGAACTTCAAAAATGTAGTTCCATCAGCATCTGTATCTAGTGAGTAGATTGTAGACTTGTGGGATTCAAATAAATAATAAAATAAATAAAATAAGAATTAAAAAAAAAAAAATACATTTTAAAGATGGCATTTCAAAATAAAGTGCATTACAGAAAGCTTAAAGCACAGCATGTGAAATAGTGACCTCTTATCTGCCACCTCTCTGTTCTCCTCTTTTCTCTGTGTGTATCCCACTGATGGTCAACCCAAAATGCTCAGACAAAATGTAACAATCCTCAATATTTCATCAGTTACAGGTCTGGGTCTGGATAGGATGGCGTCTGGGTCCGGATCCAGACCGCGGCCCACCTCTTACATAAAGTATTAGAACATGATGTGATAACCACTGGATTCATTTGACTGGCTGAAAATATGTGAAATGTCAATATTATGTTGTTTTTTTTGTTTTGTGACATCTTATGTTGTTCTCAGTGCTGGGACATTTAGTGCCAATTACAGGTCACAAACTGAGGGATAACAGATCTTTATTGTTTATCATTAGACAAGTGCTTACTGATGGAAAAACCTGGTTTTAATTTCCCTGCTGCACCATCGGGAAATCCAGGATGCTAGATCTATATCCCGACCCCGACAGTGTGGCTGTGGAGCGCAGTCACTCGAACGGGACAAATATGTCTAATTGTCAGTGATTGATTTGTTGGGGCCTCGGTCCCCCTTGTACACGGCAGCGTATTGACCCAACAGTCACCTGACATTTCCATGTAATCTTCAAGTGGGTAAACAGCAGCATCGCTCTGGGACAAGAAGTTGTAGGGGTGGGTGGGAGGGGGGCAACATCTGAGCGGAGAAGAGAGAAAACTGGAGAGGAGGAAAAACGTCCTCCTGGGCCACGCAGGGGAGGTGTGAGCTCATACTGGGAGGGTGATATTTACAGGACACTGAGATAAGTGGATAAGTGGAAGCTGTTGAAAATCTCCTATATGAGAATATTTTCTGGCCTCCCCTTCTAAAAAAGCCTCCTGACTTTGAAGGGCCGTCTTCCAGGGCATCAGCGCCCCGCTGTGCGAGCAGCTGCTTTCTGCAGCATTTAATAGCGAGCCGAGGAGCACCGTGACAAAAACCACTCCCGGCAGCCAGCCTCGAGATATTTTTAGTGCCTGGGCCTATGTCACTCGAAGTTATCGCGCAGTCCCAATGATCGGAATTACCATAGTTACCATAGTTGCGGACTAATCCATCAGCATTAGTCAGAGGGTGTCATTTGCGGTGGTTGGGATGGGCAGCACAGGCGCAGGTGTCCTTGTGTGCTGAATTATCACCTGACCAAATAATGCACCTGAGCTGGAGCCACGGAGGAAGATTTGCATGTTTGCCGTGGGGAAATGAAGTGGATTGTGCTTTGTTGACTGGCTTAGACAGCTGCTGTCAAAGCATACTAATGATGCACATCATTCACCACATTATTAGACTTTTCTTCCCTCACTAGGCATCAAAAGGCTACATTACTTGATATGCCTGATGTAGATGGAGCTAAGTACACACAAAGCCTTTTTAAAGCCAAATACATGAAGGTGTGATAAGACATGAGTTGAAGCAGTGCTGTAGCTTCCATGGAGCACTGAGGTCATGGCCCCTGTGTTGTGGGTTTTAACATCCTGGGTTTAAATGCTATAATTATACATGGTAGGATTCAGTGGTTGGTTCTGTTTTGTTCTTTATTGTTATAATTTAATATTTAGCTGGATCTGTCTTAATGTGGCCCACAGTATACAAAAATTGAATTTTTCTATTTTTATTTTTGTTATAATTTAATATTTATTTAATTTGAAGGCTTTGAAGCAGCATTTAAATCATTATACAGGGATAAATAATCATCAGTAATGTGGATATAATGACTAAGTGGATGAAGGCGGATCATTTTTGACCCTTCAGTGTTAAATTTGACCCATTTTTACATTTAAGAGCTATAAAAAAATACATCTGTCCTAATGTGGCCTACCGTATACAAAATATTTTATTTTTGCTATAATTTAATATTTTTTTACTTTGTAGGCTTTGAAGCAGCATTTAAATCATCTTACAGTGAGATAAATAAGCAGGAAAGATAATGTAAGGGTACAATTAATGAATGACATAAAAACTTAAATAAACTCTTCAAACTATTTCTGACTGACTAACGAATAATGACTGTAAAAGCATAATTATAAAAGGACATTTATATCATCATGTTTTTCCATCTCCTTTAAGCTTCTCAGTAGCTTCTCATTTAGCTCTGAAGGCACCATCTGTGATTCCATTTCCATACCCACATTACTCTTGTCATGCGTGCTGTTGAGAGATTCACCTGATGTCTCCTCTGTTTGACATAATTGATGCCTCTTACAACAGCAGTTAGGAAACACAAGCACAAGCTAAGGCCCGTTTCATAGAAGACGACGGAGGAAACATCCTTCACGGTGTCATGACAACGCTCCTCCTAACCCCTCCGCCATGCTTCAGACCCACTTTTGTCCTTTACTAACGCTTCTTCTTTCCACTTTCTCTCCTTTCTCTCAGTCCCGGCCTTATTGAACGTTAGCTCAGCTGTTAGCGACAGCTTTGCAAATATCAGCTGGATATCTGGAGGAGAGCACACAGAGTTTTATATTGCATACATGAAGAACCGTAAGCTCATATCACCTTCTTTTCTTTCTTTTTTTTCTTCCTTTCTTTTCTCTTTGAGTGATTTTCTGTCAAAGTAGACTCTGTAGCATCTTAATATCTGTAAACATATGTGTTATGTCTAGGGCTGGGTGATATGGGCAGAATCAAATATCACAATATATTTGACCAAATACCTTGATATCAATATTTTGACAATATTGTAGGGATGACTATCTGTGCTTTTTAATAAATAATAATCAGTAATGTGGATATAATGACTAAGTGGATAAAGGCGGATAATAGAACAGTCTGTTAAACTCAGAAATGTACATTTTTAACATTTTTATATATGCAAATGTTCAAATTTGACCTGATTTATTGAAAAAAAAGAAAAAATCAGCATTCAAACATGATATATTCATCATATTCTATAACATGTTCTCCTGGACCATTAAATAGTGATTATGAATGTCTTTTTTCCATAAGATTAATCAAACAGACGTATTTATAATATTTATTAATAACTGATGAGGAATTTATGAATATGAATTGGTGTAGAGACTAATTGAGAGTCAGTATATAAACAGTATGTAAAGGTTAAAAGCAGGAAAAGATAACACTTATTCCATACCATGATATTACGATATTCAAAATCTAAGATAATCCATAAAATATCACAATATCTATAAAATATCACAATATGGATATATCAATTTATTGCCCAGCCCTAGTCTGTGTCATTTCATTTCTTTTCATTCATGTCTTTCATGAGTACTAACCCCCCCTCATCATTCACCCTCTACACAGGTGAGGGTCTCTGGAATATATCAGAGGCCTTGAACACGTCTAAGACCTTCCACATCATTGACGGCCTCGAACCTGGGGCCGAGTACACTGTGCGCCTCATGCCTAACCGCTGGCTTGATAATTCTAGTATATTTGAAGATGTTATCAAGACCAGGTCCACAGGTGAGGACCAAAAATAGCTTCAAGGTATAACAAACAGAGGGGGTAAAAAAAAAAGGAAAAGCATCAAAACTAATTGACCTCTCATTTAACAGAGTGCAGGTGGGCCCGGCGCGTCCTTGAACGTGCGACTCAAGCTGAGGCGTGCGGTCCTCGCCGGTGTCACCAGCATTTAATTTAACCGCGCCGACTCGCTGGGAGGAATTATATTTGAACACCCGTTCCCCTTACTTTGATTAATTAGACAAGCGGATTAGCTGTTTAATATTAATATTGGATCGTTTCCATCGCCGCCACCTCCCACCTCTCGCATCAGATAGGCTTTTGTTGATGTAAACATTAAATCAAAGACGGGAGGGGAAGAAAAAAAAGAATTAAAAAAGGGCCAAGGCGTGTCAAAGTCACCGGGTATTGTTCTCCTCAGGTTTGGCCAGCATCCACGGAGGAATATCAACCCAGGGCTGGTTTATCGGCCTGATGTGCGCCATCGCTCTCCTCACGCTCATTGTGTTGATCGCCTGCTTTGTCAACAGAAATAAAGGAGGGAAATATTCTGGTAGGTACTTATTTACAAGCACGCACACACACACACACACACACACACACACACACACACACACACATCACCCTGCTCGAATACTAATTGCCATTTCCAGCATCATTATATTTCCATTTCACTGTTTGTTGCTGGGAAAGAAATTATCAATCATCCCAGAAGCCATTACAGGAGTATGTAAGCGTATATGTGGGTTTTTTTGCTTTTTTTAAACACGCGTGTCAAGCCTAGAAAAAATGACTCCAATGCAAATTCACACATAAAATAGGTGTGTGTGTATTGATAGGGAAATCACTAGTTCTATGTCCAGCATTTGAAAATTTGCATTATTTCAACATGAGACTTCTTTTTTTTTTTCTTTCCACAATCCAAACAAAGTGCAGCCCCACAGCGAGACTAAAATGCAAATGCATCACGCTGGGGTCGCCACGCGGGGGGAATGATGACATAAGCTCTGTGGTATCTCAATGTTATTCCTCCTGTCGGAGACACCGGAGTGCTTATCGGCTTTATTATTCACAGCTAATGGCCATCAGGTTGTCGTCTGGGCAGCGATCGCTACACTCGTCAGCAGAAACACACCAAAAAAAAAAAGAAAAAAGAAAGAAGGAGAGCGAGATGAAGTTCTGTCCTTTTGTTTTGTCATTAAGTTCTCATTATCACCCACTGCTCCGACAACCTTTCCTCTCATTTCCCCCTCCTCCCTCAGTCTGCTGTTGTTCCTGTTAAACCTCTCATATAGGACTCATATCATACATTTCCATTTATGTATTTTTAACATCTAAGCTGTACATTTAACACTTATATTAAAGGCACATACACTGTTTTCTACAAGGTGAAGCTTCATTTTATATCAGATTATATATATATTGGAAAATAATGATCTTTTAGTCATTTCTGAGGGTTGCACTGAAGTTTCATAGAGTGAGTAAGTTGAGGTGAATCAGGGATGGAGTCTGTAACTTGTTCAAACACTCAAACAGTCAGGGGACAGAGTGATCTTCATTTGCAGCCCTCTTTTTTTTTTTGAGCAAATCACTGATTTTTGTCTCTCCGTGTTGCGAGCAGTGAAAGAAAAAGAAGACCTTCACCCAGACGTGGAGTCCCAGGGCATGAATGACGACACATTTTGTGAATACAGGTAAGCGAGGAGGAAAAACCCCTCGGAGCACTATTTCACCACCTCGCTGCAATTCACGTGCAACAGTGCGAATTTGTCTTCCCGCTAGCAGCCGTTTTTCCATCTCCTCTTCCTCCTCTTCTCTCTCTCTCTGTGTATAATACTCTCTGCTCTTCTCAAGACAACCCAGCGTGCACGAGGTTCACGGCGAGCCTCACGCTTCCTCCGTGCGAGACATTTGACAGGGTAACTGGAAAATATGTAGAGAACAGCAGCAGCAGCATAAAGTGTTAGTCAGAGTGATAGCATCCCTTTATAGGAACATTGTGCTCTTACATATTGTGTTGTGTTAGTGTTTGTTATAGACTCTAGATCATAAAGGGAGCCGCCGCACCATTTCACATGCAGCCATTTTCTGTCCGAATGGAGCTAAACGCAGGCTGCCCAGCGCCGCAGCAGGAGGCTAAAACCAATCAGTGTAATTGAAAGCAGCTCATCTCCAGGGCAGTAATATCTGGGCACGTTTCATTAATCCTGTAGTGGTCCAATTCATAACAGCCTACCGCCATATGAGCTCCAGTATAATTCTCCAATCAGTGGGATCTGCACAGCACAACAAACGCTGATGTGATGAAGTGAAAAGTGTCTCAGTGTGACAGGATTTAGACTTGGTGTTGACTCCAGCAGCTACTCCTAAATCCATCACTAAGTTTGTCCATCCGGTGTTCTCGGTAACTACCAGCTAGTTTTGAAACTAGTGATTAACTAATTCCTGTCGCACCATTAAAATCATGTAATGTGCAAATCCATTAGCTTTAGTTTCAGTAGCAGTATGTAGCAAGTGTACATACAGGATGACAAGCTGTTCACATAAACTCCAAATATATTTGATATTTTTGACATTTTAGGTAAATGCACTTTATCAAATATTTCCTTTCTTGCAGAGAGTTAGATGAGAAGATAGATATCTCTTCCCTAAGGCTACAGCCAAGAGCTGCTGCACAAAGAAATTGGAAACTGGGCTGGAAATAGTCTGGCACATATCCACCTGTAAAACCACCATGTGTCATTTTAGTATGGATTTCAAAAAAGAGAGATATAGCAGGTTATCTGTTTTTTCTATCTTCAGTCTCTTATGCCAAAGCTAAGCTGACCAACTGCTGGTGGTAGCTTTATATTTACTGTATCAATCTTCTCATCTAACTCAGCATGCGAGTACTATTCCCCCTATTGCTGAATTACTCCTTTAGCATATAATCCTTTGTGTTTTGTAGGTGTGACTTTGTTTTATGTATATACAGCCATCCGCCTCTTTATTAGGTACACCTGTGCAATGTAATTCAATCCAGTACAACAGCTCTGCTTTACATTCTACGTTTATGAAGTTTATACATTTTCAGTTTTTGTTAACATTGTCAAAAAATGGATAATTCTACTTTATATTTATTATTGAGGTCATACTAAGTGGTGGTGGCATACTGAGGTGCATTATATTGAAGTGTTCCTAATATTTTGACCATCTCATGTATGTTAATGGAGTGGTCAAAATATTAGGAACACCATTCAATATAATGCACCCTAATACACCACCATCACCCAGTATGACCTCAATAATAAACATAAAGTAGAATTATCACCTTTTTCACAATATTAACTAACACTGAAAATGTATAAGCTTCATAAATGTAGCATTTAAAGCAGAGCTGTTGTGTTGGATTGCACACGTGTTCCTAATGAAGAGGCCATTGAATATATATATATATATATATCTTGCCCTGATAAAAAAAAAAAACAACCCATGAACTTTTCCCAAGGCCTGCTGGTCCTTTACCTGCCTACCTATAGAAATAGGTTCACCTCTGTGACCCAAGTTGCTCAGTACCTTTAAAACAAAGGCATTAACCAGCACTCAAATGAACAAAAATAATACTGCTATTAAAATCAAACTGACACAACTATATTCTTCAAAACAAACAACATCAAATACATACATTAACATTTAATTATTCAATCTAACAATAACAAGAACTAGCTCCAACATAAACCAATATAGTCTCTTGGGAACATGCATCCCCAGAGTCAGCCTCAAGTCTTGACACCTTATTACGGTCCCCACACTCAAGACTCAGAGCTTCACCCTAATTTGGATATGAGCCAAAAGACAGAAGAAGAGTAATGGGCCTCCTAATGATAACAAGACACACAGTTACAAGGTGACAGCAGTGATCGTACATCAACAATATTGGATTAAAATGATCAATAATACCTGAAATGAAATGATTGACAGGCTTCATATAGCATCTAAGCTAAAAACACCCTGAAAATGTGGTGGTAATTGTTGACTCTCTAGCTGAAGTAACAGTTCAGTTCCTCTTTAACATGTTCCCAGTCTGTTTAGAACCAATGGGAAATATCTGATTCCACTAACTGAACAGAATAATATTGACATAGCAATTTGTAATTTGAGGTATGTTGTTTATTTTTGTGAAATTTGATTTAAAATCTAATACGCTTCTATTTTCATTGAACTGCAACTGCAAGTGTCAAATATGTCAGCCATATTACATCATATTGTTTACTCCTCAGATCTTATGATACAGTATATTAGCAAACTAGTATTAGTGTTGTCAGTTAATCATATAAAAGCACTTTGTATTCAACAGTGTTGGATTGAAACTTTATTACAGGATCACATCATGTTTAGCCTCAACATCAACACCTGTTAAATATCTCATTTCTCCACTAGCATTCACTTAGTCCAACGCATCGATGCATACACAGCGTAACAAGCGTAATATCGTCTCAACGTGTGCACTCATGTGATTGTTTCCCTTTGGTCAGCCAGAGGTAAATGCAAACACCAATCACTGAGGGCTCATCATCGAGGCGGTGATAGCTGGAGCTCGCACTCCCGTCCTCTCCAATAAGCCATGGAGTGAAGCCATGGGTGAAATGAGGTGATTCTAAATCCTCTGCTACCACTCTCTTTCTCTCTCTCTCTCTCTCTCTCTCTCTCTCTCTCTCTCTCTCTATCAATCTCTCTCTGTCTCTCTCTCACTCGCAGCGACAACGACGAGAAGCCACTGAAGGGCAGCCAACGCTCGCTGAGCAGAGAGATCAAAGCGGGGGACAGCGGGGACAGCCTGGTGGACTACGGAGACGAGGATGCTCAGTTCAACGAGGACGGCTCCTTTATCGGCGAGTACGCGGGACGAAAGGAGAAGAGGGTGTCCGCTGAGATCAAAGCCACCGCTCAGACCCCGGCGTGAGGAGCGGAACAGCCATCCAATCCTCCCCCGGACACCGTTTTCATTTAAACCTGCTGGGAGGAACAAATGACAGAGGAAACAAGACATTATCCATACCGAGCACAAGTTTTGTGTCAAATGTAATGCGTCATTGCCAACTGCACACTGCCATCCCTCATTTTATAAAGCTCTGTTTTGTCAAGTTGCAACAGAATGGCCATTACTAAATACTGTGTATATATAGTGTATATTGTATGTGCAGAGTGTCTTCTTTTTTATAATTATTATTACACAAACAAATTAGAGGGCTTGGTTTTTCTTTTTTTTTTGTTTGTTTGTTTTCTTTTTTGTCCATTACTTCAGCTGCAGTACTGTTTGTAGGAAATATTTCACTCTCCATTGCACATCATTATATGCAGCTTTGCCTCTGATGTCATCTTGTATTACACCACACACACACACACAGACACACACACACACGCGCTGGGATATCAAGTTGATATTTTTCATTCAGAGCGAATATTACTGACCTTTTTATATATGAAATGGATTCATTAAATATGATGTAAGATGTGTATAAAGGTTGCTTATTAACTTATTTTTTTTCCAGTGGTTTTATACCTGACAAAAATAACAAGGAAATTTACATATCATAAGCATTTGATGATTGAGTCATAAATCTCCCTGTGATGTTATAGAAGGAAATATTATTTTAGTTAATTTGCCTTGTTTATGAGCATTTAGAACCATTGTTTTGTAGTCATCACAAATCTCAATCTGTGCTTATTGTAACAGCCCATCATACATACATGCTACTGTATGTCACATATAGAAGATATTTCAAACAATATAATATAATCCATTACAGGTTACTGTTGATCTGGTTATGATCAGAACTTGCAGTATAAATCAGTCAAATTCACTGTTTAATTAGAACAGTCTGAACATTTTGACTTCAAACTACATTTACAATCACAACTGAGTGAAGATTGTAGAGAATGTTTTTTTACAGTGTTATCTACAGGTGCCAATAGCTGGTATTTCAAATCATTTACTGAGTGTTTTTTTCTTAATCAGGTTTCATATTTACAAGTAGCCATGTACTAAGTAAGGCCTGTCATTATAACTGCTTTTGTTGGACGATATATTGTCTCAGAAATAATCATGATAGACCATATTGTTGTCATTTGAAGATCATTGTATACCACTGATATAATGATAATATAGTAGCATAATAATGCAAGGTCCATGTATCATACCATAAGTTGATATATAGACATTGTGATGTTGATAATTACATTATTGTACGACACATAGTTTTTGAAAGTGGTCCTCCATTAATATTGTACTTCCATAATTTGACATTCAGTCAGCAAACTTTATCCTATTGTGAGTGAAGGTTCAATGCTGAATCCTACATTTCCCATAATGCAACTTAGTCAAACTCTCAAAATTTCTCAAATTCCACAACCGCAGTTCGTAACTCAATCTTTTCTGTCATTTTCAGTCCAGTTTGAGTTGTATTCTCCATAATAAATTATCTGGTGTGAAATTGTTGGTGTCCCTCTTTAAGAAGAAAACACACAGTACCTGTAATGGATTATAAATGTTCTTTTGTGTAATCAGATTACTGTAGTCTGGTTGCATGATATTTACAGCTACATACCCTGCTGAGATACAGCATCCTGTTGTCAGTGTTGCACCGGTCTTAACATGACAGCCTTACTCTGTTTCTGTACTATAGGTACACTGCCATTCAACACACAACCGTCATGTTGTTCTACATTAACATTAGCATCACCATCACATAAATTGCAATGTTTTGTACAAATTCAGCCATTGCATGTTCAGAATGTTAATTGGTGTTTTTTGATGTCATTAAATTGCTTTACTTTCTTACATTTGTATAATGGTGTGACTGCTTGTTAGGTCTCAGCCACCACTGATGCTAAATATTACAGTATATAAACACATGACTGACTAAATCTCATTCTTCTGCCTTCACAGTAACTCCAGTGTGCACAGAGAAAAAGCAGCACCTGGTGAAACGTCCTCATTCATTCTGAAATAGATGTTTGACAAATTGTTCCCATTTTGCCTTACGACTTTAACAAATGTCACAGCGGGGTCAAGTCTCTGCCTGAGCTGAGCGTCTTGTTTGATTACTACGGGCTGCAGGACAGTATCATGAGAAATCAAAGGAGTGAGGCTCAGGCAGGTACTGGATCAAGGAGTGAGAGCTGTAATCATGTCTGATGGCTGATAGTAGGGAGTGGAGAGTGTCACCGCGTGGGTCACATCTGGCTCAGACACTCTCATCACACCAGCCAGGTCTGCCTGTGGCGTGGCTGAGCCTGCTGCAGTTAGAGGCTTCGGCTTCCACACACACCATCTTCAGGTGATGGAAGTGGAGCCTCTGGTAGCCATGTTGGAAGTCCTCAGCTCTTTGGCAACAATGCTAACAGCTGGATGTGTTTGTACTCATGCAATCAGTGTTGGGGAAGCTACTTACAGAGTTTAAATCTACAATATAACAATTACTCTTAACTCTAGAGGGAAAGTGAATTACAGCTAGCCTCCAGAGGAATATAGTGTGGGCAACTAAGCTTCTTAGAGAAAATACTGCACAAAAGATAATATGATACAAAATATAACAACTTAATGCAAAGTTAAAGATTTGTTCAAGTCTATCTTAATATAATACTAATGCCCAACTCCAGTGTTAGAGACATGAGACAAAAGTAATCATTTAAAGAGTAAAATACACATTAAACGGCTCAAAGACAAACAGATGTAATCAAATTGGTTACATAGTTCTGACCAAATACATGATCAGTGCCTGAAAGATCACAAAGAACAGTCACAGCTCCCACAAAATGTATCCACCAAATATCAGTTATTTATCTTAAAATATGCATATTTGAGAAAGCTACAGCTCAAGGATTTAATAAACCATACAGACAAAATGTAATTCATCAAAATAAATCCTAAAAAGTTTGTCTCCCATGTAAAAAGACTTTCTAAAGCCAAAGCTATTACAAGCTTCAACAGTCTGAGTTACATAAATCATTCGAGCATTAATGAAGTTACTGTCTTTGGAAACTGACCAATAGTTCTTCAAACACATGTTAAGCATGTGACTATTGTTTTAAGAAATAATTTAAAAGTGTGTGTTTCTTAATTAGTATATGTTAACCGGTTATAAATGGCACACATTGTCATACAAATGTTAAGATAAATATGTTATTTAAATAATAATATTTAATAGTTAAAAGACAGTTAAACATGTTTATTTTATTTTGAAGATATCCCAGTCTTAACAGGAAGTGTTATTCACCTCCCTAAGTGCTAATTACTCACCTGCTAGCTTTAGCATGTAGCTTTAAAAGAGGGTTGAATAGGCCTAGCATAATAATACTGATGTTACAATTTATTTTAAGTTAACGCAGAGACTCAAGACAACTGAAAAGGTTTTACAAGTAAAAGAGAAGCAGAATAAAATAACATTCATTATTTTTAAGTGACACAAAGAACTCAGGGTCCTTTCCTGAGTTAAAAAGGCCTTACAGGGTTGGCTAAAGCTTTCCAACATGGTCCTGACAACCTGCAAGGTAAGACAGTTTTTGGGGTCATGGGAGATAATGCATCAAGCAGCTAATAAAACATAACACAACAGTTAGCTTGCTGTGGAAGAGTTGGTAATGTGTGTGTTTGCTATGGATGTTTCAAAAGAAGTGAATACAGCGTTGTTCATCACTATCAAAGCTGCTCAGTGGCACATGAAGTTAAAAAAGTTCCTACTCTTCCACTTTGCTTCCACATGGTTGGGCCCATAGAGCTAGCGCACTAGTGACTTCAGTTAACTGAGCCGGCTACTTCCTCTTTAGCCATCCAGCTAACTTAAATGAAGACAAAACGATCTAATCATGCAACTCTTCAACTTTGAAATGGACCAAACGGATCAAATTCTGAGAGTACCAATCACAGCTCGTGAATAAAATGTATCAGCTGACTTTCAGACGTCTCTTTCGCAAGTCTAGGAGGAAAAGTCTTTTTGGGCCCAGTAGCTTCACATACTGTTGTAATTACACAGTTTGACTGCTGTGTCAAATTGGCTCCAAAGCCCAGAGTTCTTCCTGGGTGCTTAGTGTTCCCCCCTTGGTCCAGTACCAAGAACCAAAATCCATCACTACTAGCCAGGTGAGAGCAGCACATACACACAAGGCAACCATGAAGAAGCCTGTAGATCTCACTACTCCTCTCCTCTATCTACCAAATATCTTCATATATCAAAGTGAAATGTGGACTTATTAGCAGTGTAAGTGATTGACAGCCTCTGGTTCTGGTTCTGTTTCTTTATTGACTTGAGTTTTGGATAGTTCCCTCAGACTGTGTTTTCTGTGTGCTGTGCTTCCAGAAACACAACAATGTACAATGAGAACACACTTCAGATGACAAGCACCATAACAAATACCTTCAGTCAAACATATACCACAGTCTTTCCTGTGACTCTTTACTCATGTTTAACGATAAGTCTACACTATCCTTACAGCTTTCTGTGTTTTAATGAAGACAGTTTGTTTATACTGGCTTCTTCACATTTTTGATGTTATTCCAATGCTCTCAAACATCTCTCTTCTTTAACATGATGATGAAAGCAGCTCTATATCAGATTACTTTCATATAAAATAAAGATGATTTTGTGCTTGGAAGTAATACTAGCACATTTCTCTAAATCCTCCTGCTTGTTTGTGAACAGATATGAGAGTTGTCTTTATTATTTAGAGAGGCAACAAGCCAGTTGTTAGAGTCATGAAATGTGGATCCAGTACACGCAAACACTGTCAAACAGGGAAGAAGCAGCTGTTCTGAGCCGATGCCACACAGTGCTGAGCAGCCTTCTCTTATTCTCACTCTGCTTCAGCATGAGGAGAAGTTAATAATCCCTTTATTTTAAAAAGAAAGAAAGAAGAGGAAAAAAAAGAAGAAACTGTAACAGCCGTGGTGCAATAATGAGTCTTTGATGTTCACAACTTCCCCCTGCCCTCATTATCATAGCATTTAGGTTTATGTGTGTGTGTGTGTGTGTGTAGAGGCCCTATACAGTATGAGAGAGAGGGAGAGAGAGAGAGAGAGAGAGATTTTACTGTGGTTGCACTTTCTACATCAGATGTTTTTCAGCTTCTTTTCTTCTTTAAATGCGGTGACTGAAGAATTAACTTGTACGACATGATAGCAGCGGCGTCTAAAGTGCAAAGAGCTCACATAAACACATTTTTTTATACATGGAAGTAAAATTACTCATTAAATATTTACAAGAGCGACTTCCGAGGAGGGAATTTTGCACCACTTGCTCCACATCAATTGTTGCTAAATAATTACTGTGTGTACATATATTCCTGTTTCGGGGTGTTTTGTTGAGGTAGTTTAATGATACACATGTAATGTATGGAGACAACAGTCCACAAGGCATTTAGAATAAACAGCATTTTGTAGTGTGTGTTATGAAAGGAGAAAAGTCTTTTATGAATTTTTAACTTGGAATCAGCAAAGCAATTCTCAGGCCAAAACAGAAGATTCACATTTAATCATAGTGTTGAAAAGTTCCAACTGAGAGAAAATAACATAAAGACTCTCTAGAAGTCAGAAATACAGTACATCCCATATATCTGATATCCAACAGGAATGAAAAGAAGAGCATTTGGAGGTGAAGTTTAGGTGAAGTGATGTTATTATTTCTTGAGGAACAATAGTGTTACCTTACCGCCTGATACCTTTGTACAGAGTTAAACAAGCTATAGCACAAGTTGCCAATACGTTTGATAAGCATAGGTTTCAGTTTTGGTCTCTATGGAGACATGATGGTACCAGACCTGACAGCCTCACTGTGATGATGAGACCTGTAAGTTATGTACAGTCACAACAGTCAGCCAGTGTTTGCCAAGAAGTAGTTCCAGCAGGAAACTCATCCTATAACCCTTATACATGAAAATATATTACAAAAATAAAAAATATATATACATTTGATTGTGCTTGCACAGATTAAATGATAATAATAATAATAATAAAATAGTATGCAGAGTAAAATAAAAATACACTACAATAAAACAACAGCAGATATATTAAAAAAAAGGGCACAGCTGTTTTTTTTAACTGTATAAATGTAGGTTAGCTGTTCCCCACTACTCTCAGCCTTTATGCTAAGCTAGGCTAAACACGCCCACCTTTACATCCCCAAAATGTTAAACTAAATTTTCTATGTATTTATTCATATTTTGCTATAGCCTGACTCACATCCTGTTTTAGCTCGTGTTTTATTTTGAAAGTTATTCTCGCTTTATTTATTTTGTTAGTTTTACTTCCTGTGTTTCCCCTGCCTTAGTTGATTGCCTCATGTGTTTCACCTGTCTTGTTTCACTCACCTGTGTCCTGTTTAGTTATTACCTCATCATGTTTATATAGGTTTTGGTTTTCAGTTCAGTCTTTGTCCCAATCTCTGTTTTCCCTGTTTGCTCTCTGAGTTACTTCCTGTTTTCCCTGTGTGAGTTAGATCCTACTGTGTGTTCTTTGCTGTCCATATGGCCTGAATTATTGTGTTGTTTTCTCTTGAGTTGGCCAATAAAGTCCCTTTTTTTCTTATTTATTAAAATGTATTTATATTATTTTATTTTCATGATAATGCATCCTAATTTAACCAAAATGTGGGCATAAAAATCAAACTCAAATCTAGCAAACCTAACAACATTTTTATCATTATTATTATTAAATGACATGCAGTAAATGAAAAGTTTCTAACTTGCTGGTTTTATGATAATCAATTAAAGCTGATCTCACTCATGACCAAGTCAGGAGAGTTTAACCCACACTGAGGTTTTCTATAAATACACTTACATATGATGACTTATATGAAAGTCACTTTAAAACAAACACACACTAAGACCTTCCTGATGCATTGTGTGCATGGGGGTCACAGGGGGGGGGGGGGGGGTCACATAGTTAATTTGATGATGATGCATTGTATTCACCCTGGAGCAACACTTAGAATAGAGGTGAAAGGATGTGCCTCTAATGTAAAAGCCATACAGTACAGTCGAATATATTTAACCACTATTTTATGCATTACAGTCTACATATCTTTCTGTGACCCCGCTCCATTACAATGGCAATGTCAGAGCTTAAAAAATGCTCTATTGTGTGTCAGTACCTCTAATGGAATTCGCAGCGGGAATAGAAGCGAGCCTCTCTACGGGCATCACCATTTGTTCAGCAATGAATAGAGGAGAGGGAGGGTCAATGACTTAAAGCACAAGGTGGACTTTTAAGAGCTCCAATGACAGGAGAGAGCCTTTTTTCCCCCCAGACAAAGCACTCCAACAGCATTTCATCTAAATCACAGTTATAAATAATACAAGACTCAAATGAACGTCCGAATTGCCTCGAAGATCCCACACTGGGGAAAAAAATATATACAGCTGCATTAAGTAAAGAGGGAGCAATGAACTCCTTTCCTTTGCCATATACATTTCTTCCCATGTTGCTAAAAAAAAAAAAAAAAAAAAAAAAAATGCAGTACGTGCGTATCACAATTGCAAGCGAAACAGTGGATCCAATTATCATTTCACAGTGTGGGAGTGATAGAATGTCCTTATACTGGTGCCTCATGCCAGGTGACTTCCTTCTCAAAGCAAGATGTATTACAATAGCTTTCTTCAATGGACATAAACGCCACTTTACTGGTCGACTCAAATCTACATCAGAAATTATAAGCGGGGGAAATTAAGTCTGTGCATCTGTGTTACAGGAGAGCTGGCAGGCCCTGATTCATGCAGTCAGGTAATGAGAATTCCTGCGTTACAGTGGCAGAGAGTGCTCGGTGCTCTTCTGAAGCACCGATTCATTTTGGAGCGCCTCTGAATTTCCAGTGCCAGCACAGGACCGCGGCTCTTTCAAAGCGCTCGGGCATCTGGGACATTTGAGGGACTGATCTCAACACATCGCACTCGCGCTGCAAATGAATCGGTCCCCCAGGTCTCCAGAGCTGTCAGCAACTCACTTTGTATGAGAGCTTCATTCATCAACACTTTTTTTTTTTCCTCCCTGTGAACAGCAACTTTTGGAAAAAAACGAGGGAAAAATAAAATGCAGCAGAACTTTTTTTTCAGACTTTTCCTTTTTTTGAGGGGGGGGGGGGCGCATGTTGAATATCCATGTGGCATTGAGCATTTGTGGAACTAAATCATAAAGTGGTGCCCGTCAGGCTGCTATTTCTCAGGTGCGATGTAATAACAATGTTCTCCCCTCCAGAGACGACATTTCCTCCTGAAAAATGCATGAAAAACTGAATATGGCGGAATTTATGCCCCATGCAAAATGGACTCGATTTGCATTGATATATATGTTTTTACCAGTATGATCTTTATGGTATAGATGTCTCTCAAGTTTAAGAAGAATGATGCGTTTGGGTGTTTGGGTATTTTACGTGTCAATCATTTTCTAACAATTAGAAATATGAACTTAGTAATTTGGAACTAATTATAGGGAAAATATTAGTTTCACTTAAAAGACGGAACAATTTATATTAAAAAGTAAATATCAATTATTTTTATTGGAAATTGTGTGCTGAATTGTATGCTTACCTGCAGACAAATGCACTTACTGAAAGGCCATGGCTGATTCATGAGCCATGAATTGGAATGAATTAATAGGAAGTGTTTTATTCTTATGTCTGTGAAAACTACCCAAAAAGCAGTTTTTCCAGAAACTTTTTTTCATGCTCAAAGCTATCTAATTTTTATTTTAAATATAAAAATAGTGTCTTATACAATCTTGTACTAGACACTACTCCAAACTAACAAATATCTTCAATTGACATGTTTCTGGTGGAAAAAAACAACTTCTAACTGAGCTCTCTCTCACCTGTTTTTTTCATCTTTGTCCACAATATTCAATCAATACCACCATTCTCTTCGTTTTCTTACATCTTTAACATGGAACACCATGGTCCAGGCTTCAGGTCAGGATAGTAGTACTGTCTACTCCCCTACTGTAGACTTGGTTTAGCTGTTAACAGAGTGAGTGTTTGTATGGAGAGACAGAAGACCACGAGTGCTCAGTTCTGTCGGCTCAGTCCCTAGATGAGCTACCTCACATTGAACTGAAATGGTAGACATTAGGTTGCAAGGTTAAAAAAAAGAAAAAAGAAAGTGGAGTAAAATTGCTTGTCTCCAATACAAATCAACTTTGTAGAATGAGTCAATACTGCTGCACTAAAATCAATAAAAATTACACTCACCCCCCAAAAACACTCAAAAATGTATTTTGCTTATTGTCTGAACACACTGAAAATCAAAGTTTATGGTGTGTACCTACAAGCAGGATTAGTTTAGAGCCAATCCTGGCCCAGTAGGCATGCAAATGTGATGAGGAAACTTCACACATACAGTTAGAATGGACTTTTCAGTATAAAACTTTACTTTGGAGTTAAAATATTTGCATATTAACAGTTTTTTTTTAAAGGAAGAATTAGGATTACATGTCAGCTGTGTCCAAATTCAGGGTTCGAATGCATCACTGTGGCAAGACCAAGTCTGTCCCATTTGGTAGACTCTAAATACAGCAGAGAAACGCAGCATGACTTTGGAGGATACATCCTTTGCAAGATTTTGAATTGATTTAGCAATTTTCACTGTAGGACTGTTAGTATATCACTTTATTAAGTTTTAGAATTTCCAGGCAAATAAGTAACCATCTAGATTCCCAATATGAGGTCAGTTCATCCAGATAACACCAGTAAACGTCTGTCATCATGATCTGTGCAACTCTTCATTTACAGCTGGTTAAACCACCAAGATGAGAGTGAATACATCATTCTTCCACTCGCATATTTCACAAATATAAATTCATTGGAGCACAATCAGCGATGACGCACCAGTTTCATTTAAACTCAAAAGACAACTCCACTGAAATCAACCACCAGATGAAGGTTTCACACATGTCTGCTAGAAGACCGAGATGTGGACAGTTTCTTAAATAGAGGTTGGGCATCCTTCATGGAAGTAATTGATTCTCTGAATATCTCTCTAGTACTTATCTGGGAAACTGGCAAAGTCGTGTTAAGGGGCAGGATCATTTCATACCCCTATGAAAAGAAGAAAGACTCTAAATTGGAAGTTAAATTGGAAGGGAAAATAAAGGATCTTGAAACCACATATGCCACCAACCCCACAAAGAAAGTATGCTGCAAATTAAGACAATATAAACTGGAACCAAACAATCTTATAAACAAAAAAACCCAATTTCTTATCGAGAGGCACAGACACAACAGATTTCAATATAAATCAAGTAAATATCTGGCAAATGCAACCAAACAAAACCAAGAAAAAAACACTGAATCATAAGGACTCAGCAGGGAGGTCTCTCTGCAATATGTATTTAAGAACTTCTTCAAAAAAAATTGTAGAGCAGATCATCACCCAAATAATGATGTAATCCATAAAATCTTTAGTACTATAAACCTACCTCATCTCACAGAAGAACAAGTCAATACAATAGATGAACCCTTATCCCTGGAAGAATTGTATAGTGCACTCAATGGCATGCCAAATAACAAAGCACCTGGACCAGATGGCCTCCCTGCTGAGCTCTACAAACATTTCTGGATGTCCATTTCCCCATTGTCAATAAGAATGATAGCAGACCTCACAGTCACCTCTACAATACCTCCAACTATGAATACAGAAATGATCACCCCACTCTTGAAACCTGACAAAGGTCATCCAGCTAATCATCGTCCACTATCCCTCGTTAATACAGACATGAATATTGAAATTAAGGCTTTAGAATCCAGAATTAAAACAATCATTCCTCATACATCCCCATCAGACAGGTTTTATTAAAGGTACACAGTCATCTCACCAGGATTCTAACGCCTTGATTCTATCACATGATGCAGAAAGAGCATTTTACAGAGTTAATAGGAAATTTTTATTTGTAACCTTACAAACATATGGTTTCAGACAGTCATTTAGAAATTGGATAAGGGCACTATACACCTCACCAATTGACACCATCACAAAGGTAAGGATGTACACTCCCTCTAGCCCCCTTTGCTATATTCATTGAACCTCTAGCAGTTGCAAAATGGCAACATAAAAGGCATTCAGACATCCACCAAAGTGATTCTTTATGCAGATGATGTGTTATTAGTCCTTGAGGACCCTCACTCATCCATGCAAGACTGCTTTATGGGTTATAAAATCTTTCTCAGAACTTTGCAGCTACTCAGGGAATGGCTTAGAATCCGCCATCTTGCCACTTAGTATGGATATAAGGGCATTGGGAGATGCTGCTGGCATCACCTCATCATCTCCAAATATTACATATTTATGGATCTATATATACCCCAACTGTCATCTATTTTACACCACTACTTTGATCTATAGAAGATAACCACTGGACCAACTTTCTTATTTCCATTTCTGGAATAATGAGAACAATTAAAAAGTTTATCCTGCTAACAATCAACTTATATTTTCAGTATTTATTAGTTTTAAATACTACTACTACTACTACTATTGATATGAATCAGATGAAGAGACATGCATTTTTACTTTTCTCATTTATCTATCTTTTATGTTTTATTTTTTGATCTGCTATTCATCCCTTCTTCCCAACCATATCTGATGTTGGGACCACCTCTGGCTCTAACTTGGCTCTGGTGACTGGGGGAGCTTGGGGAGCTTGGGGAGCTAGGGATCTGTTCAGCTGGAGACAAATGCAGAGAGACAATAGACAGGTTTTCTCTGTCTACTCAAGAGATTAGTTGAAAAAATATAAAAACTTTGAACAAATGAATAAAAATAAAATCATTATTGAACACATTGTTTATTTCATTAACAGCACTCTTAACAACTACTCTTAACACGACACACATAAAGTACATAAGAAGTGAAATAACAGGTTGTCTGCAGTCTTAAATTCAATGCTATGAATATTAATCTTTAGAAAATGTGTTAATGCATATTTTGGCTCAACTGAGCAGGGAGTCTCTGGTGGTGGTAGTGCTGGACCTGGATAGGCTGCCACAATAATAAGATTAAAAATTCTGGCTGCATTTCTACTAAGTGTGTCCCGATTGTCGACCGCGGCTGTCAAAGTTGCTAGGCGACAGGAGCAGAGCTACATGACACAAGGGTAAGGGTGGCAACAGCTAGTGACACAACTAGAAATTCTCCATAGACAAGACCGTCTGATTTAACAAGACTTGGTTCTTTATAGTCTAGGAAGGGCAAGTCTTTGTAGGCCCCTGGATTGGGACACAGCTTTTGTTTTAAGGCTTTTAACACGATCATTTAACTTTATTTAGTTTGGTGTAAAAGCCAAATCACACACAAATTATTTCTCCTATTAGAGTATGTCATATGCCATTTAAGGTCAATTAAAGTCAGTACATTTCTCTTAATTTACGTACAAATGTAATCATATACTGTATCATGACAACTATAGCAGTACAACTAGTTATACACAGGTTTTCTTTTTCAATGCTTCAGTCAAACTGCATTTATCACTGTAATTTTTCCGAAATCTCTAGAACTCGACACTTATATATATACACTTCTTCAGACTGGGAGCAGTTTGAACATTCAAGAATTTACATAACATTTATTGTATGACACTTGAGCGCTGACTTCCTTGTGACCCTACTTGAGAGGCAGTTGTGAGGGTAATGATGATTACACAGCAATGTCAACTGTCTGGGCCCAGCACTTGATGATGTGTAATCCAAACTCTCTGGCAACGCCACACTCTCTTTCTGGGGAGGTGATAATTTACTGGAGAGGTGTGGGAAGCCTAGAGCGAGAATATCCTCTCAGTATTTTTGTGGTGGAGGGGCTGTGAGCCTGACGTATCTAGCACAGACAGATGCTGAATGCGGACTCTGCTGGCACCGATTTGGGAATGTAGGCTATGGGGGAACACATGGCGGGTCAAAGGTAGCGGTGGACCCAGGGGAGGCCCGGCAGATGGGCCTATATTAGATATTTTAGATAGCTCTGCTTCTCCCTGGACACCACCCAAGACTGCCGGGTCAGAGAGTGAAGCATTGGCCTCTTCAGATCCAGGTGGCTCTATGTTTGACCTCACTTCACGACTCGTCCTGCACAGCTTTGACAAGCAAAATAAAGAGAAACCTGCTCTTTTTTTCTTGCAGGAAAGCTAGCTGATACTTTTGATTTTGGTCTAATGATGCATTCATTGTTTAACTACAACAAAAGTTACAGGATAATTGTGAATGTTTTAACACAAACACAAGCAGGGAGGAGTCTTAAAGGAGACACGTTTTGCACATTTCCGTGTCTATATTTTTAATGTGAGGCTCTATTGAAATATGTTTGCATGATTTACAGTTCAAAAAAACATTTTTTGATTCTGAGCCTTCATGCTGGTCCATTGTTCAGCCTCTATAACAGGCTGTTGTAGCTCCCGTCTCTTTAAGGCCCCCTTCTGAGGAGCCTACTGTGTTCTTATTAGTCAGTTTCTAGAAGATGTGTCACACCATGAAACAAAATAAAGTTCTGCTACCTTTTCTTGTTCTTTATTCAAAATGTCAACTTCTCAGATATACAAACAACACATGGAAAACACTTAACAACAACCTCATTTGGAACTATGACTATGTTTAGTATAGATATCCAACACCATAACAGTATATACATAGCAGTAAGCCAGTAAAACATGACATGTCCCCTTTAAGTTAAGTTAAGTAACTTGGTAACGTTAGCTAGCTTAAGCTACTCGTTATACCAAACTGACTGTAGCAGAAATCTGAGTCCTGAGTGTATAGAATTGAGGTAGTCTGTTTTACCGCGTATGATTTCAACTTTTCTTTTGTAAGACAAAGACATTGTTATTTCCCTTTCAAAAGTTACACAGTCTCACTTTAAGCCTGCATTGATTAGTATTTTGGCAGTGAATCAATCAGCAAGCAAACACAAAGCAACAGCAAGATTCATTTAGAGGTGTTTATATCCACCTGGCGAGTATAAGTCCAATAATCACTCTTCCTTTTAGCATTTTAAATAACTTGCTGTAGCTGCTAAATGCTCCATATGTTCACCTCGTAGTCACTAACCAGCTACATCTGCTGTTTGGTGCAGGGCAGGTAGCTTACACTTGTTTTTTTGTTTTTTTACTTAGGCTGTTGTTGTGGTCTGGAAACCAAAAGTTAATTCCCTGTGGATGTATTAGAACTTTCCACATGACATTTAGTCATTCCATTATTCATTGCTTTGAAGTCATACTTAACATTTTCACAGGAGTACACATTGTCTTGCTACTCCCTGTTTCTCAGATTGCTCTCCTTAATGCCTTTACAATTAAAAAACACTCTATTAAGCATCAAGTGATGTATTCAGCTGTGCTGATTTAATAAAAGGTGACCTGAGTCATACCTGTTCTCAGTAAATTAAGAAAAGAAGAACACATTCATCACAGTACTTAAAGGATTTATCCATCCTGATATGTGAGAGACAGGCCTACACACATGATACCATAGAGAACACTATCATCACACATATTACATGTAATGACTAGATTAGTGGATAATTACAGAGTCAAAAGTTCAAACCCATAAAGTTCCTCTGCAGTAAATAACCATCTCTGTGAAATGTGAATTGATACACAAGGAGAAAAAAGGGGGTAATCCAGGAATTGCCCCGAGCTTGTATTCAATAACAATGCAATTTCAGAGCTTCTTGTATTATTTATTGAAGTGCTGTTGAGGGCACTGAACAAATTTCCTTTATTGTCCAAATGGCACTTTGCAAATCCTGCTTCACTATACTTGGGTTTGACAATTATTACCCTCAGCACAACATCCTCTGCAGAGGACAAATAGATGTTTTAATATAAGAGTGCAGTAATACATATGTTAATATACTGTATGTGTTGTCAGAACTAGAGGGCACTAGAAGTTTAATTTACAGGCCATCTGGGGGGAGTTTAATGCAGATCGCCGAATTGGGGTATGTGGTGTTTTGCCTCATACATTTGAAACCATCCCCTCCAATAAAGTTTTATTGTATTGCAGCAATGAATTCTGGGGTAAAATGCATGATTTAACAATATTTTACCTCTGCTAGAGTTTATTTTCACAGTAGGGCAAGAACAGGAGGAAAATCCTTTCTTTTGCTAAAACTCAAAATGATGCAGCACGGTGAAACACTGATGTTCTAACAAATAGAACTAATTGTGCAAAAGAGGGTTATTGAACAACAAATCAATCCAGCATCCTCTCCGATGAATGCGGTCAGCAAGCGTATTGTACAGCCAATTTTGTCCTCATCTGATGAATACAGGTTATAAAATGGTCCTTTTTAATTTTAGTAACGTATGTTATCCTGCAAAAACTTTCTGTGGTGTAATCCATCAGACAAAACCTATTTCTGACACACTGCTCGGTATGAGAGGAGGTGTTTCCCCCTGGGTCTCGGTCTTAGCTCAGGGTAAGACTAATGACTCTTCTGGCTTGAGTGGTCTGAGCCTCGTAGCGGCCCTTCCCTCTGGCTCCCAGCTGCAGCCGCGCCGACAGGAAGGCTCCTCTGCTCTGATCCAATCAGGCAAGGACTTGCGTTATCTGCTGCGAGTCCTGCAACCTGCAAGGGCCGCCTCACCGGGGGCCTTCAGCGTGCACAGGCAGGAGCAGGTCTTTTCAAAGAGTCGGTCCACATTTTTCACACCAGTTACTGCGGGATAAGCTCTGAGCCAAGCTCCTAACACGGCACTTTGAAATGTGCCTGCTTTGAGAGGATCAGCCTCGGTGCACTACAGTCAGAGTCATTTGGGCTCTGTTGTGTCTGACCTTCAGCAGGAAGAGAAAGAGGATAAAACATTAAGCCAATAACTAATAAATGAGATTTTACTTTTGCTGACAGGTGATACAAAATAATAAATCTGAATGGATTTGAAGTTTGATTTTTGATCAATAGTGTATAAACAATATGAAGATAACTCAAAATGTTACCTCTTAAACACTGAGAGTAAAGGACAGAAAGTTACACTCAAACACTGAGGTAGTGGCACCGTTTCCACCTGACATTATCATGCTGCTCTGGCTTTATAATTCATGTCTGGCATAAACATTAAAATCCATTTTCTCTTTTCCTCACCAAAAATGTATCATTCACACCATGGCTCTTCCAATCTCTCTCTTCCAATCTCTTCTTCCACCCTGCCAGACCCGACAGCATGTCATTAGTCACTGAGCATACTCTGTAAGCCTTGTTCAAAATTCAGAGAACTTTATTTAAAATTCTAGACAAGATGTCAAAGAGTTTATGACATACCAACTATGTCAAGCTGAGTTAATTGGCTGAGTTATATCATTTTTATATGATGTAATGAGGCATCCTACATTTCATGAACACAATATGATGTCTTACACTATATCCTAACTTAAACCTCCTTAAAAACAACACCAATCAATATTTGTACACTAGTGTATTAACCCACAGAGGAACACCACCCAACTTTTTTAGTTGCCCTTGTTTTTGGTTTACCAGTCTCCCAACTCTGCTGCTGTATTTATACTCCTATCCAGCTGCAGTAGGCATCTGTTTTCAGCAACAACAACAAAATAAAGCTGAAAAGCTCATTTAGCTGAGCTCAACAACACAATGCTGAATGCTAATGTTGTCTGCTGGATGTGCAAAGACACTTGATTGAATCCAATTTTGTAGTAACAACCAAATAAGGTGATAATATGTACAGGGTTGGCTTGAAACAACACCAAAAAAACACCTCATGTGTCACTATGGTATCCAGCCACACATATAGTGTCAGTTTTGTGAGCCCACACATGGAGATATCTGTCTTTGAGATTTTTTTTAGGAAAGTCAGCAGTAACACATCTTTTTAGAAAAGTGTCCCACTATCAGTTAGAACCTGCTGCAAGCCAACAAATCACACATCATCATATTAGTACCTTCGCTCTGGGGTGTATTAACACTTGCAAGCTAGAAAGTAGCTCGCTTGTTAAAAAACATTGTGTGAATAAGCAATAACCTACAATATTTTCTAATATTTTAGGTTAGTAGCAACACTTTTTTGATTTTTTAGGTAGTTTATGTCTCAGCAGCTGCTAAAAACTTCCTGACCAACAGCTTCACTATTACCTGACCCTGATCAAATGCACTTCCTGGTAAGATGTGCTTATGGACATTACAGGATCTGCTTCATGTGGCTTAGAGATCAATTATGACCCTTTTTTCCCCCTTTTTCCTTCTGTGGCCAAATCTATTAACCACCCATGCAGTGGTTTGCACATTGATTTGAAGCATTTCTGTCCCATCCTCTCCCACAGTCACATCACCAAGGATACATTCACATTGAAGCTCGTAGTGATCTGACTGTGTCTGACTTTGTGGCTTAAATCTTAATAGAAATTCACAAAAGATGACATAACACAGCAACAGTGCCAGCAGAGATTATTCTCAGAAATGATGACCTCGTCGACATTGATCCTCTCTACATGAGGAGACGTTAGCAAGCTAACAGGTGACGCTTATCTGACGTTGGAGCAGATTATCTGATTTCATTGTCCAACTGACCGGAATCTCACTGCCACTGTTTTACCTCTGCAGAGCTCACATATCTTAACTTGATCTCAGTCTATAAATCAATTTGAGGCTTTGGGTGTATTTTTGTGCATTGAGAATATTAAAGTAAAGACTAAACTTTACCACAAAGTGACAGAGTGCATTTGATTTTCCAGCCTTATTACAACATGAATGTATTTCTTACTAAGCGTTTGTGCTTTAAATATCTAAATTAGTTGCATATAAAACAAAAAAAGGGGGAAAAAAGGCCATCAGACAAAATGTTACAATAACTGCTTTGTTGTAAAAATCAAATAAAACACTTTCCTCCAAGAAAGATGAAGTTCCATCTCATTGATAAGGTAATGATGTATGCCACGGGTCAGGCAGGGAGAGGCAATAATGATGATAGTCATTTAACATATTTATTGGCGTACACTGGATTACCATCTGCAATTTTATGGTTGATGGTGGTTGGCGGTTCAAAATCACTTTATCCTCTCTTTTTATAGCAGAGAGTTCACAATCAAATGTGCATCAGCCATCCTTTTATCATCTCGTGTTTGCTGAGCCAGCAAAGACCAGTTTATTGCCAAGGAAATAAGGAATTTTTCATAATGTCCTAATACAAAAGCTCTTTATCTAAGTCTACTTTCAGAGGGAGGCCTCCATGTTCTGCTGGATTCTTGACCAGCGCTCATCATTACCGAGCCTTCCACTGTACGTAGTGCTGTCTTTACCAGGCTACAAATCTATTATTGGTTTGAGGGATGATGGATTGAGAGATGAACTCTCTTCCATCTCTGCCTCCAACAGAGGTTTTGATCTTTGATCCAGAACATCACAAACTACAGATCAAGTCCTCCCTTGGCTAACTTACTACCGATGTCTATGGCAAAGAACTTCAAGGTAACCTTTAGCCTCTTAACCTTTGAGCAGTGCACCAGAAATATCATCCAAGCTGGTTTTTAGCAATTAAATATCTCCAAGATAAGACTCAATTTTAATGACACAGAAAAAGTCATAAATGCTTTTATATCATCATATCTGGTCTACTGGAACTCTCTCTCTTCTTTTTTAAAAAAAAGAACTTGTTTAAACTCTGTCTCACAATTGCATTCCATCCAGAACTCAGCAGACAGATTATTTACTAAATCCAGAAGAATCTGTCATATTACTCCAATATGAATTACCTACAAAGGTCATCCATGGTCCGGCTCCAGATTATATTCAAAAACATTTTAACCCCTTAAAGCCCAGCCAGGCCTCTAACATCAGCTGATTAAAAACGTTTAGCTGTTTCACCAACCAGACTGAAAACCAAGGGAGTGTTTTTGGCTTTGGAACAGTTTTCTCTTCAGTGTGGGATCACCAGACTCCTCAGAAACTGTTCCTTGCCATTATCACTGCACTTTCTTACATCCTCTTTATACTTACTATTTTATAGTGTTTTATTTTACTGTCATTTTGAATTTGAATTGTGTGTGTTTTAGTATAATTTTAGTATTTTTATATGCACACTTATCTGTTTTAATACAAAAGAGTTTGTTCTTTTAATGGTGTTCTATCTGCTTTACATGAGCTCATCTCTTACATATGCATCTTATTCCAGGGTAATTATTTATTTATTTACTAAAGCTCTTTAAAGCAGGTGAAATTGAATTCTTTTTATCCCCATTTTGCTTAATTATATAGACAGTTGAGGTCTACATGGCTTCTTGATTTTAATGTTTTTATTCTGCAAAGCCTTTCAATCTGGAAAGCACTTTGCACTTAAAAGAATAAATACATGAAATTATCATCACCTTGAGTGAATGTGTGAGTGTTAATATGCAAACAAAACCTGAGCTTATGTTGTTGTGTATGTGCTGTGCAGACCATAGCAGCAACTGATAGCATATGAGTGCAGAAAGGTATGAACACTGTGTAGTGTATGAGACATGAGCAGCAGGTTCCTAAAGGTTTAGATTTGATCTTTTTGATAACCACCTCCTTAGTAGTGAGCAGACATTCACATTGGAGCATGTGGTCAAACTAAGTGACTGAGTATATTTACTCTAGTATGGATGAGTACAATTTGTAGGCACTGAACTTTATGCTACTTAACTCTTCTATCCAACTACTTTTCTGAGGGAAATATTTGTATTTTTTACTCCAGATTTTACATACAAAATATATGATGAGTTTATAAAATATGATGAATTGCTATAGATTAAACTACAATCAACATCTACAGCAGTAAAGAGCGGCTTCACTTCCACCAGAGACAACATGGAAATGTTGCTCATGTAGCAATACATCAATAATAATAAACCAATAATACTGCACATACTTATATATACACTTTTCTTTATGGTACTTTAAGTATATTTTGCTGAGGAAGATGTTGAATGCAGGACTTCTATATATTTGTGTGTTAATCTGCAGTTGAAAATAGTCCCCAACAAATGTTTTAAAGTGAGCTTTGCTAAAATCTACATTGCACAGTCGTTTTAGAAAATTGCCAAGCATTATAAAATTTAAATAAATGAAATAACACATTTGTGACCCATTTTTAAATATTTTCATTTTTAGCGGGAACTAATGGGCTTGAGTGCCACAGACAGGGTATGGCAGTTAGAAAGTATCAAGAGAAAGTGTAAGGATAGTTTTGGTTTACATATTCACTTGTTATCATGTGACAAAAACTCTAGTAAGTGAAGTAGAAGTTGAGACTATTTAATCACACTTTGTAACTTCATAATACTAGAATCTACTTTGACACACAGTCTTGAGAAATGTCATTTACCTCTGACATCAATGATGTTGATTATCATTAACTCCCATTAGTCTCTACAGTAACATACTGTATAGAATCACAAAAGAAGCAAACACCCTGCTGGCTGTGATGTCATGGCTCACTGCCAACTTCACACCTTTCCCACCCGTCAACTAACAGTTTACCCAGATGGCATTTGATTTGACAAAGGAGCAAAACCCTTAAGCAATGACTAATGCTATGTTTGCTATGAGATAAAGAATTTTTACTTGAATAAATTTCTTTATCCTCCAGTTTACACAGGAGCATAATGTAATCATTTTAATACAAAAGGTCATAATTAAGATTCTAAATCGTATTAAAGGCTTACTAACATCTTTTAAAAAAAAAAGAAAAAGTGACACTGAAATATTTGCAGCTACGTGATAACAATACAAACTTCACATACCCACAATATCACACTCTCTGCAATGCGGTGTGTGTGCCTGCTGGGTAAACACATGGCATTCTCCCTCTGAATATAGACATTTACCTGTCATCCTCCTAAATTATTTTTTACTTTATCAGTTTATGAATATTGAGTGTTGTTTTTTTGTGGGGTGTTACCCTGAAAAATAGATGTATGCAGCAGGAGTGAGAGTTTTCTTTGGAAAGGCCTAGAGCTGTATCCTCTGTAAGGCTGATATCATTGTCACAAAGAAACTGAACATGCAACCGTGGGATTTAATGTTGGCATGTGTTGCTGATAAATTCAGCCAAATGCTGCAGATTATCAGACTAGACGTTCCAACAATGGATTGATATTTAAAACAATACTAGTCTATAAACAAAAGATATTCAAGTTCCATGACTTAACAAAACTAAAGAGCATATCAGTATGGTTTGTGCACTAATTCAGGGTAATGTAATATAAATAATAAAAATCAAATAAACCATCAAATAAAAGAGATGGTCTTGCTGATGTAAATCCAAGCTGCATTTCACCTCCATGGTAGGAGATCCAAGTCAAATAAATATGCTTGAATTGTCTTTGCAGCCTATTTCATGTGTCCATGGTTGGAATTTCCCTGTGGAGATCTCCATGTGTCGTATTTTGATTGGATTTTAGCTGGAATATTAAACTCTCAAAATGGCGATGTCCCATTCTTGCCCGGCTAATGCTCTGTTCTCATGAATTCAGGCGCCAACAACACCTTCTGGACAGCACAGGACAAACAAACAGTCCCGTGGAATGGCAGGACCACAAAACAAAACACGCATGACGATATTTTACAAGGATGGAGAAAAATAAATGCAGCTTTCTCTTAAAATTCTGCTGCTAACTTAAAATGAATGTAAAATTCCCTCTGAAACATAAAATTATTAATTAATGTCCAACAGGGATAGTGAAAGGATAACCTCACCCCCCAAGGCACTCCTATCTCACACCATGGCCCATTCACACTGGGGTCATCTGGTGAAGAACCTCTGTTTGAACTCCTCTGTTTCCATAGTGTTGCCCCTACCATGGCCTCGGAGGGGCGGCCAGCCTCTCCAACAGGAAATTCCGCCTTTGCCCCTTCATGAAGAAACTAAATATTTTATTCATGAGGTACTTGTAGCAGAGATGGAATCTAGTTCAGCAGGTAATCCTCCATCCTCATCCAGTATTAGTCATCAGAAATCATTATCATCCTGCCACAACTCATGATAAACAGACTGCAGGTCAGAATGTTCCTGATCATCATCATCAATGGGATGGTTGCCGCTAGCGACGAAGGCGACTTTAGACTTTAGGGTTCGGAGCATCCCAAGATTCATCATTGTACTGATTCCTGGCAGACTTCAGCTAACTCTGGAGCACTGGGCTGGAAATAAAAAAGCTATATCTGGTACAAAGAGAAGGCGAAAATCTTAAGTATTTGCAGTATTTTTGTTCAACATATATTATCTGACAATCAAACGTTGAGCTTGTAGTCATGAATTGTGGTAAAAGAAAAGGATAATACTTACCAGCACTTTAGAATCCAGCAACCTTGGAAACGCTGAGAGTACTGTGTGATTCATTGAGGTTGTGGATGAGGTGATGAGGCGATGTCTATACCCAGAGGTCTCCTTCATCTTTGCAGGATGATTTCGCTGTCACTGGTGTGGTTCATCAAATATATGACTTCTTTACAACGATCTTCTTCCAGCTGACCGCCAATCAGAGGCAGCTCCATTTTCTGTCTTGGACCATCTCCTCTTGCGGGTTGTGATTTTGGTTTCTTAGGCACAAGTTTCAAAAGTGTTCAGTAGCTAATATAGAAACATAAACCACATTCCAACTTCATTATCAGCAAATAACAGTAACCTATTTTTTGTTTATAGAACCAGTTAAAGTCAAGAATCAGAATAGCTGAGAGGGAGGATTTATTTAAAGACTGTATTAGACTGCTTTAGTTTTATCTAGGTGGACCTTATATACAGGAAACAGAATGTTTTGGAGCATTAATAATCCAAGGGGCCTAACACTTTGTCAAGTGCATCCCCTAACTCATTTTGACATAATCATCATGCAAAAATCGAATTAAAAAAAAATTCAATGAAGGTGAGATGTGGTCTTTTAATGCAGGGAATGAGGGGATAATTCCCAATGGTAATTTGTTCCAGAATTCTCCTGCAAAAAAAGGAAACTTATCATTTACTCACTTACTTCATAGGGATTAGACAATTATCACTTTACTGCAGATATATGAGTCTACTGCAGGGTTGAGTCCCGTCCTTTCATTACTGTTTTCTTCTCCAATCTCTACTTCTGATGTCCTTTCACAATCCAGCAAAGGGTTTATTAACAAAATACTGGTAATTCAGCCCCAAGATGACAACAATGAATTACAGTATACTTCTAACCAGGCCAAACAGGTCTCTGGAAGGGCTCTGTGTCAATCAAAATTGAACATTGTATTCTTTGGACGACTTTCCAGAGTTGTATGAGAGTCAGTACAAAACTCAAGGAATTCTGAAAGCATACGCATAAAAAAGGCAAATGTACAATCTCCTCCTTCTCAAGGTATGGTTAGCAGTTCTTATTTAGACCTAGAGCACCAAACTGCTATCATTAAAGAATGATAGTTATGATAATTAAGTAAAGCCAATCTTGAAATGACAGTTTTTCTTTATTTCATATGTACATGTTTGTTTTTATCGTACTGTTTGTTTAATGGAAAAAAATCCCCATTCAAATACAGACAATTAATCAAAAAGTTTACAGCCATAACAATTTCAACTTAGATATGATTTATACTATTTATCTATATGGACACACCTGATGATAAACTTTCCTCTCTGACTATAGAACTGTGCAGTGCTTCTTCTCATTCGCTTGGGTGGTCTTGATCTCACTGTCACTGCCACTGATGGGCACAGAGTGGAAACTCCCACCTGATGAGGGTAGTGGTGTGTGGATGGAGGCGATGACTGAGATGCACCTGAATCTCAAAGCAAAAAGATAGAAGCAACTCTCCTTATTTGCAGTTGAATCGTGGATATTGAAATCAGCACTGGACATGACTCCTGCTTTCAACCATGCGAGAAACTGACCAATTAGGAATCAGTAGAGAAAAACGTCCACTTTGCTATGCCACATCGTTCTGCTACAAAGACATTACTTCAATCCCTTATCAGTCACTTTAAGTTTCTAACAAGCGTCTTAATATTTCATATGCTAATATTCAAACTAGATTGAAGATAATTAATGGTTGCATCTCCAATGACCACTTCAATGAATGCAATACAAAACCAAGCTGTTTTATTTTAATTTACCATGACTGTCCTTGATGACAATACAAATCCCTTCCAGAGCGGATCATTGTGCAAACACTTTGATCCACCTCAGTGCCAGAATCATCCTCCACAGCGATTTAGTCTCCCTCATTACATCATGACGATGAAGAGTCAAACTAGCCTGACAAAGTGGTTAACCCTTTATAGGACACTCATTGAAAGGAAGGAAGGAAGGAAGGAAGGAAGGAAGGGAGGGAAGGAAAGAGGGAGGAAAGAAGGAAGGTAGGGGGGAGGAAAGAAAGAGAGAAGGAGGGAGGGAGGAAGGGAAGAAAGAGAGAAGGAGGGAGGGAGGAAGGGAAGAAAGAAAGAAGGAAGGAAGGAAGGAAAGAAGGAAGGGAGGAGAGAAGGAGGGAGGGAGGAAGAACAGATGGAAGTAAGGAAAGGAAGGAAGGAAGGACGGAGAAAGGAAAGAAGGAAGGGAGGAGAGAAGGAGGGAGGGAGGAAGGACAGATGGAAGGAAGGAAAGGAAGGATGGACGGAGGAAATAAGGAACGAGGGAGGGAGAAAGGAAAAGAGGAAGGGAAGAAAGAAGGCAGGGAGGAAGGAAAGGAAGGAAGGAAGGAAGGAAGGAAAGAAAGAAGGATATTTTGGGATATTTACAGAAGTTACCAAATATAATTATTTGCCCAATAAAGGGTTAAATGATACAATATGATGACTGGTTACTACCCATACCAAGTTTACCTACAGAAATGAATGCTTAAAGAATCAGTTGCTTGTAATATAATGCGTTTCTTCATTGTTCATTTTGAAATCTACAACATCAGACTCTAGATAAAGAGAGGGACATCAGATCTCTTAAGACATCCTTTTGGAAGTTGTTTAAATCATGAATAAATATTACTTTTTAATAGTCTAAAAGAAAATTAAAAACATTCACTACATTAAAATGCTCTCTGATGGACCAAAATATACTTGTTGTAAATGAAGCTGGCGGGTATGCAGATGCTCTCTGTCTGGCTGAGACGTCTGGATCTATATATACTGCTCTTCACACCTCTTGTCATGATTTAATATCTTTGTATCCTACTAAACAAATGCACTGAAAAATACCGAGTGGCCTCTTTATGCCATCTTGGCTGTTCTGGCCTAATTTCTAAGCTTTATTGAATAGTAGCCAAATAAAACAGGTGCACGGTTATATTTACACTATAGCAACTCAATTTACCTGAAGGATGATTTTCTGAATGGGGTTCCTACTGACCTTGTTGATTACTACAAGTCAAGAGATGCAAAGAATCAAATTCCTATCAATTATAATGACAGAGGAGATACATCAAACATTTAAAAGAGGTGCAAATAAACGTTGCATCCATCTGGACACATATCATCTATCTATGCATTAGCTAATGTTTAATTAACTACTAACATTAATTAATATGAGGTAATTGTCTTTAAATCGTGTCATTAATTTTCAGCTTGTCTTATAATGTTTCATTCTTAAGGATAGATGTTCCTCTGACATCTGAGTAGTTACAATGTTTTTAAGTCTGCTACATTACAAACATTTGAACTATAAATACTTCAGATTTACAGCTGTTCACCACCTACTCTGACTTACAACTGCGAGTGTGACAGATTAACTGGTGTTTGAATTAAGTGATGAGAACCAGGTGCGTGAGACAGATGTGTCGTAGGCGTGGAGAGTCAGGACCCATCGTCGACTAACCAGGAAACAAACATTACTTCATCTTTTAAACACAACAGTCTGCTGAAATGTTACCGTTGGTCCTCATTACAGCTTTTCACATGATATGATGACTAAAGCATGAGGAGATGACAATCCACACGTCCATCTGGTTGTGACATCATTAAGAAATGCTTGCAATTATACAACCTTAATGCTTCTAAAACCCTTAAGAATGATGCTTGGAGTGTTTGTACCATTGTGTGGGTTTTATATTATGAGTTAAAGACAAATAGGTTAAAATGCTAGCTTTGTTATAAAAGCATCTTGTCTTAACCAATAATGTGACATGACATGGAAGGATCAGTAAAATATATATCTTTTATTTGACAACAAGCAAAGCATAAACAGTCTCTCTCTCTCTGGACTTCCAACACAGGAGAGGTGATGATATACCACAGTTTTTTTATGTGGTGCATTCAATATGAAAGGGAAAAGAAAAACCTGTGAAATATGGAGAATACCATACTATTTCTCAAACCTGTATGTCAGTGTGTGTCTGATTCTGATTTTAAATCCTAGTCGTGGGTCTTTGGAGTGAGCATATTCTCCTTAAATTCAGTGAGCTTCCCTCAGGTGCTCCGGTGTCCTCCAAAAGTGTAAAAACATGCAGGCTAGGTGACAGGTTGGGTGAGTTAAAATATATATTTTCAATAAAACTTCTGTGTAAATATGACTTCACCCTGTGATATTGATGTAATCCATCCAAGGTTCTTCCCAGTTTTTCAGACAAAAGTTGGTCTGAAGTTAAATGAGTATTCTTACCCATTCATCAATGTCAGTGCCTGAGCTGTCCTCCCCACAGGCCCGACATAGTTGGGATAGGTCATCCGTACAGGTAAAATACAAGCATATAACAAAGTCTGCAGACATTTTAATTACAGATATATTTGGTTTAGCTTGTGTAGTATAACTGAGTCTTTTAACAAAAAATGTTGCAATGTCTAGCCTCAACCTGGCCTTCCCCCTCCCTAGTGCACAGGGAACTGGACAGTGTTCCACAATTTGTTCTGCAAGCCATCACATTATGGATTTGGGACAAGTATAATTATAATGTAACAATGCCAGATTGACAGAGAGATAATCAGTTAGTTACTTAGCTCACAAACACACTGCATGATGTTGCGTCCTGCTGCTTCAGATTTTGGAAAACGCCCATTTCCACACTGCCAAATCACTGCCGAACTTCTCACCAATCCATGTTACTATGTCAATTCTAGAGTGGTTCATCGAGAACTTTAAAAAGACAAGATCTTAACCTAGTTAAATGATAATGTGGCCCATGTTACTCCCTAAATATTCTCACATTGTACAAAAACATGTTTTTTTCTAATACAAACATTCATTTCACTCATCAATATATTGTTCTTTGATGGTTCCAAATGGGTTCATGAGCAAGGCCCCTCTCTCTTTCAGATACAGAATCTTAAAACATAAAATTAAACATTACAGCCAATACTCTGCCTTACTGGATGGTCTCGTGGTCGTCTCTGAATATGCTAAGCTTACTTTTAATGAGTGTCCAGTGTCCTTGGTCACACACTGCTCCAGCCGCCACATCATATTTCAGTAGTCCAATTAAAAATAAAGCACAAAAATTAACACACATACTTGCCTAAAGGGGAATTTATATGATAGTGTAAGGGTTGAGATCATCAAGTAGGAGTACAAAATGAGTGTGCCCACTGTCCTTCCCACTCTCATTATGTATGCATTCACAACCTAGAAGCACAACCTAACAATCCTGAAGATGAACATCAGGAAAAGTATTTTAGAAAGATGTACCTCACTCTGTTACCCTCTCTCTTGGGCCAAATCCATAATATTCTCTGAATATATTTTATATGGTCCCATCCTTGACCACAGGTTGTTAGTTTTCCTCCCAGCTAATTTATTTCTGATTACCATAAACATATCAATGTCAGTCATATGCAAAATGCATCATTTGAGGTGTAATTGGTGTCAGCTTACACACAGGTGTCTGCATCATCATAGGGCTCCGGGGACTGGGAAGATGTTGAAGGTATTGGGTATAATGAGGTGCATGTCTGTGGAGTGTCTATGTGGTAGAATTATCTGTGATGGACCAGCCAGAAGAGAGGGATCCAACATTTTTCTCAATTTGGCAGGGATCCTCTCCTCTGGCTGGATGTAATGTGTGAGGTGATCAGTGTTTATTTTGAATGTCTTTTCCCCCCTTTCAGACACCAGGCAGCACTCTCGCCATCAAGAAATATAATTTGGAGGGTTTCCAGCATGCCTGCTTCTATCTTCCCCACTTTTCTCTATTCTTGTCTGATATTCATTTGTAGGACAAGGTCTCCCACCTGGAAGTTTTCCTCTTGGCCTGTCTCCTCTTTTCTTCTGCTGGCTTTTTAAATATTGTCCTTCACCTCTTTGAAGACAGATTGTGGCTCCTTTAGACCTTTGCAAACCTCCTCCTTTAGCAATAGCTCTGTGACTTTGTCTTCTGTAACCTGCCAAAACACACAGATTAAAGTGAGGACACTGATGGAAACATTGGAGGTTGATCTGAACATGTTTTATGGTCAAACATTAGAGCAGGGCCGGCCCGTGGCATAGGCAGTATAGGCAAATGCTAAGGGCGCCGTCCATCCAGGGGGCGCCACAAATGGGGGAAGAAAAAAAATGTAACTTCCACTATTCTTAAAACTACTTGGTGTCATGTCTTAATATGAAGATAATAAGCCCACATTAATTTAACTGCATAGCAAAGCCTGTTAAATAGGAATACTAATAATAATAATGATGACACGTTACTTTCCTAAAACGCCCCCCCCCCCCCACCACCACCACCTGCTACCTGGGGGAGGATGGTCGTTTTTTAACGTGACCCCAAGGCAAGCTCGACAACAACATGTCAAAACGCCCTAAACTGTCTGGTGCCCAGGGGAGGAAAAAAAGAAAAGAAGAGGAGGAAAAACGAGACAAAGACAGAGGTAACGTTACAATAAAGATGTTGTCATGACATTATTTGTGTGTTGCAGAACGACGATAACGACGTTAACCATTAGCATAACATGGTTTGTTGTTAAACTGTTAGTTTTAACGCCAGTTAATGTTATGGAAGAGCCTAAGTTGGAAAATAGTAATGTAACTACTCCCACCTTACTTCCCAGCAAGCACATTTTGGTTGAAAAGACGTCTATGGTAACCGGTGAAAATTGATTGAAAAGTGAACGTTTTTTTACCGGCTATATGGAGACGTTTATTCAACTTTCACATAGAAAACATATTCAGGGAATTGCTGTATAGAAAATTCCCAGCTTATTTAGTGTGCAGACATAGCCTATATAGTTTCATATTTATGATATTTTATTCAACATTAAATGCTTTGAAATTACGTTTTGTTTAGACGTCATTTCACCTCCTCTCATTTATAGAAAAAACGTCAAAATAATCAATAGAGCTACAACTGAGGTAATTATCAACCGACATCAAACTAATGTGTGTTTTGTGACACGTTGATGTTGTAACCGTTTTCAGACGATTGAAAAGACGTTCAGACCTCATATCAACCTGTTTTTAACCGGAAATCAAACGTTGAAATTAGGGTTTGTGCTCCCTGGGTTTCCTCAGGGAAATGTGTAAATATTAGATCTAATCAGCATTTTTATTAACATCTGGTTAGCTAAGGTTTTCTTAGCTTGTAATAGTCAATCAAAATGCTATTCCTTTTCCACCCTTTTATTATAGTTGTAAGCCTAGCTGTATGTTGTGTTACAGTTCATATTGTCTAAAGTGTGTTTATAGTGATAAACTTTACATCAGTGTTAAAGTGCACATCATTCATGTTATAGCATAACTTAGCATTCCCACATTCTATATTATACTGTAGTTTACTACTTCTTTGCATTCTGCTAATCAGCATTTTGTTGTAATGACAATAACATTGAATCTTATATAGTTTGCATATCAGAAAAAGTACATTGTATATTATACATGTACAGTATAGTGAACATCATGCATGTATCTCTTAGATTTTTCATTTATATTATTTCATTTCATTTTATTCTTGAAATCATATTAGCCTATGTATCATATCATATTTATTATTAGACTGGTGTCACATACTCCTCTTCTCTCTTCAGATGCGCTGTTGAGGTTTCTCAGTCCCACTCCTGCAAATCTTGGGCCACCTCCAGCATCAAGCGCTCCTCCTGTTGCCTCCACCTCAGCAGCACCACCCAGAAGTGATGCAGCAGCATGTCACTTGTTTACACTTTTTATTTTGTGGGTATTTAAATCTTATACTTTATGTAAGCTATTTATATTATATTTCATATATTCATATCATATTTTTTTGTATTTCTTTCTAATTTGTTCTAAGTATTTTGATTGGGCAATTCCTTTCTTTAAATAAAAGAATGTCCAAGATAAAGCTATTCAGTTTCTTGTGAGTATGTACACCAGCAGTGGAATTTACTTCGATGCAAGGGGGGCGCCACCTAAAATCTTGCCTAGGGCGCCACATTGGTTAGGGCCGGGTCTGCATTAGAGCATCTTACTTTGTACTCCATTGGTACGTCTGAGGGACACCTCACCTCCCTCCCAAACATCAGTAGGGGCTGTGATAACTCATCAGTTGTTTTTCAGAGCTGAAACCAAACATTGTTGACTGTAGGAATCTGTCCCACTTTTTGGGATGAGCAGCCACCAGTTTATTTAAAGACCTTAAATTGTAGAACTCAAGAATAGGCTTGAGGAAGCAGAATACATTTTGGGTTCTAATATATGACCATGAAACCTATTTTGAGATAGTATCATTACTAATTTCCATTTATTCTATGAGAGCCACAGAGTCATTTAATAACCTTTGTATAACCCCGTTCAGTTTTTCCACAAGAGCACTTGTCTGGGAATGGTGGTGGTGGTGGTGGTGGGGGCGGGCCTTCTTGCACAAGCCATAGTTGAACTTCAAATGTGTAGTTTGGCAAACAAGATATCAGTCAGCACTGCCACTGACACATATTGGAGATTCATAATCTATCATTATTGTACCTTGTTCTGAAATGCAGAGCCCATGGTCTGTTAGTCTTTTGGGTGCACCAAATAAGTAAGAGAAATCAAGGATTCACATAGTGGGTAGGCCTTAGCCCATTAGGTGAAATATTCAATTCATTACACATCTGTACTGGTTGCTACCATTTGTTAGTGTAAATATACCCACCACGTCCGTCACTAGAGGTTCAAGAGGCACTGTTACCTTGGAGAAAAACAACACAAAAAGACATGAATATATTACATTACTATTGATGTGGTGAAAAGCTAACAGAATATGTCATTGTGTTCTTTACCTCAATTGAATTACATGTTTACTTCCTGTAACATTGGCCCTAATGGATTGGCCCTGAGGACGCTTAGCAATCTAACAAACATACAAACATACTGCAAATGAATCCCCATAGTGAAAACTATCAATAGCCTTTTCAGCATACAGTATCAGCTAGTGTTATCAGCAAATTAATTCACAACAGCTACAGAAAGATAGTCTGAGAACCACAGACAGGCTTTTTACATATACACCCTTATAATGAACACATTTGTATCCCAGCTCATTATGTTCAGGGTATCAACTCACTCATTTGTGAATGTCATCCTCCATACCAGGCCAGTAATACTGGCTGAGAATTGCACTGTAGGTTTTCTCCACTGGCTTCTTCAGTACTGCAGACCACTTTTGCAAGGTGCTTAGCCTTGTTTCTCTTGTGCCTGCAGATGTACCACAGGTCCACATCGTTTGAATATCAGAATTGTGTATGATGTATTTACTATGGCAGATTATCACAGTTTTCAACAGTACATATGATATATGGTACACCCTTACCCTTTATCCTGAAGATTTCAGCTCTTCTCTTGATGATGAACCTTTCCCTGCTGGTAAACCACACAGGATACTGGTTGTGGAGTATCAAATCCAGCACTTCTTTTACAATGTTGAGATCCTTGGGGCCACCTAACTGTCCCTTTTCATAGCCACACTGTCTACACCCAGGACACAGCAATGACAGATGAAACATTGTTGAGAGGAGACGTGTAGATTAAAATGTACGGCCTTCTTGATAAAATAGCTTAAAACTATTTTATATAAGAGTTAGCGTCTTAATAACTCAGCTAGCTTAACATTAGCCCAGTGTCTTAAAAATAGCCTACCGCTGCTTACCAGCTAACAACAGTGGTAATAATAATAGTCAATTTTGGTTTTAATTTGACTCATATCCTCTACATTTTAAACAGTAAGCTGAAATAAGCATGTATATAGAAAAAGAGAGAGAATAACACAAACAGAATTGGTTTTAATATACTCACCGATCTCCTCTTTTTATGATTAAGGTAAAGGATAGAAAATGGCAGTTGTCACAATTATTATACCACCAGCAAATACCACACACAGTTTGTATGGAATGTGGATTGGACCAAAATGTCTAGTTTGGCATTAATACACCAAAATGTACTTCTTAAGATGACAGAATATACCCCTTTAACACCTCCATTTTGAATGTTCGGTGCTATCATGCCTCAGATACATTGCCTCAGTATCTAAGGGGAAACCCTACATACAGTCATTGCAGAAGAGAAAACAGTTAAACCACTTAATCTACCATCTATGAATTGAGGTGAAGAAAGGATTGAATGATTGGATTCCTTCATTATCACCACAAGGTAGACAATTCTACAGTCCTTGTGTCAAAAAGGGGTGGCTATGTTGGCGCCAACCAATACCATGTAAACCTTAATGGTCCAAATGCCTTAAGATGATCATAATGGATGTGTTCATTTGTTGTCTTTATCCGTACAAATTTGCCATTAATGCGGACACCTACAGTACTTAGAGGTTTTGGTCCAGCTTGTGTTCCATACTCCTAGCTGGATACTGCCAACTCTGAACAACAAACAACATTCGAATTTTGACTCCAGTGTTGACAGGAATGTTTGTCTACTGTCTAACGTATAACATGAGAGGAGTTTGTTAAGTGGCTAAACAGCAGAGTATACTGGTAGAGCATCCCTGATGAGACTTGCAGGAATTCTGAACATTGACTGTTGCCAAGTCAAAAGTGTTCACTAAATATTATAATGAGAGCCGAAATGATGTGCATGATCTGTCCCAGTCCCAGTCGTCAAGTCCTAATGACTGAGAGATCTGGAGCAGATAGTGTTTCCAGCATTTGCCTCTGCTTTAGACTCGGTTTTCTGTTCAAAGCTCCCTTTAATTCTGCTCTCTCTCAAGATAAAGAAGCTCCCATACATCACATCACAATTTTACAAGGATAAATGTGGAGAGGAGCAAAAAATATATTATACTTTTTGCTCTTAAATAAGATCACTGCAGTTAGTTATGTGGCCCTCTGAGCCTACTTTTATGCTCTTCTATTCTCTATGTTTTCTCTTTGTTGGTTATTACTTTTATGTGCATTGTTTATAATTCATTAGTGTCCTGTCCTTAAGTACCCTGGCTATAACACAACAAATTCCCCTTTTGGAATTATTAAGGTATTCTGTCCTTTTCAGTCCCTTAATGTCCTGTCCTGCTTTGTCCTATACAGGAACTATGTAGTGTAGAATTGATGTAGATAAACACATTGTTGGCTATGCATTTGTGCTCCTGCTGAGTTTTATTGAACAGTATATCAATTCTACATGTATATAAGATGATTTCTCTGATTTTTACAGACTATTTCTAGGGCACCATGCAATCTTTACTGCAAGTTGCAAGTCCCGCACAACAACAGAATTGTTCTTGATTATACGTCTTGCTGGATCAAGGTTTAGTGTGTATATAAAGGCCTATTCTTCTTCTCTGTGTGTCGGCACCTTAAAGCATCAGCATGGAAGGGGGCGGGAGTTAACTTAAGTTCAGTAAAATGGAGGCTCTACAATGTGGATTTACAAATGATAATATGTCATAGCTAAAAAAAGAAAAACAAGGCTCTGGCGTTAAAAAAAAGTCATGCAGTGTGTGTCTGTTTAAATCAGGGTAGCATTTCGGCACACACATGATCTCATGCTGCACCTCCTCTGGGAATTCATCAGTAGCATGATCTTGATGGAATAATACAACTCCTGACACACTTCACATATTATTATTGATCTGTGATGTTTGGTGCATCCCTGGATTTGTTTGTGGTTGTAGTCACTTTCCCTCAGCCTCAGCCTTTCCATCATGTACCATCTGTACACTCTTCAGGCAGAAAAAGAGGGGCAGAAAAGAAAACCTCCTCTGTAATTAATGATTTAAATCTGTACTGATCTAAATTCTTGTATAAAAATTAGTCAAATGACAATGATTAATGTGAAAGTGGTTGCTTGACAAACTCACACAGATTTATCACCCAACTTTGGAGTTTCTGTCCGCTTCACAGAGCTTTTAGCCTAATTTAATTCATTGCTTTGATTTTTTGGCTTTTTCACTGTTTAGTTCAGGCTCTCCTCTCAACAACCTTGTTTCTAGCAGCAGCAGGTAACAATTGTAAGTGAGAAATTTCTCCAAAATAGTATAATTTCAAAAAATGTGGGTGGAGATCAAAGCAGTACTAGAACAATAATGAATATTGAGCTTAAATGGATCTGCTGTCATGGTGCCCTTTGTCTGCTGGTTGTGTTAAAAAGCAATAGTTTGCAAGTTAGATATCAATTTTACAAGGCCACTATATCAAACCCATAGTTTAGTTTGTTATGGAGTTCTGCCTGCACAAAACCCCCAAAATAAAATAATAAAACTAATAAATGCAGTTTAAAAAATCCCTCGATGTAAAGAGAAACTGCAACCCACACAACATTTTAATATTTAGTATTCTATATGAACTTCAATTACTGCCTTGTTTATTCATTAATTAAGCTAAATATTATGCTAATCTTTGTCTTATTTAATTTGCTTTCAAAAACAAGAGGTGTTTTTAAAATGACTTTAGGGTAAAAGCTGTGTATATTGAATCCCATATTAGAAACAATAATGAGGTTATCTCTGTTTCAGCACTGATTGCAAGCCTTCCAGATTTAAAAACATATTTTTTTAACATTTCACAGAATAACTTATAACAACAAACAGAGAAGGACTGTAAATGAAAATGTATTTCCTAGTTTTATATATGCATTGTGTTAAGAGCTATTGAAGCCACTATCACTAAAGAAATCTTTATTTCTGTCGCTTAGCATTTTCTATGTAATTTTGTGATTTTGTATGTTTGAAGGTTGCTGTGACCCAGTTGCCTTCAAATAGCAGCTGGGACATATATTTTGTGTAAAATCACAAGAATAACACACAGCGGAGCAATCGATCACAAAAACCGTCTATTCAGACATAACAGCTGGATAAAAACCTCTCAACGTTCTCCCACACATGTAGAGCATATTTGTTCTCATTGTATTTCCAGTAGTTGTTGTTGTCATCCTATTGTTCAGGCTGGTTTTGTTCTTCATGTTAAAACATATTTTCTCAAACAACTCACTTACACTCCAGCCTTGACTAAAACCAAAACGCTCGTATTGGTTTCATTTTAATTTGTTTAAATTATAATTTGAGCGAAAATCATCACATTGCAATTTTATGCCTGGCGTGTTTCAAGATAATGATATTGTTACAAATAACATAACTACTTCTCATTTAAATGATAATTTTGTGTCATTGTGTATTTTTTCTGTGCTTGCAGAGAGCTGGGACAGCAATGTGGGTCATTTGAAATTAGGCATTTAAATGACAAAGGATGCTCATGCTGGGACAACGCAACGGCTCTATTCAGTTTTGTCTAATTTAAGTCAAAAGTCTTTCATCAGCTTTCGATTTGATGAATGAGAGAGCAGCTCGGGTTGTGTGCTCTACTGTATGCCGATGCGCCAATAGTGTGACAAATGGTTGTGGGCCTGGTGACTACAAAGCACAGTAAACAGAGCCGGAGCTGCCACTGCTTCACACAGCCGAGCTTTCCACAGGGCTTCCTCACACATCATTAATCTCCTTCATGGCTTGATGAAACTGTAGAGAACGCACAATAAGGATGGCGTAATAGTTCATACAGTACTGTACGTTGGAAGACAGTTGCTTTTTTGCCTCATCTCTGATGTATGGCCCTCGTGCTTGGCAGTTTCCTGCCTTAGATCAATATGGATGGGTTCATATTATGTAATGTAAGCTATAAGCAAACACACAGTTTTATACACAATAATTATAAAAGATGTTTATCCAGTACTGGACTAATTATATTTCATACATATTGATGATGCTAATGTCATCCATGCCTTCACTACTATTTCACTCACTGACTGAAATACCTAATAACTACTGGATGAATTGCAATGAAACTTTGAACAGACATTCAAGGTCTAAAGCATGAATCCTAATGACTTCGGCTCTTTGAATCCTCTGTCGTTTTATCTACCAAACACCTGCAACACTACCTATAAGCCTCAGCTGTACTTTGTTTTCAGCGCTAATTAGCAAATTCAAGAATGCTAACAAGCTAAACTAAGATGTGGTGGAGAAAAAGTTGAGCAAGATTCAGCACTAGGTGGATAACCAGAATTGTGGCACCAGACAGATAAAAAAATGATCTTTAAATAATCAATTTAGCCAGGCAACAATTATAAGTTTTTAAATCATTTTGACTTGACCACAATCATTACTGTTAAGCTACAAGTTTCAGAAGACCTCTGTCATTGCAAGTGTTGTGCAAAAGAGATAGGACAGGAGTTTAAACTTAACAAACCATGTAATATAAAGCAAACAAGTGGATGAGGGGAAGTGTTGTGTTCTTTCCAACACAGCCACTCTCCGAATGAAACGCTTGCCGGGAGACTTAAGTCAACTCAGCTGGTAGGACTGATGCTGTCCATTCGCTTTGAAACCATCACCAACACAGGCAGCACCAAACCCTCTGTGAAGCCAATTTCAAAATGTAGAGCTGTGATTCCAGCTCAGGCTCCCGCTCAGTGGGTGAGATGCCCACAAACTGAACAGAAAATGTTCAGAAGCCGATTTTGATCCTTTTCCCACAATTTTTATTCCAGTCTCTCTGGTAGAGTGGATATAGCTACTGCATTGTGCACAACATAGAAAACACAATTCATCAAATCTAATGACATGTGGAATATCTCTGAGAGAACAACACATAATTATAAGCATAATTGCATCATTGCCTCAAGATGAGGCATAAACCAAAATAATACTTTTATAAAACGCCTATTAAATGGGTGTATTCACCAGATAATCACTGCCTGCAGGTTGAATGAAATGAGGTTAATTGGGAGGCCACTGGAGAATGGGAATATAATAAAATAACTGAACTTGAAAGAAGTCATGATGTGTTGTGCTAGTTAGGGATAATAAAAAGTTGCTGAACTTTGGACAAGCTTTGAATTTAGAAATTTGGTGAAGGTTAGGTCTGTTGTTGGGCTGTATATAGAGGTTCAGTTACAATTACATAAATATGTGATGCATGGTGATGGTTGAATGTTCTGGATACCCAACTCCCTCTTACTGCTTGTACATCTAGTATCTGTTCTCACACCTGAAGGAAAAAAGGTTGTTTTGCTTGTCAAATAAAGGCCATTTTGCTCAGTATAATAGAACACACAGCAAACCAATTAATTAAGGTTAAAATCTTGGTCATGGCAAGGACATTATTGTTAAGGTCTGGCGAGATTTTGACGACTAAAGCTGCTTGGTTAAGGTTATAAAACATTTGCCTTGAGGCTTAAAATACACTGTACTGTTTAAAGTGTGCAGGACTCATTTTAAGCATCAGAACAAAAGAAAAATACTGTTTATATGAGTAGTTTGCAACTTAAATGCGGAATACTTAATACACTTAAACAGTGTATTGCAGAGTTCAACCCTGTCTCCTAAACATAATGTTCAATTTTCAATAGAAACTAACTGAACAAGGATGTAAGCATACTGAATGCATCTGCACAATTTATTTCTTCTTTTTCTTCTCCCCATCAGTATTTACTCCCGGCAACTAAAGCATGATGAACATTTTTATGGTTACAGTTACATTCTCAAAGCATTTGGTTGAGGTTGGGGAGAGATTTGTTGTCTATTAAATAAGAACTCAGATGACTTTTTCAATATTTAACCAAAAAGAGGTCAGTCAAAATAATTGTAACCACAATAATATTTCATGCTAGTAGTTTTTCACGAAGTAAAGTGCTGCCTTGCAGAAGACTTGGAAGTGTACAGCCTGTTGCCTGAACCTTCTATCTAACAGCTCACTCCCCACTTTTCCAGTACTCTTTTGCAAAAACTTTAAATAATCTGCTGAAAAAATGCCAAAGAATTGGTTTTGTCTTGTTTTGAAGACACATTATGATGACAGACTGTGGTGACACAGTGGCTGCTTCGCAATAACAGAAACCCCATGTTCACTAATAGAACACTTCTACTGTGAAGCAGCAGCTGAGCTAACAAACAGTGAGGCTGTTATCAATGAGATCACATTGTGTTGGGGTTACATGTATGCATGTGAATCCCTTGCTCCTAGGCAGGCAGTCTGGATCCAGCATATGAATGGTAGACTCCATTCACACACTGGATATACGCTGAGAGATCATTACTGGTTGTAAAAGCATGGAATTGTAGATTATATTAGTGAACCATGGTTTCTGGTCCCACGCATGACCAGAGACTCTTGACCCTACTTCCTACGACTTCTGTATAGTAGTTATTGCAACAAATTGAAATACCACACTAAGATGCTCCCTGGATCACCCAGCAGCATGCCAAGCTAAACAGCTACAGGGAGCACAATTCAGAAACCCTCCGTATACAAGAGTGGACCCAGGGCAAGAAACTGAATGCTAGTTTGACCTTTTAGCCATGTTGGCACTCTAAAACCAGAAAGGTGGAGGCTGAGGTGGTGGAGGCAAAGCTTTGCTAGCATCAGTGTGAGTGGCAGCATTGTTGTAGGAGGGAGTTATATTTAAATGGACCGCACTTCATTTCCCGCTTACATCAAAAAATAGCGCAGCAATTCATTTGCAGATCCTCGTGGTGTTGGGAACTCAATGATGTGGTGACTGTAGTGGTTGCAAACCAGACAGTAAGTTAACATAGTTATTTTAAGGCACCTTACTTGTTCATCCTTGACTGACAACAGACAATGCCACATTTCTTTGGAGGCACAGTTTATACTCTAACAAGGGTTACATATAACATTTGAAGGAGCTGCACAGATAGGATGATAGCTTTCTCCATTTTGGACATTCAGTTATCTTTTTACTCAAAGGTCAGCATTATCAACATAGTGGGCAGTTTGGTCAACAGCACATGTCAAAGTTTAAAGCTATGATAATTAGGAATTCTGCATTACAATGTCTAAAAACAACTAGACTTATGTTATAGTTTGTTCAGTTGTGTACTTACATTATCCCAAATGTTTCCCAGTGAAATCTAATGTTAATCAAGGTAATGGTGTGTTTCATTTGGTTGACTGTCTAGACCTCTCATATACTTGTATATTCATCATACCAAGGAGTGTGCATGCACAAGATGGTGATCTTATGTGCATGCTTCGGTGTTGTGGTGGCCTGCTGCAGTGGCGTCTACCAAAGAGTATATGCGTAGACAATGGCTATCTGCCAGAAACTGTCATTAATTGACTTTTATTCATTTTAAAGCAACTAAACTAAAGCAAACTTTTTAGATCTTGGTTATTTTAGGGGTATCTTGTAACCGGATGAAGGATTCTAGTCATTGGATGTCTGGATCTTAAGTTATCAGAGAAACAAACTGAGCAAATACATAGACATTGTGTGTCTGCCAAACAACCTTGGAGAAACACTGATTTTTAACCTGGAACTTTATTCAGGTTTTTTTTTTAATCCGCTTGTACATTTATTTTTGGGGAGGATGAGACCACTGCAGATAATTCAGCTCCCAGTAAAAACCTCCTGAACATCTTGATCTTAAGTTGTCAGAGAAACAAGCTGAGCAAACGTTAGCTGCAGCTCAGCTCGCAGCCCCTCCGGATATCCTGTGTTTGCTAAACAGCATCAACAGAGAAACACTGATTTTTTAAAGTGAAACTGCTTTATTCAGTGTTTTTTCCCCCTCCAGTTTTAATCCGTTTGTTTTGGAGAGGAGGAAACCTCTGCAGATAATTCTGCTGCTGATAAAAAACCGAACAATGAACACTTGAAGGAATTTTCAAGAGAGAAGCTGACTCCATTATTTAACAATGAACTCCCATCATCCCACACTACTTCACGACGTCATCAAACTCTGTCTTTTGTTGTTGTTTTGATTGAGAGACCGCTGGAGGCAGAAATAACATATTATGCCTTTAACAAAGTCAAACTCTATGAGAAAGCAGCATGTAGATTTACTCCGCCTCCAGGAGCAAACTCACTACTCACAGTGATTCTATTGATATGAAACGATTTTGGTGTGAAATTTTCCACCTCAGAGGAGGACAGAACGTCCAAATAAACAATGCTTTAAAAAAAAGCAAGTCTCAGCTTCCCCAGTGTCATTTTTCATTTTTCTTATCTTCTGCACCTTGAAGGCTGCCACAGAGGAGAAGTCTGCTGCACTGCTCTCCAGGAAGGCTTCAGTGGTCTCCAGAGAAAAACTCTTCGTTTAGTATTGAACAGTCCAGTAACCATGTCTCTGAGCTATGTCTGACGCCATCCCCCTACTCTCTGAAACTTTCAATTGTGTGTTTTGGGTTGTGGGGAAACAGTAATAGCATATCCTCAGGATCTCTGTGGATATCAGTGCCTTTTCTCGACAGCATCTGGGCTTTGAATCTCTCCTCCGCAAATGTCATAAAATTGAAATTCTGGTGGATCTGTTGACAGGCGATTTGAAAGAACAGAAAACAATGAAGTAGAGGAAGATTCATCAGGGCTGCTCACTGTTTTTTTATGCAACTGACAGTGCAGAAATGGGAAACGCCTTATTTGCTGTGGGGTGGGATTGTGTTTTTGCTGACAATTTCCACAGCTTTGAATTCCGCACATCTAAGTAAGCCTGAACCACTTGATAAAAGCAATTGCCGCTGTCATCTGCAAAATGGGATTTGTGATATATAGCCAGCTTTTTCTTATCCACTGTCTCTTAACTTACAGTATGTCTAACACCCAGCCTGCTTTTACAGCAGTATGAACTCTGTATACTCACATGTTTTTACCCTGTAAAACCTGTTAGTTTTTACAGATCTTTGGCGACAGTATCCATCAAGGGTGGATGTATAATGCAGCGTTCATATTTCAGCTGTCTGGTGAAACCCCCAGTGGCTCCTTGCATTTGAACATGTCATCTTTGACCCTCTTTCAGATGGCAGGGGGTAGAGGACAGAGAGAAAGAGGATCAAAAGACATTAACCCTGAACTCACATTCATTCTTTGTGGACGCTTTTATTTCAGCGAGCAGAGGAAATGTATTTTTAACTTATCTCTTGTGAGAAAGAGCACGTAAAGTACATGTCATGTAGAGTGCAACACATGGTCAGATTTTTGGATGAACTCTTATCTTTAAAAGGCAAGTGTGTAACCCACATCCTTAAGGTGGAATGGTCATATGGGTTGTTATAGAAGATGTGGTATGAAGACCAATGTGCTATTCTATAGGCTGGTGGATTAAATCAATCTCTCTCTCTCTGTGTGTCTCTCCCTCTGTGTGGTTTGTTGTTAGGTTAGGCTTTTCCTTGTATTTCTTTTCTTTGTTCCCTACACTTCTATATTAAATTTTGTAAAACAAATCTTTTGTTAAAAGTCATCTGTTCATCATCCTCTCTTCTTTGTCCTCACCCTTGAGCCAGGTCGTGACACCGCGCGCACCACAGGAAATTTTCCCAGGAACAATGCCAGCCGTTTATAACTGCAAATGTAAAAGCTTCAGTGCTGAATCACCATCCAGCCGCGAGGAGGAGTAAAAACAGCCACAGCTAGATTAACCACGCACTGCATGGCTCCTGGGCACACACGTCAGATGTGTCATTCTGTTCGCACGAAACCCAAACATTGCTGACCTTGGCCCTGTTCAGCAAAATGTTACTCATCTCTCATGATGTCAGTCACAAATGTTACTTGATGGAGCCTCCAGTGGTTTGAGGGGTCACTGCTGGCAGTGAGTTCACTAATGCAGTGTCACTCCCCTATCAAATATCCTGAATGTAATCCTATAATCCTAGTAGCATCAGTAGTGCTTTAAATATGCATTTACTTTTTAAACACTTATTATTGGACAGTGTGCCATTTATATACAACCTGAATGGATCAAATCACTATGTATGGATCAATGATGTTTTTTGTGTTCATGCGGTTTAGTCAAATTTAAATGGGTTAAAATTTTAAAATAAACTTGTGAATAACTTGCACACATTATTTTTTTGTAGACCCATCATAAAATTTCAGCTTTTAATCTATTTTGAGAGAATATATTAGAGGATTATGGCAAAAATGTCTAAGTGGTGTAACCATAAAAACTTTATACTAAATAATTCAACTTGTTTAAAAATGCTAAAATCTCAAAAAAAAACAAAAAAAAAACACCATATCAACTAGTTTGGCATGATCTTATATCATAACTTTTTATATTAAATAAAGGTAATGGAATTTAAAGGTTGAATATGTAGAATATTTATTAAAAGCTATATATTTTTTAAATAATACATCCACAGGGCGTTTTAAGGGGTAGGCTACAGAATGAAAGTATTGCCATCTATCGCCATCTTGAAAATTTGAGGTGCATGCCGGGAAAAAATGAACACGGATTCTACTTATATGGGCATGAGGCGGAGTCATGGCAGGAAGTGTGGGCGGAACTTGTTCCTGCAGCTACTGTAGGCTGGCACTGGGTGAAATGGAGTTGTAAACAGACACAGCCATGTTGGACTTACTAAAACCAGCGTTTTTTGCTCTCAAGTACAACTTTTCATCACAAAACTTCGAAGGTAAGACAGAATATCTGTTAGTCACTGTAAATAAGTGGTTGTTTACCTTTGTATTCTTTGGCTGCTGGCTCACTGAGTTTCTAGCGCAATAATAGTGGTACTGTTGAACTCGCCAGGGTCTTAGCTTTCATATGAGATGCTATTTGTTTGTGTACCATGACGTATTGAAATGGTAGCAATGGAAATGTGGAGAGTGGGTTGACTTTCAGACGCTATTCGGATTTTGATATTTGATCATTAATATGCTTGGGGTTTGAGTTGTGTTTGGTGTGTGTAAAAATGACGTGCTTGTAGCGGAGTTTCTCCTGTTTAATTTGATGTGCAGTATGACTGTATTGCTACATAATTAGGGGATAATCCCGTCTACAGTTAGCCAGTTAGCTGAGTTAGCCGCCGAGCCAGCAGCCGAGTTAGCCGCCGAGCTAGCAAGTCAATTACAGCGGGTATGTTCGCTTCCTGTTTTCAAAATAAAAGCACCAACACTATCGCTAAGGTTTTCTTAATAACAAAAGGCAACGGGTGTTTTATTTTGTGAAAATGACGGAAGTGCTTTACTCTCTAGTCGACAAGCTGCTCTGCTCCTCAGCTCCTCTGTTGTCACACTTGGAGCTGTTTTTTCACTGTCTCTGTTTGCGTGTGTATGCCACCCCACCCCTGATAGCCAGCCCACTGTGTGTCCCTCTCTCTTTCGTGTGTATGTATGTATGTATGTGTGTGCGTGTGTGTGTTCATCTTGTGCTCTGAGTAGACAGAAACACACCTCGTAGTCGTCAAACGGGGTGTTTAATAATTGAAAAGTAGTTTTATTTTGACATGCTTTATTTAGAAAACCAGATTCTCTTGTTGTTGCTTTGAATGACTTCCTGCCCGGCTTGACATATTCGGCCGCAGCACGCGGAGAAAATAGACCAGGCGCCAAAATGGTCGCTGCTTCCTATGTGAGCGACACAATTTATTAACATGGGCACCGAAAGGAAAGTAGCTCCGCTCGTCGGCACTTCACAGCTAATAACAATGAGAAAAAAAATAAGTTGAAACCTACAAATTGAATAAGAAAAACTTATAACATTAGGGAAATACAGTAAAATTGTCTGGATGTAACTGGTAAAAAATGGTGCAAATGTAATTTCAAATGTCATAAAACAAACAAAAATACAAAATGTACACTTTAACAAACCTGATGCTGCTTTTAAGACAATTGTTTAAGCTATTTTTGAACTGCTCATCTTGCCATCTCTTATTTGTCACTGACCCATATAATATTAAAGAGGTCTCTCATTGAGACAAAGTTACCACCCAGCTCTGGGGTACTCTCAGCTCAATGGAGCTTTTTGGCATCTTTAAGCTAATTGTTTCAAGTTTTACAATTTTACCGTTTTAGTTGAGTCCCTCCACTCTCGTCAGCCTTACTCACATCCACAGCAGACAGCAGCTTTCAGCAAAAAAAAAAAAAACCTCGACAGACTCACTGCACAAAACAGCACACAGATGAGGTTAGCGACTGGCGAACCTAATGGAGCATTTAGCAGCTAAAGAGCCAGATATTTCCCCCAGGAGTTGGCAGAGCTAAGAGAAGAGTGAATATTGGACTTACACTCACCAGGTGTTCAAAAACATGTCTCTAAATGAGAACCAACTGATTGCTAATGCAGCTGCTTCTACAACTTTATAAGGTGAGAATTTGCCAGTGTTGTCTTTGCAGCTTGTTCAGCTGCCCCCAAGTGGCAGAAAAAATCAATTAATTCAGGTTTAAAGACTAGTTTTGGGGGGTTTTGCCTTTTTATGAGGTAGATTTAGTAGAGATACAGGCAGGAAACATTTGGGAGGATAGGAAGGATTTTTACATGCAAATAAAGTCCTCAGCCCGAGTTGAAATTTGCTCATAAAATGTAAGAGCAAAATAATTTGTTCAACTACAAGGCAAATCTCATTTAGTTATAGTGGGAGAGTTGGATGGTAGATTATTAATTTAACCTTTTCAACAATAGGTGGAAAAAGGAGGACATTTATTAAAAGTGTTTTATGTCTCTATAATGTAAGCTCCTCTGGCCCTCTACTGCATCATTTGTGCTTTGTAGTTGTGTGGCTGAAGTTACTTTAGGCATTAGAGATGGCGTATTCAGTTCAACATGTCATCCAAAGAAAATTACAAAAATGGTTCATGCAGTCTAGAATGACAGGAAGTCATCATGTGTGTTTATTTAACCATACAGACTATAATCATAGGCATATCTACAGCACATCAGCTGTATTTGGCAGGTCAATTGTTCTTTTCCTTTTCCTGCTCCTATTATAGTAGAACTAGAAATACACTCAGGGCTCAGAAGAGTTCTAACATCAAATAGGCTGAGTGTCTGTAATCAGTCAAATATTACTTGTATGCCAATTTGCTGACATCATTCAGTTGTTTGATGGCTTATTTCATGCTTAGAACTTTTTATAATGCCTCAAATTATAATCAACTCGCTTTATTTCTTTGGTATAATTGCTATTAACAATTACAGTTTTTGAGATGATTGGACAAGCCTCTAACTAAATTAAGACCTCACTTACCATGATTGGTGTATTATATCTGTATATCTGTATGCCTTTTCAATTACCCTGAGATTGCAGATATATAAGTGCCATGCTAAGGATATAAGAGATGGATATAAGTATATAATAAGTCTTAAGAGCTCTGCTAAATTAGCAAGTTTATAAGAACCAGTCAAGAAATGAAGCACAAATTAAACTTGACTTCTATTATCTTGTGCATTGTGGAGTATAAAGTTATCATCACATCATCCAGCCTTAACATTACAACTTGAAATATGTTTCACAGATGCAATGTGGGTAATCTACAAGTACACAGAAGACACATTTGGTTTAGAAACGTGTGTTATTGAAACTGTCAAATCCACACCTGTACAGGTTGCAAGAGTTGAGCCACCGGGGACACGCATTTGAAATTGCTCACAAACTGTTCGCAGCTTTCGGAGTGTGTACAGGGACCGGCTGTCAAAACACAACACTCACTATCACATCATGTTGACTGAACTTTTGCGCATGGTATGGAAAAATCATTTTGATACAGAAAAAAAGGCACAAGCGGAGGTGTATATGGAAATTCTGAGCTAAAGATTTCGGTAGCATGAACCCTCATAAATACACAAGACCAGGTAGTGATTCAATGTCAAAATATAACAGTGTAGCTTAGAGTGATACCGATGTTCCTTTTTTCTGTTAAGAGCTCCAAGTTTGTACTGTAACTGTTGGCGAATTGTTGAGACTAAATTCTGACAGCTCTAATAATAAAAGGCACTATCACTGGTACTGGCGTCCAAATAAAATCCAATACTAACATCCAAACAACTGATTTACTTAATTATAAAGAAGCTGTACTGTTTCTACAAATGTGAAATGTAATAAAATAGCCAATTTATGTAATTTATCTGCTTTTAAAATAGTTTGTGTACCATGATTTGTTTTAAAATGCTACTTGAACCCATCATCTCTGCGTGTTGATAGTCAATTATCCCTAAAATGTTAATGCATATAACAGGATTAATCCTAATCCAAATGCTACTTGGCATTGATTTAGACACTTTTCCACATACTAAAGGATTTTTAGATTATACTCTCACCTGTGATATATTCTGGATAACCCTTAAAGCAATCTCACTGTCTCTACAGTCCTGTGTGTTTCCCAGCAGAAAGCTTACTGTGTCTTGGCTTCTATCTTTGACAAATATTGCCATTTAAAGATATTGAAGTTAGTCATGGAGCCATGTAATAAAAGAGTGAACAAAGCACTAAGTAAGCGAGCATTTCGATAAACACTCTTTTAAAGCATCATTACTGCCCTCATTACACAACACATAACATAGCCAAGCCTCAGCTCTGTCTAGTTTAATTAGCATTATTAACCTTGTCATGTCACTATTGGCTATGCATGCATAGTCAACTGAATGTGCCATTCATTTCAACAAATTTATAATCAATATGGGAGCCTCCAGCTATTTAAAACACTCCTTATCATCGCTAAACAATGCTGCAATTCTCTTCTATTTTGTTGCAATTCATCCATTAGAGAGCACAGCAGTCGTCATTTATGGGGCTGTGAGAAGCCAAGCCCAAGGTGAATTCTCACAGTTTGAGACAGTCTGACCCTCATCAATGATTTGTGGCTGCTACACAGGCCAACGTTTTCCATCCTCGCCCCCTCCTGCTTTGTGTAGAGGCCTTGGGGTTGGCACGCGGTGGCTGGAGGATCTTACAAGGTGGTGACAGCAGGAGTAGTGGTCCATTCGGCCATGACGGGAATTAATGAGACATGCATGGGTAATGAGATTACAAAGCTGTCGCAGGGAAAGCCAGAAAGGAGGATTACCAGGTACTACACACTGTCACAGCCTCACTTCCGCAGAGGGGGAACAGGGACCGCACCTGTACGTGCAACCCGCTAACGTTCACAACAACGCCGGCGTGGATAGAGACATGGCAGCTGTGCGATCTCATTTGCCGTGTCTGGGACTGCCACCACTCCCAGTGGCGTCAGGTTCACAGAGAGAAAAGCCATTTGCCATGCTGTCTCTTCGTTCCCTGTGGGGTTTCACTTAAAAGACAAATATAGTCTGCAGAGAAAAAAAAATAAAGTTAGAAAATTGCTATTGATGCAGTTAAATTTATGAATCCTTTGTGCATTGTCAATCTGAGCAAGAGCTGCTGTTAAATATCCAAAATTTAAATGTGACACCATCATATCATTTTACACATGGACACACTGTATGATGAATGAGTGTGAGTAGAGACAATGGCCATGACCTTTACACATTGCATCATCAATGCATTAATAATGCATTCTCCAGCACTTTGCTCAGTGCCATTACTATGTTTCATATTGTGAGTTCGAAAAACAACAACAGTTCATTCTCCTGTTTTTGCTTGCCAGCTTTGTCTGTCAACCAGACCTTAAGGGCCTGTTTAAAAATTAATAAGCAGTGCTTACACTGTAAATAACTGCTGGTAATGCACCGTGGGTTATTTGAAATGTAAAACCTACTGTCATGCTTTGATTATCTATGTATCTGCCCTGAGCGCGGATCCGAGCACGGAACCGGCGTTCCATGCAATCTGGTTGCCGGCTGACTTATTAAGGCTCGCTGTCACTTGTGAGCATGTTGAACAGTTCCCCTGAGTTGAGAAGGAGTGGGGTTACCGTACCAGCATGTTGAGGGCGCTTCATGTATATACATAATTCAGTGTAGCTCTGATGAGGTAATTATTTTTTTTCGGACTCCAAGGAATTACTCGAGAAACACTGCATTTGCTTTAAAATGTGTTATGGGAGTAAGATGGTTTCAAGAGAATCTAATCACTTTAACATATAAAAACCCATCTATGGATACCTTCCTCTTTCCTCTTGAGTGGCTAATACTGGAAAAGCCTTATTCAGCCTGATTTTCAGCAAAGAACTACATGCAGAGAGCAGACAAATAGCCTCGGGATTGTACCATCAATCAGTGTGTCAGTCCCCATTAGTTTTGTTCTGGATGTAACCTTAAACAAGCCCAACCTCGTGTCTTTGTAATTGTGTGTCTATCTACTGATACCAGCCTCCTGCCCAGTGAATTATTAATTTGGGTAAATTGCACAGCTATAATTTGGATTCCTACTGTACTAGCCTCATGGTCACCCTTACTCTATATCGAACTGGAAGTCTATTTTCTGCCCCGTATCAATTTTTCATATGCAGCCATTTGTCCTTAGGGGACGAATGTCATCTCAACACAGGATACTGAGTTTTCACCTGTCCCCACGGTACTGGGCTGACATTTCCTGGACATTGGACAACGTGAGGGAAAAGACTTGCTTTTACTTCTCCTTACTTAAAAACTTGTCCTACTTCTATCTGACACTGTCTTGTTGCTTTTAACAATCGGGAGCCTCTTTGAGTTCACCAAAAATATTTCACCCATGCTTTGGTTTTTCAGAGCACACCTACCCTGCATAACAATTATGTTATACAGCTTTTTTTCCAACCCCTTTCATTTCATTCTATCCAATGGTAACATTTCACCAGCGGCCACAATTGACCCTATACAGAGCAACATGAATGAGTTTCAGTGACACCTGATTATCAACCTGCTTGATGAGTCTGGGCTCTGCCTCACACACATTCGCAGTTTAGAAAAAAAAAAAAAGAAGAAAAAAATGAGTGAGGCTCGCTCCAGATGGTCATGCCCTTTAGAAGTCTCTCTCTTCCCCGTAATAGAGCGAGTTGGCTCTTACTCCCCAGACTGAGTACTGGGATCAGTCCAGGCGTCTGCTGTTAATGAGCCTCGGTGTTCCCTCCTCTGTTATGCTGGGGTTTCTGGCTCGCCGTATACCTTGCATCTGTTTTATCTGTCCATGTTTCTGCGTGGGTTCAGACTGGCTAGTGGTAGTCGGAGGGGTGTGGAGGGGGTGGCAGGTGTAAAAAACCAGCAGCATCAGTCTGTCCCATTCACGTTGTAGCAACGGCTGACATGCTAACCCAGTTTTGCCTCTACACAGCAGTTTGAATGCAGTTCAGCAGTTAGAATATACTGCAATAAACTCTCTATATTAATATCATTAATATATATATTTCAGCTAAAATGGACAGTTGATTGATTCCCTCCTAATTAAATTAATACAATTTCTTTTCCATCTATTACAAAAGTTAACTTTCTCCTTCTTGCTTTTAATTAGTTCTAAAAGGAGATTAAGTTTTACTCTAAATAAAGTGATACTCCACCTCCTACCACCTCTTAAAATACTATTAATATAATCAACATCATTAAAGCCCTTTATGGACAATTATCTTCCGTTTTATTCAAATAGCATATGTGGTTCAGTATCTTTTACTAGTAGTACCACAAGGAATTGCCAAAGTAAAAGAAAGTTCTTAAAGCAGTATTCATTTTTTTCTTTGCAACTTGGGGGCAGTGGAACCATCCGTAAACACAACACTGACAAATTATCACCTTATGAAGTTCATATGGCTAGCGAGGGAATTGGAGCCGTGTTTTTGGCTATACACTGAATATAAGTCCATTACTCACTTTCCTTTAAAGCTCCGTTTTTAGTCTCAACCCATTTCTAAGGTCAATATCTGGCTCCTTCACTGTTAAATGCTCCACTATGTTCACCATCTATAGCTGCTAACTTGATCTGTTTGTTACATGGCCCAAGCAAAGCAGAGTACACTGGGTTTATCAGAGATGTTTTTTTCTCCTGAAAAACAGTGTTCTGCTGCTGGAAACAAGATTTATGAGTGTGGTGAGAGTGAACCAAAACACTAAAGAGCAATGAAACCAAAGCAATGGGCCTAAAGAAACTTTAGATTTCGGTGATAATTCTGGGTTTGTCAATGTGAGTGACCTCTTTAACATTACACATAGCCATTTCATTTGCTTTAATGTGCACAATGCTGTAAACATAAAAAGCAAAACAGATGCTTTAAGAGCAGCATCAGTACCATCTAAATATTGTACACACCATTATAAAATGTTCTTTCTGACTATAGAACCTGTTTGGAGGATATCACACATTCAATTTTCAAGGGGGTACATCAAACCAAGCTGGTACCAGTAATTATCTGCTTTGCCTTCCATGTTTATCATTAAAACCGCAATACACTCATTTGTTGATGTCATACTGTGTTATGGCATGAGCTGATTGGTTATTCATAACTCACATTGTGGTTAACAAAAAGTGTATATGACTTCTACAGCTCTACTAGTTCAACTGCTGCTTTGTAGTGCTTTCTAGCTGGAAGTAACAAAGCAGCCTGAACAGGAAAGGTCTGTGTCTAGCAGGCAGAGTTAAATACGAATACAGAAAAGCAACTTTTGTAATATACTACATTGGCTAATTAAAACATGTATCATGGAAATAGAATTTAACAGTTTCTAAAGCCATCCAATCTCAAATATTTGAATGGGCAAGATGCCTCTGCCACAAACTGACTCTCCACCACAGGCTGTCTCCTGCCTGTGGCTATATTAATAGGTTGGGTTGGATGTACTGTAGTGTGGAAGGCAGTTTTTCCTCTTGCTTGGTGTAAGGCTTTGAAGAGGCCTGCATTACTTCAGAGAAGTGCTGGTCTCACTATGTTGTACAGTAAGGTCTGCAGAGGAGCCTGTCAACACCCTCAGTATGATTACTGACCATTCTGGCTTACTGGGTTAGGTGTCCCTCAAGGCTGGTGATATATAGGCCTACTGAGAATCAAGTGGGCACCTTCATCCTTGTGTGTGTAAGGATTATTGCCTGCTTCAATGGCCATCTATCCTGGTGTCATGCTGGAGCCTTGGTAAGAGGGTGCCAGTGTCTGATTTTGTGCATGCATCCTTAAATTTGTGACTTTGTGGACCCAAACTAGTGTTCTGCAGCCATATTGATGGGAGCCATCCTCATTGGCTGAGCATGTACTTGCAAATGACAGTAGATATAGACTTATCTGCCACCACAGTAATGCTGGTGTTGCCAGTGAGCCTCACACATAAATCAGTTGGCAGGGTCCAGCTGAACACAGTTTCACTGACAGTGATAGAACATATGCTTGAACTGATCACAGTCTGTAATCAGCCATCTGACAAATGAAGGTAGGTGGGGTGAAAATGATTCAGTCTTAAAACCCTAGTCTGTCGTTGTTTATGACTTTGACTTTTGGCGAATAAGAACAGTTAAATCAACACCGACACTTTTGACTGACCTTCCACAGGATAGATGTGAACGTGCTGCACAGTAAATCAGTAAACCAATTAAAAAATGAAAAGAAATATGAACAATTTAAAGTGGAATTGTCTCATCTTACTGGCTTGTCTTTACTGTGGCTTGGAACTGTATACACAGATTATAGGATTTAATTGAGATGGCTGCTACGGTTGGAGAAGCCAGTAACAGCTCAGACCAGAAAGCATGGTCTTGGTGATTTGCAGAGGCACATATGTCTGCTTCTATTAAAACAGGGCTACATTTGGTTGATAAATGTAGCTTATATATAACTACTGAGTCAATGGCCTTTTTATGACAGTGGCAAGTTCTGCAGGATATCCTAGACATATTTTTGGCATCAGGTTTGTTTACTTCCATCTGCTCTACAGTTTGCCATTAAAACCTACTTTGACCAGTATGGCACTATTAGTATCATTATTATTATAAAAAAGAACATTTACAAAGAAAAAAAGCTATTGTGGTCTTAAATGGTCCACTTTAGGAGTAATTGCTAAAGATAACCTCAGTAAATGAAGATTAACCGACAATATAAAACTCACACAGCATACTGACAGACTGACATCCATGTCATGTAAGAATCAGTGGTAGATCAGTCATCCATCTATCAATCAGTCCATAAATATACCTTCCTTTTTTACCACACTTCAACCGTAGTGAATACTGACATATTCCTGTCATAGTTAGCTGTCGCAATAACACAAAGAAATATCGGGGTACTCTACACTACAGCTCAGTCTTGCACAGTGATGCTGCACCGATCCTTCATCATGGCAAAAATACATGCAACCTGGTCTAAGTCAGGCCCAGACCTGAATATATAGATAGCACTTTTGAATATTAGATCCCATGACTAGCAGGATGTTTTATATTAATGATTTCATTTCTGAACACTGTCTTGGCGTTCTATTTTAACTCAAGCCTGGCTTACTTCAGCTACTATCTTAGTCTTTTACTCCTAACTTCACCTTTTTATACTCCAGTAGTTGCCTCCAAACAATGTTCTTTTGATAGTTTTCTAACATTTGAATACTTCAGTCTGTATTTTTGTAGTTTTTCCATCAGACCCCCAGACATGACAGCAACATCTGATCTTAGTTTTATGATTTTTCCTCCCATTGTTCTTACCAGTAAAAGAGAACATCATTTTACTTAATGATTTTAATTTCCATGTCAATGACTACATTGATTCACAGGCTTTGGATTTCTTGGATATTGTTTATTGTCTTGTTCAGCATGTACAGAGTGCCACCCACATTCATAAAAATACACTGGGTTTAGTTATTACTAGGGGAATTGATACTGACATTTTATCCATTCTTACTATTCTTAGATTCTTTGCAGGTAGAGTTGCTTCTGCACAAAAAAAACAAAAAAATAGTTCATCCAAAAATAATTTGTCAAAAAGCTGAGGGGATGGAGGAAAAGCAAACTACATGTTCACTTTTAGAGAAAATAGTTTTTAATCAACTACTTAATCTTACCAACAACTGCATTTTAGAAAACCTTCAATCTGGTTATGAAGCAAACCACAGCCCAGACACAGCCCCTGGTTATCCTTATTCTCTTAGACCTCAGTCTAGCATTTAATACAGTTGACCACAACATTTTAATTGACAGACTTGAGAAATAGGTGGGTCTCTCTGACTGTGTTTTAGCTTGGTTTCAGTCTTATTTAACTGAAGCTCATGGTATTGAATGTGGTATTCCTCAAGGAAGCATTCTTGGCCCAATTTAGTTTTCATTGTATGCTCCCACTTGGAAGCATTATTAACATCACTATGTCAGTAACCATTTATGCTGTTGACACACAATAGTACATCCTTGTCTCGCCAAATGACCTCGATGCACTCCATGCTCTCATTGCCTGTCTTACTGACATTAATGTAGGGATGGGTTAAAACTTTTTACAACTAATTGCGGAAAGAATTGAAGTTCTTTTCAAAGGACCTAAAGCAGCAAGAGAAATACCGCACTTAATGCATTTATCTCAATGTATATTTCAGATTAAGGTATATGTTGAAGTTCTTTTACTTGATAATAAAGCTTTAAAGTTCTTTCTTCTTCTTTTTCATTTTATGTTCTGGCCAAATCACTGAGATGCTTTTGGCAGCTTCTGTTTTTAAATGTTCCTTGTGTGTCCCATAAAAGTACCGGTGAGGCTGCCTTCTGTTTTTGTCAAGATAAGATAAGATATTCCTCTATTAGTCCCACGATGGGGATGATTAGTGCCCCTAAACTGTGAAATACACTGCCTCTGGATATTAGAATGACAGGCTGTCTATGTTATTTTATTGGTTTCATATCACTTTTTATCCCCAATGATCATTTAGTTTTATTGACTTTTATTTTTCATTATTAGTCATGAGTTTATTATTATTATTATTATTATAAGTCTTGCAGAAAAATATTCATTGTCTTTTTTATCTATTTTTGTTTAAATTTTTTTGGTGCGTTATTTGAATCTTGCTACATGAAGCACATTGAGCTGCATGTTTGTATGAAAGGTGTTATATAAGTACATTTGAGATAAGTTGATGAGTTGAGTTGAGATGCAAATCAAAAGGGCAATTGCTGCTGCTGGCATCTAACAGCCCACTCAGGAAAATGTAGCATCATGATAAAAATCTACATAGCTGTAATTGCAACACTTAGAGAAGTAACTTGCTGTCAGCTCAATTCAACAAAATGTTAAAATATGTTACTAATTGTTTTTTTTCCCTCAGGCAGACTGTTTGTAGGCCTGATCACAGACACTCAGCACCTGTTGTCGTTAATGTAGTCACAGGAAAAGGAGATCAGTCTGAGGGCCTATTGCTGTACTTCAGAAGGAACACTTAGAAGACATCTTCTCTTGGTGTGCTTTTTCTCTTGCCCATAGATTCCTCACTGATACTGCGTGGGTGGCAAATCAGACAAGATAGCAGAGACGCTGTCACAAGGATAGCTTTTTTCATGACAAAAAAAAAAGATGCACTATTCATCACCTTTGAATCAGTACATACAGTATATTCCTACAATGATGTTGACTGCATATTGTGCGCTTCCATTGGTTCGGCTTACAAAAAACAAGACATGAATATAAATGTACTGTATGTACTCTGTAGTACTAGAAAACTACAATACAAAGAAATGTATTTCAAGTATATTTTTTCATTAATTAAAAGTGTTTGTTATTCCGCATTAAATTGCCACTGTACCAGTTCTATAAAACTATATGTCCTAGAATTAAGTCTCTTGAGTGTTTTTTAATACAATATGAATATTAATTTAATCAAAACATAAGCTCTTTGTGGCCAAACAAAGGGTGAATTATTTATGTATGTTGTATTATTTCTATTAGCCCTCTTAAAAGTTTTCTCCAATTAGCTCTAAATATTGTCCATTGAAAAGAATAATTGAGGATGTCATATTCCTGGTTGCAGATCACTGGCCATTCTAGCAGAAAGTATTGCTGCTCTTGCTCACTATGTCTCTTCTGTGGTCAGATAAAAGCAGGTCAAAAACCCATGTTTGCTTTCTTCCTTCACACATGGAGACCCCTCTCCCTAAAGAGACAATTAGAGGGAAAAACCTGTGTTGCCTCAGCAAGCAAATAAAATTTCAGAGATGTAATAAGACAGAAGTGTGACTGGAGGCAATAGCAGAAGCCACCACAGACACATTACCAAGTGGTTTTCTGATTAAAGCTGCAACAGCCATAACAGTATGACAAATGGTGCTGGAGATTCATAGAATCAGACTCATTATGTTCCTTTTGCACAGATGTTTATTGAAAAAGCATTCAGGTGATCAACTTTAAATGTACCTTCTGTGTTTGGGGGAGGGGGAGAAAATGCCTCAAGTTAAAGTAAGTATAAGAAGGCTCAGTCTCCACAGGTTTCATCTGCCAAAAAAAGGAAAGGCTCTCTTCTGGTCCCCTGTGAAGCAATTTGTTGAGGCAGCACATAAATTACAGAGTCAGGCTTGGGTGTCACTTATTACAGACAGGTCAGGTCCTGATTGAAAGGTCTGGATATAAAAAGCAGCTCTGATTTGTCTGTTTTCCCTGAAATGTTACCAACACTAAATGGGAGGAAATGCTATGAATCACTATTAACAGCCACACCATAGAGGACTCTGTGGACTCTGTGCACCTCATCAATGACTTCAGAATGGAAGAGTCCAGCAATAGTATGTCCTACGAAAAAAATCATAATATATCTGCAGAGTCAGGAATACTCACACAGAATGATCTACTTAATGGGTAACATGGGTAGATTTCTCCTAGAAATTAAATTACAACTTACAACAATTATGTTACAATAATTACCTTACTTCCCCAATACATAAATATATTATATAATTATGCATTTTTACATTATTTCACCGAATACATTTGGAAGAAAACAATATTACTCCCAGGATTAATTTTAATGCAGTGTTTCCCATTAATTATATAGAATGTGGCGGCCCACAATAGTCTAATTTGTCCCACCATGGCTTCATAGTGAGCCGGACATGTCTGTTCACTCTCCAAAATGTTACGTTTTTTTTGACCAGTTGCTTCAGCAAAGCATCTCGCCCTGCAGCAGGGATGCTACTCTGCCCCCATCCCATCCCCATCCCCATCCCCTCCCCTTTCCTGTTCGTGTGAGTGTTTGTTGTCTGTGGAACGCGATAGGCAAGCCATAGTAGAATAACAATAGAAGAAAAAGACATAAAGGACTAAGCAACCATTGTTCTTTGTTTGCCGTAGCCTGGTGACTGCTCTTGTCACCAACAACCATAATTCATTTTGAATCAAAATGTATGAATCCACCCGAAAGCAAACATTCAGTAGCGCTATACGCTCTTAAATCTTTGCTGTAGGCTACGCAATTTAAATGGTGAGGGTAATACAGATAAGCTGATGTGTAGGCTATGCCTGCGTGAAATATGGGCTAACATTGTGATTGTTGTCTTGTCTACATTACAGAAGAAATCGCAGTGTTCATTTTAATTCCAGATTGTAACTTGAAACAATGTAGAAAAAGATACTTTCTGAAAAATGTCAAAATCTAACTGTATTTTATATATTCCTCAGTAGTTGAACTTGGATAGTCACTTCTGCTTTCTTTGTTTCAGAGCTGAAATGGTAACATTTCTTTCCCATGCTTTGTGGGTGTGACCTTTCTGCTGTTCCATCACCATTCATACCTATACGACTAGTAGTTTACTAAAGCACACAATAGTTTAGAGCACATATTTTTTTATATAGATATTACCTCTTCATTTTGCTGTCAGAGTACACCAGAATGATGCATTTGACCCTAACCCTTGAAAAATGTTAAGATTTTGGGAGTTCCTTGGGTTGGGGTGTGTGAAGTGAAGAGAGGTGGGGTAGATGGTGGCAGTATAAAACATTACTTGGAAAAGGTTTTGGTTTCAGTTCAGTGTTATTATGGTTAACACATCCAGTCGTGTGTTTGACGTTTGAATTTTTCAGTGTTTTACCAATAACATTTTTTTCCTAACCTAATCTGAACCCTAACCATGTGATTTGAATGCTTAAACATAACTAAAGTAAATGCTGATCATGTTGAGCTCCAAGGGCGTATTTAAGGAAGACAGATTTAATTTGCTCTCAGTGAATGTTTTGCAGATCATATTGGAACTTGACAGATATGTTGATTAAAGTGTTTCTTCATGTCGATGATAAACACATAACTCTGGAGGCAGCACATCTCTCAAATGTATTTACTCTTGAAAAGTAGTCGTATATAAAAATACAGTACAAATAAATCTGTTCAATCATTTTGTCATACACAACAACATTTCTCTTTGTGTAATGAATCACTGATTACTCATTACTGATTGAAAAAAAATAATGATATTACTTTACTAATTACTGCAGAGGTGGTTAGAATATTAAAGCCATTACTTTTTGTTACACAGCAGCACTCCATCAGAGGTTCCTCAATTAACTCTAAAGTTGCCACACATGTCACATATTCTTTATCTAACAAATGTATGCATTGATAACAAGACTTAGTGGAAAGCAGTGTACAGCTAACTGGTGTTTACTGAACTACAACAGCTAGCATAGCCCTGTGAACTGCAGCACTCTCGAAATCCCACCTGACCAGGATTCATCATGGCTAACCACTAACCTACTAGCTAGCAGCTAAGAAGACACACCATGTAGCCTCTTCCTGTTTTTTTCTTTGATATTTTCCCTATAAAGCACTGTGTAACTTTGTTTTAAAAGTACAACATTTCTAAATGATGTTATAACCATGTAATTATGACCTGTTATATTTTATCTTTTGGTGGAGGCAAGCCATCTTACAAACCTCCAGCACCCGCAGCAAGCTAACGTGATGCGCAGGCTAAACCCTGACCACCGGTCCACAAAAAATATGCAATGAAATTCTAGCTAACCATAATTAAATCACTTAACTACAGGTTCTTTTTAACAGTAGGAAAAGCTCAGGTGTAAATAGTAAAATGAATGATAGCTGACTCCCTTTTAGCTACTTCACTTGTGAGGTTCTGCTATTTTAGGCTAAATTTACAATTATTAAGTAGCAACATTGTAGGCTATATTTGGCTTTTTACTGGCCAACACTATTCTCCTCTGACTGACAATATACACTGAATAAGGTTTTCTAGCCAATAACGTAATAACGATCAATAATGTAATAACTGTCCAATATCATAACAATTTTGCCTGTTTTAAATGAATGTAATACAGTTTCTGCCATTGAAGTGTGACACTTATTCCAATAAATGAAACGTGAAAAGTGATATTAAGTTATCGGCTCCAGTTATTACATTGGTAAATTGGTTTTTACCTAGCCAATAATGTAATAACCGGCCAATAACTTATACATTATTTGCAAAAAGTTAGTATGTTATTGGTTCAGAAATTCAGAACATTATGTTGTTATGTTACTGGCTGCAACAAGGTTTCTGTAATTTCAGTCAAAGAAAGCATTGTTATTTTCATGGACACACACTGAGATAACAAGTCTGAAATTATTTAGAGTTTATTTTTTTAAACTGTATTGTTGGCAAAACTGAGTGCTCGTGTAGTGTTATAGATTATTTAAGAGTTTTTCAATATAGCAGCACAGTGAAAAGCAGATAGAGATGGATGCAATAAATCATTGACAATACCTGCTTGACAGATTTTTTTTTAGTGTTCAATAAATGAAAAAAATATCACAGATGTTCAGCAAGGGGCCACAAGCATGAAACAAAGCAGCAGGACTTGTACACTGTATCACAGTTTGAAATGCCATAAATTATGATTATAAATCTGGTGCGGAGCATACACATAATGGAATAAATTACATGTTGCATTGTACTATGCTTCTTTGTAATGGAACAGTGAGAAAAATAAAAAGGCACGAGCTTGAATTGTGTTTCAAACACCATAGCGGTTGAGAGCACAGGTCTTTGCCCTTCATGTTTTCAGTTTAACCTCTGTTGAATGAATGTGATTATGTAAATGACAATAGGACATCAAAAGGCATCTGCCTCATTTTCTTTTTACAGTCAATCGATGAGATTTCGTTTAAATTCAGGACCAAACCCTCCTCCATATCAAAAACAACAGCCCACTCAACAGCCATCTAGGTCTTTGTTTCGAGTACAATAGGACCCTGCCACTACTGTAAGAAAAGATGACTTTGAGTGTTTCTGTCTTTACACACCAAAGCATTATTACCGTAATTTGGATGACATTATACCAGCAGTTGTAGAGCAGGTGACCCTGGAGCAGTTGACAGTTTTTTGCTCAGTGGTATCAGAATCAGAAACCATTTGTGACTATCTATGTGGCATCAAACAAGTGATTTCTCTAAATGATTTTTACTTCATGGGATTGATGAATTTAATCAGACAGAAACAGTGATGCTTTAACTAATGTGGTAGACAATAATCGCATGGAGACTCTTAGAGAGGGGTCTCAGTCCTCCAATAACAGAATATAGTGCAATTTGTTGTGTGAGAACACCATTAGTCAAACTATAAAACAATGCTGTCTCTCTCCTAAAACTAAAAAATACTAAGTGGTTTTGCCAAGTAGAAAACACAGAGGAAATGATAAGACTACAAAAACAGTATTAAGCATAGGGAAAGATTGTGGTTTGGATAAATATTGAAAAGAAAGCTCATTCTACCTGCTGTCGGCTTTTTCAGTGTTTTACCATTACCATACATAGTGATATTACCCCAAACTTTACAATGCTTCAAGTTGCCTAAACATGACCCTAAAGTTATTAATAAAGCTTTAGTTAATCAAAATAAAACTGGTTGCACAACTCATATCCATAACACCATGTTCTATTCAACTTAGCAACATTATTGGCTATCTTGCCTTCATCAGGGTGCTGTCTGAAGTTATTTCCAGTTTCCTTAAATATAGACCATTAATCAGCCATGTGACCTACAGATCACCATAGATACCAAGAATACAAAGCAACGTATATTTGATTTATTTGATGTTTAGAAAAATAAATGTACTTTAATACAAAAAATACTATATTACAACCTCCAACAGTCTTTCTACTTCACCCCATTCTTCAAACACGGTACGCTGAAGCCTCTTCCATCTCTAAATGTTCCAAGTCAACCAGAACTAACTTCATAGGTCAATGTGCAGTTGACCATAATACATCCATCCCTTAAAGCAAGCATATGACACTTCACTAACCAGTAGCCACTGCGGCCAAAATAACATTTAAAGGATAATGGAAAATATTGAAACATACAATAACAATAACATAATTATACTATAACAATGCCATATAACATTATAGCTAACGTACATTATTGGTCATACCAGACCAAACACATCCTACCTGACTATTGACTAGAACTAGAACTCGAATTCAATGTTCTTACCCCATTGTCACCCAAATCTCTTTCTTGGTCTCTAAAACCAATAAACAGTGTTCTTCTGTAATGGTTTTATTCTAACATCTCAATTTCAGAAAACCTAACGCTTCTTTTCACGCCTCCCCCTACAACAAGGCAAGAAACTGAACCTACTTCACTGGAAACAATAACTGACAGCCAATGACAAACACTGAGTTTAAAAGTCATAGTCTCACCCAAATGATTGAAACCATCTAATATTACCGAGCTCCGCAACACTTGCCCAGGTTGTTCAATATCAGGAAGTTCATAATGTAACACTTGGTGTCCCACTGGATTAGGCAGTAATTACATGAAATGAATACTTTAATTATGTAGACGCTTCTGATAACTGCATATTTGCCCTTGGTGTAGTTTGTATTCCTGGATCCTAAGCACATTCTCCACAGATCATGAAACTGAAATCTACCCTCGCCACTTCCTTTCTATTTTGGGGAGGGGGGGTGGAATTTCACAAGGGAGTTGACTATATTGATAATGATGTGCATACTCCAGGCGTACCTTCCTCTGGGATTTGTCCTTACATGAATGGCCCCTGGAGTTATTATCTGTAACGATAATGACTTCTCTCACTTTCTGCTGCTTTACTAGCTACTAGCCAAGGTCCTCCAGAATGAGGCCAGAAACCAAATGTGTGCTCTCTATTGTCTGGACACAGAGAAAGCCTACATCTGTGTTTTTTTATCATTATTTCCTTCTTTTAACCAATCATGCTGTCACTAATAAAATCTGCCTAATGCATTTTGAAGTGCAGATTTTGATAGGACTGATACATGTTCAATAAAAATACCCTCTATTTGCACTGAGAGATATTTTGGACAAAGAAACTTACCAAACCAAAAAGTGGCTAATCACTACGAGCTGGAAATACAAAAGAAATGAAGAAATAATAATAATTTAGTTTATTTGTTTAATCTGCTCCACAAAGAGCTTAATTTGAACAGTTGTTTACCATTCAAAGCTGGTATTTTTAATGTTCACACAGGGCTTCAAGGGCATCTTTTTCTTTTTCACTTCTGTTGCATTTTTAATTATCTTGAGTGCTTTCAATTTACTTTCTTTTATCTTTGTTACTATGGTGGTTGGTCTGTTTTTTGGTGTTTTCTTTTTTTTTATTATTAAATGTTTTCTTTTTCCAGATTTCAATTAAAAAAATAGGTAAAAGTCAAAGTCATTACCTTGGTAAAAATAGAGATGTACAAATCAATTTCATTAAAAGGACAGGAAACTGTGAAAGATTTGACACCAGTGGATGAGGTGCAGCCACCTTCATTTAGTTTCGGGTCCTGACTGGAAGGATTGTCAGACACAGTATGATAAAAAAAAAAAAGATTTGTTTCAATAAAAGAGAGAACAGTGTGTTGACCCATGGTTGAGTTTTGATGTTAACCCTGAGATGCATAAATGGGAACACAAGCTGGCTGATTTATTTCAAAAAATAAATCTTTTTGCAATATTTTGGTGACAAAAATGATACACACAGCTTTTAGTTTGGCTTTTAGCTATCAAATAAATTGATATCACTAAATTGATGCCTGTTTTATATCATATTTACACCTTGATTATACATTTGTGAAATCATTTCTGCCATAATAATGACATTATAGATAACACTGACTTTCTAGCCATGTTGTAAATGTGTTGCCTTGACTAATTACCCTTGCTTATAGTAAATCACAAATCAAGTGTCATAATTTGATGATGAGAATAACACACATATTAAAAAACATGAAATAATGCTGTTGTGGCTTTCAGATACATATTTTGAGCAAAATGTATGAATATGACATATATGTATATCACTTCAGGTCATTTTTGAGCAACTTGCAAAATATCTCTAATCCACATTTTACTCTCCAAAAAATGGATTGCAATGTGTATAACATTGCCTCCATAAAGCACCCAGGCCAGATGTTCCAGCCTACACGCATAGAGAATGAATCTTAAATTAGATGCCAATGAGGAGGGGGGGGGGGGAAACAGTTGGAAATAGTTTGATATAAGGGGGGAGTGGTCTGAATCTCGCTGTCCTTCATTGGCGTGGATAAAGACAGACGCACTTTGGAGTTCACTGCCGGGACGTCTAGCTGTCCTTTCATCCACAGTAGAAAGGCTGTGGTGGCTCTGCGCTCTGCTCGACATCTTCCATCCTCTCTCCTCTACTGCTTTCTGTCGTGTCTCCTCTCCTGAACAGGTAAGGCATCCGTCAAAGTTATTGTGCCAAGCAATAGTGTGCTTTCTTTATACAGTTCAGTGTGTGTGTGTGTGTGTGTGTGTGTGTGTGTATCCTGCCTGATCGCCTGCCTGCACGTTACAGCGCTCAGATAATTCACAGCCGCGCGTTTGCACAGGGTGACATGATCCCCTTTGAAGCGCTTTATACTTCCATACATCCCGTTTTTCTGCATTGTCAAGAAAGTTAAGAGTCAGCAGCCAACAGTGTTACCACATGAGATAGACATCGTGATCCTTTGCGCATTCCACCGGGCTGCAGCGCGCATTTACAGAGGAGATGTTGCTTCTTTTTTTTTTTTTTTTTTTTTTTGGGCAGCCCACGCTGTTTAGTGAGAGATAACCCGTCACTGTAATTAATGAAAGGAATAATCAGTTTGAAGGATGCTCGTAAAGTGCAGCGATGTGTGCACATATTTGTGTGGATGGAGTGCGCCTTCTCCTGTCTTTCCACATTCCGTCACTATTTAGACGCTGCACGGTTGAAGCGCAAGAGACACCTGCAGCGAGCACAGAGGTGAACGGAGGCTTTCTCTAATTGCTTTTCCCGTCTAATTCTAATATTATTCTCATCCGTTATAATGTAAAACGCATAATAGGAAAAAAAAACGTTTTTTCCCGCGTGCGTTCATCTCGATTCAACATATTATAACACAAATAAACTCCAGATGCTCAAATTATTAATTGGTTTGATGTGTTTGTGATGAAGACCTTGATAAGAAGTGCCTTCAAAGCTTTTTCAGTACAAGGTGACAGAATCGTGCCCACCCACACTTTTTCATCTAGAGACTATCTTTGTGTGTGTGTGTGTGTGTGTGTGTGTGTGTGTGTGTGTGTCCTGGATGTGCTCGCAGTATGATGTTTATCTCATATTTGAAGTGCTCCATCCAGTAGTTACCACACAGCTGTCTTCAGATATGTTGAGCTATTCATGTTACTTTGATTATGTTTTTGTGCTATACATACACGGGTCATTAAGATGAATGTATATGCAACCCCCACATCCACACCTACACCTACACACACACACATACACACACACACACACACACACATTCGCTCACCCCGTTTCCCACCCAGGAAGGTTCTACAGCATAATAAATATGCCATTAGTCGTTTTCATTCACATGCACCCCTCCCCAAATTGTATTCAATGATCACACTCCTCTGTCACTTAGTCCAGTGAAATGATGATTAATATGCCACTTTGTGCCTTAATTTCTAAGCACTGACTTAATAAGCCCGCCACGTTCATGTAGCCTTGTCGATTACTCTCAGGAGGGTCATCTAGATAATACATATGGGCCCCTTCATATCCTCATATTCATGTAATGGCAGAGTCAGGCACAAATGATTTTTTTTTTGTGAAATTCCAAAAAAAACAGAGACATTGCGGTTAATAAAGAATTCACTGCAGGAATAAAACAACAGTATACAGTACATTTACTCTTGTTCCAGCCGGATTGCGATGTAGTCTGCATAAAATACAGCTGATACACCAACATTAAGTTTGGTCTCTGTTCCCATAAACATCCTCAGTGCCTGCAAAATGATCACATATGCAATCTCTCCCTATTCTGGTGCCAGAAACTTCCAGATGGGCTTCAGGCAGCGTGGCCACATTGGGCTACTGTTTTATTTAACTGGGTAAAAATAGTTTTGGGTGAAATGTGCTACTTTTGGTACTATTTGGGATCATTTCCACAAACAAAAAATTAGCCCATATTCTAATAAAGCAGTTCTTCCTCTCACCCCAGTAGACTGCTATTGCCAGTGCAGTTCAGTAGGCTCCTGCCACATTCACATTACGTCATTATGTCTTATTATAATTATGACTTTACAACTTTAATATAAGCATTCTAATAGCGTCTATTAATGTTCAGCTCAACATCCATGTTGTAAATAATGAAAGTCTGATTTTTCTGAAAGCTCCAATATATTTGACTCAGCACTTAATAATACAAATGTGCCTGAAAACCAAATTCATACATTTGCCTCACATCAGCCTAAGACCAATGTTTAATATCAAACCAAATTGAATATATATGAAGTAATATCATCAATGCAGTGTTTTATTCCTTACACAGCCAACTACCAAGGTCTTGATAATGGGAATGCTCTTCAGTCCTTAACAGGGGAGTCTTTCTCATCTCTACCGTCCATCCATCTTTTATCCCTCAATGTAAAATGATCCAAAATCTACAGAAGACATAAAACAGTTAAAACCTAAGACTGGAGGCAATACACGGTATAAAAATGGTAAATTTGAAAGATTTTAATGAGGTGATTCTACACTTAAACTTCAGCTCTGTTCAGTGTGTTGCATAATATGTTAAGCAGGAGGATAAGATAGAGGCATCCTCTATACGTTAAATACATTCCCTCACTTTTCAGAGCACAAACCTTGTTTTCTGGGTTATCACCTCATGTTGCCTGGGTTCTCTGGGTTTTTGCTCAACAGCTGCAGTCTGAGCAGGTAGGTAGCAGAGGCTGAAGGCTAATCTTCACAGGGGTGATAGAGATAACAGTGATGTATGGAGCGGATGGGGTGGTTTAACACCCAGAGCTGACTGTTGTCTTGCGGGGTCAGGTCTGTGATACTTAGTACAGCTTCAGCCAGCTCCTCTCATGCCTGGGATTTGGCAGTCTTAATGGCTGCAGGTGGATACAAGCAGAGGCAGCCTCTGCATTCACAGCGGCAGATGCCTTGATGAATGCTGTGTTGCTGCTCAGGCATCTGTCAGTCGCTTCTGCTCTCCAAATGAAATACTTCCTTGGCCACCAGCCAGACAGGCAGCCAGTGGAAACAGTGACATGGTTATGTTGCGTTTTACTGTGACATTTCACAGAATAAGTGATAGCTGTGTTATTCCTTAAGGAGACGCTTTACCTGGAAATGATCTTAGGTGGCTTTCACACCTGTAGCTCATTTGCTCTGGTCTCAATCAGTTGATGAGTCGGCGAGCTTGGTAAGTTTTCCCCTATGTTGGGTTTCTTTTCGAACAGGGAAAAATCCAAGCGAGCCAAAATGCAGCACCACAAGCCAGGTGAGGTCATTCACTCATTGGTCAGATGTGTCTGATATGGAAGCAAGAACATTCATTCTTAAGAAGATCCTGAAGAAGGTCCGCTGGTACAATACAATGTACTGTGTTGAGCTAGTCCAGATCAGATCTTGAGTCATTCTCTGGCTAGTTGTTAGGAATTGTTATATTTGCTCATCCACTTCCTGTTATTAAAAGCTTACCATTTCACTCAAACTTGTGCAGTAAACTTAGTAGTCAGGTTGAATCATCTTGGCTCCACAAACAAACTGCTCCAGAGTTCAATTTAATAAAAAATTGCAGGTGTGAAAACACCCTTAGTCTACCACACCTTTATATTGGTGTGAAGTAATTACTTTACATAACCAGCTTGTAAATATAGAATATGTGATCTTGGATGTGTATTATAAGCATTTTCACTGTATGGATGTGCAAATTGACCACACACTGGGCTTGGGCAGTATTATTACAATGACTATCTCAACATTATTGAAGATAAGATAATCCTTTATTAGTCTCACAGTGGGGACATTTACAGTGTTAAAGCAGTAAGTGGATAGCATCAATAAAAAAAGAATAAATAACAATAATTAATAAGTAAGTACACAAGCAATAATAACAATAGTAGTAAGTTAAATAGTAACATGATGTACAAGAGTGATATTGGTCTGGTATTGATTTTTTAATATTGATGCTTTATATAGATGTAAAGCTGTACGAACCAATGTGTCTATATTAACAGTGGATCAAATTAGCTATAACTATGTGTACAATATAACTGACCCACAGTGAACTCCAGTTCCCATCAGCCACAGTGCTTTTCAGCATCTCTTAGCTATTTCTTTTATTTTGCTTGGTACTATTTTCTGTAATGATTCAGTCCTACTGCTCTTTCCAAAGCAGATTTCTATCAATAAACACGATGCATGCTACCTGCCTAGCAACGATATTTTCCTCAAGAGTTGATGGAGACCTAACAGAGTCACTCTCATCATTCATCAGGTGGACACAGCACAACTTTGTGATGCTTATGTTCGCTGGATGTTTAAAAAAGTGTTTGGTAACACGCTTGCTGGGTCTGATTCTGCTGTCCCCAAGTGGCCAAAAAAATCAATTATGCACATTCAGATGTAAAATAATACATTTGATATCCATTGCACTTAGCTGTTCCATTATTATGCATTACATCACACCTGACTCTTAACTCATGCACAACTAAGCCATTAATAACCAAATTAGTTTATAGCTTCAATTATAAAATTAGAGCACAGAGCAGTGTGAAACAATCATATAATATTCACATACAGTACAGTGTCATAACAACATGATGGATGTCAATAACCTCAATTATTGCACTTCCCCAACTACACACTGATTTTGAAATATGTCAATTTATTTCTTGACACTTAATTAAATGTGGAATTGGCAATCTCCTCCCAATAGCAATCCACTATTGATTATTGACATTGCTTAGTGAGTGAGGGGTCATTTCTAATCTTTTGACAAATCTGAAGCTGTATGTTCATTGTGTCTTATTGTTTTGTAGCAACATCCCATTTTGTCTGTGGTCCACTGTAGCGTGAAGGAAGGACCGGTCAGAGAGAGATATTGATTAAATATGACCAGATCACACCTGAGGGGCCCCATAGGCTCTTGATTAAAAGTAATTATTCTTTATTAAAAATAACCTTTTAGCCATTAAGGATCTGGTCTCTTAATGAGAAAAAACACACAGAAGACAGAAATATTTGATGTTGCCATTTAATTTGATTGGTATCAACTTTAAGATGAATCCAGAGAGTAAGTGTGATTATTGCCATGTGATTATTATTGATCGGTTGGCATCTATCCACAGGCAGTTCAATCTGTTAGAAAGTGTTGAGAAACGACTGAGTCATTTTAAAGAAATCTAATCATGTGATAGTTGGGAATGAAAATAGCACCAGCCAAACAGTGGGAGGCTGAGTCTAATAATGTAGAAGAGACAACAATTTAAGCTTGGTTGCTCACATACTGTACGTTCATTTGATGTTAACTTGATGCCATAGAGGCTTCCTACGAAAAAAAAAAATCTCTCTCTCTTCAATATTTTAGTATTTTATTTTAAACCCTGTCTAATAGGCTCATTTCTTCATTTCTTTCTGTGTAGAAATACAAATATCTTCCCTCGTCTTCATAGAAAAAGAATGGTCGAATCACTAGTTTTATCTGTTTTGTATTATGTGGATGTTATTTATGGAAGAGCAGCTGTTTCTACATTCAATTCACTGGATGCTGTGTTCCACTCAGCCTTAAGTTTTAGAACCAATGATGTCTACATTACCCACCACTGTAATATTCACCAGAAAGTTGACTGGCCATCCCTAGCAGTGAGGTGAGATCAGCAGTGGTTTGTATTCATATATATAAAGCTCTATACCACAGTTACTGCCACCCTATATTTAATCTCTTTTAAACCCTGAAGTCACATGATATTGGTAGTCGCTCACAGAATAGGTTGTCGCTCTACACTCCATTAGTCACAACTGGAATAGGAAAAAAATGTCTTTCTCTTACAATGCTCTTTACTCTTGGAACAATCTGTAAAATTAGATTCTTAACCGCCACTACAGCTTCTACACACTCGTTCACCTTTTACTGTACAATGAAGAATACTCACTTAATCCATTCCTTGTGTGTATCTATAAATTGTCAGTAAATAATGAGAAAGGTTAAGTCAAAACAAACCAAATAGCTTGCTTTGTCTTTGTCTTTATGAAGAAAACACACAGACAGTGATATAAAACAAAGACTGTAAAATCTGTATATTGAAGCAGCTAGAATTAATGGCATAAACACTTAATTGATCAGCACAATGGTTGCATATTACTTTCCTGTCACTCAACTATTGGATGAATTATTTTAGGTCGAACTATTTTAACCCCCATGTCTCCTCTAAACACCCTGTTCAGCTAATAATTATATACATTTCTTCAAATATATATTTATTTACTTAAACACATTCATTAGTCTGTAATTCAGTGAAGAGTTTCTTTGACTTGATTATATAAATTATCTCTCAGAAGCTTTTAGCCCGGCAAGTATTTAAACGTGCCAAAATAGTCAATCATTTTGCAGCTGCAAGGTATAAAAATATATCACATCATCTCCCCAAATCTCAGGTATTGGTGTCGGTATTGGCTTTCAAAAAAAAAAAGAAAAAAAAAAACTCTCTAAGCTCTATAAATCCAGGCCACAGTAGTCAGGAGAGATTCACAGAGAGGCTGAAAGGTACATGTGGTCGGGGCTGCAGGAGGCCAGGTAAGCAGGACAAGAGTGGTGACCTTCACTCTCTGATAGAGACTGACAGAAGCTTGATGGAGGCTGTGCACCCGGAATCACGTTGAATTATTTCTGACGCGATGCTGCAAGAAACCTTAAAGGCAGGGGAAGGGCAGTTTGCACCAGAGTATTGGAGTTAATGAAGGAACCTGACCAACAGCCATCTTGAATTTTGTATAGAAACAAATCATTTACTCACTTAATTGATACCAAAAGTCTTCTTGTCGGCTGTTGAGTCCAGCAGAGTGTATTGCTAAGTCAACTTGTGCAATGCAACTCGTAAACTGTTGGCACGATGGTTTGATTTGTTTTGATTTGTAATTTGCTTTTCTCAGCACAGTTGTTACCTTTGTGTGATCTGCCTTTGTCTAATGCTCCCTGGCAGAAGAAGCCCAGCTTATGAATAAATCAGAGCCCTCACTTTCACCGCTTTGAAGGATAGCAAATGGAATTACCATGTACTGTACCATACCGAACTGGGAGCTACTTTCATCTTTTTTTTTTTTTTGGCCCCTCTCCTTCTAGAAAATAGTCCAACTGCAGCAAAGTGCTGTCTATACATTTCATCGGTAAATTTACACACAATTTCATGAATAATTCCTGCTGATGTTATTGTTTTCCACAACAATAGTTTTTACAATCAATTATTCATATGAGCCTGGCTGTGAACCCATCAGTTATGGTATCAGGATTTTGCACAAATAGACTTTAATTGCTTATCTCTTATGTAAGACAGCCACCTTCACTCAGTGGTCGGTCACCCTAATCTTCCAAGCCAGGCATCGTATTTGTCTTTGGAAAGCAGCAGATTATTTTTCTGTCAGATATTTCCCAAGAAATTTATCATCTGTCAGGAGGGTGAATTTTTTTGATTAATATTTGTCGGGAAGCAGATTGTAACTGTAACAGTTGTGCTTGTTTATGTAGATATTTTTACACCTCTGTACTAGTGCCAATACTCCAGATTTAGATCTCCATAGTAATATCAAGTTATATAGCTGCAGTCCAGCACAGGATTACCAAAAGCAATATTGAAAGTAAGTGCCCGCTTACAGAATACATTTAGGGAAAGTTCTATCCGTTTTCACAGCCTAAATAAAGTAACAGATGTTTTGTGTCTGTACAAACCACAAATATGCCAAAGTTAAGTTTGGAGATTTACAAACAGGCTTTCCAGTCAGACTGAGGTGTGAGGGACAGATGACTGAGGATAATACCTCAGAAAGATGACGGGAGCCAAGCTTAGTTTCATCCAAGAAATCCTCGGTTGCGCCGGCTTCACTCACACATTAGCAGCGGTGCGTGCTTTAAAAAAAACAGATTCAAGTTGAGGAACACCTGCACAACACTGATAGAAAAGCCTGTAATATGAACCTACATCCAGACACTTTGCAATATTTTTAATAGATGATATTTGTAACAGGTGGAATATCAGCTCATTATTATAATGGAAATTAAAAAAATAAAATGTTTTTGGTGGAATCATACATGTCCTAAGTGTCCAAAAAGCACACTTTATAAGTTGAGTGATGTATCGATTTTTGGAAGGTACCAGACTAAAAAAGATTGGCAGTTGGTTAGTCAGATAAAACTTTGACCTGCATAAAGTATTAGTTTATTTCAGCTATGCATATATTGGACTTACTGTAGAAATGCGTTCAGTTTTTGATCGCTTTTGGACGGGAGAAACTTTTTCATAGAATTGCTGGAGGAATTAACCCCTTTTTATTTTAGGAACTGCAAATGATCATACTTCTTAGAACACTGTTTTTAGGGATTTCTTTATCTTCTACTTCAGTGTACTGTAGATACTCTCTAAACACAAGAGGAACCTTGAGTGACATAAGTGTACAATGATTGAATAACCACATGAGCCAACGTAGCACCAGTAACTGCCATTTTTGAAACCCAAACCCAAAAACACATCTCCGATCACAGTGTCTTGCGGCTGACTGGCTTACATCAAGCGTTCCTATTGGTGATGCAAATGTAGCAAAAAACCCAAACAGACAAAAAGCCTGTAGTTCTTAGGGGAGCTCCCCTGTGGGTACTTCCTCTCAGAGACTCCCCAAAACTGTTTGGTCCAAAATTGCCTTTTTGAGCAGATTTGTGCCTTAAAGCAATTTATGTATTTTACTATCTGGGATAGGAAACCTCTGTCAGTGATTGGAATGTATATTTTATATCATTTTCTAGACAATATGTGCAGTAGTAGTACATAATGTATGGGCAACTATATTTATAGAAACCACTTGATTTTCCAACAACAGCGAGCTACTGTTGGAAAGAATTTGTATAGCTGTTATACAAACTGAGATACATTGCTGTCACATAAAGAGAATGACTGTTCGGCAGTGATATATCTGGTCATATTGTCTCACTGATTCACAGACATGACTTTACAGTGATTCCTATTCTTTGTGGATCATGCTATTGCAATTTTAAAACTGAGCATAAGAACACTGTCAACCAGGAGTGTCCTGTGATTGAGAGGTCTTCCGAAATGACAGTATGTGTTCGGCTCTAGGCAGCAGTTGGGTTGCTTCATTGCTGCTCTAGATCTTTGATGTCAAACCACACAGATATGAGTCGCCACGTCTACGTCTGTCAAGGCAGAAACACAGTTTACAGTGATCACGCCGGCAGATCTACCATCAGAATTCTTGGTGATTCTGAAACAATGGGTCCTTGATTTCAGACAGAAGTAGACAAAAAAAGCAGGCTTCTCATTTGTAGCTGGTGACCTTCACTAGCACATTCTGCTGGTGCTGGCAGATTTTATCTGTGCAACTAGCTTGCTAATTGAGGTAACAGTAACTCCATTAATTGGATAAAAACTCTGTCTCAGCTTGACTTTTTACAAGTTTACTTGTTTTAAAAATGACAATCCACTGGAATGTGTCATTGTCACCAGTTGATCCATGTTAAATTTGGAAATAAAGAAACAATCTTATCCTATTATTGCAGTGTTGAGCTTATAGATTACAAAAGGTTATGATATAATTGATGGTACAAGAAAAAGGCTTTGACAACAAAGACTAAGTAATGTGTTCAACAAGTGGAACATATCTCACATAACAGTTAGCAGGGGTTGCCTAGCATAAAGTCGCCCTAAACTACTAAAAAGCATAGCAGAGCTAAACTAAATAGCTACAATTAGTCTGTCAGAGTAGTAACCAGGACTGGCTCCACACAGTACATGTACTATTGTAAATGGGGCTTTTTAAATATAACTTGTAAGCCTGCAAAACTATTGTAGTTATCTTATGAAATGCTCTTTGGTCTTGGAAGTAATGCTGGGTTGGGTTACTACTAGACACCACCTTCCAAACTCAACCTTACTACAGTTTCATGTACACAACTTTGGAATGAGTTGAAATCCAAACTGTAACTGGCATGACTTGCTAGATACATTTGGTAATTGTTATTTCGGGGACAAGTTTAAGGAACAGTACACTATATATCAAATGTATACTACAGTGCTGATAATGCCACCAGGTTCAGCTATGCCTCTTCTTATTCACAGCAGCTAGAATAAGTTAGTGGAAATTACTTTCCCTCTGGCACCTCCATCCATCAAATCCCGTCTCAAGTCCTATCTGATGTTGACAAACAATGCAAGTGTATGTGATGTCTTATGAATCCATGTGCTTCTTGACTGATTGACTATTTTCAATATATATGTATTCAGCACTCAGCCCCCCTTGATGGATACGGTTGCTTCTGATCAAGTTTGACACCCACTAAATGATTATGATAGCTTTTGACAATCCTTGCCTCTGTCTGTGCACGGCTCATAATAGAGAACTATTAATCTAATAAGTAGGCATACACTGAGGTAGGTGTATGCATGTGTGGGATACTTGGGACGGGCGCTGTGTGCGTGCATCCGCATGCTATTTTTACATCTGGGTTAATTCATATAACCTTTTTGTAATGTAGTCTTATTCTGTGATGTGGTGACATCACATTAGTGCTTGAACACCCCACTCAGTGTTGCTCTGCGTGAAGAATGTAATTGAGAGAGAACCCATGGGAGTTTGAAGGAGAGATTGAGATCTTATAATGACATCTTTCGCTACTGTACAGTAAGCTATTTCCACAAATGTACTGGTAATATACCTTTTAAACATTGTCAATGCAATGCTTAGCTTGCAGAGAAGGCTGAAACTCATATACAAGTCAGACTCTCTGCGGGTTCTGTGCTCATACTGTATCAGTCAGCTGCTTCTCTATCAAACCCCTTTGAGCATGTATGTAACACTACACGCAGCATTGGAAGAGGGAAAAAAATTGAACGAATGCAGTGAGCATAATGAGAGCTTCCTTGCTATTAAGCAGAATTTCCAACACTCCTCTCTTGTAATCTACAGAGTAGCATAAACGGTGAACCTTGGCAGCCTGCAGCATGATTAATGCACTGCACACTAAATGGATTTGCAATGAACCAATCGTGTGATGAGCTGCTTACACTTGCAATAAACTGGTACCCTGACAGTAGTGTGGCTCTTCCTGCTCTTTTATGTGTGAATTTGCATGGCAAATAGCCACGGTAGGCTCATTCATGTGAATATGTGTGTGACCAGAGTGAGTCATCCATCACAAATACAGGTCTTTGCTTTCTCATGGCCGTTTGCAGAGCGTGTGGCGGTGTGCTCCTCACTCTCTGGAGCGGGTCAAGCTGGTCAAAGGCTTGTTTGTCCTCTGCTGGGTGTCTGTCCCCACAGCCTGACTCTGTTGATTTTGTCTCCTGTGGCACTGTCAGTTATCTGGCCCTGTGACCCTCCGCCCATTTCTCCCCAACCGACTCACCCGGGCGATAGTCCCGTCCGCAGCCCCATCGCTCAGCAGCGCTCCTCAAGACATCATATTTCCAAGACTACTCATATCCTTGCACAGTGAAAAATAGCTCCTGACATCTGTGATTATTCTAAACCTTTAAACTGTCTTTTCTTAATACACTTACCGAGTTGTGATAGATTAAGCTTTATCTTCACGGCCACATTGCACCTCCTATTTCTTTGCAGTGGATTGTTTATGTTTGTGTCTGTCCTGTAAGAAGAAGAGAAAAAAAAGCCTCTCCTAGCAGGTATTCATCAATACGCTTTGTCCTAATATCGGGGGCAGCATAAAAACAGGCTGCAAGGTCTAATGGATTAAGACTGCGGCCATCCTTCAACCCCACCACTGATGGTGCGTTGTGATTTCATTACCTGCAGGAATGTACTTTTACTTTTTTTGTCTCAGAGCAAAATTGTGTTTAACTGAAATTGCCATTTCCCCTTAATAGAAAACACGCTCTGAAGATAAAAGGGCACTGCTCTGTATCTACTGTGCTGACATACTCTTATCAACAAATAGAGATCTTTACCTGGACGAGGGACAACCGGACCTCGCCTGCAACAATTTGCGGTTGAATTTAAGCCTCGAGTGAACGAGCAGCCGAAAATGGAAAAGTCGTAATATTTCTTATAGAAACGCTGTTGCTGGATTTGACCTGCACAGCTATGATTAGATTAGATGCGGGGCTTCCTGTCAGGTGCTTTTGTTGGTGGGAGTGGGGGGGGTAGGGGGGAGCTGGGCTGGGCTGGGCTATGCCTGTGATGAGTGAAGCCACTGCCCTGCGTGCTGTTAGAGGATGGATGGCCTCGGAGTACAAGGTCCAGGAGAAATGTGCCCACCGTGCCGTTAGGGGATAGGGAGGAGATGATTCATTTTCGGCATCACTTCACCCAGGATGATCTCATTACTTTGTGCGAGTGGACAGTCCCAACGATGAGAAGTCCGCAGGTCTGCAGAGCCTCCACCCAGAGAGAGGCGTGTCGTATGAGACATTACACGCTCCTCTGCTGTTTGTGTATTGATTATAGAATATGACAGAAAGATAGGAGGAGCACTAATGTATTCATGGTGATTTTATTCAGGTGCGTCGAAGGCTGTACGACTGAGAAGTGAAAATAATATTTTCCTATCCTTGATTCAAAATATTTAATACATTTTTCATTCTATCCGCCGTGTTTAAAGTCTATTTGTGTTGTCGGTGAGATAGTTAATAACTCAAAATCATAAATTTAGAGTGGCTATTATTTACAATCTGCTTGAGATGCATCACCTACACACTAAAACATTCAGTCCTTGACACACGTGCGTGTTCAGGGATCTCAATTATAATGCAGACAGTCACTATTCATATTCACTGGCCTTATTATTTATTACTTCTTCTGTTTACCTGCATATATTGCATATAATCTAAACGTTGCCTCGATGAAAAGACACATAGCCTGACAAGAGTAAGAGACCGGTGATCATCTGTTTGACCTTGTCTCATCATCTTTTTCTTTTTGTGATTCATAATTATTCCAATACGATAACGAATGTTCTAATTATGGGAAGAAATACAAGATTAAATAATAATCATGAAATCTGAAGGCGTCTGTCAGTTCTCGAGGCTTTGAACACCTCGAACGAAGCTTATCATACCTCTGTGTGTGCTAATTAAAATGAAGCACAACTTCATATCTGAGTCACACAGTAGAGCACGTTGTGTTTTAACAGTGTGCAGCGGGCAGAGGGAACAGATTCTCACTTATGCCTTGTTAAATGAAAACAGCAAGATTAAACACAGATGTTATGGAGCGTTTTAATGATCCATACCTATACCGTAGCCTGTATGAAATTACTATAAAGGTTGAATGATATGTTTAATTAGGGTGTTGGTTGGTCAGTGTAGTGTTTGAATTATGGTGGACCAGTGGTGGAAGAAGTCCTCAGATCCTTTAAAGAAGTAGAAATACCACAATGTAAGAAATATGACAAGATTTTTATAAATGTAAGTAGTGTCATAATGTTCTTATTATGAATATTATAATTTATCATTACTTATGCCTTAACATGCATGGAAATCATTTTAAAGTCAAACTCAAATTTGATTTATTCCCAAAGGAGATAAAACTTTTTTTTTCTCAGATTTAATAGGAAGGAGTAAGTTGCCATCTTTGAATCATTTAAAAAACTATGATACCAGCACCAAGTACCCTTAAAGTGATACTGATACCAACTGATTACTTCATTCAATACCCATTAAACACTTTGCACACTTGCTTTTATCTGGTGTAACAGGTGTGTAGTGTAGTTACACTTTAGAGTGTTTAGGTGGCATCTTGGCTGCTGAACTGCTAAGCACGCTAACACAAATTCACTGTGACTTCACCACAGACAGGTTGTAGCTGCTGTGGGAGTGGGCCAATCACATGATGCATTAAAATGAAGAACGCTTGTGTTGATTGGCTGTGAGCAAGTCCATCCAAATAGTCATATTTTTTAACTCTGGGTGTAAAAAGGATTGATTGCAGGTATTATTTGACGGGAGGTGTTTTGATACTACTTGGTATCGATTTATTTCGGCCGATACCGTAAAAGGTATCGAGTACTGATACCCAGCTCTAACATTTATGCATCATATTTTATGAGGTGGTCATATATTTAACATGCAAAATTTTTACCTGCAAAGTAAGTAGTAGCTATAGCTGTCAAGTAATGCAGGTGAGTAAAGAATACAATGTTTCCCACTGAAAATTCAACAATATATTATTTCTATTGCTCCATGTTGTTCCCTAGTAGAAGTTACTGCCATATAGTTTGGGTGAGTGCTCACCATACACAGTTACAAAAGCTACAGATAAGATTCGTCTGAATTTTCTTTGGTGTTAGTTACAAGGAGTACACAGATTCCATCATGTACACGTTATCAAAACATGTCCAAAAATACAAATTTGAGGTCTTTAATGATTACTTCAGCTTACTTTTTGGAGCCAGGGACCCTCAAGTAGTATAATTTGGCTAAAAATTCATTCAACTGCAACATTTAGTGGTCACAAATGAAAACACACCCAACTTGAATTACGCCTGTAAGCCTGTCTGTTTCTTATACTTTCAGTTGAGTTTATTTTACAAATAACAATGTCAAAACTGAAGTGAATACTAACAAGATCGAATTTCCTCATTAGTTTTGGTTTTACACAGAATTTTACACAGAAAGTATTGACGCCAGTCTGCCAAATATGAACCTTGCAAACAACTCCATGACCAGTGCAGTTTGTTTCATTTCAGGTCAAGAAATAACAAACCTTTGCTTAGTCTATGTTTGTATGTGATCTGTGTGAGTACAGAGTCTCACTTTGTTTTGTACTGGCCACTGGTCATATTGTTAAGCTTTAATGGTGTCTAAATTTTAATGTGCTAGTTCTAAATTTTTGTGTGCCTGTGTGCCTGAAGAAAGCTCTGTGTGTAGACTTAAGTGATCTATTAATAATACACCCATGCAGCATATAGTACATTGTTTTGGCTGTGTGTACATTTGTTTTGTTTCAATGCATTTAGCAAACAAGTATTATATTTTCTTTTTGACATGCATCATTGTGGCATTTGTGCAAAGCTGGACATGCTCTTGACCTTATTTTGCAAAAGTAGAAAAAGCTTTGAATGCTGAGTAAAGAATCACCACGGCTTAGCTTGTGAAAATGTATACCCTACGAAAATGTTCCTTTTTGACACATTATGAATTTGTTGCATTAGATGACAAAATTTAGCGATTATTACAATTAGAGGGGAGGCAAAGAGAGAATGAGGATGAAAAATGACCTTGCAGTTTGGAGCAGCCAGATGGTTACGTGAAATAAACACAGAGGGTCAGAGCAGTTTTTGACCTCGACCACATGGTGCTGCGCCCCAGCACGGGACTGATGTGTGAAAAGACAGTGTTTTTTAATCACAACAAAAACATGGTCTGCAATTACTGAGGTATTGGGTATTACACTTTTTTAAAATGGTGTTTTGTCTTGTACATTGGCTGCTCTGAAATGAAAAACTAGGTAAGTGTCAAGCCTCTGTGAAAAGGCAGCCATAGACAATCACTGACATTGGAAACCAATGATTACTGTGCAGAGTTTTAAACTAGTTAGAATAGTTATTAACTTTAATTTGTTTGTAGCATGCAATGTGCAGTTCTCATTAAGTAATATGAGCGCAGTTGAAAAGTCTCAGTCAGCTCTTGTTTGTAGGTTGGATCAGTTCAGTAGCTGAAGGCTGTTGACTTTGTCAAGGTTGACCTTAATGCATGTATGGCTTGATAGGGATGACATGCTCTCTGCTGACATTGCTTTTGATGTCTTTAAAGTGACATGAACTAGAAGGTAAGACTCAGCAGCCACTATACTCATTCTGTTTAGGTAAGGCTGCTCTCTCTTAAAGGAACACCTCATCATTTTCCAACCTTATCTCTATATCAGTGTTGCTAATTCTGTTAATTTAGGCTAGATGGTGGATATACTCTGTCAAAACTGTCAAAACTCATTTTAGTTCAAGGACCACACAAAGCTCAATTTGATATTATGTGGTTCAGACAAGTAAAACCATTAATAAGTAATATATAATAAAAAAATATAACTTTACTATAACAAACCATCTATTCACAAAACAGAATAACAGCCTGAGAGACATGTCCTTCAAATCTGATTCACATTGCAAGTCAGTTATCTCATTTTCTGCAATTTTTATACTTTCCAAAAATGGTTTGACACCCCTGTGCTGTACTGACATACTATAACAGGATGAGCGCAGGTGTACATAAAATGATGGCATGGCCTTCTAGGACATTTAAATGGAGAAAAGGCATCAATAATGTATGTTTACTGCTAACTAGCTAACGTTACCGGCTATGATCTTTTTGAAACCACAGCTGATAGAAAGATAGCTGTAGAAGGGCTTTTATGTGTTTTTAGGCAAATATTATCTCAAAATAAATACTGCTTCACATCAAGCATCATCATCATCATGCCAATGGAGTTGTGTTTCTGTTCATGTAAGTTCAATAGTTGCTCTCCAGTTAGTTAGCTTACCAGCCACTTATTTACTACTTTACTGTTTTGAGAAAATGAGCTAAAAGTGGCTAAAGCTGCAGTTTGGTTATTAATTCAATGTTTTAGCAGCACTAATGACTATTTAACATAAAAAAGAAACTTTTTTTGATGTATACGTGTAAAATATCACTTAAAAGTAGAGTCTGTTATTCTGGAGAAAGATAGTTGATATTTGAACTGCTCTTTCAGAAGTGCGTATTGCCAAGATAATGACCAAAGGAGAAATATGGCCAGAGTCCAGAGCGATGAGTCAACTGTGGCGTCACTTCTGTTCCTCTCACACTTTTATCGCAAGTGGGGGGTAAAAAAAGTGTCTCATGTGAGCACAACAGTCCATCCACACTCCTCCCTACTTCTCAGTCGGTCTGCGTTCAGCGTCTCTGTCCACAGATCAGCCCTCTGTCAGCTGCAGCTCCTGAGAAGCTGAGAGATGAGAGAGATGATATCCATCTTCCTCAAGCAGCCGAAATCTGTCCGTTAAGCCGTCAGCTGAGTAGTTTTGTTGGTCGTCTCAGATTCAGCCATTTCTGTGTTGAGAGACATTTGATGTCTCAGCATTTATTTGAGCTGTTTACAATCTCATTTTTCCATCGCTGCGCTGACTTTTTTTTTCTGACTGCTGAGCTCCTGCAAAACGAGCCTGAAAGCAGTTTGTGGTACTATGATAATCCACACTCGTGAGTTGTCATGTCAGCTGCATATTAAATAGTTTTTGCTTATATATTCTGTTTTGTTAAGAACAAAATGTAACATAATACACAGGTTAGTTGAAGTAAATGTTGGCAGTTTTTGTAATACGGTGAAACATTATTAAAAAACTCACGGTCAAGGGCAAAATCTTGGTGGTGGTGGTGGTGGTATAGGGCTCTTGGCTTATCTTGGACTTTTAGCTTCTTAAAGGTACAGTGTGTAGAATTTACTGGCATCTAGCAGAACAGATTTGACAGAAATTAACTACAATATTCACAATATTTATAAGGTGACTCTATTTATGAATGCATTTATGTTATATTGTATTTATTTTAACATGGACCCCAGGAAGAGTAGCTGTTGCCTTGGTAACAGCAAATGGGGATCCAAATAAACTAAACAAGTATGATTTCACTGGTGTATAATCCCACATTAAAATAAGAATTGTTGTGTTTTCATTACTTTACAATGAGCCCTTTATATCTACAAAGGGAACAGGCCCTCTTCCAAGGAGGCCACTATGTTGCCAAACCCAAATTAAACACTGGTTCTAGAGAGGACCTTTCATATTTTTTCGCGAGTTTCGGGTCCATCTTGAGTTCTCCTACACACTAAGGGGGGAGGTGGGGTATTCAATTCATTGCAACCTACAATCTACAACCTCACCACTAGATGCCACTAAATTCTACGCACTGGCACTTTCAAAATAAAAATGTTCTTGCAGCTCTGATGGAGCTCAGAATTAATCCATAAGGGCTGCTTTTAATTACAAACAATTCCACTGTATAAAGCTGGAATATGTGTGTAACAGCTGTGCAGATGTGTAGCAGAACACAAAACATTAATTACAATCAGATCCTGCCCGATCCGAAGTTAATGAAGTTGCCACTGCTGTGCCACGTTCCTAAATGCACACATAACTCTCAATTTAAAGACACACTTATTATTATAAACACTGGAGACAGCTGTAAAAACCACTCCACTCACTGTAAAAAGAACTTTACTGATTGTATAATACATCTGTGGCCTGTATGATGCCAGTTTTGAGGAGCAAAATATGCCAAGCTATGCTTAAATTATTAGGGATAAAACTGTGGAGGCCCACATGATCTATAGGAAGGACCTATGGGAAGGACCCCAAAGCTTCAGCACCACGTTTACAGCTGCTTTTCACTGTTGCTGAACATGAACACAGCAGGTATTCTGCAAAGGATACACATCCAGTGGGTTTTGATGTAAGTTTACCTCTGAATATTAAGACCCAATCAGCTTTCTTTCAAGCTTCTGAGAGAATCAGATGTCCAGTTTACAAAAACTAGGGACAAATGTTTCTATGTCTCATATATTGAGGTCTAAAACTGTGTTGAAGGATGATTTGTTTAAATGTCACAACACAAATATCTTTTGTAAAATAACTATGCATCATTAGTATACTGAACAAAAAGAGAAAACTGAAGGTGTGTATAGCAGCTGACCTGTGTGGCAGATCACAGAACATACATTTGCGTTAGATCCAATGTTAATGAAGTTACCACTGCTGTGCTATGTGTGTAAAAGCGAGTGTGTACAGCATCTTTCTCAGTTTGGAGATACGTTTATCGTTTCAGCTGCTGTTTGATGCTACAGCCAGCTGTGACACACAGCCAGCTGTGGACAACAAACAGAACATGGGTACTGATGTTTCTGTGAAATCCCAGATACATTCAGTGACACCTGAACAACATTACGTTTCAGACCTGGGTGAGTCACATTAACAATTTCATGCAAGAAAGCAGTTACTGACATGCTCCTAATTACTTACCAAATACACATTAAATTCATATGAGTTAGACCAAAAATATCTCATTAAATATTTACAGGTGAGAAGTTAGTGAAACATTTAGAACATTTAAAGTATGATTTAGTACGTGATTCAAAATAGAAATAAAACATTTAAAAAATATTGCTAAAGATCACCACTGTAGACAATAAAGTAAAAGACAAATTTAAAAAAAACTATTAGAAATTGTTATATTAGCAGAAGATTGGAAATACTGGGAAATGTTCCTCCTTTGCAGGGCCTAGTTGCTGGAGAGGATGTGAGGAACAAGTAGCAAACTATACACAGACATTCTTTACATGTCCAGTCATGATACTCTTTTGGTAAGAGGTTTAGAAACCTTTGAGTGTATTTTTTGACTCAAAAGAACCTCTGAAACCAGACAGTATTTTGGGGATTCATTTACTAGGAAAGACAAAATTGGCTGACATGCATCTCTTTAACATATTATGTGTGATGGCCATGAAGCAGATGCTTCAGGACATGGAAACAGTGACCAAAACTAAATTAATGTCTATAAACAACAGAACAAATTGTAGACATGGAAAAATGAACGTTTATAATTACAAACCACATGAAAAATGGAACAAGATTCACCCCAAAGATAGACTCCTTAAAATAACACATTATTTCAATCTATTTGAACTATTTCAATCTGGTTTGGTTGAGTTTGTGGCTCTATTTTCTGTTATTTATTAATTTAACTTAATTAGCTACTATAAAAAGTACGTATTAAAAAATCAAATAAGAAAAGAGAAATGGACTCAAGTATACAATAGTCTGGAAGACGATGAAGGAAAGATTGCAATTTAGTACTTAAAAAAGAAAGTTAAAGAACAAGTGTCTGAAGTAGTTCATTATCATAAAAAAAGTTCCTGATTGACACTGACCTATTTTTATCAATCTAGACAGACAGTGAAAACTGCGTATTACACTGACAATCATATGCCTTCTCAGCTCTGTGTTTTAAACAGTTTCTGCATGCCGACGACAATCTGGTTTCAGTTGACTGCATCTCGTACTTGATTCTGGTGCAGTCCTTTCTATCCACATGTCAGAATTGATTGAGAGATTGTAATGTTTCAAGTTATCTGTTTTTTTTGTTTGTCTGTTCTGCACAAAATCTAGAGTTTGTCCAGTGTAATCAGTCTGCTGTGGACACAGATTTATCATATTACAATTTCCTACTGCAAAGCCTTTTGCGTATGAATCACTTTGATTTCGGGTCATTCTGTTTTCAGATTGCATTCAAACCAGCTTTGACTATGTTATCTTTGCAAAATACACCCTCATGCCTCACTTCAAAGGTGCTAAGCAAATAAAATCTTAATGCAAAGAAGCGACAGATGCGACCGCAATGTGATGTACAAAGGCCAGCTCATATATTTGAATATGCACATATTGGACTTCATGAGCCAGATGGGATGAGGTGGGATAACATCAGATGAGAAAGTGGTGAACTGGCTTAGCTTTCCCCACAATGTTGTTGCATTTCTGCTGTTTGAGCTGCTGTCAGTTCAGCACATCAAGATTAAAATAAATCTACCTCATGTGTGGGGAAGGCAAACCAATAAATTTGATCATCCCACAATGTTTGGAAAGAGCCTCACCGTCAATGCAAATGAAATGCAACCTGGAAAGACAAAAATAGGCGTACACATAACATGCTATAATGTCCAAAGTGTGTTAATCTTCTCTTTAATTTCCCCCCATGTTCCCAGTCCTCTCAATGAGCCACATCACATCTCCTGCTGTTTAGATGTTGATGCTTTTCCTTCATTGCCAATTGAGATAGTATGATGAGTTATATTTCAAGCAAGCACCGTTTCTTTCACAGTATTTGTTGAACTATTCACTCAACTAGCTTCTTTTTGTGAACTCTTAGCTGCTGCATGCCCATCGCTGTGTTGTTTTCTTTCACTGCACATCCCAGAGATCATCCTGTCAGATAGACAGCACATCCTGTGGAGCATCTGCGATAATGGTGATAAAGTTTTACTTTCAGTTTTAATTGATGACAGTCTTCTTTTGTCAGCCCAATCATGCTGACTAAGTGCCTGGTCACACCAGAAAGTGACAGCAGAATGGATTCACATTTCCTCGCTGTAGATAGTGCTGGAGGCATGGTGACATCCTGCAGGTTGGATCCTGGCTGGGGATCTTTGTTGGATGTCATGTCCCTCCGTCTCTCCCTGAACTTCCTCTCTGAGTCTCTGCTCTCATTGTCAAATAAAGACAAAATGCTCTCAAAAACAAACAAACACCCAAGCAAAAACATTGTGCAAAATGACTTCTGCATGCAAATCATCTGATCGTGGTGTTTCCTTTGAAATAGATCTAGATCCAGCTGGTGTAATCAAGCCCTAAAAGGCTTGTCTACACAGGAGGCATCTCAGGTCTCAGTTACACCCGTGAATTTAGTGTTTCATGTGCCTGTGACAGAACACATAACTATTTTAATCAATGCAGATGTTAACACAGGTGTAACAGTGTGTATGATGTGTAACCGCTATAACCTGAAGTGTAATTGTACACATCAGGGACCATTTATCAATTGGTTGTACGCAATGCTTGAAACATTGTGTGTGTTCATCTCTATGCAAATAATCTGATTTAATTTGTTATACTTAAGAATGTGCATTTGGAACCACTCCTGATTAGACATACCTACAAACCTCGATTGGTCCATAGCTTTAAAACTGATCCCTAATTTACAGATACACAAATCATCTCTTCTGTCATATAATGATTCCTACAGATGTGCATTTCTGTTTCTATCAGGAAAACAACAATGTCGCCCAGAGTGAAATGATGCCGTTAACGTCTTCATTTCATCTAGTTTCTGTAGCACTGCATCACTGAGCATGTGTGGCTCGATAGAAGAAATCCAGAGCATCTGTTAATGGCATTCGGTTGTCATCTCTCTGCATGAATAATAATCTGTGTTTCAGAACAATTAATTATAATTGACTCAACCAAGACAAGTGTATTTTATGCTATTCTTAAACAGGAAAATGATGACAAATTCACAATCTATGTGTTGAAGTGTCCAAACATTTGCAGCAACTATTTTCTATGTAAACATTGGCATCATGTAGCATGTGACATTCGGCCGGTGTGTGTTCCACTGAATCCTTCTCATGCTGACTGTCTTATTCTTTGAACAAAACAGGCATGATAAAAACATCATTTCATGTCCCCAACAGATTTTTCCTATGAAACAGCTACACAATTTTGGGTGTTTTGAGCAACACATGTAAAAAACTGAAGCTGTAGGCTGAATAGAGGGCAACAAAACAGCACAATACCTCCAATTGTAACTTGAATGCCCCTTTGCTCTTATTGGCAGAGATGTCAGGATGCTGAACTCCTGTCCAGCAGAATAGAGCGTGTCTGACCCTTTGCGTTGTGATCTGGGCTTAGACAGCACCCAGATGTCTCCCCTCCTGAGCTTTGGGCAGAAACAGACGGTGAGTGTGAGCCGTGATAGCAGAAGCAACTTTGAGCGGTAGCCTATCAGAGGCAGACTGGCTGTTGGGAGCTGGATGGGATTTCGAAGACCTGGCCCTCCATTAATCATATTCAAATCAGCATCCCACCGAATGCCTCCCCCCTAAGCTCCTCGCTTCTCACTCGTGCTTATCTTAATATGGACAGATGAAGCCACGGTCGTGTTTGTCATTTCTATAGTCATTGTAATCATACGCCTATCGCTCATTATTGATGATGTCAGACTTGTTGATGACTCAAAAATATGCAGTCTGTTTACAAACTGTTCATCAAGTTTAACTAACACTCATCAGCTCTAGATTTGCATAATATATGATTTTTAAATGAGCTGTTATAATAGTCGTTATGTTATGAATGTTGTCAATTATCGAAATAAACAAAAAAACTAATGTGAGGTTATAGTTTGCTTACAACTCAGAGTAAACTCTTTGTTGTCACGCCATCTTGGATGCAGTGCCGTCTCAACTTCACTCAGCTCAGCAGTAGTTAAAAATGACAAGCCGTTTTGATAGATCTATCTCAAATGTACAGCTGGTCAAAGAAATCTTAATTCTACTGAGAGCTTACTGAGATCTATGCATGTTTAGAAAGATAAGAATTTCATTATGCTCTCAAGGACTATAAATGTCGAATGGGAATTTGTCTCCGACGGTTTGTCTCTGTCTGCATCTCAATGATATTCAGCACAACACAAAGCTTTTGCCTCTAGTTCCTATTTGAACAATTGTTCTGAATGAAAAATTATATTCAAAACACCAATGCGGACTTCATTCAGATGAGGTCTGACCTTCAGGACTGTGCAGAATATATCCTACATGCAAAGGTAGCCACGTTAAAGGCAACTTTGTTTAGGCATATGTAATGTATAGGCGTAATATGAAATTTAGTTGCAGCTATAATTCAGTGCTATTTGCTGATACAGCTCCTTGTTATTTCAGATAATCATTTGTAATTGTTTCTGATGCACAAAATCATGTATTACATTAAGTTTTTATGCATCATGAATATGAATACAGGCGCACTGATAAATCATGTGGCTTGACACTCATCTTAAAATTACATTAATTATGTTTATATGCAAACAATAATAAAATTACTGTTTTCGCTCCAGGTATGAAAATCATTTGATTAAACTGTTTCCATTCGTCGAAAAAAGTTAATTGCTATAATATTCCCATTTCCATGCAATTCTTCACGCTCTAATTATTGACCTAACAGATACATTTTGTTGTCACCTCGACTAAAGAGACATCTGTCAATTCTCTGCTGCCACTTTGTTCTCTTATTTTTGCCACAATTGTTAATGTTACAAGTCTTAATATAATGGTTGTTAACAATTATCCATCCACAAATATCATGTTAAATGTCCACTGGGCCTATGTGATCAATTTTAATGAGCAAATGTTTGGATTATATTCCACACATGTCCGACTAACAGGACTATTTCATAACTGTTACACTGAGTGTTACTGCTAGGCTGCACCAGGGAACTTCCCCAGTTAGTAGCTCCAAATGGTAGCAAAGGGGAACTGAATGTAAATTTCAGGAAGCTGGAAGCCTTTAAGGTGTTGTCGGAAGACTGCACACAGCATGCTTATTTTCTCTGGCTGCTTTGTGATGCTGTTCAGCAAAGAGAAGCAAAGGATGTTAATGAGTCCAGCTTTCTCTGGTGTTCACTGTACTTGTTTACTGCTGCTGCTAGTTTGCAATTTCACTTTTTCAGTTTTGATATATTGTCCTTAGGGTTGGACACCAGATTTGATTTAGATTAGGTGAGATTTTTACTTACCAAGTCTGCAGTTATCCTCTTTGACGCTGTAAAGGTTATTGTATACTAAACACATTTAAGTTGTTACAACATAATGGTGTTAGACCATAAAGTTCTCCAAGGCCGTGAATATCTTTACCAAATTAAATGGTAATCTGTCAAACAGACATTTGGGGTGTGGAGGTCTTCTTTGATTGACATTAGCTGGCAGACTACCAGTGTTACACCGTGCAGAACGGAGCTACAAGTCAAGGGCAGACAGTTTGTTGTTAGCAGTGCTGGCACCTTAACATGCTGTTTAATGTGCTGCAGCTGAGCAACTAATTAGCTAACTAGCCTGCTAACTTACATTAGATGTGTACTTTTCCCCAGCGTTTGTTTGGTAGCTCGCTCAACAAGCAAAGATGCAGGATAGGAAATGTTCATGTTTGTAGGTTAGATAAGGAGACTTTAGCAGGAAAGCTAATCTGGGTGGTTGTTCAAAGTCTGAGACTCTTGTGGAGCAGGATACTATCAGGCTTTGTGTGACCGTCTGTCTCCACAACAGAGTCTCACCGCAGTTCTTGAAGCAGTCATAACCGCAGTTATGAAATTTAATCTATAGATTCATGGACATGGATATACGTTTTCCATATTTTTCATGACACTCAGCACAACTTTAGAACTACTGTTTGTATCGTGCCTACACCGTATTTCAGTCAGTCAGTTAGGACTTAAATTATTACAAATCCATGTTAAAAAAATAACGTTGTTTATGTTGTGACAGTTCTACTTAGGTTTAGACACTTTGTTAGGGGTTAGGGAAAGATCTTGGTTTGGATTAAAATGATCACTTAAATGGTAAATTAATTAATGTTACTTCCTTAAAGTTAGGCAACCTTCATTGTCATGGCAACATCAACATCACAGCAAAAAATGTCCCAAATTCTGGTTTAAGCATGACACTTATGGTTGGAAACGTGATATGAGCAGCCATTTCCTGCAGCAAAGTCCACTTTTTGCCATCTATGTACCTAGCCATCTACCTACCCCGCCACATCCAAAAATAGACATTTGTACCATATAACAACATTGTAATCAAACATGGTTCAGACATGAAATTCAAAATTCAATTACATAAGTTTGAATGCTGTGCTGCGTGTCATAAAAAAATAGGTTTCTGTGTACACAAATCTGTAGATAACATTTTGTGACCATTCACGAACTGTGAGACTGGCATATCTATATCAAACAGTACAATAGTTGCGCTATATGTAAAACTATGGGGCACCATCAGTTATTTACAGGGCACATACTGTATGTATGCTGTAGTAGACAAAAAACACACACCAAAAAAGCAATTTTAGTTGGACTACATAAACATTTTGACCTGCTGGCTTCTCTAAAGGAAAAGTCAACGCATCACCAAAGTCATCAGGCTACATCCTCTGGGAACCATGGATGTCTGTTAAAATTTTCATAGGTATACATCCAGTACTTGTTGAGATATTTCAGGATACACTAAAGTGATAGTCTGACATTGCCCTAGAATCCCTAGAATTACACTGGTATCAAGGCTAAAAAAACTTGCCTAGTCTATCTTTAGGACATGTCTTTGAGTGTCAGGGATTATTGAGGATTGAGGAGTAGTCTTATCTATCAATTATTCAGCTGGATAATTAAAAAGTGACCTACTGCCTCCCCAAATAGCCACAGAGTCACAGAGTATAGCGGCTGACACTCCTAAGAGGCCGTTGAATTGCTAAGTCTGATTCCACTAATAATTCAAAGAAATTATGGATGCCTTTGTACTTAAATCCTGTCCTGAGGAAATTTGAGGAGGTAAATACTGAAGCTAGCTCCTAGTCACACATTGGAGAGCAGCGGTGTTACCTCAGGACCTGTACTAGGTGATGGCTCTAACACTGCAGGGTGGATAACCTTTTGAAAAGGCTACAGGGTACATAACCTTTAGAAACATTTAAACATTCATGTGGTGGCCATTAACTGTGATGCATGTTAAATCCTCTTGAGCTGTGAGAGGTTTTCTGCTAGTGTTTGCAGCCAGCGGACAGGCTTTATTCATTAATTTTCAGAATAGCCCTTGAAATCCCTGAATATGTATTTAGACTCTCAAAAAAGCCAACAATGATACAAACAAAGCCACAGAGGCTAAATCTGATAGATGACTTAAATTTCCAATTTTTCATAATGAAAAAATACTTTCTTTTGTACACAGAGATGTAAAAACAAAATATCTTGAGCCTTTTATTATTTAGAATGTCACAATTTGTGGCATTTTCTGCTCGAAGTTGTTAGTTTTAAGTTTCTGCCGTCATTTTGTCAGCTGTCATTCAAACTGGGACGACTCTTTGGTTTACAAATTACCGATCTAACCCCTCATGTGAGTTGTCAATGTACCTGTCATCTTACTGTCTGAGGTTTAAAGGTGCCAAGGGTTACAAGATCTCCAGTTTAAACAAGCCAGCTCACAGCAAAGGTCACAGACACTTCGGTGCTACCAAATCCAATTACAAGATTGGCCTAGGAATGGAATTTAAAACGACCTTCCACCTGCTTTCAAAATCAGTTCTTGCAAGCAAACAAAATTGCCAGGAAAGAAAAAGATAATTGCCATGGGAGATTGTATGTTTCTTAATGCTTTGAACATTAAATGAGAATTTTTCCCCCCTGAATTACATCCTGTCTATTTCTACATAATCTGTATAATACTATACAGTGTATATCATGTAACATGCACATGTAGCTATATAGTCAGGTTACCTTTCAATACAAGGCAATTACCAGAAAATCTACAAAAGAAAATGTATTCACGTTTCCATCCACTACCACCATGCAAATATTAATAGTGGGTGCACCAAGATAAACAGCTGCTGGTGCTAACTCCTTAGTAGGTCGCCTGGATTGCGTTGTAAGACCTGGTTACTGGACTCAAAGATAGTGCCTATTCAGTCAAATTAATGTAAGCAGTAGGGCTTCTGCCACTGGCCCCACCTGCAAGTTCCTGCTCATTCCATAGATTGTACATTTTGGATGACAATTTCAATGATTAAACATTCATGACAGAAAGAGTAATAACTGAGTTTATATGCAGTTGGAGGTGTCCTGTCAATAGGGAAATGCTTTTGGGCCATAGGGGATTTTTTCTCTGCAACACCACAAGTGGCCACAATGAAAAATTGGCTGTAAGCCTGAGCGTTGGCACTGTATTTGGTTCTCATCCATGTTTGGGTGCTATTAAACATTACAGAAGAAGAGGCTGCAATGTGATGATCCAATTAAAGATGGGATGGTAAAACCTAAATTGATTTGAAGCAATATAAAAAAACGCTGGAGGGTAAATTTAATGCGCCATATAGTAAACAGGAGTGATTTTGGACTGACAGTCTTTGGCTGATGATGTTTCAAAAGTGTCTGAAATCTCAATATACTGCTCACTATACAGATAACTGTTGAGTAATTGTAAATAGGGACTAGTGAATGAGGGAGTGATTTTGACCAAAGCTTTTGATCTTAGTGTGGATTCATTGCTGCTGGGATTCTTTTGTTTAGTTTTTTTGGAAATCAGTTATTAAATGGGGTTTATTTCCACTCTATGAACATCTGTGTCACCTTATCTCTTAAGGTCTACAGATATGCAGTGGTAAAACTAGGTAGTACATATTATAAAGGCAGTAAAGTACACAAGTAAATATCTATACTATCCCTATTAATGTGTTTTCATGTCTAAAAATAGTAGGCATTGTTTTGCCTGCAACCTTAGCTCAACTTGGCAACAGCTAGATCTGGCAATCTGAACAATTCCCCTTGACGTACACTGCAGATAATGAGTGATGAGCCCCTCGGTTTCTTAATTAGGTAGTGTAACTAACATTATGGAAAATATGGCATCCTGCTGTAGGCTTCAAATGAACATATCATAGACAAAACAAGCTGTTCAACATACTCACACTTGATTTGTCAGAGTGTGAAATACATTTAATTTATACTTCCAAGTGGAAGCATACATGGACAGCTGCAGACACCACAAGTGTGTAGTAGTTGTGTTTATATTACTTTGTGCTGTCCGCATGGAGGCTGCATTCCACATATACACAGCAGAACAACATCTGATGTATTCTGCATGAGCAGTACAAATCAAATCAACATGGTGGCATGCATGCAAGAAGAAGAGCTCCTTTGTCTGCTGTACTATCACAAAAAAAGATTTATTAAACATAGCCTCACTTCAAATTCAGTGCCCATTGTAGTCTTCCAGTGCATGCACAGTTGGTGCCCTTGTAGCATAGTGGCCGTGCAGTATAGTCACAACAAATTGGAGATGCAGAGTTGTATGCACATAGCCTACACATGCCCTCTCTTGTGATGAAATTTACATTACATGGACTCTAGCAGACCCTTGTGTACTTGCAGATATGGAAAGTGTGACTTTAGCTCAATTTAAAGACTGTGTAAAGTGAAATCAGACATTTTCTTCTAAACACATTAAATAGGTCATAAATGTATTTCTAAAATAAATGCATTCAGCACACACTACTACTACTACAGTCTACAGTTAGCCAGTTAGCCGCCGAGCTAGCCCCCAAGCTAGCAGCTGAGCTAGCCGCCGAGCTAGTAGCTGAGTTAGCAGCAGAAAGCGTCCATGTTTCTGGTAGAGGTGGTGACTTTGATTGACAGGTGACACTTAGTAGGGGGCGGGGTTTCAGCTGACTCGGCGGGCCAACCCACAGCGTTTGGTAGCAGAGAAAGAGGCTGATCTTTACACAACTTTGAAGCTTAATTTCATATGTTTGGCGATTTTTTTTAATCGTTCAAATTTGGCAGGGTGGTTAACAACACACTTTTCTGTGGTATGTCAAACTCAGAACACATATTTATTCTTACTTTACACAGACTTTAACATAAACTAAACTTATGATACTTCATAAATAACCTACTTTCCCTATATTATTGTGGTAACTCTAATGTTCTGATGGCCTACCCATTGGTCAGTGCACAGCTATGCTACTATTCTACAAACACAACTCCATGTTTAAAGAGGTCCCTTAATTTATCTTATACTAGCCCTGTATACAGACCCTTATACTGTCTCTTTACAAGTCATTTTACCTCCTGTCTCTTTAAGGTTCCCCTCTTTACATAACAGATGCAAACCCAATATTACCTGCATTACTTCTTCAAATCCATTATTCCATCATAAAGTGAAGTTAGCATGTAAATATTACTTATTTTGGTATCAAAAAGGCAGCTCTGACCCAATGAAATTCCAAAAATGACTATATGAAGCTTTAGTGGACTATATAAAGCCACAACAAGGACATTATGTAAATTTAAATACTTTTATGTGTGTAACTTGTTGGCTTTTCCATCATAGCACTTATTCTGAGTCTTTTATATGCATGAAGTTTAACTTCAAGAAGGGAACAAAGTAATATAATGTGTTTATGCTTCAGTAACTCTGAAACAGGGGTCAGTTGGTATCTCTAAATGTCCCTTTTTGAAGGCTCCCAGAAATACCCATTGCAAAAAAAAACATGTAAAATGTGAATTTTTTAGTGGTATTGTTTTATAACTTGAACTTGGACTAGGTAAGGATTTATTCTGTGGTCTCATTGTGTTTTCAAGCTAATAAATCTCAGGTATAGGTCAACTGTTTGCAGAAAAATATTCAGGAGGAAATAAAAACCTTGTACTTCAGTGTGTTCAAACTTCTGTTACTCAATGCCAGTAGCACTTACAGTTATTCCCAGACAGGGGAAAACACTGAGCAGCCTTCAGTTTACTTTGGGTATGCCTTAGATAGGCATTTAAGACCAATTTTACAGGAATTTGGAGAATTGTTAAGGGGCTAACAAATGCTATCTCTCCAAAGAATTTTCCAGTTAGCTGTGTTTAATCACCACAATGATCCCTTTTTGTACTTGCTTTCAACCCCACCATGATGAGTATATGGAGTTCAACTACATGTAGTTCTTCTGTTGCTGCTATTTTTCTAATTGCATCTAGGACAGTGGAACCTTTCTTTGATCATATTTTCTTATGTGAAATTAGCTACCTCAGTAGCCAGTTTTATTCCATTTAGATGCTAGCAGGACCAGTAATAGCATTGTTTCTGAATAGCAACTTTGAGGCTGTCTCATGAATAGACTTAAATAGAAAATGTACAGGATAGATGGTAAAAAGGATAAGATAAGATAAGATACATTTATTGATCCCACAGTGGGGAAAATTCATTGCTACAGCAGCTCAAAAAATAGTGACAGAAAAAAACTAAACAAATGTATACAACAATAAAATTAAATACTAAATAAAATGACTCTAAAATGCAATTATAACATATATATGTGTTAAAGTGTGACAATATCCTTTTATTTGAGCTCTCTAACCATATAGACTGTCAGTAATATTTTGCTGTTGTATGATACAGGTTTAAACAGTGGCAGTGTTGGTGATCAGTGGTTTAGCATGGATTCCTTCTCATTAAATACCCAGCATATTCTAATTACCAGTTTTACTTTACATCACAAGCAGGCTGCAAAGAAGGGAGAGCATTTAGTAATAAAGAACCGTGAGTAATACCATGTTGAGGCAGCGGTGTGAATCAACCTTGTTTCATTTCTTCCTTGACACCGTGCGACATCTGTGTTTGATTGACACTCCCTTTTACCAGAAAATGCTTTGGTTCTTGTTCTGCAACACGACTGTTCCATTCCAATAAGTCCTGCTACTGAACTAATTGGGCTTGGTGTGAAACCTCAAATTGTTCAACAGGCTCTGACAGGCAAGAGAAAACAGTGATTGGTACAGTTGCATGTGCCTTAATAAAAATGTATGGAGTTTAGCACCAGAGAGTGACAGAGATATTGGAAAAAGAAGAAAAAAAAATACAAAATGGCAAGTTGTAGCTGGGTGTTTTTATTTTTTAAAGATATCCAATGCAAATTTAATACAGTATTTGGAGAAACAAATTATTTTCCTTGATAAACATCAACAAGGTCACTGACTCAATTGTGCAGTTACCAAACAAGCAACAGCAACAACAAACAAAAAGATTTAATATTAAATCTTTCCAGGGTCACATCGGGCAATGAAAATGTGCCAACCACTTATACTCAAAGATGTATTAGGATGATTATACACAGTTCTGTTGCACATATTTGTTATGATATCTGTTTGATCTTTTCCCTCCCTGGCATTGCTCCACTTGGGTTTATACAGCAAGCCACCCAGAGCCACCGCAACCCCCTCCAGCTTCTTCCCTGTGTCTTAGCACCCAAGACCTTCATATTGTGGATCATATCTTGTTTTCTCCGCTGCGCAATTGATCTTCGACTGTGAAGAGGAAACCTGCCAGCTTTACATAATTGGATTGCAAAAGATTGCTTCTCCCTTTGAAGCTTGCATCAATCTCCTACCTATTAGAAAGAATGAAGTAAATCTTATTGTCATTTCAATTGTCTTTTATTGAAGGTATGCATCAGAGGTGTGCATCCTATGTGTCATGCTCCCTAGTATTACAGCCTCGCCCTAAAAAGAGCCACCGAAATTCAACAGAATATCAAAGGGTGACTGATTGTTTCGAGGCGCCTGCAGCACAAAGGCAGGAAGCTGGTGATTACTGTTTGTGTTTGGTCAATATTTTACATCCCAATTGCAGTGACAACCCATGAACACAATAGATTTAATAAAAGAAAAGGGCTAGTTCTGTGTAAACCTAGCAGAGTTGAATGAGTATCTTTTGTGGAAACTGCTTAAACTGTGTTGAATAAATGGAGAGAAGATTGACAGGAGGACACTGAATGCACATATGTGACTGTTCAGATTACACCAACAAACAAACAAACAAACAAAAAAACCAAACAATGCACTCGCTGCTCTAAGCCTCTTTCCACTTTGCAGTAATTTCACTCCACTTTCCATCACAGCAGACTGTTGTGCGAGCTGTGATCATTCCCAGTTTCTGTGCGGTTGATAAGGCCCGGCTCAGTTCATTACGGTTTGTCACAGGCTGCAAACGCCATGTTCAGTGGACAAAAGCTTTGCATACTAATTTCAACCTCGCTATATTCTCCCAAGCGGCGGCAGCCAGGTGTGGTCATGTCCTGGAGAGTGTTTTTACTTTACTATTCCTGAGTCACTCCTCCACTTGCTGCTGCTTCCCATTAGTGAATGCTAAATGTTTGTGCGCATGTGGAGATGAGGCACAGCATTTAATAGGCTGCTGTGATCCACCAGGACAGCTTGTATTAAAGCAATGGAGCTGGAGGTTATACAGAATTTGTGATCTGCTCCTATCATGGATCAAATCAAAGAGCCAAAGAGGTATTTATGTGTAAAAATGAGATCCACACATTAACTTAACACCCTTTAGAGATTCAAATGATGATTGTATTCGTTATAGCTCAATCTGTCATTTGGTTTCTAGGTAAGTTATTTGGTCATAAAATATCAGTTTCCCAAAGCCAAAAGTTTTACTTTCTGTTGTATTATATTGTGATATGTATCCCCCATGAGCTGTGTCCTTAATACATTTTTGAAATGAACTGAACTGAATTGAATCCAACCCAAACAATTCCATTAACTGTCAGAGGAGACTAAAGAAACTATTCACATTTGAGAAGCTGGAACCAGATCATTTGGACATTTCTTTCTTAAAAATAACACAAAACAATTAAGGAATTATCAAAATAGCTGGTGATTAATATAATAGTTGACAGCTAGTATTGTTCCCAACTCAATTTCTGTAGTTGACTCAGAGTATTCACTTCGTACCTATGCACTGCCTCAATGTGATTTCTCAACTGCTATATTTTTCTGTATATTCATCTTGTTTCATACATTTCATTCTACATACTAAACATTACATTAGAGAATAGAATTAGATATATTATTATTGCCTCTGCCCAGTTATCGCAGTACAGTAAAGTCAAGTGCACTTGCAGAGCTGCCACCCCACAGTAAACTGATGTAACAGCCTACATGAGTCTCATATTTTACCTGTAGGACTTGTGCCTTAATGCTGCTATTTATCATCTGCGTTGTGCAAACATCAGATTTCCTCACAGCCAGAGAAATAAAAAGAGTATATACTGGTATTCAGTTTTGAGATCCAAGCTCAGCACGGATCGTTTCACCTGACAGTACTGTTACGGTGTGCGCAATAGATTCTAGTAATTTTCTATGGAGAGCAGGAGATTCGACATGCAGTGCATGATGGATATGGCACGGTGAGTTGATGGACCGTTCGCTGTATCTGTCTTTGCAAAAGCACAAATCGACCTCAACTTTATGCAAACTAGTCCATCCAGCACAATGAAGCAGGTTCACAAAACTCAGATAAAACTGTCAAGCAGGGCAGTTGTGATTAAATATAAATCAAGAATCTGTTACTGCCTCTAATGTTTTTGTTTAGCTGTCATTCGAGAACGTTTTTGACCTTGCCGCCATTTTTTCCTGTTTGAAAATGGACGCGCGAAAACTAAGCACCACCCATCTTGCAGTACGTCACCCACCAGCTAAAGCATTTAGTGGTCCTGTTCATCCAGATGTGCCGTCGCCTTTACATGATCTGTGTGTCAATTTAGTCAATAAGTCAATCACACTGGACAGTAGAAGAGATGATAGAAATGCTGGTATGCATCTGTTTAAAAAGTATTTTAGCCAATTTCACTTGTAGTACCTGAGCTAAGAGCTTGGAGCAGGAACAGTCACTGATACCCCTTTTCCACCGAGCTGGAGTTGGTGCTGGTTCGGACCAGAGCCTGGCTAAGTATTGGTTCTTTGCTTTTCCACCGCCAAAGCTCCAGCCCTGAGCCTCAGAACGGGTGCCAGAGTGACCACCAAGAACCGATTACGTCAGCGGGCTGGGGGCGGGGCTAACGTTTATTAGCCGGCTAGCGGGGCTAACGCTTATTAGCAGACTAGCGGGGTTATCGTTCATTAGCTGACTATCGTGGCATTTACAGAGGGTTAGATTTGGGAAGATTTGTTGATTAAAAGTAATATTTTTATAATTTTTTTGCCAGAGTTGTCATCTTCTTCTTCTTCTTCTTCTTCTTCTTCTTCTTCTTCTTCTTCTTCTTCTTCTTTGTTTCTAGCAGGCTAGATGCCTTGCGCCATTTTGCTGCCTCTCACTGGTGAATCATGGAAGTGCTTCAAAGGCTATGTTATACAGTGACGTAATCGCGTGGCTCCTTGCCGGTGGAAAAGCAACCGGTTCGTAAGAGGTGCTTGGATTAACACCAACTGAGCACTGGCTCTAGCACTAGCTCCGAACCAGCACTGGCTCCAGCTCGGTGGAAAAGGTATATTAGTGGTCATTTAGAGACAAGAATCTGTAAAAGTATACTGCCTGTCATGCTGTCACACCTCAAACACCCTGTGTATAATGATGCAGCTAAAAAAGAGAGGCAGTAATTTGACTGACAAAATGCTAGTTGACTTGGAGGTTCATCGACTGATGCATTGACTCAGCAACTTTTAGGGGGCAGCCCTATTGACAACCAATCGACGAATCGTTGCAGCTCTAGTGCCAACTTACAGTAGACATGCAGGAAGTGGTGTGTCCTTTATGTAGTGAGGTGAAAGTAAGAGTGTGGAGGTTGGGCTAGTGAATACAAAACATGTTTCACTCCCATCCATCCGTCTAACCATAACCATGATCCTTTCCTAACCTTAGCCAAGCGTTGTAGTTTCCTAACTATAATGGAGTTGTCATGTACAGATATTGTAGAAGACATTTTAAAAACATTGGCATTGGACTTAAATTAAGGTTTTTACAGTATTATCCAATAACTATGTCCTTGTCTGTGTGATTTAAAATATTGCTAATAAAGTAAGACTGTACATAGTCAAACAATCAGACAAGTTATGTGCACAAGAAAAGATTAAAGCATAATTATCTAAACTACCTTGAGACAAGTGGGAGGTAAAACTGAAAGTGAAAACACCTTCAAATGCAACTGTACAATAAGTCAAAGGTGAAATAATGAATGAATAATGAATAAGTTCAAAGGGTTTTAGGGGTTTGCTTAAATCTATTTCTCTGGCTCATGTCTCTCATTGCTTTGAATGTAACTTTTTGAGTACTATGAAAATAAGACATTGTATGAAACCCAAAAACTTTCTATTGACACATTGATTGAAGGTTAGTGATGCAATCCTTATGACATGAATATAATAATCTATAACAGTATTAACAGGATCCAATGCAACTTGAAAGAAACTTTTCAAGCATAGGCTTTCCGTGAAGGTATCTTTCTCGTTGTTGTTAGTGTCAAAGACATCCCATTGTGCAAAAGATCTATGATCTTGAACAACAGACGACAAATGACAGCTGGGGGCTTATGCTGTATACACATGTTGATACATCACACGAGTATTTGCTGATTCAATTTGATTTATTTGCCCATGCGAGAACGCTGCCATTTGACTTTACATGGCACTAAATCTCAAACGTCGTCCTGCAGGTGATCCACTGCGAGGCTCATTTAGAATAAAGACATAATCAGGTCGACAGCAAATGACAAAAAAGAAAAAAATCTGGCTGCAGGGAGGTTGGAATAATAATCAAGATGTTATTTGTGCATATACTCTACCAGCAAGTAGAGAGTTAAAACATTATATTGCTAAAATATCTTACTTTATAGATTGCAAAAAATAAATAAAAATGTTGGATGTCGTCCAATAAACAAGCTCAGTCCATGCGACTTGTGTTTGCAGTCCCTGCTTCTGTTATAAATTGCTGGAAAATAAACAAACCGAGTATAAAAACTGCAACAAAGCAAACTTTACCACTGTGCAAGCAGGATGGCACCCAAGCAGCTAAACACTTATAGCATTGGCCCGTGACTGAGCAGAGAGAAGTAATACTTTCAAGGCAGAATGGTTTATAGTAAAATCTACTAAAACATATCCGCTCTAAATAGATTGAACTGCTTTTCTAGAATCGACTTTGCTCCAGTTCATGTTATGCCTGCTCTAGTCTGTCTGTCTGCTCGCAAGTTGCATTTTTTTTTTTTTTTAGTTCCCACAGCTGGAGTTCCTGCTGTGTTGCTGGAAACCCTGCATGCGATCAAGCTTTAGTGTGTGAGCTCAGCACCCTTTGCCTCTCTGAACATTTGTCTCTGAAATGCAAAATAGCTTTAGTGGTATTTTGAAGAAGTTTGCGGTGCCCTTTGATTTACCTTTTTAGGAGGTTTTTAAAGACTTTTGGGGGGGGGGGGTATTTTTGTGATACTTTGTGTTGACTTTGAACTACTTTGATTTAGGGCTAGGGTTAGGGTTTAGATCATTGACCATAAATAGTAAATGGACTATACTTACATTGCACTTTTCTAATCTTTTTGACCCATTCACACACATTCATAGACTGATGGCAGGGGGCTACCACACAGGGTGCCAATCTTTTGCCACTCTACCTCTTGAGCCACAGCCACCCCAGAACCCCAGACAAATAATGGCAATGATTGATTAAAATAGTAGTTGAATGTTATCCGGTTTTGTACAATCAAGGTTCCATTTGTTGAGTTAAGGTGTTATGTGTAAAACTACTGGCTACAGCAGTGAGGTTGTACAGTAGGTGCGTCACCATGAAGCGAGTGAATACCTGTTAATTGCAGTACTAATCAGCAATTACTTATATTGTTAGTTTGTTAGTTGTTAGTTCTTAATTTAGATCTGTTTACGTAGATTGACCGCATTTTCCTGTTCAATTGATCATTGTCAGAAAACCCTAATTATGTCCAATGTTGTGTTGCGTTAAAATAGTATAAGGTCCTTGTATGTATTGCCACTGGTACATGCTTTGAAATACACTGGAGCACTTGGGCAACACTTGATTGCACCAAGATACTATGAGGTACATATTTGGATGCACTGCAGGTATCAGTAAAATCCATTCTTGTAATGATTTATCTATGAACCATTACTAACATCTACTAAGTCATGCATCACACGTGCAGACCAGACCAGAAGAGAATCAAAAATCCTGTTTGCACTGTCACTGTAGATTATTTAAACCTTTTTTCAATCATTAAGTGGGATTTATCAAGAATTTAGCAAAACTAATGAGTATTTCAACCAACATTACAGATACTGTTCTGCAAAGAGAGCCAATACACCTACGTGAGTCATGCTGCATTACCTTCAGTATATCAAAATATAGAATGAACACTCCTGTTGCAATGGAACTAAACAGCATATTTTGCCAGACTTCAAAATGGATTTATTTTCCCTTTAACTAAACAGCTCTACTTGTTACCACTTACTCTTAGCTGTGTAAAAGAGGAGGACTTGTCTGGCTGATGTGCAGCTGGCTCATTCAGTGTTGCTTTGAAGCCACTATAAGCCTTGGAGAGGAGATGCAGCCTGTGTGACCTGACATCAGTCTGCGTGTCGACCTGGCTGTACAAGCAGACAACAGCACTGAAGTCCTGGAACTACCTATCATCATGCCTGCCAAAACAAAGTCTGAACCAACACCCCGAGACCAGCTCTGATCCGTGTCTAGAGGGACTGTAATGGAAGGGAGGAGTGCTCAAAATTTGAAATAGATTCATTGTACACAGGAGCTATATGCATAGTTTATATAAGTGAGTATATTCACTTTTATCGACAGACACATGGAGATCTCGTGGGTGGCACAGTCAGTAAAAGCATTGACTCATATTCATTCTTGCCATCAGTCACAGACTACAAAGATTATGAGTAAGTAACCCTCATGCTGACCTGTGTTGGTAGATCTGCTTTTCTAGTCTAACGCACAGCTAATTTCTGGTTTAGCTTCATGGCAAATTCACAATTGTTTTAATCCTTAACTGATTAACAGAATTAACTTTATGCAAGTCTCAGTTTAAACTTTACACATTTTATTATCCGGTTCAGATTGTGATACACTCTAAAGATTTCACTATTTGTTGCTTACAGATACATAAAGGAGATACAAGCTGAAATCATCCCTTTGAAAAAATACATTATGAAACAGAGCCTCCCTTGGGTTCTCTTTCTTGTTCCTGCTGTGTGAGAAGGTTTTCTCTTTTCTTGTGTCACATCCATGATTGTTTCTAGTATTTCTTTCCGTAAAATGACCTGCCCCGGTCTGAATCTCTTCAGCCGTTTTGTAACCATTTTACAGCTCATGGATGATGTATTACATACAAGATGAGGCGATCTTCCGCTTCCCTTGATAATATCCTCAATGAATTCATCAAGGAAACAATGAAGCCAGAGAAGCCCTGTTGTTGCTCCCTGCAGTTGTAACTCTCTTTTTCTCAGTGTGCATACAATCCCTGACCATCATAGCATATTGTGTTGGCTACATGCAGACCCTTGTTGTTGATTGGTTATGTGTTGCAGTTCTAGTCACCTGGTGATCAGACACATATAAGTGGTCTCACTTTTATTAGCCATGACCATAAGCTTTCCCTAACTTTAGCCATATTACTGGGAACAAATAGCCATGAAAGGAAATATTTTTACAAGTTGTCATTGAATTTAGTCACTGAACAAATTCCAGGGTTTTGCTGATTCTTCCAACTACATTCTTGTCTTGTAATGGGGTTGGATACCTCACTTATATCCACAAGTAATGTAGCCTTTTAAATGTAAACAAGTAATGCATTGTATTGCCAATGTCTATGTTGGCCTATTTTGAAAAGTATGGTTGTTGAAAAACATGACATAATGAAAAATAATGTACTTTTTCTCCTCCTCCTCCTCTTCCTGTTATTACTAATTGTATAAACACATTATCTTTTCACAATCAACTTATATCACAATTAATGACACATTTGGAGGAAATCCTGCCTTCATTACCATTAATTAAGGTAAGAAGATTAACCCAAACAGAGAGGCTCAGTGGATGACAGTGACGGATTGGCCATCTGGAAATTAGGCAAATGCCAGAAGGGCCGCTTGAGTCAGTCAGGCCATTGGGAGCAGGTCGCTAAGTGGGCCGCTTGATCATTACCTAACAAAAACAACAGTGAGTGTGCAGCTTGCTATGAGAAAGATGCATTGTAGATCCAAAAGCCCCCTCCACCCTCCACCCACCAACCCAGGTCCGTATTTTTGTCCCAGTCCATCCCTGGAGGATGATAAACGAGTTGAAACCCCTCAACATAGAGCTACCTGCAGTCAGAAGTGCTCTAAGTTGTTAATGATCACCAGTGGCAATTTTGCCATCAATTAAAGTGACAAGAGGATGTTAAAGGTGTGTCTCTCCAACAGTATTAAAGCACTGACAGGGAAATGAAAATGAGCTGTGTGGACTGCTGACTACAGCATCGGATTTACCCTGTATGGTCCAGATAGCGCCACACAATTAAGAGCCAAGCTTGTCTAATGGGGCAGCAACAAGAAGAATGTGTGGAGGCCACCAACGTGAAAGGTTTGATGGTCTGAGCTGTGACGGCTCTGAGCTTCAAATAGATGTAGGGTAAACCTCGTCTTAAATGATGACTAGCAGATCAAAGTCACAGGACTTTAGCAAGGATAAAGAGCACATCTATTGAGGGGAGTTCAGGGGAGTAATACCAGGCTTTCAGAGAATGTGGCTCTCAGACAGAGAAACATCCATTTTTACACCAACTTGTAATCTCAATGCACAACAGCAGAAGCAGACGCCCAGAAACTGCACTGTTCTCATGTATAATGGATGATGAAATGTGTTGCATGACTTCAGCGACCTTTGCTCTTATGATTACTGCATGACAATCACAGAGTGTGTTACCCAGCTGCTATTGTGTGGGCCAGGGAACAGTTCTTCCTGCTCCTGTCTTTTTTCCCCCCATTTTTGAGGAGTTTTTTCTTGTTTTCTTAAAGATCTTGTGCTGGGTCAGAAACTGCTGTTGTCTGCAATCCTCAGTGGGACATTGTATGTATTGATATAGACCTAAATACATTTGACTTCACTGTTTTTGACCCTGTAATGAGAGCCTGGCTCAGCACCAGAAATAAAATTTCTTTTTCATTCCGGTTATTTTAGCTAAGCTAGCAATGTGGCTCTATGGATAGAAATCTAGGTCAGTCATTGTTTGGTTGGTCAGTTGGTTAACCCTCCACATTGGTCCAGACTTAAATAGCTCAACAACTGTTGGGTTGCCATTAGATTTTGCACAGACATTCATGGTCCCCGGAGAAAGAATCCCAGGACTTTCCCTTTTGTGCAACCAGTGAGGTTGAAAATTCAGGCTTTATAGCCTAGATTTTCATGAAATCTGGTACAGATACCCATGACGCCCAGAGGATGAATCCTAATGACTTTTGTGGTCCCATGAGTTTTCGTCTAGTGTCACCAGCCGGTTAAAATTTTCACTTACTTAGTCTCGACATTTACTGGGTGGATTGACGCAAAATTGTGCATAGGCATTCATGATTTCCAAGAGGTTGAATTCTAATCACTTATCTCTTGACCTTTACTCTTGACACCACCATGGTTTAGACTCCACAACTACTGGATGGATTACCATGGAATGTGATACACACATTCATACCCCCCTCAGGAATAACTGAAATAACGCAGGTGATTCCTTACAGGGGCAGTGTGTAGAATTTAGTGGCATCTAGTGGAATGGACTTGGTAGAAATGGAATGTCAGTGTATTATCACCTGACAATAAGAGTAGTTTTCGTTAATGAGCCTGTTATATCTACATAGGGAGTGGGTCCTTTTCCTTGGAGCCTGCCTTGTTTCTACAATAGACCAGAATAGACGAAGCAACCACTGGCTACCACCACAGTAGGTTCTCTTACAAGCTTAGAAGGGGAGGGAAAGTGGTATGCAGTTAGTTTCAACCTCCACACTAGATGCCACTAAATCTTACATGCTGTCCTTTAAATATTAATGTAATACTATCATCAGGTCATTTTTTTAATTTGCCAAATCATTTGGTTTATAAAAAGTTACAGTGAAACTAATGTCCTTCCAAAGAACATGGTGAATATAGCCTGTCAACATTGCCAACACGCTAACATTAGCATTATTTCACTGCTGTGCAGGATCACAGAGCAACTAGCATGGCTGTAGAGTTTTACTTTCATTCATGTAAAATTTAAGCTTTTAAACTTGAAGAGGTGCCTGAAAAAGTCCTATAAAGAATGTTTTTGTACAGAATTTTAAAATGCTTGTTGGCCTTTTGGCTCCTCAGCATTTTTCAAGAATTCATCAACTAAACCTTCTACACTTTGGCCAATGCTGTACCCCTGAGATTCCTCAAACGTTAATTCAAGCTTACTACCAGACAATTCAAAGTTCCTTAAAGTTCAAGAAATAAATGTGGATATTTTTCACCCACAATATTCATGAGATGTTGGGTTCTGATATCCTGTAGTTTGATGAGAGATGACAGCTAGTTAGACCTTGCCTACTGCATGTTGTGCTTGTAGACATAAGTGCAAATGAAAACCCCCCACAATTTTCTTGTTTTCCTCGGTTCTATGTTCTAGATTGACAACTTGTTTTCACCTAGAGCTTGGGTATTGAATAAATCCTGCTTGTCATGTGTGCCTGTTGGATGTGTATCCTAGCCTAAATTGTACAAGACAGAGGTTTGCTAGATTCTCTTCCTCCGTAGGCACCTCTGCATTCCTGTAAAACAAAATGTGTCACTGTTTGCTTAAATAAGCATAAAATGCAGGTGAGGGGTAGAGGTTTTCTTTTGCTTTTTATACCACAACAAATAATTTAAAGTTTCAGAGATTTCTTGAGGAATGGCTGAGAATTTCTCACCCATAATTTGTAGAAGAAACTAGTGGCATGATTTTCATGAAACTTTTTCCAACTCAACTCTTGGTCATTGTGATCTTATTGTTGGCATATATCGCCTTTCCTTGTAGAACCATATTTTCACCTGTATTCTCTCTTGACATGTGTGTCCCTTATTGGAATGACAGGCAGTTAGCTTGTTAGAGTCTGACAAAGGAACCAGGTGGCTCACCAACTAAATATATACCAATCACCCAGAAGTGCAAGGACGCCCTCACGCAACCTTCAGCACATCCCCGTGCTCATGGTGTCCTCATGCAGCTGTGCAATTTTCAACAAATGACAAACGTCATTGTGAATCTTCAATAATGAACACACCTGTCTCTCATTCCAGATGCAGAGCCTACTTTGATTATCCCCAGAGTATCAGGGCATTCCTTCTGCACCCATACAGTCGAAATGAAGCCGGAGACCTGGCAGTAATGGGCGTCTTGTCTCCTGGGTTTATATACTCAGGCTCAGGCTGAGACTCTATGATAGCCAAATTACTTAAAACCACAGAGGCTGGCAGATGTGAGTCTGGGGTGCATGGGAGGTTAAGGGTAAAAGAGACCATAGGGAAAATTGATGTTTGGACCAGTATTTTGATATGGAACAACTCAAGCTTGTATGAATATACTGAAATTGTTGTTCATATACAGGAAGGTACTGATTATGGGATTGAGAAGATATAGATGTGAAGAAACAGAAAGGGAATTCTGGCATCTTACATGTTATGCAATGTTATGTTTTATCATAACACAGGTCTTGCAGTTTTGCCCCATGGTTTCTAAAAATCCTGATTATTGTTGTACTCACCATACTGAATGCTAAAATCAAGACAAGAAATGAGAGCAGTTAGAACATCAGACAGGCCGTAAATAAGACAACAATTCAGCCAAATTACAGCATCTAAACCATTGTACTTGGAGGGTGGCAGGTGCCATCTATCATAATTATGGAGCACTGACAAAATGCAGATGACGTATATCAAAAATGTTCCTCATTTGGAGGTGATGGGATTGCAATACGCTGTAACTTTATTGTAGACTTTCCAACAGTGAGCCAGGTCAGTTTAAAAAATGTTTTAACTATGACTGTCACCGTACCTTTACCCTGTGGTTATTATTGTAGCCATGACGGCAAATGGACTTGTCCATTGGCAACGCCTTTATAGAGTAGTAACTTCAACCAAACCTTCAACATAATTTTGTCATATCATATGGTTTATTAGTGATTTGTTATAGTTTCAATCTCTTCTTGCCGAGTACTGCCAATAAAGATGCCAGATTAGAAAATGTTCCTATCTGTGGTTCAGGAGTGCACATGGTCAAACAATGTGTGACGGTTACATAGACTTGTTGCAATTCGGAGTGGGGCAAAAAATTCAAAAAAATCTACTCTTGTACATTGTTAATCATATTATGATGATAGAATGAACAGTACACAACACCCAAACTTCATGGATGGTCTCTTTTTCAATGAAAGTAATCTTTTGGTTGCATTTTGGATTTAATAACTGAATAATCAGTTTTTCCAGATAAAGATGGAGTTTTTCATAAATACTATGGATGCCACCACACAGATACTAACATCAGCAAACTGACACACCAAACTCCAGCCTGAGCCAAACAGTGCACACTACACTACCCTCAACTAAACTTCCAGCCATCCCCGATTGGGCGACTAAAAAATAACTCGATCAAAATATAATATCTCCTTTAACAAGTTTGTGGATAATGATGGGGTTGCCTGATAATGGCTTTGGAGCAGAGAAGGCGTTCTTCCACTGTTGGTGACTTAAAGTTTGCAACAGCACAGCACACCCTTTGGTTTTTTTTCCCTTTTTCCAAATAATTGCAGTTATATTTTTTAAATAGAAAAGCAACATACTCCCACAAGCTGCTCCATTTCTTTAGTCAGACAGTGACCTTCATCAAGAGCAGTATCACAATTCAGTGAATTAAAGACATTATGTTAATTACATTGATTAATATATATTACTAAATAAAGAAATAATGATAAATGAATCTGGTACACAGAGCAATAGTTCCCCCTTTTCTACTTATTGAACAAAGACTTCTGAACCTCGCATGATTATCTGGTTGCTCGTGTTTCTTTTTTTTTACTTGATCTCGTGCTTTGTGATATTGCTATATTCGCAACAGTTATCTTGTTGAGTGCAAAATAATTGCTGATAGAAATAAGGGCCAACACTATGCAAAACAAATTTCAAGTTGTAACCAAGCAGAGTTATCTTTTGTGAGGATATCTCAAGTATGACATGTAAATAACACCTCTCGTCTTTTGCTTTCCTTTGAACACAGACTTCACTCAGTACCTTCCTGACGTTTGACATTCCTGTCACTTTGGTTTGGAGTAAATGCTCAGCTCAGATCGTGATACGGAGCCTATTTGAAATGGCATTGTGTGTAAGGATTGTTTTTGATCGCTCAGAGGGGAGTCTTGAAGGTTTTGCAGCGCATGACCCTAAAGCAGAAGAAGTCCAAGGCCATTTACATCCTGAAATTGAAATGTCTCAGCTTTCAAAAAAGGGGTACATCGGTGTCCTCAATGGTTACACCCACTTTGTGTACAGAAAAGTGTTGTTAGATTTTCAATCTAGGTAGCTCTATCAACCCCTTTTTGGCCAGAGTGGCTGTCAGGTGTGATTTGACAGTTTGTTGATACGACTCAAAAACACCTTGTATCTCATTTTAACACATACACCAAACTTATTCTGACTTTCCTGTTTGTGATATTTCCATAACTGACTGTACTTTATATACTCATGTTGTCATGACTATTGTGTGAACAGCCTCAATAATCAAAACTTTTGATGAGCTTTGGAAACAGGCCATCACTGTGCCAACAAGCTTTCCAATATTAATATAAATGAATCCTTTTGTATTGGGAGTGATGAAGAAGAAACAGAGACAATTGCTCCCCACTGTGCTCAAACAGAAGTTTGCTCCACTACTCAGCACCACAGTAATGAAAATAGAGAATAATGTACTCCATTACCTAATTTCCCACAGAGATCAATATCAGAGTTTGGTCTAATATATCTTAACGCCCCATCATAGATCAGAGGAAGTAAATTAAATGCATAAATAAATAAATATATGGGATGTTGCTTAAATAGGGCACTCTGAAGATTTTGCACCTCAAGTTTAGTTTATTTGTCATGAGGAATCCAATTTAACCTGTGAAAAAAGTGGTGGTCTGCAGCTCTGGAGAAGCTTTCCAATGTAGGGGAAATTAACCCTGATAACGTCATGAGGGTTATCTCAGTTCAGACACTACAAAGCCTGCATCATAAACTAGCTGTGTGGTGTTAAGACATAAGCCTTTGGCTCTTGGGAAGGGTCTAACAAATGATGCTGTCTAGTTGGATCTTCAGTCAATGCTAAATCCCCCTTCAAGCCATGCAAAATATAGTTGTGTTGCTGATATATTTTTTTGGAATGGGCTGTAATCTGAATTTCAGTTAAGAAAGCTATTTGAAATCAGTTAAGTGGACACAAATCATCACCATCAGAGACACATCTTGCAAATATCTTGTATAACCCACCTCATTCACAAAGTCTCCTTCTATTAGAAAAGAGGTATTATCCTGCTTATACCACAATCACATGCCAATTAAATGTAATATGCAATCAACTTAAACTATAATTTGCTCATGTAATTTATTCACATGACTAATTCCTATATTGTGTTTCTGTTTTAGATAAAGTGTAGTTCAGATCTCCTACTGTTGGTGTTGCTAGGCAATAGCTAGCTTAACAGGAAAAGGAGCCAGGAGAACTAACATCCAGACATTTTTAAATCAAGACACATAAGAGAAATTTAACAGTTAATAGAGAAAAGTGTTGCATCCTGCTACGCAATATTATTAAAACTGTCTATCCTTTGCCTTCCGTCTGTCACATACAGGTCCAGACAGGTCCATTATTGGTCCCTCTCTGTCTCTGCTTTATCGTCATGAGTTTTTTTTTTCTGTGTGGTTTTCATCACATTTCTTCTTCTTTCACTTGCAGCTGTCCCTCCGACCCGGTGCAAGGCTGCAGCTTCACTGCAGCTGACTTTAGAAGTCCTCTCTTTCCCTCTTCTTAATGCCCAGATTCACATGAATGTACAGCACGTTTGAAATCACAATCTCAATGTGCTGCTATTTATGTTTTTTGTTGTTGCTGGTGGTTACACAAATAAACCCTGGCTCCAAGCTGATTAGCGAGGCCTCACTGTTGCTGTGCCAACCTGCCGTTTATCACCAAGCATTGATTTAGAACTTCAAACCTGCAGCATAGGTGTCCAATTATACACTGTCAAGTAAAAGTTGTAAAAGTTGATCCATAACTTCCGACCAATCAGAATCAAGAATTTTCAGTGGTCATGGTACAACCTTTTATAATCCAGTCAGTGGGAGAAAATTGTGTGCTTAATAACTGCTGTATTAGAACATTCTCATTCAACTGTTTTTAGTACTAAATTATAGTGGTGAGATAATAACGGTGCCAGTTGCTCAGTGAATGCCCAAATGTTTCAAAGTTTTGCCAGTTGAGAGTTTCTGTGTTGTACATGTGAGTGGAGACACCCAATACTGTCATTGGTCTTGACACACATGTGCTGTAAATACAATAGTCAGTTCATTTAATGACATTTATAAGGTAAAAACAGTTCCATCACTGTGCATGCTGAGCAGTGTTGGGGAGTAACTAGTTACATGTAACAGTGTTATTTAATTTAAAAATAAATGCAACTGTAATCTGTTACAGTTACTGAGAAAAAATTCAGTTACTTATGAAAATGTTAATTACAAAGGAGGTTACCTTTATGATTTTGCCCAGGAGGGTTTTTTCTGTATTTTTTATATTTAACATGTTACTGAATACATATATTGCTGTGTTTAATTCTTTGAAATCAATATTTTTTATATTTTGTAAGTAAATCATGATCTGTGCTTATTTAGAGCACACATGGTCTTAAATGGTGTCACAGTACCAATTAAGCCCATGTCAGACTTTAGATTTTTTTAAATAAAATATCTTTATTTTATATTCCAAAATGTACATGAACTAATGAATACATTTTCAAATGAAAGATAAATCTTGCTTTATAAGAAATGATCTCTCTTATAAATCATGTCAGTTTATATGAAAAACAGCTGAACTTAGATTTTGGTGCTTAATGGGTACACTTACCCTAACAGCTGAAAACATTCATTAGAAAATGCCCTATTTTTTTTTACTATTTATTACTTTTTAATTGAGCTCTGTTCTCTGCCTTTGGTTTTGAATTTCGTTGGAATTTTATACAATGACAATAAAGGAATCTGTATCTATGAAAAGCAATCAAAAGTAATAAGTTACATTACTTATTACATTATAAATAAGGTAACTAGTAATCTGTAACCTATTACATTCCTAAAGTAACTTTCCTAACCCTGATGCTTAGATATTTAACATTTAAATATTTTAAAACTATTTGCCTGTTTGCTGGCAAATGCAAATGTGTTTCATGTTTCTTGCATGTGTTGCTAGTTTGAATATAATATTAAATAAATCACTTGAAATCTTGACACATCAATTTGGCTGAAGCACACATTCTAGACGTTCCTTTAATGGTTTAATGTCTGTCATCTGTACCATTATTCATTTTAATATGTTTATATTTATTTATATATATAATGGTTTTAGAATGTCAGTGTTATAGACTAACGTTTAATGCCAGTGTGTGTGTGTGTGTGTGTGTGTGTGTGTGTGTGTGTGTGTGTGTGTGTGGGTGGTAGGGGAGTTAAGCAGAAGGATTGCTATCAATTGATGTTGACCGTCTCTTAGCCCCCCAAATCCATTGGCCTTTGTTGTGTTAAGAAGCTTTGAAGCCCTCTTCATCCATACAAATTATATTTAGACCTGCGGGTTTCACACAGGTTGAGAGCTGTAATCTTTCTTTGCGTATATCTCTTTCTCTCTTTTAACAAGTTAATAGATGTGCTGCCATTTAATCGACACATGGGCGCAGAAAACATGCGATGCACATGAAAGAATCATTGATAAAGACTCTACAACAACAGACATGAATAATAATCTATATATATATATAAGCTCAAAGCTGCTGTGTACAGATCCCTGCATGCTCTCACTGACACTCACATTTAAAATCTCCTGAGAACTGAGAGCAGACTCTTCATCAAGCTTCTTCCAAGAAGCCGCCACCGGAACCTCTGAACATATTCAAGCGTGGAAGCAACAAAATGGCATGAATTTTTTATGTGGTAACTGTATTGTGGGGGTTTTCTTCTTATGTTCTTTTTCCATTGAAGTATTTTGCTGGGAGCTTTCCAGTTTGAGCAAACTTTCACTCTCACACTCAGGACATCAGGAGGGGGATAACCAGACAGCCATGAACCTGATTTTTGTAAAAAGCAACGCTCAGTCAAAACCTTGTCAAGAAAAGCAGAATCAGTTTATACCTCAGCTTTACTAAAATGAGTCATTTTGCTGTGTGACCTACTAGAAAAGATGATAAAATCCCTCTCCCTCGTCTGAAATACCACCGCTGTCTCCGACATTATTCAGGTGACTGACGGCTGTAATTGCCCAGCCAGCAAGACAGCCAGGCTGTGTCGACAGAAACTGAGTAGCTGTGATGATACTGTATGGTGTGATGATGCAGGTGTTACAGCATCAGCAATTTATGATTGAGCAGTTGTTGTTTTTTTCCTCTGCAAAAATTAGTTTTGGTAAAAAAAAAATGTATTGCACACTGAGCTGTCATCGCTTTATGCTGAAAACTGTAATTTTTCGTGGTTGATTTGTCTTCCTGAGGACGATTCGTGTTTTTTTTTTTGTTTTTTTTTAATTCCTTCATGGATAAAATATGCAAGGCACTCACCAAAAGCACTCTTTTCAATTTGATGTTAGTGTGCCTAACTGCATGGGGAAACAAAGATGGCTTGATTGGTTTTGGTGACACTTTTTATTCTGTTTTTCCCCCTTGATTGCTCCACCGTAATTTTCAATATAAAAAAAACTTTTCAATGAAAATGCTGCAATTCAACCTTTGAAAAAGAAATTTTCCTCAAAGTAAAAGAAATTATAGCACAGACACACGAACAAGCACACACACACAAACACAACTCATAATTTCCACTTCAGTTAGTCAGACGCACCATGTGAGGTTTTGGTCAACAACTGCGTGATTGATTTTTTTGTGTTGGAAGCTTAAATTAAAAAAAATTAGAAGTACAAATGTCTTTCTTTCTTTCAAATTTCGAAGTGCAGCCTCTCATTTTCCTTTAGAAATATAGATTAAACCTTATAATTAACATGAAAACATTACAATTTAAGTCAAAATATAAACATTGATTAGTGTATGTTACCATCAGAAATTACAAATCTGAAGCAGGTTTTGAGAATCTAGTATGTTCATGAAAATTGATCATGAAAAGGTATAATGTAGTCTAATTGGTCATTCAATAAAAAATCATTTTTTTTAAAAATCAATGGAAGTCCTCCAATTCAACCTTTAAAAAAAGTTCAAAGTAATAAAAATACTAACACACACACACACACACACACACACACACACACACTGTGAGTTCATAATTTCCACTTCAGTTAGTCAGATGCACCATGTGAGGTTTTGGTCAACAACTGTGTGATTGATTTTTATGGTGAAAGCATAAATTAAAAAAATAAAATCAGAAATATTTCTTTCTTTCTTTCTACAACCTCTCATTTCCCTTTGGAAATATGAATTAAAACTTATTATTAACATTTACGTCAAAATATTAAGAAGAAATATAAGAATAGATTATTATGTGTTGCTATCAGAAATTCATACGTACACATTCCAAACTGGTTTTGAGAATGTAGTTTTTTCATGAAAGTATACGGTATATAGTCATTCAATTAAATTTAAAATAAAATAAAATTTGAAAGTGCTGCGATTCAACCATTTAAAAAACGTTATCCTCAAAGTAATAAAAAAACTAACACACATATACAATTTTGGATTTATCATTTCCACCTCAGCTAGTCAGACGCACCATGGAAGGTTTTGGTCAACAACTGTGTGATTGATTTTTCATGTTTATGTTTATGTTTACCAGCCTCTCATTAGTCTGCCACATACAAACAAACTCACATTCCCCAAACTACCAAGACCCACTTTCTCTCTAACCGTTGGCCAGTCACAGATCACACAAATCACTGTCATAGGAACCTGGAGTGATTGACAGGCTTCGGAATGTCTAAGCTGACAACACGTTCACTGACACCATGGAAATCTCAGTATTATTATCACAATTGAACAGTCCTTTCATCTCAACTGAACTAATATTTGTGAACACAGTGATGCTTGTTACATAAAAGTTTAACCTTAATGTTTCATCAGGCAGAGCACTGATTGGCATCGCCTACCTCCAGCACCCTTTATAATCATTGACTAGTAATACCCAATCATATTCATTCAGTTGTATAGCACATACATGACATCACCTGTCACTTATCAACCATACTCTGCTGGTTATGTAATTATGTTCTAACTATAACCATTTTCTATAAATCAGTTTCTTGACACAACTGTCTTTAGTTCTGCAGATATTTAGTCATAAATCAAAGTATTGGACAAAAGTGATACAATTCATCCTGCAGGTAATATGAATGTCTATATAATTGCACAGCATCTAATACTTGACATTTCACTCCAAACCTAAAATATGAACCTGATGATGTCACTAGAGGAAATGTTTGGGGTATCACTAAAGGGTTCATCCTCTGGAAGCCAATGAATTGCATAGATTGCAAGATACATCAATGGACAGGGGCGTCACCAGGGATTTTGGGCCCCATGGAAAGACATTGCATTGGACCCACTACCACACTACTAATTGCTGTAACTACACCTCTACCTGCGAAGGCTTGCAACTCTCTTGTAGTCCAATACTAACTGTACGATATCTACTGACATTGAGCTGGGAAAATAGGAGACAGGACTGAACCATTTCATGTAAATAGAGGGGGGTGTATAGTCAATACAGAGGCTTTGGATGGCAACCAGCATGTCAATGTGGGCCACATAAGGGTTAAATTTGGGCTGCGAATATGGGTTCCAAGTGGGTTTGTCTACAGTTTCCATGGTGACCCCACCTGTGTTTGCACATAGGGGCTTCACATGGATTCTGACTGGGTTTCAGGTGGAGCCCAATTGGGTGAGATCCATATAGGCCCCATATATTTGCCCATATGGGGTCTAAGTGGAATCAGAATGGACCTTAAATGTGGTTTTCGTCACATTTAATCTCCGGCCCATGTTTCTGAAAAAATATGGGGCCCATCCAATTTGCTCTGTTTATACCCATGCTTGCTTCCTTATGGGGCACATACAGTCAGCCCACATGGGCTTCACATGTGGGACCCATGTTACTGAAACCATGTGGGACCAGCAAAATAAGTCCATGCCCACTCAGTACCCATGTAGCCCACATTTAAGCCAAGTGGGGCCCACATGGAGATGCTGGCTGGGTATGACATGCTGGTGAACTTGGGCATCATGCATGGGCATCTATACTGTAATGAATGGTAATGAATAGTTCTCAAGACATTTGAAATGAAACCAAAAATTCAGAGGGTCTGTTAGAAATTTAGGATTCATCCTCTTGGGACCACAAATGTGTGCCCCATATTTCATGGTAATCCATCCAAAAGTTGTTGAGATATATCAGTCTTTATATGCCATCTGTAGAGACGTACTGCTGAATCAAGGCTAAAAACTAACCCACATAGTGTTCTTACTTTTAGAATAATGCACCCAAAATGCTTGATGCAACAAAATCACACTGTTTATCAGATGACACTCTGATAATTCCTGAGTGTTATACACAAAAAAGTACTTCCAATTCTTATTCATAACACTTCACATAACTGAGAAAATGACAAGATTAGTGCATACATTTACCACCTCTGTATTACCATCCAAACTGGAGCATTCATTTATACCATAAATAAAGAATCAGATTATGAATAAACAGGCCCCTGGGGGAAGTTTGGTGTTCATGCAGTAATGCAAATGAGGTTCATATGTCACATTTCTACAGACCAGGGGGCAAGTTATGAAGATAACAAGTGTCTCTTATGAGCAGCTCCAGGTAGAAACTAACTGGCATGGTTTCTTGTGAGTGGTTTACTGCTTAAAGCAACACATACAGTGAGTAAAATACAGTTTAGACAAATCATATCTTCTGCTTATTTGTTTCGGTTGTCATGGTTTTAGAGATAGATAGAGCTTGTCTTTTAAAAGAGGCTGCTGAGCCCTGACCAGCATATACCATACATCACTTGCAATCACTTAGAGAGGAAACTCCTGATGCAATACAGCTGAATATTTGGAAGTCTGAAATTTGAAACCCTGCATTATTCATTTGTGGCACTAAATGAATGTGAAAAGAGTTCCCCTATCATTCATAATCTCCACAGCAGCTATAACATGACTCTGTTGCCGTGGGCACTTAGTGAGGTTTCCAACAGATCATGTGGTACCTGTACACATAAAAGAAAAAAGGGGCTGAAATAAATGTCCAGTGCACAGATAGAGGCAAACCTGGAAAAATGTGCAACATACCTGATACTATCTCAGGATGATTTCCCAAAAATTACACGGAGGACAAAAGAATCATCGAGTTATTGAGATTTTCATCTTTCTCTCCAAAATATGAGTAATACATCAGTGGCCCTGAGAGAAACAATCTCTAGCACATTGTCTGGGAGCTTAGGAACAGGGAATCTTTTATATATAATTGTTTGAAGGTAATACACAGCTTCACATACAGTATAAATCACCTGCTGGACACAAGGAAGGACATCAATGAATGATGACAGAGTAATGCATCATGATACATTTCCAGAATCTGTGCCAAACTGTAATATAATAAACCAATAAAGGAAGGTATGATTTCAGACCCTGAAAACCTACCCATAATAATTCATATATAAAATGGACCTAGCCAGCACCCAGTTAGGCAAATAAATATCAATAAATAATAAATAAATATGTCTTTTGATTAAACATAGCTATAGGAAGTGAGTTGTAGGAAGTGTCTGACAGAGCTCTTCCTGAGCTACCTTCAGCCAATACCTGGCTTTTTAGGCAATGTACCATTAATGCTACAATTCCTCAACAAAGTTTTTAATGTGTTATTTTAAAAGAAGTTGAAGTATAAGACATGCTCCATCCACTGAGTCCACCAGACTTATCAGCCCACGAAGAAGTCAGCCTTGCCACTTAATCCATGGCGGTTTATCTCTTTCTCCCGGTCAGCCTGATGTGGGTTCAGCCACAGTCGTTGGAAGCAGAGGTGCTGGGGGAGCGCTAGCCTCCAGGTGGCTGGCAGCCTGTAGGTCCATTTGTGTTTGTTGCAATAATTATGTTTTTCTGCCGTGTGCTTGGCAAAAAAAGACCCTGGGTGTAAAGATAGGCGAGTAGGAGAAAAAAAGAATACATGGCTCACGGACCTGGTTGACGCATGCTGGTTAGAATTGTCTCCGGCAGCTCCGACTACTAAAAACCGTAGTTATCAAGTTGACAGGACAGAGGAAACTCTCCAGAGGAAACAGGATTAAACTTTTAGCTTCCGAAATACATTTTTCAGACAGCTCTGATGGAGCTCAGGGTTTATCAGGAAGACGTCTGCTTTACTCTAAACAATTTCACTTTATGAACCTGGACTGTGTGTGTGACGTTTTGGTTGCATTGAAGAACACAGAATATCAATTAACAGTAGATCCTAAGACTTCAATAAAGTTAGGCTTGTGTGTAAATGCCCACAGCATCTCTCCTAATGGGGAGACACACTTATCATTTCTGCTACAGCTGGATCACTGCAAGTATTCAATAAATTTAAGCTTTTTTTCGGAGAGGATGTTTAAAGGTGTAGTGTGTAGAATTGAGTGCCATTTGGTGAGACAGACTTGGCAGAAATGGAATATAATAAGTAATAAATAATACATTTTTTTGTAATTAGTGTACTATCGCATGAAAAAATTTGTGTTAGCTTAGAATTAGCCCTTCATATCTACATAGGCAACAGGACCACAGATGCTGCCATGTGCATTGCAATGTTTCTACAGTAGCCCAGAATGGACAAATCAAACACTGGCTCTGGAGAGGGTTTCACATTCACCAAAGGTTCTTCTTTATACCTGAAAGGTGGGTGGGGTGGGGATATTCAGTTGGTTGCAATCTACAGTCTCATCCCTAGATGCCACTAAATCTTACACACTGGTCCTTTAATAGTTAGCTAGTTAGCACTTGCTGATTTATGTGCCTTTTAGGGACTACATTCACATATTCACATCTAAATGTGTATGTAATTCCCTGCACAGGCAAGAATGGAAAATCTAGGTGGTATGGGTACTTCTATTGATAGAATAGAGTGTGAGCATGAAGTTTTCTGTAAATAGTGCAGATTTGGTTTTTCATTAGCTGGCCAGTACTGAAGCAACATTAGGTGCATGCTGTAATGAATGCATGAGGGGTAGCCTCTGTTACATGTGTGCACCTCTACTAACAAATAGTTAATTAACAGTGCTGTGACTGTAGAGCCGTTGCACATCAGGTGTTGCCAGTGCAAATGTAGCCTTCTGTATTTTAGACTGATAAAGCTACTGTATATAAGACACTTTTTTACCTGTACTGTTGTGTACAGCCTTTATAGACTGATGCTCTGCTGGTTGAGCATGTTGGACAGGTAGTGTTTTGATGTTATTGTCTTTGTAATGCAGGACAATGCAATGTAAACTGCTTGCTTTAAAAAAAAATGTGTTTAAGTTTTTCTATGTTTGCTCTTTTTTCTTCTAACTTTTCATAAGCCTGCTTTTTTGGGTAAAAAGCTGTCTCACCCACTTTTGCATTGGCTCACCCAAAATACAATTTCTGCCTAGGCCACTGCTTGAGACATTGAAAAAGTAATCTGAGTTGTCCTTGACTTATTACTTCCTTATTTATTAATGTATTTATGCAGTGCTGCTTGTTTCTTGGGTTTACTGTTGATGAAGTCAGACTCTCTGTATTTCTTGTCTTGGGCAGCTATGGTGGCTTGTTGTACATGTTAACTACTCAGGTCTTCTACTTATTCAAAACAAACCCCTGCTGCTGCTGCCAGAATCATAAAATGCATTACTTCCCACTTTTTTCCCCCTTGCAGACCTCCCAGACGCACAGTGTTTACAAGTCTTTTTCAACTATAAGTTGAATCATGAATAATGTTGTGTTCAAGGACAGGGAAACGATGATTGTTGTTGGAACCATAACTGCATGCGCAATTTCTTTGATTATTTTAATTGTATTTTGACTTCCTGTGAGAAACTATTGATGTGCAAATGTAAACAGAATTACAACGCTATGTTTCCAAAGTTCGACTGAGACTCGGTTCTGTTTGTTTTGATCCATTTTGCAATATCTGTAATTAATGTTTTTAGTTGTGTCAGTTTCAGTCATAGGCAAGCATTGTGTTTTTTACAGTCATAGCTTGTAGTCTGGCATAGGTGGCAAATATAGAATAATGTCAGCGCTTTTCCTGAGCTTAAAGCCTTCTGTGTCAAGTCATAAATCTAATATATAAACTATTTTGTCCTCTCAGCAAGCTGGCAGAGTTAGAAAAAAAACAAACAAGAACAGGCATTTAAAATCTGCCCCTTCATTACACCCTTATGGTATTTTTCAGTTCCAGCTACATTAATACAAAACATGTCTTTGCTAATGTTACTCAGAAAGTTGTGGGTTGTGATTTAGTCCTGTCATTTCCTTTCACTGTTGTACCCATGATAGCCACCCAGCCCCAGATGGGTGCCTAACCAGATGAAAAGCCAATTAACTTGATTGATCCCTTTTAAATGAACAGCATGTAACAGCTTTAAAGTTAGCTTTGTCCAAACTAATTTAGTCAGATGAAAATGTTAATTATTGAATTCTGTCCTTTCACTCCACCCTGAACGACATCAGCTTTCATAATTACAAGTCATAACTTCCTTAATCTAGATAACACAATGATTTTGGGAGAAAAGAGAAACCTACCACGTCTTAAACTGAGTCTAGGCTGTTGTTGTTGTAGTAGTTTAGCAGTTTAGTTTAGTTCTTATTATTTGCAGCAAACTGGATGTGAGAGTGTCCTGGCTATTATCAGGTATTTAGAGTATGCTCTGTAGGTTTGCACATGAAAGCATTTGCGTTCACAAACCTGGATAAGCTGCTGTACTGGTCATGAAAAGTGTGTGTGGGCTAGCTGGTTCATTCTGAAAGAAACTACAATAATGGAGCATGTAAGCATTATATCCAGGTGTTGGATCACTGTCTGCCATCTGTGAATGGGTGGTTCCTGAAACCATGTATGAAGTAAAGTGGCAATAGTGGGAGCCATTTCACGTGTCTTGGGCTAAGCAAACAGCTGTGTGTTATTTTAAAAAGCCATGGACAAACACAATCAACAAACATTAAAGATAGCTTGCTGTTACCAGTTGATGGATAGGCTAGTTATTAGCTATCCAGCTACGTGAAAACTGCTAAAGTGTTTTCTTTTTCTGTTGCTGTTACCAAACAACTCTGGATAGATTACTGCCTACTGGACATAAAAATGGCAAAGTGATAAAATGACATCTGAATTTTATCTGAGGGTTGGACATTAGAAACAACAAGTCTAAATGGGGTCTAATGACTGATTTATGCTTGATCAGAACTAGTGTGTGTGGAGTGTCATCATACCATGTCTGAAGTCTAATTGTTCTAAATGGCCACTCAAAGGCAGAGTGAAAGGACAGCTGTCATAGCAGTGAAGGGAAGCTTGACAATCATCTGAATATGCAAAGCTGGCTAATCACAATGTAAAGTGGGTAGTAATGTCAGATCGTTGGTTTCGGAAACTTACAGAAATTATCAGATGCAGTCCCCCTAATATTATGTCAGAAACCTGGATTATTTTAGAATCATATGCCAAATATGATCAAAACAGGATAATACTCATACACAGAATACCAGTGTGTTTAAACATACTTGGTATCTCAGTTTCTATAAAGGCTGCAAAGTGTTTACTTGTTCTATACTGTATGTCCGGTCTGCAGAGACACAAGTGACCATGGGATGTAGGGCTGAAAGATGTTGGAGATAGCCACAGTTGACATGGTTTTCAATAATTTTCGCCAGGAGAGGACCAGAGAGGAGGAAGTGACACAAGAAAATTGTAAAAGCAGAGATGAAAGGTGATGAAAGATGTGGGTGGCCTATTCACTTTTTCCACATTTTATCAACTAACCAACATTTCCTGTACATCAAAGAAACAAATGAACTGACCTGGATTCATCAAAGAAGCAGCAGATGGTTATTGTCGGCCTTGTTTCATATGAGATCACATAATATACTCTCTTCTGGTTAGAAAAAGGTCAGATTCAGAGCCCTCCAGTTCATATTCCAAGCAACATTTACAGTGTCTCACACCTCTAATTTGAGTGTGCAGGAAATGTCCTAACACCCTGAAATTGCTTTATCAGTACCTTTCAGAGTGGAGGAAGTACATCATCTTCTAAAACATGTAAAAGGAGGCTCCAGCATACCATTTAATGACAGAAACTTATGGGTCAAAAGTTTCAGTTTAAGAAAAAACAATATACCCTTCAGATTTGGTATTGATCCAACTTGCTATGACTAAGCAAGTATTTGCTACTTTGAATGCCATCATTTTATTATAGTTTCTCTCAGTTGCTTTGGTCCAATTCTCTCATTGGAATAGTTGTACACTCCAAAACATGTAGAAATCACATCCACAAAATCTCTCAGGCATATATTCCATAACTAGCAATGATATGGAAGTTTTGTAACATCGGCTAAATTGGTAAATTTCCTGTCAGGTGATATTCTCAAACATTTATAGAGCTTGACCGTTACAGTATCACTTGTTTCTGAACATGGAGGAACATAACCAGGTAGACAATGAACAGAGGAAACTCCCTAATTAGGGAAAAGGAGTAAGGATACGTGGTGGGTGGGGAAGACAGCAAAACTAAGGATGAGACAAAGGAGTACAAAGACATATAGCTTTTCCAGATGAAGTACTGGAACCACAATTGTCCACCATGTAATTAACCCTGGCTTTATAATGGCACAGGCTGGTTGCCAAGTACAGCTTGATGTAAACCTGTTTACCGTCTTCAATTATCCAAACATTCTGCAGGGAAAACAGGTATGAACCTATTCAATACTGTAATTATTCATGTTAACGTGTTCTATTGACAGCAGTACAATAACTAGAAGTCAGTGCATGTCTGAGACTCATGTAAGAAATACATGAGACACACAACATAGTGCATTACAGTACAGTACAGTACTATAAATTAATTTCAGTGTGTCGGACTTTGTGTACTAGAGCAGTTTTTACACCTCAGCAAGAGCAACAGATCTGCAGCATGGTGACAGCAAATAATGCTTTTAGATTTAGAGAGATCCAAAATGCAATTTTAGAGGACAATAGCGTCTTTCAAAAATATCACCTGTCAGCATCTCTACAGTAGACAGAGTAGAGTGTTGAGGAGACATCAGATGACCATAAAACAACTCTAGAAACTATGACAAAGTAGTACCAGTACAATATGTAGGCCTTATGGTATGTAGAGTGGTACTTATTGAAGTTGCAGAGAAGAACACAGTTATTACACTCATGTGTTTGTGAATGAGGCTGGTTTCAATTTGGTAAAAGGCAGGAGACGTGTCTGAAACTTTATAGATCACCAAGCCACGGTGGGTGTGCAAGACCAACGCAGGGTCAGTATAACAATGTAGGCTGCAATATCTGAGAATGATGTATTTCTATTATTGGCCCATATAACACCCACCATCTCCTGACATCTGTGGACCCCCTCTACAGAGATCTTATCCCTGAGAATGAGAGAGGTTTAATGAGACATGACTTGCCAGATTTTGTAATTGTGTGTGAAAATGTAAGCTTCCACTGTGAAAATGGTGTAATGGTTTGCACCAATGGATGCTGATGGAGTTTATTCCACCATATTCTCCATTTCTGAATCCGGTCGAGGAATCTCTCTCTGCATGGAGGTGGAAAATAAATAATCATTGGACCCAAGATCAAATGTATTGTTGAAATGGATGCCACAGCAGAAGATTGCAGCGATGGTTGCAGCATGTAAGTAGATTTTCTCCACGTGTGATGCCGAAGAAAATCTCAGGCCAGACAAACAGGAGCGATGTGACGTTCAATGAGATGTATGCAGTCTTTAGTGTAGAACTATAGCTTTACTGTGTTCATGTATTTTTGTACTTGACTGTGTACTTGACCTAACCCTAACCCTAACCCTGTGTAAAGTTTCTGTTGACTGTGTTGTACAGACTATAAAGACCTTTCCAGTTAGTATAAATAAAAAATAAGCTACATGGATATGTGAGCGCCCTTTTGCTGTACAAAGAGCTATGTAAAAAACCTTGTGTTGAAATTGGTGTCTGAATAGTGTTCAGTTTGATACACAATAGCATTCAATACAGTAAACATTCAGTGTCAATGAATAAGTGGACTGACATTTGGATGTTATGAACACTTCCAGGGGTGCACTGACAAAACATCTAAACATTTGCACCAGCACTTCTTACACAATGCCAAAGGAACCTTCCATCCCGTAGGCATTAGCTTATTTACTGACAAAATAACTTAGTTCTGATGTTTTGGGTGAGTTATGACCTTTTTGCAGGTGAACTATGGTGTTGTGCTGCACCATGTAAGCTGTTCTGACAAATGCACCTGGAGCTTTGAGAATGTTCAAACTGTTTTAATGAAATGAGTTCTATATTTTTGATAATGTGCAATGACTTTTTTACTGTTGCTGCATGTCTCCAATCTAAATGGACCAACTTGCTTTACAATACTAAAATACAACTACACTAACATAGAATATGTAGTGTACACTATATACTCTGCAGGCTTTATTATGTATTTTACTGAACACTGTACATGGTGACTTATATATACATATATATGCATACAAAATATTGAATATTAAATAAAAAACAATGTCCATTGAAAAAAAAAACATACCAGCATGAAAACAAACCTGCGAAATGGAAAAATGTATCATATGATTAGATTGTATGATAAGGCACCTGCTGTCTGTTTGACCACAATGGTGGGCAGAGTCATAAATGTTTTATTTTAGTAACTTCTGGCTTCAGAAAACATCAAAAACAGATTTAGAAATAGTCTTGGGCTGAAAGGTGTGTAGTTTTTATAATTTGTAACAGAGTTATTAGCATTATAAAAACTGTCTCTCATGCCACATTGGCGGTGCTAGTGCTTTTTAAAAATATTGATCACTGGAGATTTAATGACCTATTAATGAAAAAAAACATGAATTATATATATCATTGAATGGATTAAATTACATGTAAGTCATTTTTAAAGCCCTAAAAGATGCAGATGCTTCTACACATGAAAAACAGGCCTGGTCTGCTGGTACAATTCAGTTTATTAATGCAAGCACTGACATATGAAAAATTGCTATTGTATTGTAGCATTTCAGAACATTGGCAAGCATGTTTCATTTGTGAATGACCTTAATCTCAAATCTCAATACATTTCACTTCTTGAAAAGTTTCCAGTCCCCTTTTCAAGCACTGCTCTTGCATAATACCCAAGACCTGTTACCTATTTACGAAAAAAAAAAACCCAAAAAACAATCAAAAATTCCTTCCTCGGTGTAAAAATGTTTGCTCTTCCATGTGCTTCTCTCAAAGAAAGGAAGCCCTTTCCCCTCCTCCAATGTTGCTAGTACAAATTACTGAATACAGTGTGTTTTTATTATGGCCAGTGCAAGCAGAGCTCTATCCACCTGCAGAATCAATCACTCTTTTTGTGATGGCTCTGCTGGTGACTGTCTTGCTGGAAACCAAATTACACTGAGTAAATGGCCTCTGTGGTGCCAGTGCAGACATTCGGGTCATTATGATTAGTTTGGGTGGAAGTTCCTGTTTGTGATATTTGACTTGTTTCCGCTAATAAATGTCATCTCTTACAAAAGCATACTTTCATATTGAGGAAAGTGGGACCAATGTTTGTTCCTACAGTACATGCCCTATATAATGTTATGGTTAATTATTTGCACTGTATGGACTGTCTCATTTAGAGAAAAGGCGCAGTTATTCACTTCAACACCTTTGTAGTCCTTATTCTCATGAAAAGGTGCTAAATGAGGAGCTAGAGAGCATTATGAAGGACACCACTGTTTACACCTAGTGAGGAGTAGCATCGTTAAATTCATTTTCCAATTAGTTCTTTCCATTATCATTCAGTTTACGTAGCTACTTTCCAGTTTCCATTTCTAATTAGTATTTTATATTAAAACTGTTTGTTTCCCATTGTGGACCAGGTTAGCACCACAGTTTACCTTTGCTTGGAAGTAGCATTGTTAATTGCATTTCCTGGTAGCGCTGGAGTAGCCTATTGCTAATTAATTATGTCTCCAGTATTTTTTTCACTATCTGGATAGCACAGTATGGAAAATGAATGAATGAATGAATGTTTTACTTAAGTGAAAAAGTGTTAATGTGTTAAAGTCACAGTTAAACGAAAATTAGAGCGTCATTTAGGGCTTTGTATCAATACTCGATACCTTTAAGATATCGACCGAACTATGGAAACGTCTCCCATCAAGCAGGACCTTCAATCGATCCTTTTTACACCCAGAGCGAAAAAATATGACTATTTGTATGAACTTGTTCACAGCCAATCAGTGCAACCATTCTTTGATTTAATGCAACATGTGATTGGCCCACTGCCACATCAGCTACAACCTGTCTGTGGTGGTGAAGTCACGGTGAATTTGAGTTACCAGGCTTAGCAGTTCAGCAGCCAAGATGCCACCTAAACCCTCTAAAGTGTAGCTACACTATACACCTGTTACACCAGATAAAAGCAAGTGTGCTAAATGTGTAATGGATATTGAATGAAGTACTCATTTAGCACTTTAAGGATATTTGGATTGGTACTGGTATCGTACTTTGTGAAACGATACCAAACCCTAGTTTCTTTAGATGTTGTAGTGATATGTACTGTATTTTCCAGTGGTTTGGAATATGTTACTAGAGGGATTGAAATCTTTGATTGGACTGCTAAAAAAGAGTGGGTGTGGTTTATTGAATACAGGGCGATTGAGAGCTGCAGGGAGAAATGAAGCTGTGAAGGACGGTTGGCTTCTCTCACACACTTCCCTCACCCATGTGGTTAGATCAGGAGGAGGACAGGGGAGACATGAACGAATTAGACTTTAACTATCTTCTTTTTTCGAATCGAAAACAAAGTTTTTGCTCACTGATATAACACACACTTCCCTCTATAGCGCTGCTGTGCTTTGACCTTCAAGCGGTCAAGTGTGGTTTTACCCTATTCCATCAAATGAGAATTGCTCGCCTGGCACATGAGCCAAAAAAGATTCTAGCCTCAGGGTTTGCTTCCATGTTGCTGAATATGCGCAGTCGTATTTCTCCCACTCTGCAAGTTCCCACTCACACTTTACATCAGGATGACCTCATGGATTTAAAAATGGCTTTTATAGACACTGAGAAAGTTTAACAAACATAAAACCTTACTGGATTAAAAAAAGGGTCATAATGGTCTTTATTTGCAGGCAGTTGGAAGTGTTCTCTCAACAGTTTTAGGTGCCTGTTATACAATGTTGGTGACGCTGTATTCAATTCTCTTTATACATCCATGGGTTGTTTCATTATGGATGCCCAAAGTCACATTTAATTGGATACATTTTTGTTTACACCTCTAAACTCAAGATGAGTCATCAAACTGTATTTTAAGAGGGGATGCTGAAAGTACCTAGAATGCATTTTGTTCCAAATGGCAGCAACGGTGGACATTAATCTGCTGTGGTTTATGTCACTTTATTTAGTTTGAATATTTTGTTCAGGTGAGAAAGTAACTATGTAGATTCCCAATATGTGGTCAGTTTATCCAAATGACGCCTATTCATAAATTTGCTTTGATGTTTTTGGAAATTTGAGGAGCCGCTGGCAGGATGAGACCAGCTGGTCATCTCAGCTGTTAGCTTTCCGACTCCTGAGATGATCGGCTGGTCAACATCCGTCGTCATCCCAGGAGAACATGATCCCATGATCTGATCTGTGCAGCTCTTCGGTGATTTACCGCTGGCTCTAATGTCTCTGCAGCATTCTGATATATGATATAATTCCTTTTGGAAGATGAATCTTGGTCTCATAGATGAAATTTAACAATTGTAGCTGCCACATTAGTTTGAATGTAAAGTGAAACTTCATGTTTTTACTAGACAGAAGAACAGTGCTGCCTCTGAGGCTCTAAACGTACAGATATCACCAGCTTTACAGAAATAAAAATGAATAGATCAGTTTGTATTAAATTTAGTTTAATTTCATTAAGCTATGTAATAGTTTGGATTTTTATGATAGCTGCATTATAGGCTGAGTAAAATCATTTACTGCATCTCTTTATCAAGTGTTAGTGGAGCTTTGAGTTGAGATTATTTTGTCACAGTACAGTCAGATAGGTTTGGAGACTTGGTCACCACTTCCTGTAGCTCTTATTTCAAATTAAAAGCCATCTAGTATGGAAGCTCACCCATTCCCCATCCCATAACTGCTGGGTCAAAGACGTTCTTAACAATCTCAAATTTGAGAAAGTAAGGTTTTCCCTCAGTGGCTCTACCAAAACATTCCAAGATACATCCTCCTTCCAAGACCCCTTCCTAGAATGTGTTAATTCCCCTAGCTAGTCTCTGGAGTCAGAGGAAGACTAAGCTCCTATCCCTACACGTCTGTCCTACAACAGCTGTTTGCCCATCAACTCAACTTAGCTCTCTACATTAAAAGTGTAATGTTGCTGTAGCTTAAGTTTAGCTTCTAGCTTCACTAGCTTTAGTTTCAAAGCAGTTTCCTCAGCACTGCTGCATGTTGTCTGTAACCATAACAGTACTGTACAGTAATTGGACAGCAATGCCATTTAATATTATTTGCAGATGAAAATAGATTGGACAAAATGAATAAAACATCCAACAAAAAACAGATGATACAGGACTATTTAAAGACAATGAGCACCAGTCATATAAACGACTGATATTATGAAATGTATCGCAGATTAACATCAATTCATTTTAGATCTGTAAAGCTTCACTTCAACTATGAGATCCATGAGCCTCCAGACAAAACAAATTATGCCAACACTGGCAGTAGTCCAAGAGAAGCCGTTTGATTCAGTATCTTATAATGAGTAACAAAAAATATGCAGTATTTCATTTCAAAAGCCAAGTTCACAGAGCACAGTGAGCTGCTTCAAGACACTAAAGAACATACCACAAAGAGGTCTGGCACATATAGTGATGTATTATAGTAATGGTACTCTCAGAAGTGACCCCATGCCCAGGTGTCTGATCCTTATGAAATATTGTACAGACATGCCTCTCCTATCAGACACAAGCTTGAATATCATATGTGCCATGATAGCTTTCTGAAGGCAGTGGGAAGATATTATGTTGAACAGTGTATCAGAGGTAGACACTATCTTTAAAAAACCTGTTTCTTTTCATAAACAACTTTTTAAATTGCAGCAATTGATGGGACTGCATCATGAGTGATATGATTATTATAGTCATGATTTCTTTTTTTATTATAATGACATTGTCGTCATACTTGTGTTCTCTGTATCTGTTGGTTACATTATTAAATGACTCAACATCATGACTGTCTATTTAGAATACCAGATGTAAACAATCTGCTTTGTCGACACTGTGAAGTCGTCATTTTGAACCAATGTGCCCGACTAAATTAAGACTTTTGATATGACTCATCTCCTTCCTATAACTAAGAGTGCTTGAGGAATGTTTGCATTTCTATTAATTCTGTCTGTTATATCTCAATATCATGTTTATGTATCCTTAAAATAATTCATGAGTTATTATATGTTAAAATCTGATATTTATATACTGAGTGATAATCCTATACACAGTGTTGGGGAGTAACTAGTTACATGTAACGCTGTTACAGTTACTGGTAACATGGTTTTTAATGATGTCACAGTACCAATTAAGCTCATGTCAGACTTTTGACTTTTTCATAGAATATCTTTATTTTATATTCTAAAATGTACATGAACTAACAAATACATTTTCAAATGAGAGATATATCTTGCTTTATAAGAAATGATCTCTCTTATAGATCATGTCAGTATCCATGAAAAACAGCTGAACTCAGATTTTGGTGCTTAACAGCAGAAAACATTCATTAGAAAAGTAATCTAAAAATAATCAAATGTAATAAGTTACATTACTTTGATTAAGTAATCAAAATATTTACATTACTTATTACATTTTAAATAAGGTAACTAGTAATCTGTGACCTATGACATTTCTATAGAAAGAACAGAATAGAATAGAATAGAATAGTCTTTATTGTCATTGTCAGGACAATGACATTTTGTTGGAGCAGTCCTCCAGCTGCCTCGTACATATAAATAAATATAAATATAAAAAAGAAAAGAAAACAATTAACAATATATACAATTGGCACAGTCAACAATAATTAAAAACGTGTGCAAAGAAGTCCAAGCCTTAAAGGGGCCAGCAGTGCAATGTGTGTGTGTAGGTGTGTGTAACCTTACCAACTCTGTATATACATTAGCACATTTTCTTGCAATGATCTATTGAAATGTTGTTGTATAAAATGACACCAGGGCACTAAAACAGTGAACTTCAATACACATTTAATAATTATAAATAACTAAATAAAAAACAGAACAAAAATATACATATATATTAAACTCAGAAAAAAGATCAAATATACATATAAATCTGCCTATATAATGTCCAGTTATAAACTGTACACAGGACTGCAATGTACACAGTAATCATTACATACATGTTAAAGATGAATATGACGTATTGTATATATTTCTTCACAGTGATGTGTTTGTTGAAACTCAGCAGGCTGTTTGATATTTTAATGCTGAAAAGTGTTATTGTTAGAAGGACTCTCAATACTTTCTCTTTTTTCCACTCTCTCTCTCTCTCTCTTTCTCTCTCTCTCTCCCTCCCTTTCTCTCTCCGTTTCTCTCTGTCGGTCTCTTAGCTGACCAAGGGGCTGATTGTGTTGTGGCTGCAGAGGAAAGAACAGGGAGACTCCACTTACTCTGTGAGTACTCAATCAGTGGGAAACATGCTTGTCTGTTGGCCTTCGTGATTTATTACATGCTATAAATGACTGTGAGTATAGCTGTTTTTCCAGGTAGAGGAGCTGTGGTAGCATACAATAATCTCCTCTTCTTTGAAATGTGTGTGTGTGTGTGTGTGTGTCTGTGTGTGTGTGTGTGTGCGTGTCTTCTATTAATTCACAGTTGATTGGTGGCTATCGAGGTCAGTGATCATGTTGTGACAAACTTCTCTGATCATTATGTGTGATGCATGCTGAACATTAGGTCTGGTCACAAGTAGGCTGAAGGAGCCAGTGTGTTAAACATACAGAGTTAATAAGTTATTAGTTATTAATCTGAGATATAATTGGACAAAGACTACAGGTTTATGTTCAGTATAAACAATAGTTATCTTCCATTAACTAGCCAATAAATGTAGATTGATAGATGCGTAGATAGTTAATAATCGATTAATTAGGACAAATATAGACTTATGCACACACCAAACATTCTTCTTTTTTAAAAATATAAAATTGAAAATGATCAAAATGTAGCCTAAAATATAATGAAATGCCTTCAAGTGAATAATGAAAGTTGCAAGTATAGTCTATACTGATCAATATCAATATATATCAATATTTGATCATATGATATTGGTTTTGGCTGCCAACGACAATGTAGGTCCACACTTTGGTCCGGACTCAAATATTTCCTATTGGATGGATTTCAAAGGAATTTTTAACAGCCATGCATGGTGCTAAGAGGATGAACCTCACTTACTCTGGTGACTCTCTGACTTCTCCTCTAGAACCACCAACAGATTGACATTTGTTGGAGTTCCATCACTACGTATCTCAAGAACTATTGGATTGGATTGACATTTGGTACATGCATTCATATACCCCTCAGGATGAGTTGTAATAACTCCTCTAGCATCATTATCAGGTCAAACTTGTAGTTGTATAGCCTCTCACAGCTGCTTGACTGTCAGTCTGATTGTGACATTTCTATCACCCTGCACTGGGAAGCACTTTATGCTTGTTGTTTAAGAGGGTACTATGCAAATTCAATTATCATTATTATTTTAATCATTATTCATGGTCCACATAAACACATAACTGACTAAATTGAAGGGTCTCTTGAATGTTTTTATTGGTGCTATGACCATAATATGTCAATAAGTCCAATATGTTTTATAAAAGGTCTCTATTGGAGAAGTCATGCAATGGAGACACTCTTTCTGAATAACCACAAACATGTTTTTGGCATTTCTATTGAACTGTGTCTTGTTAATTATCAGCTGTCACATCTACTGATATATCTTCAGTAAGCATAAGAAATAAACCATTCTATTGGTCAGTAAGGAGTGCTGTAAGTAACAAACTGCCCAGCTTGGAGAGAACTGAAAACATCTCCATCTGCTTCTGAAAACAGCAAAAAAAGAAAGAAATGGAAAATCTGTAGTGCCAATTACCAGTATGCAAATGATGCATCACTGCAGCTAATCATGACTTCTGACCCAACTCTGACAAATTAAAAGCAAAAAGATGACAAAAGACCACTCAGGTTCTTTGTATCTTCTTTCTTCAGGCATTTGTAATTATTCATCTCACATCTGAGGTCTTGTAATGCTCAAACTTCATGTGCAGTTCTGTTTGCTGAGTCTGTATTGAACTGACAGGATGTTAGCTTTCAATATTCTTCTCTCTCTCTCTTAGTCAATGTGTAATATGCACTCGCACAATGAGTGACAGTTTGTCGACGGAGCTGCGGTACTGCTCACGCTCCTTTGTGGTAGACTGGATTTAAGATGGACTGTAATGTGAGATCAGGAGGCTTCTGTGGATATTAACATTCTGGCACCTTTTCTGATGAAACAGAACAGCACAGCCTATGCTTACAATATATATGGCTCAATGACTTTGTGTGTGACTTTTTGTGTTAAGTCAAATTTAAAGGGGTTAAAATTTGAAAATAATTTTGGAGTCAGCTTAAAATTTCTGCTTTTAATCCATTTTGAGAGAATATATTAGAGGGTTATGGCAAAAAATGTCTAAGTGGTGTAACCATAACAACTTTGTACCAAATAATGAAACTTGCTTAAAAATGCTAAATTCTCAATAAAACACCATATCAACTAGTTTGGCATGATCTTACATTATAACTTTTTAAATAATGGAATGGAATACAATTGTTCTACATGTTTAATTTAATCTGGGGAATTATGTAAATCAGGAACCTTTTCTTTTTCTTTTTTTGTAAATGGAATAATTCTTTGTATAAATCAACTTAAATACACTCTAGGTAGATAAAATATTTAATATTTCATTATTTTGTGGTTACACCATTTGACATTTTTAGGAGCATTCAGTCCTTCTTTTGGTTAAAAATGGTGCACATGTGATATAAAACCAACAAAAATACAAAATGTACATTTTAACAAACCTGATGCTGCTTTTAAAACTATTTTTTTTAAAGATAATTAATAATAAAATAAAGAGATTTGAACTGCTCATCTTACCAACCCTTATTTGTCACTGACCCATATATGTATTATGAATGATGTATTATTTTATTAGTATTAATTTTATTTATAAGGACCCATGTACAGTGTTAAACATAAATGTTACCTTTTGATGTACTGTACTAGACTAAGCTCATAGCTCATTTTAATCTGCAGTCCCTTTGGTAACAATTAAGACCTCTAAAAGCACAATAACAAACAGTACAAAGCAAAAAAACACATAGGACACACAATACAACGGTACACACAGTAGCACATCACACACACACACACACACACACACACTCCCACACACTGTCCACTACACATGGCAAATGTATGGTTATCAACCTAAAAAGCAAGACTATTTCCATACATGAAAAGCCCATGAGATAAAACGTGGAGTAAATAGTTAGGAGATGTAAAGCTTAATATGAGCAATAGCTTAATGGACAATTACTACTGTGAACAAAGCTATATGTTTTGATGCTGTGTGTGCTCTGAACCATGATAATGTAGCATCAGGCTGATGTCTTTATGGGGCTCAGTGCTATGCTTAATGTCATGCTTATCATGCTATGAAGAAAAAAAAAGACAGGGGAAAACACATTAATTACCTCTCACAAGGCTACTGAAGTTAATTTCTATAGTCACGTGTTTAACCAATTACTCAGAGCGTAATGAAGTGGAACATAGCTCACCAGAGTTCACAGGACACCCAACCCCCAACCACCACAACCCTCTTTTTTTATTCCTTAGCCTCATTTGGCTATTCCAGACTTGGGGGGGGGGAAGCTAATCATCACTAAACATTAATACCAGGCAATACTTCACTACGGATGCATACATTTATCCGTGTCAATATCCATTCCTCATTTAATAATTTCGCCACAGCTATCTCAATATCACTCGCTTACTGAGAAAGGCGGGGAAAGCACATTATCTATGCCGGGGTGTTACAGTATTAGGGATTATCCCTGACAGATAGTTTCCCTTCCAGGCACCATTAGCTTGGCCTCATCCCATTTGGTATTTCCAGCACCTGCGACCACCATCCGACGGGCACAAGAATTATTGCCATTGTATTTTTTCCAGGGTATATAAATTAATCACGGGGATCACAAGCATCTACTTTAAATTTCTGGACTGTGACCAAGAAACACATCCTCCCCAAGGATGCCAAGTACCTATGCATCATTAAAACAGAGTTGTGCTATCTGACAGAGGAACAGTGCCAGCTCCCTCACTTATATACCTTATGGAATTATAGTCTCTGCATTTCCGCACCAGGCATAATAGCTACTGTCTAAGGCTAAATGCAATCAAGGTCCTTGAGTATGACTTTGAATGCTTAACGAAGAAGGGGGCCACGTGTTCAGATGAAGTTGATCAGCTTGAAAGTGAAAGTGGACAGCTGACTACAGCGAACATAAATTAACATCGATCATTGGGGCAGAGCACGTACACTAATGACTCAAGGCTGCAGGGGCTTGTTAGACAACTTCTGCAATGGACTATAATGGCTCCCATATCCTCACAATCCACTAAATACCAATGGCTGTAATTCCTCATTGAGCATCCCCTCATCTCAGCGTTGGCAAATCATCTATCTTTGATTTACATGCATGAATGAATTATGTGGCTGTTAATAGAGATATTGCAGAATTACCTAAGAAGCTATGCCTCAAATAGTGCAAATTAGATCCATCTCATGTAGCGGTGAGGAGTAAATGTTGTTCATTATGAGAGTCCCCAGAATCAATGAAACTCATATTCAAGCTCAAAATGGCAAAGACATAACTATCAAACCAGTTCGATCAGGATGAAGAAACCGTATCCTTTTGCATAGGTAAATATTTTGGGTAGCTTCTTGTAACTGTCAGTCAAAATCACGAGGCCATCCTCACGGAGTCTCATATGACTTGTTCTGCTCACATGGTGCTCGGGAAGCTTGTCTGCATATTAAAACGTTGATTTGAAATTACTTACAGGTAGGCGTTTTGACAAAATGTCTAATTACCATATGCAGCTTGGTGTCATCCACCCAGCACCTTAATAAAACATAATTACTGCTGGAGCTAAGGTAAAATGAGAATAGCACGAGGCAGAGCAGTTTATTGAATGAAGAGAAGATTTCATATCTCAGAGGCCCAAGTAGGTCAAAAGAATGTCTTCTATTGTTAGATAGATAAAGTTTCTTCATTGGTTTTCTCCAGAACAGTCAAATATATCAACCCAGTGAGTCTCATAAGGAAAGACATCAACCAAATCTCCCTTTATCGATCAGTCCGTCCATATTTGATTGAGACTCATGACATGACCGTGGGCAGGATGACAAATAAAAAAGGCAGAAGGTTAAAAAAGTGGAAACCAAATCAATAATGATGACTGACAAGATGAAGCTTGGGTGATCAGTATTGTGATCTCTTAGAATATATAATAAAGAAGCAGAATGAATCCCACCCAGCTAATGCTTTTTTTCCTTCCCCTTCTTCCCATCCATGATTAGTGATTTGTTCTGTTTTGTTACATCTGTCTGTCTGCAGCAATTTACTCCAGGAGGCTGAGACAGAAAAGGACAAAGACGAGCTGTAGGAGAAAAATGTCGCTTTTGTGAACATTTGCGTGTTCATATTAGAACTCATGAAAGCGTACGAGCCGAAGCCCCGTTTCGTAAAAAGCAATTTTCCGAGCGCTGCTTACACACACATTTGCAAATGACGGCGGTGTAAAAGTTTCAGAAATGATTGTCGCTTGTAAATTGCAGATACATTTGTGAGTCCTGCAGGACTGACCGAAGCTCATGCATGGCTGAAAAGTGTGATTTTTGTCTTGTTTTGAGTTTGTGAAGGAGAGGAAATTATTTCACTTTGCTTGCATGTCACAAATTTGAATTTGGTCAAGTGGGCAACTCTGCTTTGAGGTAGAAGAAAGTCGAAAGAAATGCCCTCCAGTGACTTCCTGCCATGACAGATTCACACTGACATACACAAATACTATATGACATTTTGAAAAAAAAAATATATAATAAAAGTCCATTTAGGTCATGTTGTCTTAAGGTTGAGCTCCTCAGCTGTTAAACATATCTAAATTGCATTAACAATTATAATGCAGGTCTTTTTAAGGCTGAGTGTACATTGTAAGAAGTTATGCTATCATATAATTAAAGTCAATATTGAATCAGAAAATGTGGTCAGAACAGCAATAAGTGAAAATCTGATATGTATACTTTACCAATACTGCACCATTACAGCATAAACTCCATTGTGTTCCTTTTAATGTTATTTGACAAGGTTAGCAAAGTTCTAAAAGCTTCATTTGTAGTTGTAAATCAATAGTTCCTGGCGTCATGATCAGTGGAAGATGCGATGCCTGTCTGCATGTTTTGAAGTGGTTTAAATGATTTGCCGACAGTAGGATTATTTTTCTGCCCCGGTTCAGTATGTCTGGCTGCGTTCATTAGCATTCTCTGTGATATATTATGTACACTTAGAACATCACACAATTTGCTAGAATAAATATGTTGAACCAACAGTTATCAGAAAAGCTGAATGTTACCTTTGGCAAGAGGCTCTGCTCATCTGTTGCTGCTGCTAGACTGTGTTTTTTTTTTTTTTTTCGTTTCCTACTTTCTCTTGCTTGACTTGCTCCTGGGAGATAGTGTAGCAGCAGTATGTATACACTAAATATCAGCTCTCCAGTATCAGCTGCTAGCGGGCCCTTCGGCATGGGATCTTGGCTCTGCTTATTTGGCTGAATGAATTATTAATGGCTCACCGATTTTCCACAAGTTCCAGCCTGTTTTTGTTTTTTTTTTCTTTTTTTTGTCCAGAAGGCTTAAAGTATACTGCATCTCCTCATCTTTACACTGCTTATTTGCCCTCCTTTTTTTTTATTCCAGAGCCAAACAGAGGAGGAGAGTTTACTCAAGAAGCGTTCTCCACTCTCTGGCAACTGGATGGGAAGAAGGAGACTCTTTGACCTTGGAAAATGAAGATGTTGTTGCCATGGGAACTGTTAATCCTTCTGTCACTCAAAGAGTGCCTGGCTGGTGAGATGCCAAGTCGAGTCGCCTTTCATGACACACCTGATATGCATATATCTCTCACAGGGAGGGTTCGCCTCTTTCATATGCATGTTTAGGTTATCATTTCAATTGAAAAGGAAAGATATCAGTCTCGAAAGGGATCATAATTTTAATGTTTTTTTTGTATCTGGGTAAAATCTACATCAAGTTTGCAAAGAATGATGCAAAGGCATGGCCAAAACAGTAGATTTAGAGCTTAGAAATAAGACCCACACAGCCAGACATTTGAATTTATTGATGCGGTTATTTAACAGGATGAAGTTGTAACAGGATAAAGAGAAACAACCTCTTGTCATTCAAAGATTGACCAGCCTCGCCAATATCATTACCATCAGCCCCACCCCCCCACCCCATCTGTCCCATCCTGTTCCATTTTACTCCTATGATGACATTTTGATCTCAGTTGTTAAGAGCGACCCGACTTTAAATTCCCACACTTTCTTTTGGGCAACCCTTTGATAAACATGACTCACTGTTAGATTTACATCTGAAGAGAAAACTAACCTATAGGAGAGAATTCACTCTCTCCAGTCTTTCACTGCCTCCCCTAGTTTATTATGCAATTTTCTTGCTTTATGTCCAACTGCTGCCACTTACATGAACTGTGGCAAGCGCTATAAAAATCCACACTAACTCTTTTTTTCCCCCTTTTTTTAATACACTAATTTATTCTGTACTCCATTCTCAACAACATTGATCCGCAGTATGCTGAGGAGCTCCTTCCCACTGAGAGAAAAGCAGAATAACATTAACCTTCAGTTCCCAAATACCTGCGTGAGGCACAGATAAGTGTTAAATTCTCTGTATGAGCTCTCACTTAATGTCTAGGTATGCCAACCCAGCGCAGCCCAGTCAACTGAGTAGGTTTAACGTCGACAGTCACATTCGATGGATATACAGTATGCTGAACTCAAGCCAACCGTTTACAAGTTATCAAACAAATGCATTTAAATTTATACAGTATATGGAGTGGGGTCTATTGTATTGTTATTTATGATTCAATTTCCATTGATTTAGCATCTCATCTCAAGTCAGCAGTTTCACAGGAGTTTGTCTATTCAGCCTGCAAACGCAAGAGTAGGGACTGAAGGGTTATGCACATGGCAGCACACACTGTACTGTCCACACATATACCTGCTATTGAGCTTGCTTTTGGATGAATTCACACCAAGCCTAATTAAGTGTAATTTGTATGTGTGGGCTCAGTTGTGTTAGCGGTCAGTGCAGTCGGTGTGTTTACAGGCAGACCCGCTTTCAAGCATACACACAAACCACCTGATCATTTCCCAGGTGAAAAAGCCCGCCTATTAAAGGTTCATTAATTTGTTTAATTTAAAGGACACTGCAACCAGGGTAAAATTGAAGCACCTCCCTGAGAGGCTGGGGAAAACAAGGCCCTTACCTGAGGCAAAGACTCCCACTCTCATTAGGATGATGATGACGATGATGTGGGAGGGAGCACTCTTTGTCCTAGTCAAGGTTAGAGGCGTGTTTAAAAAAAAAAAAAAGCCAAAAAAAAAATAGCATCTCAACTCAAGTACACAAAAAGAAATGTTTTTCAAATCAACGCTGGTGTGCAGCTCAGCGTGTGACACAGGAATGAGAGGGTGGACATCAGCGTGTATGTGTGAGTCAGTCTGTGTGTGTGCATCTATTGAAGAAATGCTAGATTTCACAGGAGTAATTAGAGCAACATCGGTTAATTACTCCTGTGTATTGATAGTTTGGCTGGAGCTAACCAAAACAACAAGGTCGACTGAGCAGACACATGCACAAATAACATGCATATAGACAACAGCTTTACAGGCGCTCTAATAATTAGATTAAAGCCAGAGTAAGGCAATACTCTGATATTGCAACTCTCACGTAAACACCATAACCAAGTTATCCCACTTGCATTAAGATCATAATCAGATGAAGCATAACTGAATTAACCAGCTGAGCTACTTGTCAATCTTTATAATTACTTTTGACATGTATACAGCTTAGACCTGTTCTAACTCTGTATATGAAAGTTAGCAGAGTGAACTAGATGCAAAGTGTGACTTCAAATGAAAAGCTCTACCTCTCTGCATAACACTTTTCAGATTGTATTTATAACATAAATAACGTATGTTCAGATGTTAAATTCATCACAGCTAAAAAAATCTGTTTTAACAGAAACCTTAAAATCTTTATTTTTTTTAACATTTAAAATCAAATGGTTATTTAAATTAATCTCTGTTAAAATGTTCAGAATGACATTGTTGATAACTTACTGGTAGTATGATTGATGTAATATCTGTGTGGGCAGAGAAAAATAGCTAATAATATCACTCGTTTATGTGTTGTTTTGTTGCACCTGTGATTTGAGCACTCACTACTCCCTGAATCCACTTGTAGTTATTATATGTAGTGGGTGGAATCATGGTATACGCAGGATATGCTATGCTGAGGTCACAGATCAGCAAAACACCTCCATTTCTATAATATGGCACATACAGTGTGTGCAGGAGATGCCAGTGACTCAGCAAATGTTCAAATAACATAAAAAGTGACATGGAGTGGTAATTAGTGCTAACATTTGCATCAAAAAACAGAAGCTAGTTAGCCTAGCTTGTTAGCTTCCCCTTTCCGAGCAGAATACAAACAAACAGTAACATACAGTAGAGTAGTATTCAGCGCTAACATTTGCATCAGAAAGCAGAAGCTAGTTAGCCTAGCTTTTTTAGCTTCTACTTTCTGAGTGGAATACAAACTTAAAGGCATAATGTGTGCTCTCAAATACTCGCAATACTGTGTGGGCTGGTTGAAAGAGAGGAGGAAAAAAGAGGATTGTATCTAGGGCAGCAATGCCGCCCCTCAAATGTCAGTCAACTGTCATGAGAATCACCAGAATTACCTATATCAAGATATTCATAGTACTAAAATTCCTGTGCATATTAAACAGTTCGACTGTGATTGAAGGCAGAAAAATAAAAGACAGCTTCATGATACGTGTGTTACATTGCATAGACTATGCCTGTTAGCCAACGTGCTACAGGGTTATCTTTAGTTAATTGCTCTCTCATCACACTGCGTTATCTGTTACGTGACATGTGCATAAGAGCGTTTATTAAATGCAGTATCCACTCAAAGAGCCATGTTGGCAGCTAATTATAAGGGTGTAGAGTTTATATACAGTTTCCTGAGTGGTGAGTGGTGAGTGTTGCATTAATTCAGTCATTTTGCTCAGCGCCATTGTACGGCTAATGTTTTTTTTTTTTTTTTTTCCTGACACAGAAAATGCTCGACATGGTCCTGTCTTCACACAGGAGCCTAGTGACAGTATTTTCCCACTGAGCACTGATGATAAGCTGGTGTTTATTAATTGCAAAGCAAAGGGAAATCCACCTCCACGTTATAGGTAAGTATTCCGTCTGAACTTTGACTGTCTATAAAGTGAGACTACGGTGTACACAGTATCAGTGAATATGTGGTGCAATGTGCTCTATTGAGCCTCTTTGTGATACCAGGCCTTGTTATTATATTGCCTGCATTCATGTTTGAGTGTAGTCATTTATTATGAGTATGAAGGCAATTACAATTTTAAGCATGTGTGTCGTTGTGGGATGTTTTCTGGTGCTTTTCCAAATATTCAGTGGAAGAAAAAATGAAAATGAGGTGTCTATCCTAGCATTTGCAAATGTGATAATTGGGCACAGTTGTATGTTTGATGATAATTTTTTGCTTTGCCATCTATTTGCAGGTGGAAAGTGGATGGGAGAGAAATAAACACAGAGTCAGATCAGAACTACAGCCTTGTAGAGGGGAACCTGCTGATCAATAACCCTCATGTCATCAATCATGGAGGAGTGTATCAGTGCATCGCAACTAACTCATTTGGGACCATTCTAAGCAGGGAAGCAAAGGTCCAGTTTGCATGTGAGTATAAATATGGAATTTTTTTACTATGTATATTGTAAGACATAGTGTTTTTTTTTCTTATTATCCAAGGATGATTGAATCAAGGTCAGTGAAGAAGCCTGTATAAGAGCCGAAAGTCCAGTTGTCTTCAATTCAACCCTCCTTGTTTGTCTAAATATTTGTTATGATTATATGCATAACTGAAAATAATATACCAATTTTACAGAGTAGGGCTTCTCCACAAGATCCCAGAAGCCATGGTAATGTATTTAATCTCTAGATGACTGTAGAGTAACGTCCCCAGAGGAAGATCACTAATTACTTTATTGGTTTGCTGATTTATAATCCAGCGCCACCAACAGGTCAAATCCAACAGTTCATGACACAATACTTAAAAACCTAAAATAATGCCAGTTTAAGCTGTACTTTGAGTTAAATATTGTTAACATTTGTAAAACCAGCAATACTAAAATGCTAACAGTAGTATCTTAAAGGAGTGATTTGTAGAATTTAGTGGCATCTAGGAGAATGGACATAATGGAATATAATACTCAGTAGTATATAGTAATATTCAAGTATGTTTTAATTAGGGTATAATCCCATGATATAAGAATTATTGTGTTTTTGTAGCTTAGAATAAGCCCTATATATCAACATAGGAAGCAGGTCCTCTTCCACGGAAGCACTGGCATGTTTCTACAGTAGCCCAGAATAGACAAACCAAACACTGGCTTTTGAGAGGATCTCGCAGCTTTGAAGGGGAGCGCTATTTATTTGTTTGCAATCTGCAACCTCACCACTAGATGCCACTAGATCCCACAGACTAGTCCTTTAATATGCTAACGTATTAATGATTAATTAATAGTTGAGTTATAAACTTTTAGTCTTGAAAGTAATGTTTAATTTCAAATCCTTTTTTTTTCATTATACATTTAACACCAAAGAATGGCCTTGCAAAGACATCCACAGCACATTTTCAAATACAGGGAGATATTTATTTTCTTTGAATTCTCCCTGCCTGGCTGCCCACTGCTATGCCTGAGGCTGTGGTATCTCGTCAATCCTACCCTGTCGCAGCAGTGAAGGAATGAGGACTGGTATGTCTTGATTTGGGGAGTTTTTAATCAGTTGAGTTCTGATTTGATATTTGCTTGATCCCTCCAGGGACTCAGTTGGTATTTCTAAGACTTTGGGATTGATATGTCTTCCCGCTGTTTATTCTCTCACACAGCACAGCAGCATTTAATTAAAGGTGAAAGTAATCTCGAGCTCGATTGTCGGGGGGCATTTTTGCACGCCCTCTGCCCGATCTTTTGCACGTTCTGTGATATTAACAGGGGACTCTCGGGTTTAACTTGTAAGCAATGTGAACAGACAGGGTAATATTCTGCAGAATGAAATGCCCTTACCTGAAAGTTATTACAGCTGTCAAACTGTGAAAAGCTGTCAATTCTTTTCTTTTTCTTTTTCTTTTTATATTCAACAGTTCTGCAGAACTTCAGCAGGAAGTCAAGGAACACGGTATCGGTGAGAGAGGGTCAAGCTGTGGTTCTGCTCTGTGGCCCTCCACCCCATTATGGAGGTACACTGCTCTGTCCTAACTCTTCTGCATTGTCTGCTGTAGTTTCACACTCCTGCTTGCCTCAGCAGTCTTTATTGTTCCTCACTCTGCTGCTTATTATCTCCCTGTAACACTGCTGTGTCTCTTTTGTTTTTATACCTTCCTACCTTCTCTTTTCGCTGCTCCGCTTTTCAAACTCTGACACACTGTTTTCCACTCACTTCTCCTTATCTGTCAGAGAGGGAACTTTTATGATCAGCCACCACTCCACCTGCCCAACCCCATGCCTTCACATCTATAGTTCATAGCCTCACACTTCTTAACCTTGAGCTCACTTTTCTCACCCATATGATCTGTGACCATGCTGTCATCTATAAAGTCTCCAGTGCTCCACTTCCCCCAACTGTCATTTTTTTCCCCTGGATGTGGGCAGGTTATCTGTGGGTAATAAAGGCTGCTGGTGGCTGCTGTGGCCGGGGGAGCGTTTATCCTGTGGCACAGCTGTGACTCGGCTCATGTGTCTGTGTGCTGCTGATTAGCAGACCCTCAAAGTGGTCCGCACTCCTGCAGCCATTCGGTGCCCACCAGCACAATTTCACGCCAGTGTACCAGCTTTTCTCCACTCTCTGTTTCCAGTGGAATCCTGCGGCCACGTGGGATTCCACACTTTAGCAATTTGCCATCCAGCCCTCCATCCCTTCCCCTTAAAAGCCTCCATCTCTTATTTTTCCTCTTAAACAGAGCGTAGTCACACATTTGATGGGATTTGCACTACACGATAATGCTAGCTTGAGGTATTTTAAAATTGAAAAACAGCTAAATGGAGTTTTTTTTTTATAAAGCCACAAGGTTTAAATTATGTCAAAGCTTCTTTAATGCTTGTTGATGCACAACTGGAGGAATACAGTGATGCACCTTATTAAAAGAGGAATCATCTAAAGCTTCTTTGATCAATCAATAGGTAAGTGCTCTAAAAGGAGCCGTGCTGAGAGTTAAACTCTGTCAGAGGACATGAGATTATGTGCCTGCAAGTCCTCTGTTGCTGTGAGACTGCAGCTCTTAAACAGAACCAGTCTCTGATAGTCCCTAATCATGAAAGGTCTGTCAGTTTCTGCCCTGACTTTCCCTGTAATGATTTTAATTCACTGTTTTCCCTCTAGGAAGCAAGTGGGACTCTTTACCGTCTGCCCAGTCAAAAGGGCTGACTGCAGAATGTCATGTGTATGATACCAGGCTGCTTTAATAGCCAAGTTCATTCTGCAGTCCTCGCAGACATGTCTCTCTCTTTCTTTACTCTCCCTTTCTTTATGTGTGTTTCTAGTTCTCTCTGTGTGTGTGTGTGTGTGTGTGTGTGTGTGTGTGTGTGTGTGTGTTTTTTTACATATTTTTTTATTGGCATTACTATCATTCCTTCCCATTCTTTATTTTGACATCATTCCTCTTTGTTAATCAATGTGACTAATGTAGTAGATCCACTGAAACAGATATTCCCTCTAAAATATAGATTACAATCTATATTACTGATTGTAATCTCAATATAGATTACAATCAGTTAATTTCAAATAGGTAAATTAGAGACCAATAAACACATGTGTAACCCTGTGAGCAGTACTTCGGCAGAGGGGGGTTCAATAAAGGACAATTAATAAGCCAACTTCCTCGATTTTGGGTTTGGGCTCTTCCCTTTTTTAAAGGCAATCACTGTCAAGATGCTTTTTCATATTGGACAAAGCTGCAATTTACATGTCAGAGTTGACCCAAGGCGATATTTAAGGTGGGTGTTATTTCATGTACAGCACCAGTCAAACGTTTGGACACATCTTCCCTTTTACCAGAATGAGAAAATTTGTCTAAACTTTGAAGTGGTACTGTATTTGGAAATGTATTTTTTTATAGTCCCAGGAAGAGAGCACATCCAACAATGCATTAGTCTATGTGTCCAATTTTACTACCTTGCACTCAGCCTCAAGACAGTGGTTCCTACTATAGTCGTAAATCTTTAAAAAATGGCTCTCAAACACAAGTTTAATTTTTTAAAAAGGGCTATGTATCTTCCTAAAAGGAGTGGGCACTGTAGTTTCCAGCCAATGTTACTCAAACAGAAGTAAGTAGTAACTTTGGCATCCTACACACATTTGTTGGACTCATGAGTATTTACAGCCCAGTATATTCTGGATTGTCTCAGTTATATAGTTCTTGGACAACAATGGAGCTCTAAATCAGAGAGGAATAAACTATACCAGGTGTTTGGATACATAGACAGTATTTGTTAGTAGGATCAGTTTATTGTTAGTTAATAAGAAAAGTATGACACATCTCCAGCCTTATCCTTAAGTTATACAAGTATAATTTTAGACGAGATGAGACTAAAGGTTTCCTAATTTATTTGTAGTTATCTCTTCATATACATTTATTCTCTGTCTCATTGTCTTGGAATTTTAGGAAGATGTTTCTATTTTATGTCTCAAAAGCTACAATTCTTTATCTATTCTCTTTTTTTTCAGAGATAAAATATTCATGGGTATTCAATGGACAGCGCAGTTTCCTGCAACAGGACGTCCGTCGTTTTATCTCTCAGTGGACTGGAAACTTGTACATAGCCAAAGTTGAAGCCTCAGACGCAGGGAACTACACATGCGTGGTGAGAAACATGATGACCAATGCGACAGTGTTCAGCTCTCCAACCCCTGTGGTGGTGCGGAGGGACGGTAAGCATCCTCAGTTTGCTTCTGCTGCCTCCTGGATATCTTGAGCACTGAACTGATGCGTGCAGTTGTAGGGAGGGCGAGCCTAGGAGATAAATCGTTTGTCTTGAGCGTGACAGTGTTTTTGCTTTTGCTTACAAGCAAGGTTTTTGCACCATCCCGAGTCTGTGAACTATACAGGGTTATGTATGCGAGAAACCCTCTCTGTCTGCATGAAGGCACATATTTACATAACCAGACATGTAGTCTGCTCTGACAAAGATGCACACAGGCACACACACAGCACGGAGCTTGCCACACATACTGAACCCCATCATGACCATTTATGTGTACCACTTCAGATTTGAGCTGAGGCAGATATGTAATCCAAACTCATTCATGCGCTAAGCCAAATGCTGTTGTATATGGCGTCAACACGCACGCTCACTCTCTGCCAGTGTCATTCACGCCAGGGCTCTTACATCCAATATGAATTACAGGAAACTGCATGTCGCTGTTTTGTGTTTTGAATGATGTGATTTGCTTTTTTCCTCATGCAGTAGTGATGGGTGAATATGAGCCAAAGATTGAGGTTCAGTTTCCTGACACCCTTCATGTTTCTAAAGGATCATCAGTGAGGCTGGAATGCTTTGCCTTAGGAAAGTAAGTATGAGACACATTAGGATGTCACAGCTCTACCCCTAACATTACATTGTCAAATTTGTGAAGTGGCCAGGCATCATGTATTACATCAAACACGCTGACAAACATGGCAGCCATCCTTCTGGTCA